>NC_135397.1:3158333-3801250 GCF_051989625.1 Stigmatopora argus | reverse complement strand
AACGTTCATCCCAGCTGACGTCGGCTAATAGAGGGACGGACTGGATTGCCAGCCAATCCCAAAGCACGTGCTGCTGCGTAAACAAACAGCAATTCACATTTATGTTAACAATGAAAGGCCTGAAGAAGAAACCATCATTCATTACTTACACTAGGGGTGGAACAGTACACTCATATTTAATTTCGGTTCAGTGTTTCAAGTGCTCGGTTAATCTTCAAATGTATATTATATGTACATATGTGTATAAATGTATGTATATATGTGTATATATGTACATGTGTATAAATATATGTATATATATGTGTATATATGTACATATGTGCATAAATATATGTATATATATATGTGTATATATGTATGTATATATGTATATATATGTGTGTGTATATGTATATATGTGTATATGTGTATATTTATGTATATATGTGTATATTTATGTATATATATGTATATATGTGTATATATATATGTATATGTGTATATTTATGTATATATGTATGTATGTATATATATATATATATGTATGTGTGTATATATATACACACACACACATATATATATATATATATATATACATATATATATATACATATATATATATATACATATATATATATATACATATATATATATATATACATATATATATATATATATATATATATATATATATATATATATATATATATATATATATATATATATATATATATGTGTGTGTGTGTGTGTGTGTGTGCACATATGTGTTTGTGTGCATGAATTGTTTATCTATGTGTGCCCCAATAAGTGAATGTCGTATATAGTGTATATACCGGGTAAGCATGCAGTCAGTAAAATATAAGAGCAGAGCCGAGCCAATCATTTAAAGTAGCCGAGAAAGCAAATTTAAGCGTTCTAATGCTCAGGGCCCTGAAACCTAATTTAACAATTTGCAGGAAGACAAGATGGCAGGAAACCAGGCAATTTGCCACGTGTGCAGCGTGCGCCCGAGCCTCCTGAGAAGTCATTATCCCCCAGGAAAAAAAAAGAAAAAAAGAACGGCGCGCTGTATTAAGACGTGGCTGCTGCATCAGGATGGAGGGAGACAGCCTCATTAGGAGTAATTAGAAAGATCATTTAACTAAACGAGCAAATAATGTCCAGGATATTGAAGAAGCCGCGTGCACTTCTGCCGACCGCTGCCAGAGCCATTACAAAAATTGTAGCTCTTTAATAGAATAATGACATGCTTTATCTTGCGAGAGGGTCTTGGAAAGGCGCGCAAAAACAACTGTTGCCGGGGCTCTCCGTCCTCAGCGTGGTCTCGCTCTCGAGTGCGGCGGCAGAAGGCCTTCCAGATAATCCCCCTATTATCCTTACAAATACAAAATGGAGAGCTGAAAATTGTATTTGGCATCCATTATTGTGTCAAAGGTAATGCTAATGGACTTATTTGGCCAGTAATAGCCCTCGCTTCTCTTCAGGTAGCGTCGCCTCTAAATAGTCGGATGCGCAGTGGACAGGCGAGGGCCACTTTAAAAAAAAAGGGGCCGTTCAAGAAATGCTCACTGCTTTAACACAATGCCTGCGTTTTGCCCATTAAGCCTCGGATGCGGGATTTTTGCTTCAATGTTGTTCTCGGAGGGTTTAACGAGGTGACGGGAACGCTTTACCCGTGAGTGGCGACTGAGGGGAATTCTCCAAACTTGTTTAGATGTTTTTTTGTCAGGAGAGGACATTTTTCAAGCAAATTCAAAAGTTTGACAGTTTCTTCACTGTCCTTGAAGGCAGTAGATGTCCAATCCACTCAAACCGGGAAGATATGCCATGTAATGTAAAGGAAAAAATAATAATCCATTCATTTTCCATGCTGCTTATCCTCTCAAGGTTCACGGGGGTGCAGGAGTCTACTCCAGCTACGGCAAGCAGTATCTCCAGCACACGCTAAGTCAATTGCATTCAATTTAAATAGCTTAAAAATTGGATTTTGAAAAAAAAGATGCTTTGAAAGTGCTATTTCTCCCCCCAAAAAGAGGGCTAAATCTGCCTTTCCTATCACCAATTCTTATTTAGACTTTGGTTTCATTTTGAAACACTTTTTTTTTTTTTTTGAAAGAACACACCAACCACTAAAAGGTATGAATTGTTGAATAGTGAATCACGGATACGCCTGCAGCAATCACATAACCGCATTTGTCCCCATGCGTGTGCCTGCTAGCCCCCATTCATGTTCTAGAGACGCAAACACAATTTCCATTCAGGTCCTTAATTCCTAGTTGATAGAAAACAGCATGGTGAAGAATCTACTTTTTAAACAATAATCCATAAATGGAGGACCTGGGATGGCCAAAAAAAATCTTGTTAGCCCCCCACTCGCTGCAAATTCATTTAGAGAGCAAACAGGTCTTGAGAGTTGGCTGGCTTAATGCGTAGCAATCACCTTTTCAGGGTCTATGTTTTGGACCAGAACATTGATTCAAATCTATGAGTATTGAATGAGTTAGAAACGGGAAATAAACATCCAGATCTACATTATGGGCTCTACAGTTCGCAACTGAAATATATATTTTTAAGATAAAATCCCCCTGCTACCATCATTTATTGTTAGTCTTAATAGTAGTACTTGGAAGGTTACGTTTTTTTATAGGTTTTTGTAAAGAGTTTGTCGACTGCTGCTTGCGTTTTACTAAAATGGGACTTGTTATTTTTTGTCACATTATTGTCATCACTTGGGTTGCCAGGTTTTCATGACAATTCAGATTTTTACAGTGTTCAGTGCCCCTCATATTAGTGGACGTGAATTAAGATCAAAGAAGGCAAGCACTTGCATAAAAATGCACAAAAAGCTAAATTTCAAAACCTAGTTTGCAGAACAATTTAACTTGCAAATGCGTTGAAACCAAATACTGAACGACACAGATAACTTGCCCTTCAACTAGGGCATGAAACAGTTCAAAATACTGGAAAATGACTTCAAATATCGGTTGACTTTTTCTCCTCGTTCTAGTTTGACATAACACGCCTTCGCTTTTTGACTGACAGACAGCAAACATTGGTTTAGAGCCAGGATTTATTCCTGGGTGTATTTTCCAAGGTAATGCCTCGTGTTTGTCTGTCTGTTCTCCGACCGCAGCCGTGACAGACTTAGCGAAGGGAGTGTTTAATTTCTAAGTGCTGATGTGTCGCAGACAGTTTGGCTCTACAAGGGCCTCTTACACGCAGATTAAAGAGAGGGAAGGAGTGCTCCCGTGGGGCAGTCTTGTACATTTACCCTGACCGCAAAAAGTCTAACGTTTTCACCCCCGGTGCTGACGTGACCTTCATACAAGGTCCATTTGCTGTAACATCGTCAAACTGGCACTGCACGGAATAACCATTTTTTTATTTCAATGACTAGAGCAGCATAGAGGCAATATTTTCATTATTACAAATAGCCTGCCCAATTGAAGGTGACCGGTGACCTAGAGCCTATAATCTCAGTTGAACCTAGTCGATAGCAAATTGAAAGGACAATGACCCACAGTTTAGCCATGATACATTCCACACTATCCACCTAAAACCAACCACCCATCAAGACAACAGCAGCCAGGAACAAAACAACCAACTATCAAATTGACCAACCACACACCCATCCGCCATTCAACCAACATACCAATCAACTTTCCAGCAACCGAGCAACCCCACCGACAGGCCCAATGAAATGTCCAACCCGCCAACGGACTGACCAATAAACTGACCAACAGTATGTCTTTTAATAGGATTATGTCGTGAGGTCCCTTTTAATAAAAATGAAATGTGGTCTCTTTTTAAGGACCAAGTGGTCCCATTCAACTGTATAGCTCAACATAATCTGTCACTTCAGGCCGGGAGCCTGCTGACTGCTGACCACATGGCCCGCAGTGCAGAACAATGAGGTCGGCCCACTATCGCCTGACAGCTAATCAGGGATCACTCCGCTTAAAGGGAATACACCGCCTTTTGAGAGGTCGCAGAAAATCCCTGTGAAGTGTCCATCAAAAGCTGAAGCCACCTGCATCTTTCAAAAGGCACTTTTCTGACATTGATCACCGCTGCTCAGTTTGGGTCACAATTCGGCTGTCAATGTAGCCTGTGATTATTTCACAAAAAATATCGTCGGACAGACACCACATACGCACTTTACAATAGAGTACAATAACGCTAACCTCTTTCGGTATTCCAAAAATTCAGCTATTGCCGGTAGGGCTCGTCCCTCAGCGTCATTAAAGTGGCTTTAAATGAAATGAAATTTGATAACTGATAGGGGTTGCCCTACAGTAATTCCCAAATGTAACCTGCCCATTTAAGGTTTAAAGCTAATTGAATCTGTTCCTATTTTAGCAACTACACTAACAGACCACCAATGTGACCATGCGGCTCCAGTTATACGTGGGTTCATGCGGGAGAATTCTGCAAACACATTTGTAACCATTAGTTGGGTGTTGAGTTTCAGGTGCAGACGCAGTCGCTCTGAGGCTCTGCAAAAGCCTCTTTCGGCGGATGGAGAAGCGACGGGACGGGGGTCCTCTGGAGCCCGGGTGTCCTACCGACAATGCGTCACGACAGGGGCGGAGGTAACCCGAGCCCTTCCTCCGGCCAGCCCGGATGCTTTTGAAGAGATTTGGCCGGCGCGAAGGCGCTTCTTCAAAAAGAATCGTAGTCACGTTAGAAAGTCATTAGCCACCCCCGAGGCCAAGGATTCCCCGACCGTACTAATGCGAAGCCTCCTCGCAATCCGTCTTGGCGTGAGGCGGATGGCCGAGCACGCGCTCTCAGCATAAGGGAGGGCATTTGTTTTTTTTACGGAGGAGGGGGATTCCTCTAGAGGTGCAGGTGGACGGACCTGAAGGGGTCATCGGGAAAGGTTATGGAGTAATCCATCTGAGTAATGGTCTGCAGGTGGATTTAGATATCATACAGTCACAGGCCCCGGGAAAGTGGCAAAGGTTAGCAAATACAGCAAATTATTTAGTGGAACTGAGGGCGAAAAAAGGAAGCATGCACCAGATTGTCCACTTTCATGATGGCTTCCCATGGAAAGTCAATGTAATGTTACGTGGAAGGGCGACAAGTGGCCTGGCGGTGGGGGCCACGCATCAGGCGTGATGCGATTCTGCCAGTTTGGCAAGAAGAGAAAGAGATGACTGATTTGATCTTTCCACGAGACGAGGAAAGGGCCGATCAAATATGTTTTCTCGTTCACGTGACTTTAGCTGCCGGAGTCGGTACTTTCCTTAACAAAAGTCTAATGACAGAAAGAAAGATAAATGGGACTAAGATAGTAGTCAAATACTAGGAGAAAAAAAGTCGCAACATTATAAAAATGAAGTCATACATTGTAATATTATGAGATAAAACTCGTAATATTACCAGAATGAATTGATAGACTGAAGGTAACAGTTTTCCCTTTAAAATAGGAAAAAGAAACTTGATGGAAGACAACATGGCAGAGTTGAGACTCACTTGGCGCTAATGCGTTGGGACGGCGAAAGGAAAACATACACTCGTTAAAGCAGAAAAAGAGGCGGCCAATTGGCCAATTAGGAAATGGCCCATCATGTCAAACTCATTTGCAGAGCTACGGACGCTTTGACCCCCGAGGGCGGGAAGGTCCGGATCAAAGGGTGTCCCCCGTGGGATAGCGCGTCGGGAGGGGCTCGTAAAGAAACGCCAATCCCTTCGGCTTTTGTCAAGGAATCTTCTAATGACAAAAAAATCTTCACTGCGAGCTAAATACACGATACAGTGGCTATACGATAGCCCCCTCGCCCAAGGCCCCGTGGCCGCCCCCGTTTGAGTCTTCCACAGAAGACTGATCACGGTAAATGGCTGCCATCGCGCTAGTTGCCGTGCAGGTCAGAACCTCAGAGAGGGATCAGAGTCTGACCAGCACCCATGGGCCCGTGTAGCCTCTGGTCTGGCTAGAACTGGCTGCCTCTTTGACCTTGCCCCCACCACCAAAAGTCTTCTAGATTAGTATCACTGTCAGCATTAGCGCTGGACCGAACCCTCCCATTCTTGCTGCTCTTTTCTTTCTCCGTCTTGGTCCTGATTGGTTCACTTTCAAAGGAAGATTAGAAGCTAACCAAATTGTTTGGGTTTTCTAGTTATCGGATTTGTTGAATTTTACTATACCTTCAAATTGATGCTACCACCATCGGGTTTTGCAAAAAAGCAGCACAGAGCTTCGGTCTTTCGTTTTACGATCCCGAGCATAAGATCCTTTGGATCCTTTAGACTAATTTTGCTTGTTGGTATGCCACTTAAGACTTAGGAGATCCTCGGATCTTCATCCCACATTACACTCACTCTGTCATGAATGGAAGTCATGAACCAAACATCATCCTGCACAAGACATGGTGCAAAGTACCCAGCAATGACTATTTTAAGAAGGCCATAAAATATACACAAGCATAGGTTGGCATTGACGGCGGCGCTATTGTAACGTGAAGCCCGTCACTTAAAACAAGGTCACCGCTGGGAGTTCTGACTCCCGGCCAACAATGAGGAGAATTTGCGGCTCCATTTGTTTCCCAAAATACAGTATCAGTGGCACATGACCCCCGCCCGAACGGCCCCTGATGTTTTGAAGCCCTGCATACTTTTTGTCACGGCCGTTCAAAAGGAATTACCAATAACACAGCTCGTGATAAAAGCCTTGTAATTGATACACGCCAAGCAGGGAGGGCGCCGTGGCTCAGGTTGTCATCTTGCTACAGTTTAATCTGGCCCGGAGCTACTGGGACAAGTAAGGCGACACTCAGAGATTCGCTGCATTAGTTCTGCTTAGCTAACCATGAATGCTAATTGCAGGAAGAACAAACTCCTTTTTCCTCCCCCTACTCCGCCTTTTCTGTCTTTTAGTCAGTGGTGGAGGAGGGATGAGGGGGGATAAGGGGGCGCAAACATGGGTTTGAAGAGACGGTGAATATGAAGCAATAGGTAGACCGGCCTCAAATCAAATCTGCTCTTTTAAAGACGGTCCGCCATGAGAACGACTTTTTAACAGCTTGTACACCAATTCTTGGTCCCAGGGAGTGCCGGCCCACCCACCATGAAAGAAAAAAATTGATGCTCCTCATAGATATGGCTTGAGCTATATGACTGCCAACAATGAAATTGAGTTACAAGACAGTGGCCAGGATCGTATGTATTTTATCGTGTTTTAACAGGACAGGTTTACTGCAAAATAATGGTGGCCACCTTTAAATTTTTGTCACAGTTTTGTGGCCAACAGTTTAGACATTTCTGTGTCCAGTTATTTGGAGGAGACACTTTTACTAAATTGCCACGGTGCAAATACTTTCCCTCCTGGTCTTGTTTCCAAGCTAATCACGGGCAGTTCTCTCAAGTGTCGAGTCTTATCAGTTACTAACAGGTACAAGTGGCCCAAGTGCTCCCGATTGATCCGCTAAAGACTGTCCCCGGTTAGTCCCCCCTACCCCCGGGTGTTGGCTCCAGCGCTCTCCAGTGTCGAGGCCACAGTCTGGCCCCACAGAAGTTGCAGGAGATGCTGCTCTGCAGATCAATAAGCCTTCTAGTGACACGTTTACTGCAAAGCGACTGCCGTCTCGGCCCATTTGCGAGAGTCAATTAATAATGTGGATACTTGATAGCAAACTATTTCAGTCGCAGATAATGAACCAGTTGTCCCGCCACGTTCGTGCGCTGGAGGCAAGGTACATCTGCCCAATTCGGCGAGATGGAATACACTATAGCTCTACCGTGGTTTTTTATGGGTTGGAATTCAACACTTCATCAGTAGCTCATATAAAATATAAATTCATTATATATTGTAGCATTATTCTCAAGTCATCTCTAGGTAAACGATAGGGCTCTCTGCAAAAGTTTTTTGCAATTTTCCCCCCATTCCATTGTCGCGTAAAGGGCCCTTTACCGTAATTCCTGTCTAAGAAAAATAAACTTGTCTCAAGATCCTGCTGTATTTAAACGGTATGAGAAAACATTTGCGACATGGTGCAAATCGGAGTTTTCCGCGCATCCCCTCTCATCTCCCTGTTTGCGTCACCCCATCTCCTCGTTGAACCACAGCTACTTCACGTCCAATCTGAATCAACAAGATTGCTCTATAATAAAGGACCCGCCATCCATACCTAGATGAATATTGAGATCCGAAGAACTCGACACGGGAGAAAAGAGTGGCGGGTAGCAGAGGCAGCCAGAAGGAGAGTTTTCTCCATGATTGCGGAGGGGGTTTAAGGTTACCAACTAATTTCGCGCTTGTTACCTGCCGAGAGTACCACATCCGGTTCCTCCTCCTCCTCCCCCTCCTCCGCCCTCTCTCTCACTGTTTTCCAACAGGGAACAGTACAAGCTGTTATACTGTAGTGATCATCAGCTCTTCCCGACGAGTGATTACCAGTAATTACCCGTTTTTCCCCCTCGCGGTGCCTCACCCCCTTTCTCCCGCCAGCTATTAGCCTAACTGGCTGTTGTGGAGCCAAGAGGAGGTGTGCTGAGAACAAGGAAGGCTTTTATGGACTCCCCACCAACGCCACTCCATTTTGAAATGATCAGGTCCCCTCCTCCCTTTGGGTTTTGAAGTCTGCGTAAGCGCACCCTCCTATTTCTGACATGCACCGTGTACTTACAGGGTCACAGAACGGATAGAGAGGTCACGAAGATTCTAACTGACGTTAGGTGCGGCTAAAATTTGTCGCTCGACCAAAATCGGGCATTTATTGATTATAATGCAAAATTCCATTTGCTTACTTAAGGCAACATTTTTGGAGTAGCTTTTGCAGCAAGACGTGTCGTCGGGTTCATCTCTTTTTGTTCATTTGTCAACAATGGCTAATACGTAAATTTTCTCGACAAACATTTGATGACTGCTTATGTTTTTATGTGCTGTTTAAAGGTCAAGAAGTATGTCAAGAACGTTGCTCTTGACCAGCGACTGGCTCGAAATGTGTTACCTGGACATAGAGTGAGCATTAACATTTATTGCGTATTTAAGTAAATACAGCATTTAATTCTGCCACTTTGGCCCTGAAAAGCACAGATTCCCATCCCAACATTCCAAATTCCATATCTTTTTATATTTGTGCTACATGAGACCATAAAAAAAACTGAAATCGGTGACATTAAAACCATGCAGTCTAACTTCATTCTTACTGAGCTTTAAAGTTGGAATGTCTAAAAATGATGCAGTCAAATAGTTGTCTCATTGGCCAACTGCCTGTTCAATGTGTCAAAAACAAAAAAAATGAAGCAGTATAAAAAACACCATCATATTATTTCTTAATATTATTATTAATGGTCATAGCCTTCGGTGCGGCACGCACACACGATTGCAATGCTCAGTGTGTACGAGTTTTAAAAATATATATATTTTATCGATTGCGTCACTCGCCGATAATGTGAGATACGTCACAGCCGACGAAATTGCAAAAAGAGATGCTATGTGAGCCTCGTGAAAGTGTTTAGTGGCGAGATGGATGTTGTTTTCTCCTACATTAACCTTGCAAATGGCCGCCAGCCACACACGTGCAGCCGACGCCGTGTTTGACATTAAGGTGAAAATCCCTCAAAGCATTAAAAATACTCACATGGAGAAGCTTGAATATGAAAAATGAAAGGCAAAAATGGAATGATAATCTTCTTAGCGTCACAACGGCGCTTGTGGCAAAACACGAGGTCGTTTAAAAAAGTGTCCGCCGCGGCCGCCCGCCGGTGCCGATGACGGATGAGAGTGGGAACAGGTGAGGGATGGAAGGGGGGCTTCTCTTGACGGAGTTAAACCCCCTCAAAATGAGTAATCTTACATAATAATATCCTCATGTGTCTTGATAAGAGCAAAGCCGAAACAAGCAGGCAACCTCTGAACGCTAGAATGGATATTGAAAGGCCTCCTGCTCAAAATATGCCTGCTGAATCTCTAATTCCAAAGATACTTCTTCTTTAACGACACCACCAAAAAAAAAAGCGGTAAGCGCATCTTTCCGACAGTGGACAAGTCAAATCTAAGATCTGGTCTCAGTCAAAGACATCAAATCCATTTCAATTTTAACAGCTACTCATGTTTCTCTTCCATTGACAGCGATAGATGAAATCGAAGCACCAGTGCCATGATAAATACATAAAAAAACCATTTAAAAAAAACTGATCTTTTTTTTCACGCTATACTGATCTTCTCAATCCGATGTGATGCATCTGGGCCGAGTAAAAATTGTTAAAAAGGCAAACCATCAATGGCGTACGGCGATAGATTCGCTCGCTAGTGACCCGACGGATAGAAAACGGACGGTTGTTAAGATCACAATTCAGCGCGCCGAGCATAAAAGACTTTATCATCCTTCTCCCTATTGTTTTAACGGAGAGGTAACTCAAGCTTTGACTCCACGTCACACAGACGGATAAAGAGCCTTGGCTGGCGAGCTTATTTACGGGTCCCCGGAGTCGTGGCTTTTGGCGAGAGGGGGCGTGACGGCGGCCATCAATCCCGAGTCAATGACCTGACGGAGCTCGCGCTCAATTATTAAAAAGACAAAAGAGCTTTGGCGTCGTCTGCCTCGACGCGAGCCGTGTTAAGGGATCCTTAAGCGCGTTTCAATGAGACTTTTTTCTGTGCCCCTTTTGGCCGAGCTTAATCAAAAGGCAGAGATAAATGTTTGAGTGGAGAGGTCTGGCCCCCCTAGCCCGACACCTGAAAGGGAGCTACAAAAGGCGGCCGAGAAGTGAGCCCGAGCCCACGTAAAAGAAAAGAAAGAGAGGAGAGAAAAGGAAACGCCGCCTCTTCTCCGGGCCTGGCCGCTAATGCATCTGCGAGCTAGAGAGAGAAAACGAGAAGGTGGGGCGGAAAAGGGAAAGCGAGAGAAAAGGAACTGGTGCTAGAGAGGACAAAGAGCTCCAAGGTGTGCACTCGGCATTCGGTAATTGGCAAAAGAAGCTTCATTTCTTGTCGTGATTTCCTGTCTTTTTACCGTCCCCGACAATCCCCCCGCGCTTTTAATAGGCCGGCGAGGGAGAGGCTATTCTTCGCGGCCCCCGCCGACACCAACCTGTCTGGCGACGCTGGCCCCTCCCGGCTCCTTGCCAAATGGGGGAAAAGCATTAAGCATGTTCCCTTCTGTCATTCTCTCTCTCCTTGAATACCTCAAAGCCCTTTAGCTTTAATCATTTCAGGATCAGACTCAGTCTAAATAAGCCAAGCCATTTTCTGCACTCAATTACTCCCTTAACAGCATCAAAAAGAGAAAGGATTCAGGTATAGAGAGGGTGAGAGGGAGAACATTGTGAAGCGTCTTCATCCATCCACACACGAGCCCCCCGCCCCCCCAACTCCACCAAATGCTTTGAATGCTTCCAAAAGGATTCTTTTTCTAATGAAAAACCAGTAATAAGAGATGCTTCCGACTATAACAAAATGTTTACGGCCTGCTCTCCGCTTCCCGCCGCATAAATCGTCGCAGGGGCGAAGAAAGAAGACGGGAAAGAAAGGAAAATGATTCCACCCAATTTTGCTTTCATCACCTAAGAAAAATATATCAGAAGGTGCTTCACTCCAAAAGGTATTTTAATAATATATTACTTTTCTCATAACTACTCTTAACCTTTACGTACGCGTAAAGCTGCCGTTACTCGGCGCTGAGATAATTATTTACTGCTGCCTGCTTGTCAAAAATGGGATTTCGCACTGCAATAATCAGTCATAAAGTATACCTTAATACCCCCCCCATCCAAAAAAGCTGTTTTTTTCCACATATTTGAGTTCTTTTTGAGTGACGTTATGACCTGATTATGAAATGCTCATTTTTTCCGTCTGTCCAGTACAATGTGATTAAATTGACAATAATAATGACATTGCCCACATTACTTTTAAGGTGTCCCATCAGCGCCAACGTCAAATATCCCGCGGTGGGCTAAAATGAGGGCAGCGCTCAATGCCCAAGCGCCTGAGGCCACATCATAAAACATATGCAGGAAGCGCCTCTAAACAGGGTATGCTATTCCCCCCCCCTAAATAGCTCTCAATCCATAAGCGTGAGCTCCGGGCTTGATAAAAAGCTGCCCTGTTTTTCCAAATTGCCCGCATTGTTCTAAACGGCCGCCAGTGGATACAAATCAAGTATAAAATGTGCGAACACCAACAGAGGTCAATAAAGCACATCCACTGTAATATAATGTGATTGATTTCTCTCCGTCCGCGTCGGACCGCGTGCTGGAGATTACACAAAGACTGCTGATGGTTAATCATAATGGCTTAGGGCGAGCACTTTATTCGGGCGTGCTAACCCCCAATGGCGCTCGGTCAGCCGGGTCAATGTGACACGGGCATGATGAAAGGCACAAGGGCGTAGTTTCACTTGTATGACAAGGTTTGTCCGATTATCCCCAACATGGAAGAAAAACGTTGAAGCTTACCTGTAAGTAGGTTGGTGTAGATGACAACTTGTGGTTGAATACGTGCTCATTTTTTGGGGATACTCTTGAATTTTGGTGGAGTCAAACTGGTAGATGTCATGACATTATATTGTAAAGATGACCATTTTTGGTGAAGTATTTTCTGCAGAAAATAAAAGTTTTTTTTAGACAGGTGTTGTGCTCAATAGATGCTATAGGTATAAGTCTTTTATTTTTTTAAATTTTAAATTTGCTCAGATGACTTGGTGAAAGGCCGATATGATTAATTTGACTATATTTGGACAGTCAAGTTTTCTACCCAAAACTGATGGCATTTTAATTCAACAAATGCATGCATCCTACCTTGCCTTTCCCATTAATGTCATTCCAAAACCAATTTTCTAAGTCCATTTACTTGTATTTGAAATCAACTTATTCCCTATAATGATTTTAAATGGCATTCATCTTTTCCAGCCCCCACATTTTTTGCACAGGGTGTACTCTATAAGAAAAAAAAATGAAATAGTGCATTTAATGCTTTAACCATTAAAGTGTGACATCATCCGCCATAGTCGGGGTTAGACGGTTTATCTGCGTTTGAGTGTCTGAACTAGCAGAAAAGGAAAAATGCATACATACTAAAATAAAAAAATAATAAAAAAGAACTGACGCATTAACTAAAAAAAAAAGGCAGAAAAGCCAAGATGTACAAAGCCAGACTGTATAGTTCCAAAGTGGACTGAAAGAAGTTGTGCATTTGCAGCTTTGAAAAGAATAATCATTCAAAAGAGGCGGCGGGCGGGCGCATGGGGTCTGCAAAGCACCTCTTTAACAGGCAAGTCAAAGTGATAGCCTGGTCTTTTGCTAAAAATGATCATTTTGCAGTGCGCGAACAAAGCCGCCAGCTATCCGGGGTGTTAATTAAATCTACAAGCCTTTATTTAATACATTTAAACACCCACTTGATGTATTCGGCGTTTTAGCACATATATTCCTCCATTCCCTTGTGATGCCTTTGAAAGACGAAAAAACACGGGCCAAATGAGTGTTTGTTAAAAAGAACGGGAGCGTTGACTCTTAATGGGCAACCTCGCTAATGGACGACGCTAATTAGCCAAAGGCTCGCTAGGCGGTACAAAAGGAGCCGATCAATACGCCACGCAAGTGTGTCGCCGTTCGTGCAAAAGACGTTTTTGCTCGGAACGCGCCGCCGTGGCACGGCATTGCGGGAGTGGGAAAAGAAGGGATAGCGGTTATGGGGGGACCGGGACTGTTTTAAAGTGTAATGTATAGACTTTACCCTTATAAAAATTCAGAAAGGGCCTTTGAAAATACTGTAAAGCAATTTTCATGATTTATTTCTAAATACATCAAAAATATTTGAAGATCCAAGTGCTTAAAACGTGAAAAATAATTTCATGCCTGACATTTCATCTTCTTACTACCGTGGTACTCGGATGATTCGCCTAAAGACGTTTCGCCGACGGACGTTTGACAGACGGACAGGTCGCCGAATGGACGTTCCACCGAACGGTCATTCGGCCGAACCTCCGTTCGGCCGAATGACCGTTCGGTGGAACGTCCATTCGGCGACCTGTCCGTCTGTCAAACGTCCGTCGGCGAAACGTCTTTAGGCGAATCATCCGGCCACGTACTACCGTAGCTTTGCATGTCTTTTATAAAAAAGTTATGTTTTACACATTAATTGATAGAACAGTGTCAAAAACTATGCAAAAACAAATGACCAAGACTCACACAAATCCATAACTTTTCAAATTGTGCAATAAAAACAATTTTTCTGATGGTTCCCCTCTGCATAGTTGAAACCAATGTCATGTTTGGCAGAGGCCATGCCTAGAAACTTGCGGGAAAACTCACATATCCGCCTGTGAGTTATGGAAAACTATAGTTTTAAACTGTGATAAATGGGATTATTGCTGTACTTGTCCTAGAACTAGCTGAAGAAGCTATTGCATACTTTAGCGCCAGTGGCCGCCAACAGTGTACTTTCTATTGTTGCCAAGCTAACTGATAAGGACAGAGACACTTGTTGTACGAGTTGATTTGATTGCAATCTGAGTTGGGAAAGTGGAATCCTTGTAAGGTGTGGTAAGATAACTCCCGCTCAAATAGACAAGTGGACATTGAAGCTCAAACATTTGAACAGGTAACAAGACCCCCTGTGACATTTTTGGTGTGTGTATGTGTGTATGGGGGGTAATTTGGAAATAGTGTGGCACACTTTTTTTGGCCAATATCCTGCTTCTCCTCCTCCTTCCTTCCTTCCTTCTCCCCAGAGAGAGCCATTGATCTGCCGTCTACTAAACACTGTCTCCAGTGTCAGGATAATTCCTCCCGGGATTGGTTTTCCCTCGTTACCTTGTATTTGGGGAGCTCTGTTCCTGCCCCCTTGCCTAATTCTCCCTCCCTTGACTTCCCAGTGGCATTGGGCACCAACCTGCTGACAAGGCATCCATTGTCTTCCCAGTGGGAGGCCGGAAGTATGAGCGAGGATGCTGGAGATGAAGCTGCAAGTCACTTGTCCACCTCTCCATCGTTTTTTTTTTTTGCACCTGCAGAGATTAACGCAAAATTGAACCTGTTAAGTCTTATCGGATCATCAAGCATGCCATTGGGTTGTTTTATAAACGATTGCAATGAGAACTTCAACTTAAAAGCTATTTTCCATCATGAGAGAGTGATAAATATATCTCAAAAGAATTTGGAGTATTTGGAGCACAAGTTGTATATTATGAATTCCTTGAAAGATTAGCTCACATAAACCCTCTCTACACTAAATATGAGTGATTGGATGACTCAAAATCATTTTATGTCCCACCCTTTATTTCTTCTTGAGTTATCTTGGAAACAAAAACATGAGTCTTAATACAGAACCTTGTCTTCCTAGTTTTCGCCTTTAATTGGTGGCTCTTATAAGTTTGGGACAAATTGCTTAAAAACATATGCATTTTGAAATATTGATTATTATTCATGGACAAACTACAACATATTTATGATTCACTGGACATAACATCATCACTTTTCCAAAATAATGGCCGAAGCAAATGTATTACCTCTGTTCTATTTTTAATATATATGTATTAAAATTTGAATATATTCTTTAAAGTTGTTAGCCCTGATTGAATGTGTCTTATGCAACCCCGTTATGCATATGATCAGAATAGGACAAATTTTCCCATTTGCTGATTTACATAATTGAGACTTCTTGCTTTGCTGCAATGACCAGATGAACATCTAGCTACAAAAAAGATTACATTAGTAAATATTTGCAACACTATTGCTGTTATTAAACCAAGTATTAGAAAAACAAAACAAAATCATGCTATATTCGTCAAAGTTTTAATAGTTTACTAGCTAATATTAATAAATATGTCCCAGAAAATCACAAAAGTTAAGAATTTCAAGAATTTGGGAGGCCAAATTTTGGCCTAGAAACTGGTTTGCAAATGAGGCCTGAAAGCAGAGATGTCAAAGATGCGGCCCGTGGGCAAGAAGTGGTCCGCTAGGGGGTCCGACCCATCCCACGGGGCTGTTCTAGTTAACATTAGATCTATTGTGGCCCACGAACCAAACTGAGTTTGACATTCCTGCATTAAAGTCATCTATCAGCATAAAAAGTAAAGTATGAAACACATCCAGGGAAGAGTTAATTTCTTTTCCATCTCAGCATAATTTGGTTGCGCACCTCCAAATTCCGTTTTGTATGCAACGTACACAAGCACAAATGTAGTAGGCCTCCTCTGAAAAAAGTCCATCAAATAGGAATTGTGGCTATCAATGACACGCTACATCTCGTTCCTGTCTTCCCAGGCCTAGCATGGCGTCAAAAGAGCCGCCCGCCTCGACAAAAGTTGCCTTCCTGCGAGCGCCCAGGCGATTCTTATTTCCCTCCATTGTCCTTGCCGGACAACACAAACAAGCGAAAAAGCCCACGGAGCGCATCATTTCATTTCCATATAGATGAAAAGTGTGAGATGACATAAACAAGTGTCCATTTGTACACAAGACACAATGCTTTTCATGCGGACGCGCGGCCATTGTTAGGTGTGCTCCTGCGAATTACCCGAACAAAACCTTAGATAGGATGATTGTGTTTCTAAAAGCCCACTAATATATTTTGCCCAGTTCGCGGCACTTGAGACATAAAAGGGGTTAAAGCAAGGGGCGAGCACGGATGATAGCGGCCCTCTTCAGTCTTATTCACCCCTGATGTCCTTTATCTTCACACGCATGGGTTTTCTTGAGTCTCAGACTGGAAGTCCACCTAAAGCCTTCTGTGGAAATAGCCAGATGCTGTGGAAGGTATTTTTGACTTCTTGGAACATGTGATAGAACCTCCATGCTTTGTTGAACTTCTCAAGTTGAGCACAAAGTCACCAAAGTTGGACATCTGAACCAGCTGCTAGATGTCCAATCAGTTGGGATAGATTATTATGATTATTCAATGCTAGAACATTCAGTGACCGGATGTTTCGTCGAAATACGTTTGGTCCTCGGACGTTTGGTCCCTGGACGTTTGGTCGACCGGACGTTTGGTAGAACGGACGTTTGGTAGAACGGACGTTTGGTAGAACGGACGTTTGGTAGAACGGACGTTTGGTAGAACGGACGTTTGGTCGCCGGGTTCGCTTGCTGTCAAATTATGACAGAGAGTTTACTGTAGATATTTTGATATTAGATATTTAGATATTAAACTCACTCTCTCTCATGATTATAATTTTGAGAGCTGGTTTCAACAGTAACAACCCGGCGACCAAACGTCCGGTCGACCAAACGTCCTGGGACCAAACGTCTTTCGACGAAACGTCCGAGTACCAGACCATTCAGCCCAAAAGGATTGGCTGTTTCTTTTCTAACAGTAGGCAAATGCTCACTTCCTTGATGCCTTTCTTTGTCCTTACTAAAAAAACAAACAAAAAAAAGCCGTCTTTTCCCGCTTGACAACCCTTCAAAATGATGACGTATTCAAAGGCCGCGTGCTGTGCGTCATCTGGAAACGTGGTAAATGCAGACCGGTAATGAATCCAAGAACCCGCTTGCAATTTCGAAAAGGAGCCCCGCGCTGAAAAGCCTCTTGAATGTGAACGGAGGAGACTCATCCCGAGTTCTTACAGAAGTGATGATCAAGGTTTGTATTCTTTTGATGTTTCTCGAGACCAGTTTTTGGGTTTCCCTACACTTACACAAGCTTCTCTCATCCTGTGATGAAAAAGCATGTGTGCTGTATACACACTGCTAAGCAATATTCCACTCCCTGGTTCCAGGTCCCATTTGAAGAGATCGCATCAGAACATGAAAGCATTCTTTTTTTTTTCTCTTCTTTCCTCTTCCTCGTGTGTTCGACCCACTCGTGTGTGTGTGTGTTTATATTTGTGTGTGTTTGTGTGCCTCAAGCATTGATCCTGTGATGGTGGTAAATGAATTAGAGACAATCCAAGGCTTGGCCAAATGGAATAGTGAGCTGTTAATGCTGCTCGAGTGCTGGTAACAAAGCACTGAAGAGGCATCAAATGCTGATTTTTTTTTTTTTTTACTACACCGTGTCTTAGACATGTTTGGAGATAAGCACAACACATTAGGAAGATGTTAACAAGAAACCAAAAGCAATGTCCATTACGCTTGAGAGCAAAATGTGCTTGTTGCATTGACCTATTGACACGACGATGTCTAATTAAAGTGTTGTTAATGGAGCCGCCCAGCAACTTTTCTCCTCGCCAGTGAGGATGGTTATGACGTTAATGTTGGTCGATTAGCACGGACGGTAGAAGCGCCGCGGCATTCGCGGGTTCCGCCGTTAATGAACCCGCCGCTCTAATTGGGAATTAAGCAATGCTTTAAAAGGCGGCTCCAAAACAAGAGACAATTAATCAGCATCAATTTTGGTGGAGAAAGTTAGAATGAACATAATTCCTACTCCACGGTGAAGGAGATTGTTGATTTGGACAATTAATTACCCACGCGACACTTAAATGCTTGGTGGAAAGTTAGTGGGAGAAGAGTAAATGAAATAATTACAATTAGATCCAAGCAGGGCGAAAGTGGAAAAAAGCGTGTGATTCACAGTGCTGAGATTCCATGTTGGAATCTCAATTTGAGCCTTACGGCACTGAACGCCATAAGTGGAGAACAGTGAAACCTAATTGTAGCCATGGCTGAGGTCTGAACTGTTCTTCTCATGGTTCTCAAAGTTCTGCTGTGCCTATTTGGAATACGAATACATTGATCACATCTGCGAGGCGTGTTAGGAATACCCACAAGTCCTCCATCCCCACGTCCCCCAAAGAACTGAACGAAGGGCAGCTACATACTTTTGGGTCATCTGTGCTCCTGACCCTGACTGAGACCTTGTGACCTGGGTCTGGGCCTCTACGCAAACTTGTGGCCTTCACCTTTAGCCCTGGACAAGCTGTTGGGTCCAAAGACATCTATTCAGAAGGGCTACTCGTTTTCTAGACGAATCAATACCAAGAAGTGACCTTTTGCCATGCGAAAAATAAGGTCAGCTGCAAACACAGGTAGGATGTCACATTGGGCTTTACTACCTTTCTTAGTACTACAGGATACGGGAGCATATAGCTCCACAACCCCCCCCAAAAAAAATTCAGTTTACAAAATTTGATCATGTTACAACTCAACTATCAACTGATGGTGAAAATGATAACATTAAAACTTCAAAACTATCACGTCAGGACCTAAAAACGATCATGTCAAAATGTGACCATTGCAATGTAAAAACATGAGGTATTGGACTTTACGCAATACGATTCCATTACAGGGACAGTAGAAAAATATTGAATATTATATTGTGCCACCATATCCTAAAAAAAGCCGTTTTAATTTTATTTTTCCAATGCAGAGGGTCAGAAGCACTGCAGAGTGGGAATTTGAGCCACTACCCTCTGAACCACTAATTAAAACAGACAACTACCACATAACTGCATTAAAAAAGCCATTTAACATGACATATTCCCCGAGCACCTCGCGGCCAACGTAATTGAGCGAGCGTGTTAATGTTTGCCGCTAACGTGAATGCCGCCTGTTTTTTTGTTTTAACAGTTTGGGCCATTTTGTTACAATTCTTTTCTACATATCTTTGCTGTAGCTTCCCAAAAATCTTTTTTTTTCTTTTCTTTGTTGAATGACTTCACCTGCCTTCCTCCTAGCGCCATGTTTGTCCGCGTTGACAAAAGCTTCATTAGAGCGTCCCCGCCATCACTGTAATTGGGCTCCATTTATTTCAAAGCTACATTTAATGGTCATTTCTTTGTCGGCGGCGTGTGGCGGGCCCAAGTAGATCACAATGCCTCTTTTCTTTGCACCTCTATTTTCCTCCTTTTTCCCCTGAGGCGCTCAATTATTAAATTATATTTCTTTCATCCGCTGTGTTTAATAAATTGCACGGAGCTCTTTAGTTAATGGCGGCGGTGGGTGTCCTTGCCGGACGAGATCCTGTGTACAAATGGTGGACGGTACAGCTCGGTGTAAAAGTTTTGTTGCTTTAAATACCTTTTTCACAGCAGAATTTGACATGTTAGGGGGTTCATTTTGTGGAATTTTACAAAAAATACGGGAGTTACGTTTAAGACACGCTCATTTGACAAGACTAAATAGATTTTTTTTGTATTAAACTTGAGTAGCGAGTGATGTTGAATCAATAAGATGGTTTCTTTAACCATTCAGAATCAGTTTTTGGGCCAAAATAATGTCAGCAGTTTCACTCAGATTATTTAGTTAGAATAAAAGCATTCAAAAATTAGATTATGCAATTAGATTTGCACTAGTAAATTCAACTATTGCCTTTTTTTAAGCAATAGTAGGCAATTTGTAGTTTTTTTGGGGGGGTTGGCAGAAATCTTACGACCCTTTATTATGAAATATCTTTAGCCAATCAGCACTATTCTTGAAGTGAGTCTAGTTAATTGACCTCATATGCAAATATTTGCATCTCAAGTGTGTGCTTGCAAGTGAAAGCCTAAAAACGAAAGTACCGTTTTCATCTAAAAAAAAGTGTAATTGAAATTCTATCTCAAGACAGTTGTCTTCTCACACTTTTTTTTTGGGTGGTCAGGTTATAGATCAAACCATAAAACTTAACTGCAACAGATAATGTAGAGGAAACCGTTACCTTTGTGAGTCCATCATAAATTTTGTTAGAAAAAGAGGAATCGTGGCATTGTGCGCTCACTTGGCGAAGAGACTTTAGCTTTGTGTTGGGTTTACTGTTGAAATTGAGTGTGTGTTTGCAGGGAGAGGGTGACGGGGGTCAGACTATCCAGCCCTGAATCCTTTTATTTCACACCCTGAAACATCAGAAGCCAACAAGGTGGAGAGAAATGAATGCGTGTGATTTGGCTGCTTCAGACGACGCCGACTCTCCTCTCTTTTATGTGCGTAATTGACGGTGATTATTTCAACTGGGAAAGGGGGAGCCAGTAATAGAGGCTGATTAAATCCCACGGACAGCGGCCGCAGACGGGCCCTCAAGACACAGCGGCGTAATAACAACCCCCGGAAAAAAACAACAACAACAACAACAAACGAGCGTCACCCTCAGCGAGGCTCGGCCACTCAACTTATTTTGCCTGACACGAGGCCAGATGCAATTTAATGCATTTATTGTGGTGTTGGTCCTTTTATTGACAGCTGTAAACATTTGTGATTAAATTGAAGCCGCGGTGCTCGCTCTTGAAGCTTGTGTTACAAAAAGACGCAACGGGGGGATGTTATTCTATCATTTCAAGTCCACAGTAGGGATTAGTCTCTGTGCGGGAAAATATATTCATAATACTAGGAAAAAAAAGTCGGAAAATGACTGCCACTCGCTTATTTTTGACAGCTTAAACTTGTGTTACAGAGTAAAAAAGGCTCGTGGGAAAGAGTCACATGTTCTCAACATGACGATGTTTGCGTATCAAGCGCTTGTTTGGCGTTTCCGAAGGTAAATTTTCAGTTACGCGTCTAAGCAAATGTAGCGGCATTCCTCAACAGGTTTTTAGTACGCTTATCTTTAATAAAAGGGATGTTTGATAAAGAGATTCATTTCAAGTATAAAGAAGGAATATGGCAAGACTTTACAAAAAAAGCAAAGCTTTTCTGTTCTTAGTTGTGAGAAGGTTTTAACTGATTTGTGAGTGTGTCATCCAATCCTGTCAAACAGAATATTAGGAGTATAAAGTCCGACTTTTCAACTCTTAGTAATTATGTTGAATAAATCTTACAGTCACTTCTGTTTCTTTCATAAAAAAATGCATGTCATTCTTTAAAAAAAAAAAAAAAAAAGCAAGTCTCGGATAAGAAACTTTAACTTTTCTGACTGGAATTTTACTAACACTATTGTAAGTGTTGTTGTAAATGTTAAACACATATCAATCTAACTTCATGATTTTAAATTCTTCAAACATTATTCTAACAAACATTATTTTTTCTCCCCAAGTATTCCGACTGTATTCACAAACTGTATTTAAAAATATTTTGACGCCCTTATTCCATTTAAGAATGGATTAAACAACTTTAAATTTTTTCAATACTGCCATTAAACAAAAAAATCCTTAACAATTCAATAGAAACCACCAAACGGAAGTCCATTATCATTCCGAAAATATCCATACAAAACACCACACAAGTTTGACTGTTAAAACTTGGATTCCAATTTTCAACCGGCCATTTCTTTTGCTCTTGCTTTCCGGATCAATACAAACTTCAGCGCAATTACCACAACTACATTTTCACTCAGTAAAAAAACTGTAGGAGAGTTATTCCATGCCATTTATTTAGGGGGCCCAATGAGCATCTGGCGAATTTGGAGTGAATTCTAAATGCGATCTGTATTGATGAGCGGCCCGGCTCCAACAGGCCACGAACGCCAAGAGCGCCAATAGTCGCGGCCGTCAGCACTCTGCCGTATAGCTCATATCCATCACTCGATTAATACACCACACCTATATGGAACTTTGAAGGGAGGCTGCAACAGGAACATCCCCTACAGGGAAGCAGTGGTGCCGAGTGGGAAGTAAACAAGTCAAGCCCCCCCCCCCCCCCCTCCAATACTACCCAGAGGGCAGCACCTACAATAGCCCATCCATTACAAAGAAAAGAGGGTGGGAAAGGAGAAGGAGGGGGGACGAAAAAGAAACAACAAACATTTATTTACTGCCGCCGTTGTCACTTTTTTTTGCCCGGCTATTTTTTTCATGATTTACGGTTGGCTTGGAGAAGCTTGAATTGAATTGATTGGCTTCTTGGCTGAATTTAAGAGAGCGCCATCGGTCCTCAGACAAACCTGGATTACTTTTTCACCCAGCTGGGGGAATTTAACCGAGGGAAACTTTGAATCATTCTTTCAGTGAACTTGCCACGGCAATATTTAGAGATTTTGAGACTTGTATAGATATTTTTTTTACTGCCGTTGACTGCGATAGACGCCCAATCCATTCCATTCCGCCCAGTCAAAATGGAAGCAAATGAATTAGAAATTAATACATTGTAATTTAGCAACTGGTATGATTGTTGGTCAACAAAAATGGAATTTACTTAAACTCTTGTTTATGTTTTTGCTTTGATTAGAGAGGGAACATTTTAGAATCAATATTTCATCACGTTGCATTCACAGAATTTCCGTTTTGGGGGGGAAAGGACCCTTTATCGGAATGCTCAAAGTAAACAGAGCGGTGGACGGCGGGGGAGGAGAAATTGAAAGAAGAGGTACGCTTCGTTATTATTGGGAAGACAAAGACCTCACTGTCTGCGCGCTGACAGTTGCCTCTACATCAGGTGGCCCCCTTCCCTGCCTCCATCCATCCCCATAGGTCGCCATCCAATTCCAGCCAGACGAGGGAATTTTCTCCTAACGCCACTCACCAATCACCCATTTATCTTGCTATTCACCCTCCCTCAAAAAATGGCAATGATAACACGCAACAACACAGCAAACTGTTTTTTTGCCCCCCAAATTCCCAGAATGTCACAATACTTTGAGGTAAACCGTCCAATTCTGGTAAAGCCGAGCCATCCGGTCTGAGTGATCTACGAAAAGACGGTTTCCAATGACTTCAGTTTATTCGGCTAACGGTCACTCGTCTACTCGCAGTAGTGTTTTGCTAGGATATCGTATCTTAATATTGTGTATTAAGCAATTGTGCAGTTACGTGAAGTTGTAAGTTAAATGAAACATTTCCGCAAATGGGAATGTTGAGGTTCGAGTCCCTTTAAGGCAACGCCTGCCAACGCATTTTGCTGCATACAGTTTCAAGGCAGAAGGACAAGAGTGCTTTCATTTGAAAAAAAATATCATGTGATGTGTCAAGTACAATGTACACTCTAAAAATTGATATTGCGCATTAGTTAATTTAACTTTTTTTTCACACTCAGAGATATTTAGTTAATTTTAATGCCCTGAAATTGCTTAAAAGACAGCATGAAAAATGAAAAAGTCCAAGTAACATTTTTGAGTACTTTTGAGTTCCGAGTTTAAGAATGCAGTGACTTACTTAAATAAAATAAATGTAACTAAATATACTATCTGAACCATACACAGGAGTAGAAACTCAACAAATGCATCTATGCATTTTACAGAACTTTGCCAGCCCTCCCAGTCAAAATGGATTGAACACCTCTCGCCATTACATTTCAAAAACCTATCCTTTTTTTAACCCAATACGATCCTCTGAAAATGACATCATTGCGTCTGATTTCCAATTACGTGACGTCCTTTTGGGCCAATTTTGAATTGGGTTTCAGTCCTGGCAATAGGTTTAAAGTCTTAAACAGACCCCTTTAGCATTAAATCCTGGCCAAAGTCCACGCACAGGTAAAAAGAAGTGTTAAGCCCCCTCTCACCGAAAAAAAAAAAACGGCCATGGATAGGTTTTCCTGCCAAAAAGATGAATACCCCAGGGGCGCAGACACCGAACAAAAGAGCTTGAGCTCACACTTGCGACCCAGCGAGCTATTCGCCCTTCAGCGAGCGAACACAAAGGGAACAGCATAGGTGACTCTACGCATGCTTCGCGGTTTGCTTTTTCAACACTTGTATTCTCTGTTTCTGCCGCCCTTTCGCTGCGCCGTGACATCAACCTTTGGCCCGCTGACAACCGAGGAGCGGTTTCAATTTACGCAGCGGCTCAAAAGGCTTTTGCCTTCACTTTGAAAAGACACTTTCATAATCACTGTCTCCGCTCAAATAAAGAGCTTGCAATTAATGAGGACGCTTTTATATTTCAGGGGGTTTTAGACAGGCGGTGTCACTTTCTCCTCTCAATGTAGTCTGAGAAAATAGCGCCGTCCCAGAAGACTTGCCCATAAGTTCGACACCTGAAACGGAATCCTCAATGGTGTACAAAGCAAGGTCCACACAGAACCTAAACCGAGCTGGTTTTTAGCTTAACACACCCTTTTCTGATCAGTTGACTAAATTCTGATGAACATTTTTGGGGATTTGTGCACCTAACTCATTCTTAAGGACGGAGTTATTTGAACGCCCCCAAGACAATAATGACGGAACCACTTACGCACGAGGGTAAAAGACAGCGCCTGTGAGTAATGACGTTCACTTTGTGTACCGTGTCATCGCCTCGCACGTTTGCTTGCCCCTTTTCCTTGTTAATTTACACAATGGCCGAACATGAGCGTGTGGGGGTCTACGGTTTTACCTGAAGCCACCAAGTGCAGAGTTACAAGGGTGACCAAGTGTAGCAGCAATTCATGACAACATACAACTTTCCCAAATAAAAGACCTTCACTTACCTGTTTTTTGACATTTTGTCCTTTGTTTGCACTTTGTTATTGTTCTGATTTAGCAGTTTTTGCCAGAAAAAAAATATTTCTGAGTTTCGCACCTTCATTCCTGCATTGCCTCTTCGTTATTCTGCACTTGGATCCGCTGTGCCTCACTCCTCCGAATGGTGATATGTTTTTCCAGAAAACACCTTGAATTGGGCCTCTTCCATCATTCCCAGAAGGAACAGTGGACATTTCTGTGACAAAAGGACACAATCATACAATAAATTTCATAAATCTACAGCCAACGAAGGATATTTTACCAGAAACTTGCACATCTTTGGTAAGTGACTGGGTTTTATAGACATAATTGCAAATGGACTTGTTCCTTTGTTGAACCCAAAAACCTCAAACACCTGCTCTAGCCCCAACTCAATTTGGCTACGTTCGGCAAAAGCCCTCCGCCAGCATCTGTTAGCGGCTCCGGCCCCATTAGACGTGTCACATGCTGTTTGCCGACATGCGGCCTTTCTATTGAATCACCACATTTGCAAAGTTCTGACCTCCGTGGCCGCATCCAACTTTAAAATAGCTCCGCCTTTGGCTGGACTTGGACTAACAGGAAACCATTAAAGCAGCGGCAATTACCATTATTCCCATCCAGCCGTGCCGTGCTCCTATTTTATTGTAATCTGTTTAAGTGCATTTTTTACGCAAGGTTAAAATATGAATCCCTGGAAGCCCCGCCACTCCAGCCCAAGGATGGCTTCTGTGGCTTAGTTGAGGGCGCAATTTACAGCTGATTTAATTTAGCCTTCGCAAACATTTGTAATGACATTAGGCCCAGTGCATATACTGACTGCCTCTCTCTCTTATTCCATTAGCTCCTAAATCAGGTTTAAAGAGCGTACTGATGCTGGATGCTATTATGGGTGATTATCAAAACAACAGACAATGGGGCAAAGTGTTTACTAACTGGTTTAGCCGTAATTCCGCGTAACCAGAACAGATGGGAACACCACCAATTACAAATCAATCTTTTTCAATGATGAAGGACCTCACAGAGAGACCGGTCACGTCTCCGTATTATCGCAGGAAGCAAACGCTGTCGTCTATTTTTAACCGTAGATGCACGCACGACAATATATTTTGGTCAGATTTCATGCAGACTATGGCAAAATGACCATTTCCACATGCCCACGATCGGGGCAAATTGGCGCAATTTTCTTGCATTACACTCAAATCCAGCAAAGCCCTGACATTTGGACGCCTCTGAAATATTTCTCTGCGAGTTCTGTTTTTTTTTTTGTTAGCTTTTTCAGTTCAGTTTGTTTGGTTCTTGAACACCTCAACATGGTTTGCATACGTGGTTGTCAAGAAAAGCGAACAGTTCCCGCTTGATTAGCGAGATGACGACAAGGGCTGAAGTGCTCTCACGCCTATTTAGGCGCCGTGACAAGGACTAACGACGGCCGTCCATCTGCATGCGTGCTTACAGCTGTCTCGCGTCCTCATCCAGGTAATGATTGTGTTATCAACCCTCAACCCCTTTTTCAAATTGTTATTAACTGCACCGGGAGAGGCTGCCTCCGCTCACCTGTCAGTGACACAGCGCCGAGGAGAGATTTGACCCGGTGGGCTATCAGTCATTGTCAAAGGCAAGGTAGTGCCATTTTCAGAATAAGGAGGGGGCAGGTGGGGGGGCACTGATGTGTAAAGACAAAAGCCTGATGAATTGTTATTATTCTACTATTCTGAATCAGGAAGGCAACAAGAGTGAAAATAATATTTATTCGATCTTTACACTTTCAAAATAAAGTTTGGTAGCATTTGGCAATTCAAATTTCTTAATCTTATCTTTTTGTTTTTGAAATTAAACAAATCGAGGAGCCTAAGTTGGAGAAACGGCGCAATAAAACTTGGCTGCTGTCATTAGTCAAGTTCACAAATTGATTAAAACTGTCATCTATGGAAGAGTTTTTATCACAGGAGCCCTTTGGGAAAACATTTTACTCCCTATTTTTGCACCAAAAATCAAACACACCACATTTAATAAGGCACCGTGGCAGCAAATTCACAAATGCAGTCACTAAACATAACACAAAGTTTCATTTTTTAACATTTTCTTAACATTTTCTTACTCATCCAAAAACTTGATTTACTGTGAATAAAAACGGTGTTTTTGTGTCTGTTCCCAGAGGCAAATCTTGTTTTGACATGAGCACAAAGTAAATAAGCCATTCATTTAGTTACAATAACACGTGGGCTTGGTTGGGTAGGGAGGGGGGAATCAATGCTCGCGTCTACGGGGTTAGATAAAGGTGAGATGAACCACTGCAGGTTGGACAGCGGGACCCCGAGGCCTCTTTGCGTGCCCTGATAGATATGCTAATACTATCCTATTCACTCCACTTTACTCCCTTTATTTCCCCCAATTAAAGCAAACGCCAGTGAAACTGTAATTAAGCCGTGTCCAGGCGAAAGACTGCCTGCTGTTTTTAATGAAGCGCCATCGATTCTCCCTTTATTTGCCATCGCTCTCTCTACAACATCCACTGGCCTGAAATGAAAGCAAGTTAAGAGCGCGAGACCCCGTTCGGGTTGCTCGTTGTATTGGACCGTTTCATTAAAACGCATTGTTTTTGGTGTTTTTCAACAAGAGTTCATTAGGGTTGGTGTTTTGTTTGCATCTATTTATAAACAGGCGCTCCCGCATGAATTTATTCGTACACGTGTGGCCGTATAGGGCAGCTGGTGTGAAGCCAAATGAGTCCAACTCTCTCGCTCTCTCTACAAGGACTAATAAGAGCTCTACAAGTTTCCAAACAAAAGCCAAAATGCACTCAGGCCTATTTGTGAGACAGGGATGACCTCGCCCGATCAATACCGCGCAATTAAATAAATGCCGAAAGCAATTAGCCAAATTGAACGGCTGCCAAAGGCCAAATTGGCCTGATAGGGAAGTTCAATGTGAGCGCAATTAAAGATAAAAGGTTCAGCCAGGCAGAAGGCCACAGTCAAACTGTGACTGCTGGGCTTAATCGGAGCAGGGGATCATCACTGGTGCAAACCCTTGTCTTCTTTAATGGCCTTCATTTAGCTTCATTGCAACGTGTGCAATTGCCGACTTACAACAGATGATTCTGGTAAAACACGTATAAAGCAGTGAGATTCTCAAATAGTGGACACAAGTGCGATACTGGAAACCACATGTCCCTTCTAAACTATGTACAAGGTGTATGCAGTATATTAGTATATCAGTTCTTGGAACATAAACCACATCTTCAATACCCAGATCCTGATAAAGTATTTCTTCCCATGAAGCCTTTAAAAGCTTTCTCAAACCTTGTTTCTTTTTTCTTTTTTTGCCTCCTTTCAGCGTATCCTATAATGGATCTTCCGATAAATTAACTGCTTTTTAGTTTGCAGCTGCCCCCCATTAATCCATATGGGAAAAAGTGCGGTCAAGTTACACTGGAGAGGAGCGAAGCGGCCACGTTTTAGCGACGCAATTAGGGCCCATTAGCCTCGGCTTTAATTAGAAGGACGCGGCGTTGATATTTCAAGTGCTTGCTTTGCGCCGGTGTTGTGTTTCTCAGCAGCCACGCTCGTCTCCGTCCTGGAGATGTCCGTTTGGTTTACAGAGCTGGGAGATCTGTTTGTCCGATTCGTGCTTAAAATGCCGCGAGTATTCTGGAAAAGTGGACATATTTGACGGATAGGGTTGAATGCTTGAAATAGAGTGGACGGCGTTGAAGGAAGCGAGAGGCTGCCATTCAAATTGATCTGCTTGAGGTGCCATCTTTAATTGTTAGCCAACAGATAGACATGACATCTTAGCTCCTCCGGTCCATCCCTTGGCCGCATTAGCTGACCGCACTGCTTCATGTTCACCCGCTGGAGGCAGACAGTCTGGAAGGGCTTGTGGTGTGTGTATACGTGTGTATACGTTTGTGTGTGTGTGTGTGTGTGTGTTGGGGGCATTGGGGCAACACCATCGTCATCCCTCCCTCCATCCAGCCAACCCTCCTCCTTCCTGACTCATCAGTGCGGCCTCACACTAACTGACCACAGGAGGGGCAACGTGGAAGGTCACAGCTGTCTGCCCTCTTCTGGACACATTCAGTCAGAATAGGTGCGAATTAAACTATTAAAATTGAAGAAAAAAAACGAAAAAAGCGTGCATTCTGTCTCCAGTGTAGCCGCTATATCACCGCTCTCCTCAATGTAATTTCATATGAGCTTTAAGCCTGCGCCTTTAGCTATTAAATATAATTTGGAACACATTTTGAATAATCGGTTGGGAAATGATTTTGCATTCAGAAGCGATACAACGGCACGTAATGAAATAATAAAAATTGTCTGAGGTCAAGGTGTTTTAAGTATTCGCTTTGCATGCCACCTCGGTTTTGACGTCAACAATCGCACTTTATCTTGGGTTTTCAAGTTGACTGTATTGCTAGTGATGGATGAATAAAACTTGTGTGGTTGCATCTTCCACTTTTCTATCAAGATTACTATGTTGGGTCACTGGTAGCAAAGCTGAGAGCAGAGCCCCCTTCATGTCGCTGTCTGTTTACAGGGCAAGCAAATCAAAGATGCATCTCATTTCAGAGGCTGTAAAAGTGCGCCTGGGGAAGGATCGGGTGTCTCTGATGCACCCAATCCTCCCCGAGCAGCCTCTACTTACAATCCATGTATGCTCCTGAGCAACACTTCAAACATGTCTCAAAGCGACTGTTTGTCTATTATTTCTATGTTCTATGGCATTAAATCAGATATACAGTATATCTGAACGACATTTTTCCAATCATAGCATGTTTAACGTGGATGGTGGTCATCGTATTTTTGTGTGAATCTTGCTAGATTTCTGCCTTTACCAACTGTGACATCTTAAACTTTCCCCTGAAACAAACAAGGCATATCTGTATATCATATGAAGCAGTATTAATGCATGTCTTGCATCCATAAGGAGGAGGGTGATGGTGGAAGAAATCAATGTAGCTTTTCACTTGTAATATTTTGTTTCTTGTGGTGTATTTGTTTCCTGAGCGGTCAGGAATAAAGCCTGTCTAATCGAAACATCAATTTGTTATCTGAAAGTGCTTGTGCTGGAAAATAAAGAGGACATTTTTTTACTGGAAATTTCACAGCCTTACATCCGCTGTAGCATTGCGCCAATCCGCAAAAATCTCAATAGATATTTTAGCTTATTAACTTTGACATCCTGACGTCCTCGGGAAGTGGGACGAGCAGCTGTCAATCACCAATGGGGATGAAGGTACATTGGCGGTAGCTCCGTCCACTCTTGCTCGTTTTGTGTTTTTTTGCTGTTTTTCTGTCTTAATGATTTGATTTGGTGATTCTCAATGATCCCATTTACTTTGATTTGCTTTGTACTTTGTGCTTTTGCTTTGTTGTTCTGTCAAATCACCCTCTTGCTACTGCCACAATGAAATTTCCCAAATACGGGATGAATAAAGTTATCCAATCCAATCGGATCGTAATTTTGACGGTCTCTGCTTGCATCGACACATTTGCTACTGAATGGACGGGTAAATGGGAGTCACTGTTTATTTTTGGAGAAACACGTGTAGGTGAAGCATGCTACTAACGTCTGCACTCTCAGGGGCAAATTAAAAATCGGGGAGACGCACAAGTCACTCTAGAAGTTACATTATTAGTATATATTAATCACCTGAAAGGCCAGATTGGCAGTCGGTTATTATGTCACACTACGCAAAGAACTGTGCAGCTTAGATGATAACAGCCATACGCCTCTCGACATTTAACCCTCCGTGGTCCCATATCCATTCCTGAAAATGACATTTTAGGCTCGTAGGGTATAGAGCCGACATGAAGCGCCTCATGTCGTTGCCCTTTAACGAACAGCCTGTCGGCTTCCATTTACAAATCTTTTTTTTGGTAAATACAATATCATCTTCTTAACACAGCAGGTCCCCTGGGCCATGCAAAGAGCCCAGTGAGAGTATGGCCGCATGTCACTCACGCCGGGCCGCTATCGAACCGTCGGCATCTGGAGGTGGGGACCGAGAGGGTATGTGGACGCCGCCCTGAGGGATCCCACCTTCTGCTGCTCCCACAAAATAAAGACACGCACAAAGTATCTAGCACGTACTGGATGGAGTCTTCCTCCGTCCCGTTGGTCACGGTGGTCTGGCGCACTCTCTTCCCCAGCCCCCTCCAGTCATCCTGATTAGCTCATAATGGACGACTGATGTCCCCAAGACTCCCGGGACCTCCCTAGGGAGCCTTCAACTCTGACCCCTATCTCCACCCTGCCCCGCACCTTGCTGAAACCACACTAAATAATCTTTCAGTTGACAGCAGCTTGAATTAAATTCAGTTTAGAGCCGCATCATTCGCCACGGACAATAAATATTGATAAATGGGATCATTGTCTGGCTTGATACTTTTCTTTATCACACTTTGTATCTGAATATTACGTCCAACATCACACTACTTTGGTAAAAAAAGCCTGACAAACGTGTCCAATTGGAAGCCATTTCTGGCAAACTCATCTGAGCCAATGAATCACCTTCTAGTTAAAACAAACAAAACAATGTCAGCCAAGCACAGACCTTTTAAATGACCAGAATGTCTGCATTAAAACAGAACATTTACATGTAATTATCAACTTACATAGTTAAGTGTATTCAGTTAACAATTGCTAACGAGCCACAATGGCGGCCAACCAGCGAGCGAGTGGCAGGCACCTCAGAAAAAGCGGAATGAGTGAATAATTAGAGCTCAGCATGGCTGTGTTAATGGAAGTGATGTTAAAAAAATCCCCAAAGAGGGAAGAAAGAGAGAGAGAAGGAGCAGCTAAATAAAAAAAGAGGCACAAAAGGGGGTGTTGATGTCATATGGTATAAATGGAAGTTACGGGTGGATAAAGGCGAGGGTCCTTGAGTGAGGTGTGGGTTTAATGACTACAAATTTAAACAGGAGACAATTTAAGATCACTCGAAGAAACAGTTTGATAAATCCTAACTTGTAACGTGTGCTATCGACCACTCCAGACTGCAAAAACACACTGAACCCTAAAATAGCTAATTCACAAATCTCGTTGCTTGATAGACTGACTCAATAGACCGCCTGCAAAAATTAGATCGAAGATGTTCAGATTTTTTTTTCTAGATGTACACTTTTAGGCTCAAATGGTTCAAGCTTTTTTTTCATGTCAGTAGAAAGTCACGACTGTGTAATTCCAGAGTTCTATTTGTTCAGGGAGTCCTCGATGAACGATCAGCGGATAAAATGCGTCACACTTACGCCACTAAACACTCGGATGAAGGCGGAATACGCAACAGGTAAGAAAAAAAATGACCTAGAAAAAATAATTGTCAGTGAAAAATGAACAAAAACAGTCCAAGAACGACTACATAATGTTCCTTCAGCTTCTGTAAGAGTCTAACAGATAGACAAAATCCAAATCTCATTCTGACTGAAGAAGGTTGATCAGACATTGGAGAAAATTCCATTTTTACATTCCATTTAAAAAAAGAAAAGTGCATCCATGTTTGACTTGTATTACTGACACGGCCAACACTTCTCTTTGATTCGGCACCCCATGAGCTCATCCAGCCCCAGGCCACGGGGAGGCAACTTTGTCACACTCAACTTGCACTATCGCTTACTGAGCCGTCAGGGAGACTAATGTGCACATTTCTTCAATTGTATTCATTATCGTGACAGAAGATGTCACATTTGGGGATGATTTCTACAACAATGAGCACATTGTCCAGCCCATCCCCCTCCCCAAAAAGAAAAAAGGAGTCGCCAAAACGGCCTCTGACCTAAAGCGCAAATCTGTCGAGTCTGCCACAACTACACCGCAATACCTGACTCCAAAATCATCAGGTCAAATCACGTTTTGCTAGCCTAGAATCAGTAGACAGAACAGCCAGTGCCGGAACAAACGCGAACAGGGCCTGGGTGCAATGCGTGTTGACGGGCCCCCTGAATTATCACGAGCAGGCCCCTTTATTTTACAGACAACGGGCTAAGTAGAGAAGGGGGGGATCGTGAGATATTTCAACACTAAAACCCTCTCTGCACATCATCTTATGTTTGTTTTACATTCTCCGCTCATCCAACCACGCCCATTTTACTTCCTCAAACTAGGCCCCACCCCCAACACCCTCAATTATCCGCCCCTGCCTACAGCGCACGTGGTCCAATGAGGCACCCCTGGAGAATAGTGATCCAAATTATCAATATGTACTAACTGCCTTCATTATTTGGTTCTGCTGTTTTGGTTAGAAATGGAAATTCATGCAATGTTGATGTCCACAGCATATGTTAATAATGGTAAAAGTGTTTATCTGTTTCGTGCAGATGACACACCCTGCAACTAATCGGGGTGTGGCATCTACTTGAAGGAACTGCGGTAAGCTCTAAACTATGCTGCAAAGTGAGTAACCAATATCGGGTCCCTTTGTCCCGGACGCTTTCTGTGAAGTTCAATAAACACTTACCCCATCCAAAGCTCACGTGGGAACAATGGCTGCCTTCAGAACATGACACCAACCCTTTAACAATACAAATATTCCCTCTCTACCAACGACTAATTGATGTCATTTGCCTGTTAGTACGTCAGAGTTAGGCAGATGGAATGGTAAAGCATATACACGCAGCTTTCCATGGTAACATGAGCAACCGTGGCACAAAGAAAGCGAATCAAAAGAACAACAACAACAAAAAGATCTGTTTTTTAGAGAGGGCCATCCACAAAGATGATCATTTGTGCATTCTGGCAAACCAGAATGAGGACGCGGAGTTTGGTAAAAAAGGAATGGCCGAGGATTGAGACGTGTTGCCCGCTGGCTTGTGAACATATTGGTTATTGATATTCTCTCATACTGCATCTAAGAAAAAAAAAAGCCCTGGAGAGCCACACTAAAACAAATATGTTTGCTCTTTGGCAGAAGGTAAAATTGATGGCTGGCCTGTGACAACTTGGGTGCAGTGCCATCTACTGGCTACTGAATTCTGCAGTCTAACATGTCACCCACAGTCCTGAAAAACCTGAGAAACCTTTACACCCAATGGACTTTCCATCAGGTATGTTGACTTTGCTTCAAGATCTAATTATAGGATTTGTAAGGCAATTTTAATCCACAACTACTAATCATTTTTCTTTTAAAAATGGGTATATTACTTTAACGGCATTGTTCACGTTCCCTTTCTTTTTGTGAATTCCACCAGTTTTTGAAAGCGATATCAGGAACAACAAAACTTTGGGGAGACAGAAGGAGCTTGCCTGTGGGATGGGGGCGTTCTCCGATGTATTCCCGGGTATCTAGCCACGTTCTGCTCATGATCTCTGGGATGGCACTCCTTGTATCTTCTGGTGTGGAAGCCTGTCTTTCCTCAGCTGAGCAGCTCTTACAATTCTGTGTAAGGAAACGAGCAGTGATTTTTATTATTAGTTTATTGTATGTGCAGCACTTTGTGTTGCATTTATGGGTATGAATGTTGCTATATATAAATGAAGGTTCATTGGATTTAATCATGGAGAAACATAAAGTCTCGGCATATCATTTGCTTTCCCAGAGCTGGCCCCCGAGCCTCGAGTTTGACACCTGTGCTCTAAAGGCACCTGAATTTTTGAGAGGTAGATTGCAACTGGAATGGTTACTTAATGTATGATATGCTAAGGTTCACCCCGCCACACATAGTTTGTATTTGCCAAGTCCTTTACAAAAGATTCACAGCCCACTGTGTTCATCTTGAGGCGCTTCATATGCCATTCATAATCATGTGACAAGCTGGAATCTAGGCGGAAGAGTTTCTTTGCACACAAAGACCTGCACTACATCACCGCGACGCACAATGAAATGGGACGTTAAGGCCGTCAAGTGACATCATGCAGTAAGCCCGGGGGACAAATATAGATCATGTTTATCCTTAACAGATGATTCATTTGTGACATGGTAAAGAGATCTCCGCTGACTGCCTTCCGTCCAGATCATCTCTGGTGGGTCTGTGTGTGTGTGTGTGTGTGTGTGTGTGTGCACGTGTGTGTATGTGTGTGGTGGAGGGTGTCTGATGAGTGCACCGTTTAACTGCGTTGTTTTTCCTAGTGAACTATCTCACAAAGACCTTCGCTGGTTGTCGTGCCCAAATAGAGCATTGATTAGCGATTAAACAAATGATCTGAGAGAAAGAGGTTATTCTTAAAGTAGAAAATATAGACAAGGGCCAAAAAACAAAAAAGGGTAAGGCAATCTTTATTTTTTGTGGCCACCCTCCCCCCTTTGGGGAGCCGGCACTCCAAGGTCTTTTCATTTGAGCACATTGCATTATGCCCCTGTATCTGTGCTCATTTTTCATCCACGTTGCATTAAGTATTGATATTGATTTCTTGTAAATGGCGGCAAAATGGATGGCTCACACTTTTTGGGTGTGTTATTGTTCTGAGGCACTTGTAGGTAATTTATTATAGGCCGAGGGTCCAGCAATGCCTGGTGTCTCTACCTCTGAAGCCACAACAACAATGTGTTACCTCTCAGAATGTAGTCAAAAAGTGTCTTAAAAGCACGCAATAATTTAAAATGGCATTTTTGGGTGCATTTTCACTGACAGAATCTGTAAAAAAAAATTCAGGACCATATTTCGGTCCGTAAATAGAGCATCTTCTAAAAAGCAACATAATACTAAGACAATGTTCTCATAAAAAAGGAGTTTTTTCATCTTATTGTTCTTAAACAATGACATCATTAAGCTAAGTGTGTCAATTTATTTGATTTGATCTTATCGATTTTTACTGTAAAAGTAACAGTCCTTGATTTGACCATATCGATAATGGGAAATATTGCATTACACCACCACATTTTCACAGCACAGCAAACCTGTTTTCCGTGGTTTCCCAAATTTTCTTTTCAAAAAGTAGCATTTATTTGAAAATGAATCTCAGAATTTACCACGTCTCAATCTTATTACTAGAGTTGAGCAGCAGCCAGGCATATTTTGGGGCAGAATATTATTCTGTTTAGCGGTGTAGCAGCACTTGTACTAAAATCCAATGGCAGTTTTGTGACAAAGCGCAGCCTTCTTGACAAACTGGAGTGGTTTACTTGCATTGTCATCCCGGCCAATTTCTTCTTCCCCGGCTGCCGCCGGCCCCGGCATCCCATTTGCATTTCAATGGCCTGCCGCTGTGCCTCTATATTGCCTGATATTATGTCCGCCTTGTATGAGTTGCATCTGCCGTTCCACTTCCAAAGAGGTGAAACATGAAATAAGGCTCGCCGGGCGGACGCCATTGATGGCATGCAATGATGTAAACTGACTCCAATGACATTACGTGAGCTCCTATATGGCCCTCGCTCCATAAAAAAAAAATTACAAGCACATTGGGCGTTTTCATAAATGCTGCACATAGAACAAGATGATTGTATGATTATTAGCCTTGAGCTAGCAAATTCCAATACTCATTGCCTGTCTAATTTATTTAAGTGTTGGTGAAAGTCCACCCCGGAAGACCCAAGCAGAGATACCACCCCGGTACTTCACCACAATTCCCATTTTTTCCGATGAGGCTATTTCCTACAAAGGAAATCTGCTTGACATTTTCAAACGATCTATGTACATCAACGAAGAAGAAGAAGAAAGGCCCCGAAGAGAAACTGATCCATCTGGTTTACTGTCTGTGTCACCGCAACACCCGTGCGGGACCGCAAGCGCTGCCTGGTGCCGTGCTGTCGGACGGCATGAGTCACATGACCCCACATCGGCATCCCACAGCGATCCCACTGGCGTCCCAGAATGCCCTACGCGAGAGCTCTCGCCCTTTTCTCACAGGAAGGGATATACGGCGGGTCACAGGGGGCCACGGGCAGTTACGACGAGGATTTACAGGAAGTTCTGAGTTTTAAAAGATATAAAGCAGGAAATGTCTGATTAATTTCTTTTCATAGGATACTAGAGGGAAGGCGGTAAAGCATGGCTGGGCGACCTTTTCTGCTTAAAGCGGATTCGATTTTTTTTAAAATGGACATAGCAGATTAAGAAAAAAAAAAACAAGTAACCACGATTACTTTTAATATTAAATTCATGTCATTTATATTGAAATGGATACTCAAATTGAATAACAAGATTTAGATTTTAAGTATGTATCAAACTGCATTGATAATTTGTCATAAATGAAAAGTTGCAACTCTGAGTACTGTTAAATAACTATTTAACTAGTTAACACATTCAAAGCGTTGTAATGGTTTCCCTTGTTTAACTGATTTTCCGCCACTGACGAACAATCCATTCGAATTAGAAGGTTTGGCAGAGATCAAGCTATAGTCACAATACAGCATTAAAATCCCAAACTTTAGCTATCAAGTGAGTCCTTGTTCAACATAAAAATGATACAAAATCACCAAAAGCTATGTCACATCCATCTAAAAGCATCTTAGCATTTACAAAGTGACTTTACTACCATTTCTAATATCCTAATCAAGACAAAAGTGAGATGAGTTGAAGGGACAAACAAAAAAAACCTAATTTATCAAGCCATATCCATCTAAAAATCACAGAAGTAATATTAGACATAGAAATCCTTAGCGAGCCCTGCTAAGAAACAGAGCAGATTGCGTATCTTGCCTTCTTTTTTTGCATGTTTAGAAAAAGAACAAGTGCAAATAGTAAATGGAAGAACCTTGTGCAGCCCTCATGCCAAAAATATCCCCTTCCAAACCTCCCTCCCTTCCCTCGTCCCTCCCCATTCATTTTAACCTCTGCCAAACGCAGCCTCTGTTGGAAAACAATTAATAGCGAGCCGTGTTGCAGCGCGCAGGCCGTCTAACAGCTGTGTTTGGGCCACTTGTTGTGCCTCCAGCACAGATAATTACGGCAATCCAAAAGCAGAGCAGTCACTCGGGGAGTTTAATAATGCACAAGTAGTCGCTATCTCTTTATAGATCACGTTACTCCAGCACTCACTGACGTGTAATTTAGATCAATCCAAAAATATGGCGGGGCTATGAAACGGCTGCCTTTGATAATAGTTGGCAGGTAGTCGTCACCCCCCGTTGTCCGAGCGCCGGATATAAAAGGCTCCATTCCGCCATCCGTCGAGGGGGCCCGCTGTGCTCGGATGCGTATCCCGGGCAACAGATCCATGAGGCATTATGGGACTTGATTTAATTTGTCTAAATGGGAGCTGGAGTATCTTGGTTCTCAGTTCGAATGTCCCTGTTAACCACCACTACAATGTAATGGGCCCCTCAACTTGGAGCCGCCGATTGTGCGCCCATGCCATTTTCCCACGTACGTATGCGCTCGCGTGTGCAAGCATGCCGCCAACGTGCGCGCGAGTGCACGGGTGCGCACGGCGTTGGGAAGGCGGAGCAGACGGAACGCCAGGTTGATGCTACTTGGGTCTGGCTGCTCCTTACAATTGTTTTAAAATATTTGAGCAATCTCTGAATTCATTTTAAATGGTACAGATGTGGGGAGAAAAAAATACAAACAGTGCACTATTCCAAATTGACAGTAAGGAAAATTCCCCAGCAAAGTAATACTATTTGAATGGTTTGGTCTTTCATCAAATGTTGATCAGTCTTTCTGGGAAGATAGTGGATTTTGCAAAAGTTTAACTGGACAAGAAGAAAATTTAAGAAAGATTATCAGTCTTCTTCTAGCGAGAGGCAGAGAAATTTGAAAATATTGTGTGAAATCAGCAGATTTCGACAATTTTCTTAGACAACATTGATTAAGGGACCGTTGACACCTAGTATAAATGAGCTAGATGTAAAAAGACAGTTTCTTAGTGTTTAATCAAGTATACAAATTGTGATTTTTCTTACTGGAGATAAAACTAAGCAATGGTTGGGCATCATCAATTAGTTATTAGGACAATCATGTGAGTAAAGAAATATATGGTTGAGGATTGAAAACATCAGCTAAAACAAGAGTCGCACCTCAAATGATCCCTTCACGTCCTTTGTCTCCTAAACTTTCTCACCTTTAGCTTTCGGGGTCATGAAACGAACAGCAAGGAACGCCATCATTTACCTTCCGCGTTCAGAACTACGGGGTCAGGCTTTGTTCCGAGGCCTCCTTGATTTGCGGCATTGTGTCTCTTTGACGCCATGAGCTCGACCCATTTGAAGGCTGGCCCTGTGATCGGGTGTCAATTTGGGCCTATGCGGGGGACTCTCCTTGCCTCTGGCTCGTTTCAAAGCACCCGAACAATTCAAAGAGCAGCTTCCTCACCTTGTCCTACTTCTACCCTCCCTCTACCTCCCTCTACCTCCCTCTCCGTCACTCTCTCTCTCTCTCTCAGCTTTCCAGCCACGGATCTTTGTTTTAAATGGCAATTCATCCCATTCGCCCGCTCAACCGCGTTAAACATCCATTTCCTCACTGAGCACACATTACGACCCGATAGAAGAAATAAAATCTCGGCCGTTTATTGCGCGGCTGCCTCCTTCCTCCCGGGCCGAGAAGCCATCCGCCGTCGGCTCGCATTCGGCCTGCCGACTCCACGCCGCCGCCGCCATTTGACTTCCTCTTAAGTACTTTTATACTTGCCGCAAATCCGCACCGATTTCAAGGGTCTTTGAATTCCTCCAAGAGAGCCGTGCGGCTTGATCAAACATGCATGAGGAGTTCCGTAAACAATGCCCAATGGTCTTTTTCTGTTTCGATCAAACTATTTCCATGAGACATAAGACAGACTTTAATATTGCCTTAAATATTAAAAGAGCGAACTGAGCCTCATCAATTTTTCATTTATTGGGCCGGCGTGCTCGGAGTCATCCATCTCCAAAGAAATTACTGACATTTTCATTTCAAATAAAAAAGGGTACACTTTATCCAGCGGTAATAGGGATTGCCACTCTTACACTGGGGGCATTTAATGGCTTCTGGAGTGCTGAAAATTACATTTTTTTTCATAGGAGGGCTTAAAAAAGACTCGGGTTATAACCTTGTGAAGGAAGTCGCTGGATAAAAACGCGCCTTGATGCCGTTATGGGCTGTCACATTTTCAACATTACTACGAATGCTTCCCAATGAGTACCAAAACAGTTGTCGGCGCCATTGTTATTCTTTGACGTGCCGCTGTTTTGATACATGACCGTAAACGTCCACATCATTACCGCACCTCTCCTCGCCCTTTTTCCCTGCCAGGCATCCAGCTTTGTAATTACTTCACAATAAACAAATGGTTTGGGTAATGCGGAAGGAGGGGCTCCGAGACCCCCGGGCGCCGGGAGAGGATTACGGGCCGAGCGTCGTACCCCGCTTTTCAATTCCCCCTAAAAACCCGTCAAGGCCTTCACCACGAGGACCCGTCTCGCTGCGACGCCCCCTGCAGAATCACCCCCGGTTGAGTTATTAATCACGTGTCGGCGTGTACACAGCGTGGAGGGGGGGCGGGAAAATAAGGGGTACGTTGGGTAGGTCGAGATTTACGACGAAAGCTTGACACGGTGGCGTCCCGATGGCTGAAAAATTGTGTGACGCCGATAAGAGTTTGGTAACGGATAACCATTTGTTTTTAATATCTGTACACAAGTCAGCCACTCACGCCGCTGTCTGCTTTGCGTACGTATGTTGAGACGCCGCTAGCCTAATGGCCCCGTGATGGAGTACTCTGATGAATAGAGCTCTCTCCCTGCCGCGACACCTTTGTAAATGTTTGATTAGTTTTGAATGGATTACCGTTAGATTATCGGGTTCGGCGCCCCGGACCGACACGAGGCTTCGCCGTTCGGAGACGGTCCCTCACGGGGGTCCCGTGACGGAAGGGCGGCCGCGTGCTAGGTTTGTTTGCGCAGATGTGTCAAAATGTTTGACAATGCCGTTCTCTAATGTCGCCACCATCGTGTAGGGCAGGGGTTTTGGAAAATATTTTTTCGCGTGGAGTTTTATTCGGAGGGTCGTAATGTCTGCCACAATTAATTGACAGCTTTTCGGATAGTCAATAGAGCATATATAGACAGTCAAATTTTTTCCAAATCCTCTTTTTTAGCCTCTCAATCGCATATTTATTCTCTTTATTGTTTTAACTTTGTTCCTTTTTCAATTATTTTTATTGGGCGGTATTTTCCAGGCTAAAACCACACATTTTTCCTAGTCTGACTGGGCATGAAAGATACATATAAATGTTTTTTTTTCACACTGCCAGGCAATTGCCTCTTCTGACAGAGGAGAAAAGACAATATTTTATTTTTATAATGTGCAATAGGGAGCAAAAGGTAGAAAAAAGGTCAACATTTCCAGGAAAATATTCGCCAGACAGTTTTAAAATACATGTACTATTTTAGTTAATCAAATGCCAGTATTTCAGATTGTCCCGCCTACAAATCGGCCTGCATATTTTTAAAAAAAGCTTCACTTTTGCTAAAATGGTCTTAGAAATAAGACACCACCTGTTGCTTTGACATGGCTATGACCGCCTTGAATGCATTTTTACGCGGATCGACGTTTCATTTCAAATGGCGCTGATACGAACTAAAAAATTTGGAAGAAATAGTAAATAAAAAGAAAGCAACGTTCTTAAAAAACACAATGTTGCAATATAACAAATTTTACTGAATGGTTCTCTATATTTCTCCAACTGCTCCCCATTTCAGGGATACTTAACGGCTTGGTCGTCTCGTGGCTATAAATTTCCAAGAAGGTGTAGGATGCTCTTCTATTGCTAGCACGGCAATCAGTCTGGTCATTATATGGGTAATGAAACATGCGCCTCCAATCTGTGTCGGCCCCTTCCATTTGCCTCCTTGCTCTTTTCTCCCTTAACTTTCTCTCCGCGTTCGCCACCGCTGACGGATGTGGCGGAACCAGACGTGCGCATTAACCCATTACGTACAGTCGGATGCTGACGAGGCCACGCGCCCAGTCGTGACACCTCCATCGCGAGTAAACGCTTGAATTTTTAAAAAAAAAAGGAGGGCAAAAAAAGCCAGCCAACTCCAATTTGTTATCCCCTGCAAATCCTTCCTCCTGTCTTGGCATGGCGCTCTGCCGCTCCCTCAATCTGTTTAGCTTCCTGTTGTGACCTTTCATACAGTCAAATATATTAGCGGAGGGGGGCGCGCACTCATTAAAGCAGTGCATTAAGTAAAAGACTTGTCGGCGGGTAAATGACAGGCGAAGGAGCTGAAAGCTAATAGCTGTGGGCAGTTGGGGAAACTTAAGTCATGAATCAGGATGCTAATGCTGGGAGCAGCGTAGACGGCGGCGCAATCACCATTGCGAGCGAGCACTCTACTTTGCCTCTCTCGCCATCACCATTCCCTCAGCTTTTCCACCCCCCCTTCTCCCCATAACTGCTACTTATCACCCATATTCCCCAGCACGGCGGCGTTGGTCTCTCTGGCTCCCGTCTGACACATTTCCCCTTCACTCCAACGCTCCATCTGCCCGTCCACCTCGCCGGTGCCATCATTTCTTCTTCCTTCCCTCCCCGTCGGTCTCCGAAAGGCTCATTGTTTTCAAGAGGGCAAAATAAAAGAGAATGAAAAAGCTTTAGACGCACGAACCGACCGGGGAGGGAGGGAGACGAATACGAGGGAGGACTAAAAGCTCATTACTTTCCCCGCTGATGGGAGAAAATGAGTGAGGAGGCAATAATAAAGCTTGAATTTTTCAATACCGTTAAAAATGGGGCTCTGACAGCACAGCGCCAGCACGGGGGACGGGCGGCGACAACGCATGGTGAGCCACCGAATTAGCAATACCATACATCATAAAATCTAATTAAATCAAGGGGCAGAATCAAATTAGCGTGGCGCGACTGAAATCGCCCGACTCTATTAAATGAACCGCAGAGGCAGAATTAAATAATTCACAGTGAGGGATTCTGCATTTACACAAAAATTGTGCACTTAATTGTCCGTGCTATATTACAGATTTGGCCTTATGTTAACAATGAGCCCAAAGCACACTTAGTCGCGCCGGCGGGGCGCGTTGAGGCCTACGTGGTCGACGAGGCTTCAAGCCGCGGCTTTATTAGCCCGGCGGTAGAGGTCGAAAGGTCCTGATGAGCTGAATTATGCAAAGGTGAGAGCATGAAAAAGAGCTTAACTCTTCAAAAGGCAAGCCAATATTTTTCAGAATTTAAAAAAAGAATGAAAAACATAACCCTATAAAGGCCCATATATATCGACGACATCAATTTTGCACCGTGTACGTTGGAATATTGACATTTGATACATAAGTATGGCCACCTGACCCGAGAAGTGATCTCTACATACGTGAATGTTACAGATGAATTTTTCAAACTTGTAGGACAAGCCAAAAAATACAAAAAAATATGGCACACCTGTGCAGTTTGCATGTTCTCTACAATCCTGCGTGGGTTTTCTCCGGGTACTCCGGTTTCTTCCCACCTTCCAAAAACATGCATGGTAGGCTGGTTAAACACTCTTAAATTGTCCCTAAATTTGAGTGGTTGGTTGTTTGTCTCATTACGGCCTTGTGATTAGATGTTAACAAATTTAGGGTGTTCCCGCTTACCAGCCGGGTTGACTGGCATATGTTCCAGCACTCTGTGAACCTTGTGAGGATCAGCGGAAGGGAAAATGAATGAATTCATTGATGAGCGGATATTCATTTATTAATGAATGAAGAATGAATTATATAACTTATTGATAAATGAATTAAAGCTGAAATATAGTGTGGCTTGGCCCCCAATAACACTCTGAACTGGACATCCAATCAGGCAAATGAGCACTCGTGGTTGAAGCCACAATTTTGGGTTGCCAGATATGGCCTTTGACACGTGGACAAGTAGCCCATTGCGGGCAGCTGCGCGTTGCCATGAGATGAAATTCTGTCATGAAAATGGAGCACTTTTGTTACTGCGCCTGTCTCGCCGTCCCGCCTATTCTCTTCATCGCCTTCCTGGCATCAAACCAGCACGACTTTATTATAGTCGCTGTCAATACGGTAATAATAAAAGCAGGCGGAGGGGTGAGACTACTACATTACACTTTTAACGAGAATAGAGCAGATGCACATTGAGCGAATATTGAGTTTTAAAACTTGTCGCCTCGTGATTTGTGGCCTTGTCACGGCAAATATTTTTCAATGTCAACGCCGTACGCCGAGGCTGTCACTTGAGCGGTCGGACGCGATGGGGGGAGGCAACGTGCAATGATCTGGCCCTTAATGGAGAACCGCTGGGACTGGCACGGAGGTGATGGAGCACTGTTTAGTTTGCGGCTGCCATATTTCTGCTCGGGGACGCTATTAGAAAACACAGTGTTATTTTGTCAGATTTCAATCATGAGCCGGGCAATTTGTCACTCACTCTGACATTGTCTGGCGAGCCGGGCTGATGGTAAAATATGAGCGAGACTGACCCCGCCCCGCAGATGAAAAACCCACTGTTCTTTTGTTTAAGAGGTAAAGATTAAGAAATAAAACTAGATCCAGAAGTTGAAAGATCACGGTTCAGTGCCAGTCAGGGCCAGAGACATCTAGTTCGGAGGCGGAGCTTAGGGGTGCGTCTCAAGGGGGGCGTGGTCAGGCGAGAAAAGCCGCCCCAGCGTCTGTCTATAGAAGCCCAAGGTGGAATTTAGAAGGGGCCCATGAGAGATGATTTAAGGGGTATGTTACACTCATCGCACCTAGGCCCTGTTCACATTTGTTCCGCCACTGGGCCTCCCACTTCAAACTGATTGGACGTCTAGGGCCGCTATTGAGAGCCAATGAGTAGAGGGATGTAATCTTGTAATTGTACTTACAGGTCTTGTTGCATCTTTGTTTGACAGGAGTGATAATGTCAAGTATTCAAATGGGAAAAAGCCCCGATGATCCCTGATTTAATTCCTCCGCAATAAAAACATGGTATCAAGGCACAAGGCTTATTGGGAGCCATTACATGCCGAATTAAGGACCCCATGTTGATCATAAGAAATACTGAATGATCAGATAGAGGTCAAACTCCGTGATCTCTTCCCTTGGAATCCACTGTTTCTCTTTGGTGGTTAATCTGACTTTAGGGGAGGTATTCATTTCATTTTATTGTGCCTTTCAAAATTGAGCCAGTTACTTTAATGGCTATTACGCCCTTTCCCAGTATCTTCTGACAAATTCTATGTAGAATGTCATTTGAATTTTCATTTTCACTGGTTCCAGTCCATCTGCTATGAGTGGAAAGAGCAGAAAACCCAGAAGCTGACATCTAGATTTGCTTGTTGACATTGAAAGCTGCTTTTCACTTAACGCCGACACATAGCTCAGACACACGTCAGCGGTCGCATTTCCAAATCAAATTTAGCTTTATTTCCCTGTTGCCCTTGCCTGTGAACGTCATGGCCTCTTCCCAAATATAGAAATGGCATAATCCGCTCACTGTGATTGACTCGTAAAGCAAGAAAGCGCGGCGGAGCCTCTAAAACCGGCGTGTCAAACTCATATTTGTCACGGGCAACATCACCGATGTGCTTTTCCACCAACTCCTAATATCGTATCTGTCTCCTACAGCCACAATGATTAATTGACAAATAAACAACAAATTGAGGATCATCAATGCAGTCTTTTTGAGACTCTCAATAATTAAACAACAATTTTCCAATTTGTGTTGCAATTATCCATTCATTCATCTTCCGCACCACTTATCTACACAAAGGGTGCTGGAGCCTATCCCAGCCATTCAACCAAGGGCAGCAGGTGGGGGACACCCCTAATTGGTTCCCAGCCAATCGCAGGGCACAATGAAATGGACAACCACTCAAGTGGAATAACAATACATACATATGTTCTATTTAATTTTCTCTTTATTTATCTGACTTAAATAAATAAATAACCCAATGACTCAACAACTGGGAGGTCTGACAGTTAATAATCAAGTTGGTACTAGGAGTCCAATACATTCTATCTCGGGAGGCTGGCAGAAGCGGCCAAAGATGATTGGTTAACGGACTTGGGGCTTTCACAATCTTTATTAATTGGTCTAGTGTTTTATAGCGTGTTACTTGGCAACGAAGAAGCCACCCCAACCATTAGCTTTGGCTGACCCAATCGCCATCAGCCCATGGTTTCTAGCGCCAAGGTGGCGTTCCAAACGAAGAATCATTTCCATAATGTGTGTTTTCCCCAAACGCCGCACGCAAGCGGCACTCTGTGCAGGATTCCTGCCGGCAAATGTTTCAAACTGACCTTGGGAAACGGTCCATGGGCAAAACGCTTCGCAGTTACATCCATAATGGGCCTTTTACTTGTTTTCGTGTATACGCGCTTCTACAATTGTGCGGGATGTCCATTTGAGTCGGCGCGTCTGCACGATGGCGGCCAGACGGCTTTTATACCTATTAATATTAATACGCGACTGAGCGGGAGCCCGTGTCCGAGGGCGACCATTATCATCCTTTTCTGACTGCGTGTGAACCCGGCAGAGAAATAAGATGAGCGCGGCGACCACAACCCCGAGGTCAAACAGCCCGGCTAATGCGCAGTAGCGCCAACTACCGAAAGCATCAAACGATAGCCATCTATTTGCATGAAATGTACAGCATATCTCTTTATACGCGGGCGCGTGGCCTACATATTACAAACACAGATGCTCGCGCCGTCATAAAAAAGTTGGATCGGAATTAAAAAAAAGAAGGCCCTTTATGCTGGTGTTATCTGGAATCAATGTCAACCACTCCTCTTTCTCTTTGCTCCCCGAGGGCGGTATTGATGGTCATGTTAACCATGTCCCATAAAGCTAATCAATCAATGGCATATTAAATGCAGAAGTCTGGGATGTTGTCAGTGGAGCGCTCAAGGGATGAATCGCAAGCGTGTCTTTTATTGGCCTTTATAGCAATTCATTGTTTCCATGGAAATGCACGGCTACGGTATATATCAAGAAGGCTGAAGACAAGCGGGCGTTGTTTTCTTTCACGTGGCGGACAGAAAACGAGGCCAAATACACAGAAAAATAGATGAATTTCACCGCAACAAAGCCAGCATTGTAATTAAATGCGAGATAAGGCCATTGAAGATGGCCGCCAGAGTGCCGGGCAAATATCCTGATCGGTTTAAAATCAACCAAGTGCGACAGAATAACAAAAATCCAAATTGGCTGGTCTAGATCAGTGCGATAGCGCTTTCAATATGTCACACAACAATGGTGGAAATGAATGGGAAACAAATTAGAGCCGCCGCGATAGCGCGGGGAAGCGCATAGGGGAATTCAAGCACAATCGCTTTCCGATGCGGCTCCCAATATTGCGGCCAATCCTCGCGCGATTCATATCCGATCACAAATAATGTTTATCACCCTCATATCTCTCTGCCTAATGGAAAAGGCCTAGTGTTGGGGTTTAAGGAGCACATTCATTTTTAATGAGGTCTGGGCACTGGCCAGAATGAGATGAACAGGAACAGAGTTTTGGGCTCCTGCAGTAAAAGGTCCATCCATTCATTCTAATGTGACCAGGTTATGTGCGACTATAACTTGCTGCGTTGTTTATTGCTAGCCAGGCACTTTTTTACGATATTGTTACTGTTTGAAAAAGAGCTAAAGATGTTTTCTTCTTTGGGGAAGTTTTTAAAAGACTGCACCATCGGGATACAAAAGACAGAAAAACAATCAAGTGGGCTTTTTAAATTAGTAACCTTGAATTTTTACGGGTTTAACTCTTTGGTGGCCAAGGTTGGAGTCAGCAAATGATCACCGCCAGGTTCCCGGTGCAAATGGATTGGCTGTCTGTCGCTATAATTGGCAGTTAGCAGCATTTTTTTAATTTTTAGTAGAAGCAATGCAAGTAGAAAACTGACCAATAAATGCATATGGGAATTAGAGATCTCCGTTTTCTGAGAAGACGACTCAAAGCAAAGAATAACTTCAACTAATCTCCATTCAACTCATCTCCAATCCCCCCTCACTTCAATAATTATGTTCAATTTTGTAAATTATATCAAAAGGGTCCTTTCAAAGGCTTTCCATACCTTTCTGCAAAATGATCCAGTTTGTACAAGCAATCACGCTTTACTGGTATTTTCCTACTAAGTTCTTCAGTCCTGCGCCCTGATTGGTTAAGAATTGAAAAGAACTACCCCAGAAAATCCTCACTGACCATCAAGCTCCTATCCATAAAAAAAGCATGTCCATATATTTGCCATCTAATTCTGGAAGGAAAAATGTGTTTCCTGCTACCCCGATTAGACGCGTGATTGGTGTGCACGTCACAGTGAGATGTGGGGATAAAATGTCGCTTATGATAATGTGATTGCCCTTAAGGTACAAGCAGGTGAATGATATTCCCTGATTTATTATGTGAAAATTAAAGACGCAGTCATTTTGTGATTGAATTCCACCTTGGATGGAACAATGTTCACTCTCCTCCAAATTGGCAAATAACCTTACTAATTCAGATGCAGAGGTAATTTCTATTCGCGGGGACTGCGGCACGCCGTGACCAACGAGTCCCGGATGGATCGTTGCCACTCCTATCTCGCCGTCTCGACAATTCCCCAGCAGTTGTGATAATAACCTGGGCAATAAAAGACGGGAGAAGCGGTCACAAGCTTGCTCCACTCTTCTTATCCAAAGTCATCTGATACTTCATCTAATAGTACTTCTGTCCTTTCCTCTCTCTCTCCTGGTTTGAAGACACATGACAGAAAAAAAAATAGTGCGCACGTAGCCAAGTATTCGTAGCATAATAAAGAACGTGGCTCTGGATGATTCGCATAATCACCGTTTTTTGTGTGATGAGAAAAAAGTCACGGCCATAAATCTGCTGTTAAATTGAATGCAGGGTAAATGTCAAGGTAATTATAAGGCGCTGAGGGTTAAAAGCAACGTTAAATCCTCTCGTTGAGTGCTGACATTCAACCGAAAGGAGGAAACGATAGTAAGGTAGGGATGGACCCCGATTTGTAAACGTAGCGGCCAACCTAACAACTGCTTGCTTATTTACGACCACTTAAGATAGGGCCCCGTCTCGACGGACTCTTCACGGACGCGAATGGCAACGTTAAAAGATAAAAAACTAAACATCACATAACACAAACATCTCCATGCTGTATTACGCATCGCTACAGTGTCTGAAGTCGATAATGCTTGACCAGCAATTTAGCCGTTGATGGAGAATAAGTCCCTTCTGATTTAAATGGATTGACTATTTACATTTTTTCCTTGTCATAAGCAAAACACATTTCCTATAATATAAACATTCGTTCACTTTCTGAACCGCTTTATCCTCACTAGGGTCGCGGGGGTGCTGGAGCCTATCCCAGCTGACTTTGTGCCAGAGGCGGGGGACACCCTGAATCGGTGTCCAGCCAATCGGAGGGCACGAGGAGACAAAGGACAACCAATCATACCTAGGGGCAATTTAGAGTGTCCAATCAGCCTACCATACATGTTTTTGAAATGTGGGAGGAAACCGTAGTGCCTGGAGAAAACCCACGCAGGCCCAGGGAGAACATGCAAACTCCACACAAGTGGCCCGACCTGGATTTGAACCCAGGACCCAGAGCTGTGAGGCCGACGCACTAACCACTCATCCACAATTTAGCAAAACATATACATATATATACACATATATACATATACATATATATACATATATATACACATATATATACATATATATACACACATATATATATATACACACACACACACACATACATATACATACATACATACATACATACATACATACATATATATATATATATATATATATATATATATATATATATATATATATATATATATTTATTGCTTTAATTAGTCAGTTAAACATGGCAGCTCTAATTGGCAGAAATAATCTCCCCGCCCCAAAGCAACCCATAACTGGCACGCGACAAAGATGACTATACGCACCCCACATGTAACTTTTTGACTGGCAAATGTCTAAACAATTTCATAATCCCTCCAAATAGCATGGACTTAATCTGCCACGGGGAAAGTCGTTTGGCGCAAATCATTACAGTGAAGATTTGAGCAGCAGCCTGGCAAAGCCAAAATACATCTAGCTCGTCAACACCAGTGATGTGGGAGGTCAGGTCATCGACTCACTGTTAAGCCCTCGCTCAAGAAACAAAGGTTGGGGTAGTCAGGTCACCAAGTGGAACTCGAGGGCATCGTGTCGTGTGCCTCCTCTTCACATCCCATAATGATCTCCCGAGCACAACGACCCCGAGAGGACTGGGATGGAGGGAAGGCCTCTAAAGCCGAGACTGAAGGCCTCTTCTAACTCACTCCCACTTCACGTTAGAAATAATGTGAAAGAGATTTCTTTTCTTGCCAGTTTTTTTTGTTCTCCCCTATTCTTGGAGACCGCGCCCGCCAGGCTCAACCGCGGCACAAGCCGAGGCTCCGTGACAAAAAAGCCAATAGAGTTAGCCGCCGAGGCTCGGCGCGGTGAGAGGGATAACCGGCGCAGAAGGTTAAAGCAACAATGTGGCCGGCCCCATTGAGCGGCTCCTTCTGTGTTGACGCTGAATGAGCGCGTGCGTCTTCAGAATCGCTGTGTGTATAAGGTGTCGAGGGCTGGATCGCCTAGGATGCATCTAAAAGAACACCTGTTCACTTTTGTATCCTCCAGCTCGGGGCGACATTCGATTTCAATCAAACCTTCGTTACGGCCGCGTAGGCATTGTGTCAAACAATAGAGTGGCCAATGTAAAGCGCGGCGGCTGTACGGCGAGGAAAAGCTAATTATTGGCTTCCTTGCTTTTCAAACACGGAAGGGGAAGGGGGGAAAAGCAAATATGGGGATCCTCGCCTGCGACAATTTGGCGGCGAGTGCTTTTTTCCCGCAGAAGGACGCAGGCAGGCACAATGCCATATCGTCTCTGGGCGAAGCGTAATGGCGCCTTGTTTGAAAATGACAGGTGTACGAATGAGGCCCTCTGGTTTCTCCAAGTACGGCAAACGGCGCTCATTCGCTGTGCTTTGTTTTTACCCTAATAGTCCCATTTACAAAATGTCAGTGAAATTAATGTGGGACAAACGCGGCGGTAACCGAGCCAACTAATTTTTGCTCATTCCACCTGAATTATTAATAGGTGAGAAATATACCATATGCCTGCCCGGGAACGGCACGCATTCATTTGCTACGGAATCGCCGCTGTTTTGGTGAAAAGTATAAGTAGCTTAACTGCTCTTTTCAAATGGGGTGACTTATATGGAGGCCTTAATGATGTATAAATCAGTGGGGGTAATTACGCTTCCAGCTGCTGCCTTGGGCCCTGGTTGAAACGATCGGCCGCTGCCGTCTTCATCGCCTGAATCCCTCTTCATCAACCTCCGCACTTTCCTCTCCTCTCCTCGCATTATTATGACTTATTGAAAGTGAGGAAGAAGTGGCAAGAGCCTCGCACTTGTGTGAATCAAAACATCTGTTTTTTTCTCCTTACACTGGTAAGCAAATGCAAGCTGAAAAATATATTTCTACAGATGAAAAAAAAACGAGGCGCACAATTATTGTTCTTTTTAAGTCCTTGGTATTGATTATGCTTGGAAGCAAAAATATAGGAGTGATTGCAGCTAGGTAAAGAGGTGGTTGGGCTTGTTGAAGAGATGGGGCACCATCTAGTGGTTTCTCCACCTGTTTTTAAAACCGCTTGACACAAAAGGTTTAGAAAATGTATATCAGCTATGAGATTTACATTTTATTTCAGCCTTCCCCCACCCTGATGCAGCAACACACTGTACTGTGGGTGGCTGAGTGGGTGTTAAACACCTGCATTAGCCTGTGAACCCAACTACAGGGTACGCCTTGCTACCGTCACCCCCCAAAATATCCATATAGAAGTTCTTCATTGTGTCGCTTTCACCATGAATTAAAAGATGAATGAGCAGTAAAATGTCAGGATTTGTTTAGAGGTTTTATACCCCCTCAAAAGCTGGTTTATGATTGACTGCCTGGTCAGGGGAAGGCCAACTATATTTACATGGTCGATTACATGCCTGTTTTATGACATATACGTACATCAGGCGTTATCGTGAACATGTTCCTCATGCAAAATAGTTAAGGAGAACAATGCCATAATGTCGAGAGGAAAGAAAAACTAAACAAGCCTTTAAAGAAAAGGCTGTTGTGTTTTGAATATGTTGAAACATCAAGATTTTAAGTAGGACAACAGAAGAAAGTGTGTTATTTCGGCCTGCAAATAAAGGAAGATTTCATCTAAATTAAATCATGGGCCTAGCAGAAAGGTAAAAATATATATAAAATTGGTGTGAATCCTGTCCTTATTACAGCATGCCTGTTGTGGAGTTTGCCAAGTTTACTGTCATATTCATAATTCATTTCTGGAAAGATATCCGCACCAAAAAGGAGTACGCTGAACTTTGTAGAAAGCAACCTTTCACCCTCACAATCATACCGATGGAGAATTTACAGTGTCGAGTTCGCCTTTAATGCAGGCTTTTTAGATGTGGGAGGAAGTCGGAGTACCCACGCAGACTGACACAAGAAGACAAGAGCCTGGGATTGAACCCTTGATCTCAGGATTGTGAGGCAGACATGTTAACCACGGACTACCAAAAAAAACAGTGTAACTTAACACTTCAACAGAACATATTCACGCCTCATGCATGTTTACCTGAGATAATTGATTAGTAATAGAAGAGAAACTGCTATGTCACTTGGACTGAGTCTGTCAAGATAGACACCTAATTATAAACAAACTGCCTTCTTCATAGAACCATTAGCAAAATAACACTTGGATGAATGACTGACTATCCCAATGTTAATTGTCACGTAAAAAACAAACAGGTCCTAATTGCCAAAGGTTGGCACTGGCAAATGAGAGAGCTAAAAGTGGGCTTTTTTGGGGGGGACTGCATTCATCAGGGGGGGGTCAAGACCCTCGTGTTAAAAAGGCCACATTGGACCTCGTCTTGAAACACACACCTGCTTCTTGCAATCAATGAAGAGCAACTTGAATGTCACATGACTGTCGTTTGCAATTCACAATGCCTGTGCGTGCATTGTTTTAGCGTTTGGACGCATGATACAATCAAGTATGAGAGTAAATGAATGTGTAAAATTGAGTGGCTGTCACGGAGAGAATGGGGAAACTATACGGATGCTGCTTAAATGGCACATAGCCATTCATAGTCAGCCCAACGCACGGCGATATGCTGCTCCATCTTGAAATGCTAATCTATGATTAGCGTCATTATGCAGCGGTGTAATTTCACAAAAGCTTTCCCACAGTGCCGCACAAAAGACTCATTCAGCGCCGGCGCTCGTCTGTGTGGCGAAGAATTATGGAACGCAGATGAATTCATTCAGATGGGAGGGGATTTATCCGCTAATTATGGGCCTTCAAAGTTTTAATGCCGCTTAATGAGGCGCTTGCGTAGTGTGATTCCTACTGGCGCTGACGAATGGAGGCTCTTCTTTTTACTCACTTGTTTTTGTTTAACTCCGTACAACATCTGTTTGGCTCTTTTCCTTTGGACATTTAGAGGCGCTGCTTTCAGGGACCGATTGCGCCAGATTGTCAGCAAGTCCAAATGTGCCATTTTCGAATGTTTTCCATTGGTTAAATATAACACACGAATGAATACAAACACTCATCCCAATTGACATCTGTCAGGAATGACTGCTAAGGACAACCAACGCCAATGGACAATCGCCAACAAATTACGTTGGTTGATGTACACCTGCACACATACAACTTTATAGAAGACCTGCGACCCCTAATATCATTATATGGAAAGACATATTTTTATGCCACAATGTTTAAAAAACAACAACAACAACGTCAACTCTATTTTCAGTGCAGCTTTCATCATATTGCAAGATTGGCAAAAATGCTAACTTCCATTCGCGACCATTAGACGACCAATCCCGTCTGTCTGTGACTGATTACAGCCAACCCTTCCTGTTAAAATGGATTGGACATCTCCTGTATATCTGGCAATGGTTGCAAATACCGTAGCGTGAAATGTACAGTAAAATCCTACAAAATACAAAATACATATTTCATCTCTCATTGCTTTTTTTCCATTCAACTCCGCAGCCCTAATGCCTCATCGTCCTGTTGTTGTGGAGAGGTAATTAAGTTGCCAAAGTTTAATTGCTAAATCATCGTCACCACCCCTTTTGGGCTCCCCCCTGTCAGACTTTGAACACACTATATTCATAATGGCTAACAATTACGGCAAGGGCCCTTTAGCTGGGGTAGCAGTAGTAAAAAGCGGCCGTCGCAAATGAAAAGCTATAATCACTCCACCCACAGCAGTTATTAGTTACAAATTATAGGTCAGTTGAGGGGCTGCCTGTTATATGCATTAAGATAAATAACGTGGCGGCTTGCGGCAAGTGCAGCAGCTGAAAGGGGAGCATATGTCTAATTCTCTAGATTCTGGACATTTGCATACTGCGTTTCCATTTTTACCCTCTCCTGCAATTAGACGCCATTTGCATCGTCCTCACAATAAATAAAAGGCCACACCTCAACGAGATGGCCATAACAAGTGCTTTAGCGATGCGGTGGAGCTACTAAGCTCATTGTCTGCCATTGATGGCGATGAACATTCAATCCATTCAACTCGAAGGCAAACGTGTCATGTGATCTGGTCAACAAGGAGCCGGAAAAAAAAGTAATATTGGTACCTATATATAATTACAAATGGTTAATAGGATGCAACTTCTGTTTTTTATTCATTATTAAAAGATTAGGCATGATAGAACATTAACATTGACTTATTTAGTAGTAGCTAAACCTAGATTTGATTGTATTTTTGTCTGTTTATCAAGGGTTCAGATAGATCGAATTAATCAGCCCAACTCAATTTAATTTTACAAGGCTGTACTCAGGTAATCTGCTATTCTAGCAAGTTAATCAATATCCCAAACTTCTGTCTCCCGCCTAGTGGGACAAATGGCTCCAGCACCCCCACGACCCTTGTGAAAAATAGCAGTATGGAAAACGTATGAATGAAGTTTTGAATGACTTCTTTCATCCTAATCAGTTACTCTCTGACGTTGAGTATTAATAAAAATAATGTCAAATTTTGGCACAGAGGAAGCAATCTTGAGTAAAAAATAGAGCAAGCCAGAAAATTGCCTGAAAATACAAAGGTGCACTTATAAGAAGACAGGCTTGCTTCCTGTTTGCTAATTGTATTGTCCATTAGACTACTTTGGACATCAATGAAGCAGCAAAACTATGCTTTGACCAAAAAAAAAAAGATTTTAATGGCAGTATTACTATAAAAAGAGAAGAGTGAATCCCTTTCTTTTTAGCCCATCGTCTTTTTCATGTCTTTCTGTGCGGTTGCCCCGCCAGGCCCAAAGGAATGCTACGCCTCTTTGATCAAGTCTTCATTATCAGTGACTCGGCGTCACTTGGCCGGTATGCCGGCCTCCGCGTGGAAAGAAGAAGCCTCTTCATACAAGACCAAACAATCAGCAGGCATCCCGCACCGCCATAATAAGAAGCGTCCGCATCCAACCGTGGTCCCCGGGGCAGCCTCCGGCGAGCGGAATGCCGCCCCCCCCCCCTCTCCCAATTGTCAGACACGCTGCTCACTGCTGGGGCTGGGGGGGCTATTAGCGATTCATTAAATGACTGGCTCGCTGTGTCAATTAGGGGATGGTTGATATGTCTGTTATTGTCAAGGCTCCGTTTGAGATGGCGTGGCTTTTCATCCCGCGCCTGCTTCGACACGTGCTGGCGGGCCCAGATCGCGATTGTTATGCGTGTGGTCTTGGCACGGTGGCGACCACAGAAAACAGTTTCCAATTGTTATACTCAAAAAGGGGCGACACAATAGCAAAACTGTTACTATTTCCTGAAATACAGCAAATTTGTATGAATTCATTCATTTTCCAAGACGCTACTGATTTACATCATTCTGTAGAAACGAATGCAAAAAAACTCCTCACCTTCGTAAAATATATATTCAACTACACAAATAGTGAGTGCACATAGAGCGTGTAAAACAACCCTGACAAATCCAATATTTCTATTCTAATACATATTCTTCACCATATCTTCTCCATCCTCCAACTACCTTTCATGTCTCCCATCATCATATCCATCCACCTTCCTTTCATCAAACCACAATGTAAAGAGGCCAAAAAAAAGGAAATTGTTGCCCTCTGAAGATAAAATGTAGCCTTGTCCAATTCTAATCACTTCCTCTTTAAAGACAATGGCAGCCATTGTGATTTGAAGTGAACAGTCCTGGTAAATCATTGCGTTAGGTACAGTTCTATTGAAATAGCAGTACTCAAAGAGCAACTATAACCAAATCCACGGCACTTGCTGTTAATATTTTGACAAGGTACAATAAAGCCAACATGGAATTTGTTTAACTGCCAACACCTTTGAGGTTGTCCTGACTAATGTATAAAAATGTTGACTGTTGTTTCCATTGTGCAAAGCAAAGGGCAGGAAAATTATCCCCTGAGGTTAAGATGATTCCTGTCTCTTGTTTTTAATATAGTTTCTTTGCACATGTATTATTTGTACGTGTGTGATATACCCACACGAACAAATTCAAAAATCCTTTCATACTATTAATAATGATTAATACGAATTAAATTCAAAGGAACTGGGATGACTGGAAGTTAATCATCATGTTTTCATGCCATCAAAATGGTTTCAACGTCTATGTATGGTGTCAATGGCAGCCAATAAGTTATTAATTCATGAAATAATATCAAAGCCATTACAACAGTAGGTTATTGATCTCTGTGGGTGGTCAGTGAAAAACACCTATTTTATAAAGCAACTTCTGTTCATCTATCACTGTCAATCAAAGCCAATGATCAAACCAACCACCAATTACTGAGTGTTCCTTAAAAAAGGTGTACAGCGTCGACGTACAGACGAGCCAACAAAGGACGTCCTTTGAGATCACCGAACGCTCCCCAACTCTGTTCTGAGGGGCACTTTGCGCCGAATAAAAGCCCCAATAGTAATTGTTGTAATAATTGCATCAATTATCATATCACAAGGCACAGCATTTTTATTCAAGTTACCATAACCTGCTAAATAGCTGAACAATTTCCCCCCTTTTCTGCTGTGAAATGGCTTGCCGGCCATTAGCACCGCAGTGCAGCGCCAATGATTGACTTGCCGTCTACTTAGTAGTGACCGTGGTTTTTTTTTTTTGTGTGTGTTCGCCTATGTGTGCACGCGTGTGAGAGGAAAGGGTCAGCAGATTGGTTAGAGAAAAGGGGGGCGGCAGAGGGGATTGATTGGGGTCTGCGTTGTTGCCAAACGGCATGCGAGGGTGTATTGGCGGGGAGACAATGGGCCCCGGCGAGTGGTGAAAGGCCTTTTCTGTGGATCCCTGTTAGCTGTCTATTATCCACTGTCTCCAGGGGGCTGCTAAATAGAGGGCATGTGTTAGGCAGACATTTATCATGTAATTACAGCACTAGGATCCGTTTCTGATGGTGTGTGATGATTACTAATAATTACTGTGCATTTCACGCCTCCAAAGGGCCCAGATGGGGTCCCAGGACATCAATACAAAGAAAGGCGGGGGCAGCTAAAATATAGATGGGAAAAAAAGAGAAAATGCAAAGAAATGGGAAGACTGATGAAAAGGTAGGCTGCCTTGCCTGAACCGTATTGAAGTGCTCATTAGGTAAATGAATTGAACCATATGTGTCCAATGTAAGAGAGTGAAAGAGAGGAAGGGGCTTATTTTTGCTATGTGTCGACTATAGTAAACATCAGTTTTGTAATACCCAGAATTTCCCTTTACCAATTCAGGATTTTAAATATGTTTGTAAATGTTATACCAAAAGAAAATATCGAAGCCATTTACAACAATGTTTTTTAAACTCAATTTTGTTAGGACTGTAACAATGTTTTTTTTAATTTTTTTATAGGGGGATCCCAATATTTGTTTTTTCTAGTACAAGGGCCACATCCTAGTTTGAGTGGGACAGATCAGTATATACTGTGGATAGCATAATTAATAACTAAGAAGTGATGTTTTCTCCTTTCTAAATCCAAAACATCATCTCTATATGTTAGGTGAAGTAGCCTATGAAAAAGCACCATGTATTTTTTCTTAAAAAATGAGCCATTTTGTCTCTTCATTATACTTAAAGGCCTCTTAAACGACTCATATCGGCACTAATTTGGCAAATTCTGGCAGACAAACTCGAGGCGAACCCACTGAGTGGCAGCACAAAGGTCCGCTGGAGCAATGTGGGCGCAGAGACGGGAGGTCAGTCTGAGAAGATGAGGACGGTCCTCTTTAAAAGAAACAAATTGCTCTCCACTTCCCGGTGACACAGATAGCGGCCCATTTGTGCCGGCTGGCTTTTGTGTGGAACAACTGAAAGGAAATGTACTCATCCCGGCCGGGGATAAAGTTCGGGGCTTTTTGTTACACGTCAGTTACCCTAGCCTCGGTGGCCACCCCCCTTGAACACGCACAGCAGTTAAGTAGTTCAGGTGCCTGCTACATTCTGTTAGATTAAAGGTCCCTGCTCCTGGCCCGAGTTGAATTGCCTCAGCTAGAGACGACGGAGGGAGGCGGTAGAAGGAGCGCTACGGTCGTAGGGCCGTGAGCCATGAATGCTCACCTTGTGCGTGCTCACGGAGGCAAAACGTTTTGGGACTGCCGGAGAGACGCTATAGTGGCGGTGAAGGGGGGCGTCGGGTTGAGGGGAAATGAAAGGGAAACGGGAGGGAGGAGTGGCCTTGGCCCTACTTAGCCTCACTATCTCTTCAACCACATTTCCACCTGCAAAGTGGAAATCTAAACGCTTGTTTGCTACAGGGGCTTGGGGCAGGTGGGTAGTGGGCACCATCTCTAAAGATCCAGAAACACAAACACCGTTAGCCCCAGTGGAGCATGGACCATAAGAGTAAGGATGAAAAAAAAGCCCACAGGAGATGAGATGGGTTTGAGGGATGGGAGGGGGGTGTAATGTAACTTTGCGCCAACGCGCACCTGTGCTGCCCACCCGTTTACACAGCAGCAGTTGTTGAGGAGAATGAGCACAGTGGAAAACACAACATCATTGTCATCGGATTTGATAAACAGACTGAAGTTGGGGCCAGTAATTAAAAAATAAAAATAAACTGCTGTTCTACAGAAATGACGTAAAATATTTGTGTTCAATGCCTTTAAGAAGTGTATTAGTGAGTGGTGTTAAGTGCTGGAATCGGGTTGGAAGATAGTTGGTTCATTGCATTACAGAAATCGAATTGCATCTTTTTCTCATTTAACTCAAGTGGGGGCATATTCAAAAGCTAATATTTTGCCTGTATGGGCCTAAATAGTGTGTCCGCGTGAAAGACCAAAGTATGCGGTTTTGGTATTTATCTTGTTTTCTTAGTTGTTGTTTTTTTATATTACGGGCAAGTACGAGTGAGAACATGCAAGATGTCAAAATACTTCCATCCACCAGCATCAAAGATACATTCTGCACATGTTTAAATTCCCCAAAATGTATCTTGCACTTTGGAACACATTGGAACTATGAGTTTCAGAGTATAAAGGTTTTCATATGAACTTTCAAGTTTATGGACACTAAGCAACACATTTATATACACACACACACACTTCGAAGAAAATTCCACAACAAGGATAGAAACTCACCGTACTTGAAGTTTACCATTTGATTCTTTTGCATACATGGGCTTAACAGGTTTCCCAATCAAATATTTAACACGAGTGAATTTGCTACTTTGTTAATATAGGAATGATAATAGAAAATTATGATGTGTCCTTCCCCAGACCCAACATTTTTTGTTTTTGTTTTTAAACATAGCATAATAACCAAAGCCCATCGTTAAGCGACAACCACTTCTGACACAGTCGGTATTTTAGCTCAGGCTCAGTTTGAAAGCGGTCAAGCGTAGATGCACAACAGAGTCTGAACATGTTTCGACCTCTGCAAAGTCCAGTGAAGGAGGTCAAGTACAAGAGTCAGAGGTGATGTCTGGCCCACAGCGGTGGATTCCAGCTAAAGAGGAAGCACCCCGTCCACCCGCCAAATCATCCTACACTCCAAATCAAATAATATCAAGTGGCGGGCTGGCAAGGCTTTTGTCCTATTTGCAACACTTATCAAAAAAAGTGGGGTCTGTTTGACACAAGGTAAAAGTTGGCTAATCTGCATCTTAAATCTTGCGCCGTGCTCGGCACAGCTTAAGAAAATGATACTCCTGTGACTACTTTAGCGGATGATTGTGTTACCTTTACAATTCGGCTTCTCCTCCTTCCTGTTTTGTACCCGTGGAATGCCAGATAAAAGTATCCCCGACACCGGCCTTCCACCTGCAGAGGCGAGGACAAGGCCTCGGTCCTCGGGTCAGAGGAGAAATGCGGTCCCCTGGGAATCGGAACCAAAAGGTTCTGAGGCTAAAGGAAAGCAACAAAAAAAATGTCAATGTAAAGATCTCACTTTAAAGGGTCAGACAGCAAAACCGCAAAAACATTGACTTGTTACTTGCTACCGTGTTTAGCATATGTTCCATTCTAGTTGTGGACAATAGTGGGCATTCTTTTGCAAAAAAAGCTGGTGCTGCTATGTATGTCAGCACACTGCTACATATTTCTTTTCTTTCTTTAAATTGTGTTTGGGTCCATCCAGGAGGGGCGGCAATTTATCTGTCATGGCCTCCAAAAAAAGGCCCCCCTGCCCACCTTTTAGTGTATTATACTGACAGCAGCGTTATTAGCCACCAGGGAAAGCGGCCGGCGCATGAATTTGGCCACTGTTCACCTTCGGGGCTTAGCCAAAGCTCTTTTTTATAATGGCGCCGATGATACTGAGATTTTTCTTTCAGTTATTAATTTGATAAATATATTAATTATGACCCAGGGATGACAGTCCAATCAGATTGTCAGGCCCCCCCTGTCACGGGCCTCCAACCCCCACTTTGGTGATAAGTTCTCAGGTTTCCAGAGCTGTCATCCAGCGGGCTTTGACTTTCTTATCAATGGCGGGGTCCATTCCCAGGATAATTTCCTGTGTGTCATAATTAAATGGTCGCTATAAGACGGTGAATGTCTCCCAGTTAAAATCTAGAATCCCTTGACGTCTGTCTTTGTGGAAATATTTCAGACGGGGGCGCTTTTAATCACTGGTTTAAATGAAGAGGTTATGATGTGATATTGGTCTTTGGTCATGTGATACTTTATTATAGTATAATCCATTTTCTATAGTTTATCCTTTTAAGGTTTGTGAATTGAAGTTTGCCTGGGCCACAGGTCTAATTATCAGAAAAATATTAATTGACGCTTATTTCTGCATATTTTTTGTTTTAGCTACTTAAAAAAAAAATCTGTTGGGGTTATTTTGGGTACTATTATAAATGTATTATAATCTATTAATACACCTATCAAATTCATTTGAAAAAATGCACACTTTTCATACATCTAACTGACCTGAAAATGAACACTTTTTTATTTTCCAAAGTTTGACGTTTTCCTAGCTGTTTGCTTGTACTGTACATATTGCAAGGTCAGAATTTTGTCCAACAAGTGATGCAAACACTAACGAGAGAATTTCACGTCGACTGTTGACAGCAGCTTCTATCTGCCAATCTCCCGGTGGATATCGTTGAGGTACTGGCGGATAGACAGCCAGATTTTCCGGACTGACAGACCACCTCTGTCATCAGCTTATCATTTCCAATTAAACCCCTTTCATCTAAACGTACAGTCAAGTCCTTGGCAACCCCCCCAAAAATGACCTGAACAACCTGTTATTAGTCTTTTTCAACAAGTCCCCATCTTTTCAACCTCTGCCCCATAACGGGAGGCCGGCCATAATCGTTTCGGGTCTTAAGGTTCTTCTTCAACTACCTTGATCCGAACCAGTCGGAATGTCAGTCGTCGACGGTGGCCGCGTTCTGTTTAGAGATAAACTTTCAAAATTGCTTTGGTGTCCACTTGGACACGTGTTCCTGCACAAGGCCCTTTTTGTCCACGCTGCGTTCTGTCCGGACATGTGCTGAATGGTGCTTCTCTTATGCTCTCACTGATGCTCTCCATGTATGAGACACCAAGGAATGTATGCAGAGCTGAGTGGCCTCACAAAGTCTCATTTCCTCTAATAAGGTGGCCCCTGAGGCATCCGGATGGACCAACAGATTAACCTTAGCATCATCAAGTCACCACTGTGGACCGACGATCCCTGCAAGTGCAAGCGTGCCTGCATTTTACCCATGCAACAGCAGCAACTAAATGTGATAGGTTCAAGAGACTTCAAATAAAACTTCCGGCCAAAAGCAAAAATTGGGAAACAAAGGTTGAAAACTGGAAAGACAGAAACCAAGTGAAAGGAAAAACATAACAATAACTAGTTGTGTTTGATTTTTTTTAAAACTATACTTTATCATGTTACACCATTTGGGCACAGCTTCCAAAAAATACCATTGTAGCCAGATGAGGTAAAAGCAAAAAAAAATCTGGATCACGACGATGACAGCAGCGTGTTTTTTGTCAGTAAAGCAAATCAATGCCAACAACTAATTTCTGATATAAAGTAACTTAAGCCGGTTGGAGAGGAACCGGATGAGTTGGCTCGGGCATCTGATCAGGATCCCCCCCAGACGCCTCCATCAGGTGGTGTTCTGGGCATGCCCCACGGGGAGGAGACCACGGGGCCGACCTCGGGAACGCTGGGGAGACTAGGTCTCCCGGCTGGCCCGGGAAGGTCATGGGATCGTGACCGGACGTTTGGTCGCCGGACGTTTGGTCGCCCGGACGTTTGGTCGCCCGGACGTTTGGTCGCCCGGACGTTTGGTCGCCCGGACGTTTGGTCGCCCGGACGTTTGGTCGCCCGGACGTTTGGTCGCCCGGACGTTTGGTCGCCCGGACGTTTGGTCGCCCGGACGTTTGGTCGCCCGGACGTTTGGTCGCCCGGACGTTTGGTCGCCCGGACGTTTGGTCGCCCGGACGTTTGGTCGCCCGGACGTTTGGTCACCCGGACGTTTGGTCACCCGGACGTCTGGTCGCCCGGACGTCTGGTCGCCCGGACGTCTGGTCGCCCGGACATTTGGTCGCCCGGACGTTTGGTCGCCCGGGTATATATAATTTTGAGAGCTGGTTTCAACAGTAGATATTTAGATATTAAACTCTCTCTCTCTCATGAATACAATTTTGAGAGCTGGTTTCAACAGTAGATATTTAGATATTAAACTCTCTCTCTCTCATGAATACAATTTTGAGAGCTGGTTTCAAGAGTAAACTCCGTCATGTTGTCAAACGTCCGGCGACCAAACGTCCGGGCGACCAAACGTCCGGGCGACCAAACGTCCGGGCGACCAAACGTCCGGGCGACCAAACGTCCGGGCGACCAAACGTCCGGGCGACCAAACGTCCGGGCGACCAAACGTCCGGGCGACCAAACGTCCGGGCGACCAAACGTCCGGGCGACCAAACGTCCGGGCGACCAAACGTCCGGGCGACCAAACGTCCGGGCGACCAAACGTCCGGGCGACCCAACGTCCGGGCGACCCAACGTCCGGCGACCAAACGTCCGGCAACCAAACGTCCGATTACCTCATGGGATACTCCTGCTGCCCCCGCGACCCAACCCAATGAGATAAAGTAACTTAAGCAAAATTAGTCATTCAAGAGTGTGTGACAAATATTTAGCAAAAGCTAGTTCAATTATCAGATCGGGTTACTTTCAGTCCACTATGGAACTCATAAATCTTCCATGTATGCGAAATATTTTTGTTTGGAAATTTAAAATGGGTAAAATTCCTGACACACCTTGTCTAAGTGAATGGGGCAGAAATGGGAAATTTGTCTCTTGCTTCTGGTAGATTGAAATCAAAATGATTGGAAACCAATTGCAAGTATCGTGGTGCCCTCTGTAGGTAGCAACATGGAACACAAGCACACAGCTGGCATGCCTGTGAGTCTCAAGCGTTACAAAGGTTTTAAGTTAGATTTAATTCGCAATTTCCGCTAGACCATCTCGCGAAATGCATCCATTCTAACTTCCTGCTTTAAGATCACCAAATCCCAATTTCACATGGCTGCCTTTTCATCTGTTTAATCTGATTTTAATCGTGACATAATATACTTGATTTCTCCTGGGCGGTGGGGGTGCAACTGACTGCTTTTATACGACACAGAGCTTGCACTTTTAAAATGTGAGGGGTGTTACAGGACCACCTGTACGGGCGGGAAAGGAACACCTTCAGAAAGACGAGGATAATCCTGTGGGTTTGAATGGTCGCGGAATTCCATGACAGATTAGACGGGAGTGCATTTGATTAACGGAGAAAAGAAGTCAATTGGCCGTGGAGCGTAAAGTGACACAAAGCTTCTTTTCTATTCGCGTGTGGCTGCTTTTGTCTGGGTTGACTTAAGGAGTTAGCAGTCAGATTTGTTTCTTAAAAATATTCCATGTTTTAGTCTACAAATAGATCAAGTGACAGAGGATTTGATACTTTTTACTCAAATGTTTCACTTAAAACAGCTCACAAAATGCTGAATCCTGTCTCTAGTCCTGATCTGGGCCGCTTTGACCAGCTTGCCCTCCACTTGACTCCCTTCCAACACACCCCAGCTAAAGTGGGTTTTGCGCTGACCCGGACTCACTCAGTGTTGTTTATATAGGAACAAATCCCCGAAACAGCTTAATGGGGACCAAACAAAGTCAGTCTTCAACGCGCACCGGGTTAAAAGTGCGCCTTCGAAACCGAGTCAAGATTTAAGCCTAAAAAGGCCACACTTTTAGAGAGAAAATTCCAAATTTAAAGGAGATGTTTTAGGACTTTACCTTTATCTGATGATGTGATCTTCTAGTTCAGGTTGCCTTTGCCACAATTTTAGTCCCCACGAAGTAGACATTTTTAGATCATCAAAGGTTGCCTTGCCTTGCCCTTGGGAATGCACTTGTGTTGTAATTTGATTACCTGGAAAACAAAATAAACACAGTGACTTTTTTGGGTTTGTTTGGGACTCTTGACCTCAACCCTTTGAACAAAAGTCAGTTCACAACACAGTGGTTAGAGCTGCATTCATGTTTTGACCTTGATAAACTCACTTATCATCATGGAATCACATACCTAATTCTTGCTTACCTTAATATTAGGCTGGGGTTTGGGAGCATGCTACAGTGCAATACTATATTGATATGCCTTTTGCATATGTATTATGAATGAGTCAATATAGCAGACTCCACAATGGGCGCTAATCCCCCCGTCTATAGCCAGAGGCCGCACAAAGCAGCATAAGCTCCCCTGATGTTCCTGCTATCACCTGCCTATTTTATGCCATGTCCCTTTAGCGCTTTCTTTCACTTGACTAATCCTCTTTAAGGACATTACCCGCTAATATGCCCATTCAGGAGGTATAAAAGGGACAGCTATCTTTTTACCTCTGTCGGCAGTGCGCTAAACATCCCATTAAAGGTGGAAAGCAAACGAGGGAGGATATCACGTGGTTTTGACCCCATACATGGTGTCGATGAAGGGCTGATTGAGAGGGGGAAGCCTTTGGGGTGGCAATCTGAGAAATGCTTATTTGGGATTTTTTAAAAGAACACTGAATGGTTCAAACTGTAGTAAGCTATAGTTAATCTAATTAAACATATTTAATGTAATTTGACTAAATTCATAGTATGAAAACAACAAAATAGAGTTGTGAGAAAAATGTTGATATTAAAAAGAAAAGAAAAATCCTCATCTGTCAAGAAAGGGAATTACAAGTGCAGCTCACATGATAACAGCTAAAGCAGAGGTTGTAATTTAAGCTACAAAGTCATGTTGTAGGAATCAAATGTTAATATTACGAGAAAGCTATTTTTCAAGGAAATTATCATTTGTAATTTTAGAAGATCCACAACCAGTTCAAAAGTGATCCATCAGAGGCAGTGGGAATATTTCTAGAAAGTTGTAATTGTGACAAAAGAAAAAAATATGTATGTATGTATATATATATATATATAATATAAATTATATATCTATATATATATATATATATATATAATTTATATTATTAGAACAAACAAGCCATAATTACAAAAGAATGGAGTCCAATTAAGAAAGGTACAATTACAACCTTGAGGACGTGACTTTTGCTAAATAATTCCCCAAAAGACAAAGTTAGATTTAACGGCTTGCAAGCAACAAAGCTGACATCTTGTTATGGGCCAATGGTTCATTTCACTGAGCTGACTTGAAAGGCAAATCAGCACCAATACGTGCTGACAGCTCCCACAACACAACACTCACTACCACAACTGCTTTCAACTTGTCCTCTCCCTGCAAGTGCAAACACAAAAAGAGCAGAGAGCAACCTCTTGTGGCTCAATTAAAACAGAAAACCTACTGAGTTGTTTCAGGCCTGTCCACTAGAGAGAAGCACAGGATCAAAAATATTCAGCAGCTGACTTGAAGTTCATTCAGTTGCTCCTCAGCTCAGACTTCATTGCTTGATCTTTGCCTGCATGCTTTAAAGTGATCTTGCAATCCAAGTCAACATTCCCAAAAAATATTTGATTTGGCCACAGAAAAGAGTGTTTCACAAGAATGCCGAATTTGAAGGTGGTCAAAGCACTAAAAAGCTACATGACTACAACTTGAAAATTGGGAAAATAAGGGTGACCCTTCAGCTCTCAGACACTGTAAGGCATGTCTGTTGACTGTACTCAAACCACAATCCACTCAAATGCCAACTCTTTGTCACTAAAATACATCCATCTCTGTCCACTTGGAGCTTGTTTCTTATTTCTATACCAGGGGCGGAGCTAACAAGGTGCTGGGGTTGGGGCTGGGGCCCAACTCGGGCCCCAATCTCTCATAACGTAAACATAAAATGAGCTATTAGCTAGTGTTCCAGTGTCCGAATATCTTGCTCGGGCGGTCATCTGCGGGGCAAGGGAGGAATCCTTGCTAAAACAAACAAATTAATCACGTTACATAAATTCACTCTCTGCTGGTGTTTGACCTTCACGGGCTATGTATGTACAACAATTCCCTCCAGAGGAAACAAAAAATGTAGTCGATTATGTCACCACACGGGCCGACATTTGAACTCATGAATCATGACATGGACAACACGACGACAATGTATGCTTCTGTATAAAAGTACACGTAAAACTTGGCCTACAGATGCAAGACGGCCTCGCAAACATTAGCAAGGGAAAAAAATGATAATAAGAGACGACAGCCAGTTGGCTCTGCAGCCAGGCGTGTTTTCATTGCGCCATGGGCGTGAGTCATCCACGGTCGCTCGCTCTCTTGCTAATGCGTTTGTTTTGGGAGCGCACATGAAGATGTTTCGCTGACTAACATGTCCTTTTCCTTCCTAGAGGAGAATCTTCATTTCTGTCTTTTCAGAAGGAGAAATTGTAATAGAGATGATGAAGCGCATACTAATTAGCATCGTTGGAAACGTGAAAGTGCCTTGCAGATAAATCCTCAATGAATCATCCACTTTCACTACGAAAACTACTGCCGAATCAAATTAAAATATTTAAATTATCTCTCAGTACTTTGAAATATAAACATCCATTTTGTGACACCCAAATAAAAACTGTTACCACAATAGTTTTACTTAAAACTGCGGTTGGCTGGCAACCAATTCAAGGTGTATCTTGCCTACTGGCCCAATTATAAAATAGATAAAATTTCTAATTTGGGCTTTGTTTTCAATCGCCTTTTCAGCAATTGTAAGACTGCGTGAGCATTTAATCGTAGGCGCCGTGTGAGTCCTTTGTAGGATGAAAAGCTCACAAGCAAGTTGGTCGCCATGGCCACATGTGCTCGCTCGGGTGTTGCTGGCAAACATCCACACAAGCTATCACAATGATTTTTCCTCACGATCTGATGAAAACACACCAAGCCCCCCTTCTTCCCAGCTCACACACGCCCCTCAACTATTATACGCGTACTGTACTGCCAATGCCAAAGGCTGCGCCACCAACGCGGAAAAGCGTGTGACGGATAAAAAGTGACATATGAGAGCACAGTAATGGGGTCTGTCGCACTGAGATGGAGCTGTGTTTTCAGCTCAAGTGTTGGCAAATTTTTAAGGGAACGACAACGGGGTTGATCCAGTTCATCCCAGCAAAAAAAGAAAGGTCGTGTAACTTTTTGAAGAAAAAAAAAACGACTACATTTTAGTAAATGTAATAGTTGAGAAAAATTCAAATAAAAGTATGTGATGTGACTTTTACCAAGGGTGAAGGATATAGTCCAGGCTTCCTTTCACTCTCCGAAGAAAAAAAATAACATTAAATTGTGTTTTTTTTCAGTTTCTGTGGATTTTTTGATAGAAAAGAAAAGTTTCAGCAAATTTAATGCATTGTGCCCCAAAAATGTAAACATGGTAAATGTCATCATGCCCATAAAGTTGACTATTTAAGACATGCCCAATGTAGGGTTCAAACCCACAACCCTGAGATTAAGAGTCTTATGGTCTACCAACTATGCTAACCAGGCCAGGTCCAAGGATACCTTTTGGAATAGAGGAATAAAAAATAAACCGCAACTTTTGCATATTGTGCCACAGGTCAATACTAATAAGTAGTGACAAAGGGAAACTAAAATTATGTATACATAACAGCCTAAAGAGAGCAATATACGTATAATAGACAGGCAAATTCAGGCAGTGATTGATCATGTTTCAGTACCACATCCTCTCCATTTGTCTTTCGCTATCAGTGGCAGCCTTGAGTTTAAAGAAAGACAGCGAAGAATGGAGAGAGAGGTAAGGAAAGGAGATAAAAAGTACTATAATAAAAAAAGGCACTGTGAAGAATGTCAAAAGTATATCTCATTTGATCCCTATCGGATTGGCGATGGGGTGACGTTGTAAGTGACATCAGCGCGCAGCCACGCAATCATGCGTCTGCTGCTAAATTTTCCCAGGCAAATGGGTCTATTTTTAAATACGAGGGGATGCTCCGTTCTGTGATGCACTCGTATGGGCAAAGAAGAAGAGTCTGGTGACACACGCTCACGCACTCGCTGGCAGATTCAGCTTGGAGGACTTCTTCTTCGCCTTTTGCGTCGATGCGTATTTGCGCACCAGCCAGCGGGATCCGGTCGAATCCTGGATAGTCAGAGCCGGCTCCTTCTTGGGAGTTCACCATGCGAGAAGTGAATCGATGGGAACCCCGGAGCGCGGCGCAGCGGATTATGGCTGCGTTTGAGTAAAGCGTGGCCGTCTGAGGAGAGGCGGCGGCATCATGCACGTGGCGGATGTGGCGTGCGTCGTCTTGCTGCTGGCCATCATCGCCGTGTCGCTGCTGTCCAACCTTCTGGTGCTGATCTGCTTCGTCAACAACCCGGAGATCCGCAAACACGCCCCCGCGCTCTTCATCCTCAACTTGACTTTTTGCAACCTGTTGCAGAGCGTCTCCAACATGCCGCTCACCCTGGCGGGGCTGCTGGCCACGGACAGGCAGCAGCACCGCGCCGGGGTTCTGTGCCAGACGGTGGGCTTCCTGGACACCTTCCTGACCACCAACTCCATGCTGACCATGGCGGCACTCAGCATCGACCGGTGGGTGGCAGTGGTCTTCCCCCTGAGCTACCACTCCAGGGTGCGGCATCGGGACGCGGTGGCGGCGCTGGGGTACACCTGGGCGCACTCGCTCTGCTTCTCGGCCGCCGCCTCCTGCCGCTCCTGGGTGGGCTACCACCACCTGTACGCGTCGTGCACCCTGCGCGGCGCCAAAGCCAAGGGGGGCGGGCTGCACTACACGGTCTTCACGGTGGCCCTGCACGCTCTTAGCTTCCTGCTGGCTCTGGTGGCCATGTGCGTGACCTACTTGAAAGTGCTACGAGTGGCCAGGCTCCATTGTAAGCGCATCGACGTGATCACCATGCAGACGCTGCTGCTGCTGGTGGACATTCACCCCAGGTAAAGAGCGCGCAAATCGGACAATGTGACCCATTAAATATGAATACAAAATAAAGGAGCTGAGTGCATTTTCAAACCCGACACAATTATGTTCAAATATAAACTTACAGCCATTTATGGGCCTTATTTTCACCATGTACTGTACAATACAGGCCAAACAATGTGTCAATCACAAAAATACACACATATATACACATATACACACACATATACACATATATACACACATTCACATATATACATATACACACACACATACATATATAAACACATACGTATACACGTACACATACACACATACATATATAAACACATATACACATACACACGTATACATATATACACATACATATGTACATATACATATATACACACATATATACATATACATATATACACACATATATACATATACATGTATACACACATATATACATATACATGTATACACACATATATACATATACATATATACACATACATATATAATATACATATATATATATATTTGAAAAAAATATTAATATTTTATTTTACACTAAAGTAGGGTTTGTTGAATGCGCATATGAACCTGGTGGCGTTCGGTATCTCCAACAAGGTTAAGAACCACTCTTTTAGAATGCATACATACAGTAAATCGTACATCAACGGTATGTGATCGAATCGCGATTATCCACTCGCGACCAGCACTAGTCTGGTGCTAACTGCTACTTAGCATTATATTTACAAAAGATCGATCGTATAACCACTCGATCGTATTATTGCAGGATCTGCAACAACATCGAACACTTCTGCAACTCCATGCATTCTCAAACAAGACATAGTTTAGCAAATTAACGTACTTACCGAAGCTGTGCACAAGTCGAATCGACGACCACAACTCGCAACATCAACATAAACGTACGTCTTGCTCCTAAATAAGACACAACTGTTAGACATGGATATGAAATTGAATAACGATTCTTCTATATGATTGTTGCATTGTATTTCGTACCTTGCTCATCCACGATGCTCACATGGGGAGTCTCAATGTTTGCACGCTCAAATTTTCAGCCTCAGGCAAAGTGCTCCACTTAATCATGCAATAAGTGATCATAAAATTCGAGATCAGGAAGAAAATCCGAGCAAAAATGCCATAAATTGCTGTAATTAAAACTAGCAGCAACAATAGCGGCAATCCGATAAGCACGTTGTTATTGTTTAAAGTTTTCCTTGATAATTGGCCACCAGGTGCAACAAACAAGATGGGGGGAAAAGCTTAAATAAATAAATAAATAAAGATCTGCTTTGCCAAAGCTAAAATGTCAACATCAGAAGAAAAAACTCATAACATTTATATTGTGAGTGCAGTATTTTTTGATGTTACTTAAAAATATGTTTGGAAGGAATACAAATTAAACAGCATCTTATGCATATTGCACCACAATAAAATACTAAGAAGTATTGGCAAATGGAAACTAAAATTATGTTTATATAACAGCCTAAAGAGAGCAATATACATATAATATACATTAATAAGAATGTTGGGGTAAAAATGTTTGCGGAAAAACAAATTAGGATGTTGTGATGAGTGAATTAAACTAATTAAAAATTAAAAATAACATACAGTGCTTCAAAAAGGCGTTTTCCTATTGAGCATCTCAGCAGTTTTCATTGAGAAAATGATATTTCCTGATTTTGTTTTTATCCCTGCAGCGTTCGTCAGAAATGTCTGGACGAGCAGAAACAAAGGAGGCAACGGTCCATCAACAAGATCAGCACGTTCATCGGCACGTTTGTCATTTGCTTCACGCCGTACGTCGTCACCAGGTGAGGGCGATTCTTATCTCCATGACAATATCTCATCATCATTTTCCTAAAAATTTCATTAATCAGAGACACGGATGAATTACACAAGCGTCTTCACATGACCTTTGACTCAAATGGTTCCGATATTTGAATATTTATTTTGCTGTTGTTTTCATTGGCCTAATAATTAGTGTTATTTTGACCCAACCCATTGTAAACATGTATTGGCACAACATAAAACCAACCAACATGACCAGTTGACAAAATCCTTAAAACTTAAAACAGATCAATATTTTTATAAGCTCTTTCAGGTATCCCAATATACATGTATCATTAGTTTCTGTACATTTTACATAATATAAATTGTTGATAAATGAGGACAATATACAAAATAAATGAAGCAATGACACATTTAAAAAGTCTTTTTTTCCAAATTATATAGTAAGATCAGTAAGATAATATATATAGATGTGTACATTTTGTCAAAAATCCTTAATAAACTTTAATATGTAAAAAAGAAAAAGAAATTGATGAATTACTCCGACGTGTGACTGTTTTGAGAATTCTTAACGATCAATTGATTATGACAAGGCACGTGATTATGACAATGCCTATTTACGGCCATTAGAATTGAGTTTACACGTGTTCTTGAATTGAATTTGTGGGCCTCTCCTTCTTATTGTGCTGATACTCCATCGCAAATCTCACGACAATAAGATTTCACCGTCCCCGTCCATCGATCGCGTCGGCACTCTTAATCCTCGCCGTGGAGATGGCAGTCCGACACCCTCTCCGCAATCGGCGGCTCTCATTAGAGTTTGGCTTCACGCATTAGTGCTGACAAACTGTCACAAGCTGTTAGCTTGGGCGGGATGGAAATAGCTGTTTGGCAGAATGGAGGAGATGCGTGTAATTGAGAGGCCAGATTAGCCGGCAAACAATACGTTTGCTTGTTCCTCTCCCTTGAACGCAATCTGCTGCATGACAACAGTAGCGTGTTGACATTTCAATATATTGTTGTGACATTTCAATAAAATGTTCACCGCGGGGATGCTCATTTCAATCTTGCACTCTAATTACACCTGTCCTGTTTATCAAAGTATACCAATAATTTATGACTGATATTCTGTTGATTTTTTTTATTCAGCATATCTGTACTCCTCATTACATTTGACTTTTCTCTCCCTCGATTCGAGGTAGAATGGTAGAGTTGTTCTCCCCGGACCACATCAATGCTCACTGGGGGATGCTGTCCAAATGTTTGGTGTACAGCAAAGCGGCCAGCGATCCGTTTGTCTACTCGCTCCTACGCCACCAGTACAGAAAAACCTGCGGCCTGCTGGCTCGCAAGATCTTCGTCAGGAGCCGGCGGGACTCCTTCTCCCCCGCGTTGAAGGCCAACGCTAGGAGGAAGCCGAACAGCCAGAATACTAACAACGCTACTAATGAGCACGTCCAAGGGCTCGGCGGCAAGCCATCTCTTGGCCACTGAAGCAGAGATTGTGTATTCTCCCTACCCGGAAACGTCTTGGTTTTTTTTCAAGGAAAATGTGGTGACATTTCTGACGGTGTGGCCGCTTAGTAAACGTTCACACCAATGTTCCCTCTATTTTTTTGTTTGTCTGGGCGGAAAGACAACCACCCTGAGCACACTGAGTACCGGTGTGAGCAACATCATCATTGCTCGCTATGGGCACACACCAGGTGTATCACACCTGCCATAAGCAGGTGTATGTCTACTACACATAAATGATTTAGTAAAAATAAAATGTAATGATTAATATCTATGAATGGGCGGCCCGGCAGATGAGGTTCGCGGGTCGGCCTCACAGCTAAAAAAATTGGGATTTTATTTTGTGCGCTCCATATGATTTGCTGTGCGCAGAGAAGACGAGAGTAGTGCGCAATTGCGCACGCGCGCAGCTTAGAGGTAACATTGCTTCACATTCATAATCATACTAGAAGAAAATAGGGTAAAATTCCAGAAGCTATTTTTTAGATGTAAACATTCATGTCTAACCTAAGATAAAAAACACTCAGGAGAGGCATTGTCTTTTTGGAAAGGTGCAATTCAAATTTTTTATTGGGCCATATGATAAAGTAGGAACATCAAATGACATACTATAAGCCAAAAGCATCCGAGTTCAGTCAGCCAAAATGGCAGCTTATGTACTAGGTAACTCAACATTAGAATGCGACAAAGCATCAATCAGTTAATTTGTTCAAAACATGAACTCTGACAATATTTATTGAAGATGTTCAGTGAATAATGCCAAATATTGTATATAGTTATTCGCTGCAACATCCGTACATGAGGCAGACCGAAAGAAAACTCTCCTTACTTTCTGACTACGTTGAGGATTACATTATCTACCAAGTTAGTCACAGCTTTCCAACGAGGTGCCGTGATTAAAATTGAATCATAACATCAATGGAAATCCCTTTGGCCGGATTAGCCGTACTATGTATTCAGGGGATAATGTAAAAGCCGATAATATAGCACATGTACACATGGCAGCAAATGACGCAGGTCCATTTATCATGATGGGGCTGTCTGGCATGACATGGAAAGTGCCTTTCAGACATTGAACTCTCTCAATTAATCAAAAAGTCTTTTGTAACGTTTGGGTATTTGTGTGATATCGCCACACGTTTGTAAGCGCGTGGTGGTGAATCGTTTTAATGTGACGTTGCATCGGGTAAAACAGGGTTACGTGTAGCAACGATTCATCTGACATTCTACCTCGTGACTCGTGAGGAATTTATGACGCTATGATCAATTGGGATGTTGACCAATAGGAGTTTCAGTGGCATCCATTTATTTATTTTTTTATCAACATGTGTAATGTTTGGAAATGGTGTCTTTATGTGTTAATAAAGTCTGTGCAATGCAAACTCAATTTGTGTGGAATGTGTACTCTAAAATTCTCCATCGCTTGGGGGAATTTCATAACTACTTTAAATTGTATGCGTTCTAAATGCTTAAAAAATGTAAGATATTTCTTTAACTGACAAGTATTCTCTCTAAATCCTGGACACACAATGAAGGTTTACACATTTAGTTTTAGCCTGGACACAAATGTTCACATTGGCAAATTTTGCAAGTAACACCATAGTCTCCTACACTGATTACGAAAGAAAGGGAATAAATAAAAGTGGTTTCCACCCACTGTCTCAGCTCCTGCTGCTGATGTGCCAGTGGAACAAAGACCTTTAATAAAAAAGACTCTGTTGAGCTCAAGTGTTCTTGATTGCGCTATGTGAAAAGAGAGAAATAAACAATCCAAGGCTTCAACACCTTCCCACTCATCATCATTCTATGAGGTTCTTTCTTTCTTGGAGATAAAGTCGCTGTGATATTTTCACATTTAAATGCACTGGGCATAACACGAGTTTGTGTTACAGTCTTAGTCTTGTTCTCCAAGTTATCTGGTTTCCACTTACATTGGGTTTGTTTATTATTCTAAATTGTCAATAAATTCTTGACATGACGGCTAAACTGAGTCAAATATTGGACATTCTACGAGCTTTCCAAAAAATGCTTGGAATTCGGTCAAAATGTGCAAAGTCCTGACATTTTGATCCTAAAAAATTGAGAAAATTCAGATTTTGGAGAAAAAAAGGTCTGAAGATATATTTTTTTGCAATAATCGTAAATTCAAAGTGATTTCTGATCCTAATTTGAAGGAAAAATAAGTGCACCACACGTTTTGGCATTTAGCCTAGCCATGGTGGAAATTACTTTTTTAAGTGGGGGTATTTTTCAAGTGTTTTCGAATTGCTTAGAATAGGTCTGTTTGTAAAAGTATTTTCAGATAAAATTTGGACCGCAAACCTTGAAGTGAAACTTTCCAAGATAAGTGTTTATTCTAAAAAAAAAATAAAAAATAAATAAATAAAAAAAGACAAAACCCACAGACTACATCTAGAACGTGTCCTATCTCATTTTGGCATTGTGTGTCTGTTTCTGGTGAAACAGCTGAAATGAAATACTATGTCACTTGTGATTGGTTGTTGACCACTCCAGGACATGCCCAATCTATCTCACTCAAAGTCATCTCCCCTGTGTCTTTAACATGAACAAGCAGTACAAAAAATGGAGGATTAGATGCACACTCCACATAAGACATTCCCAATAACGGAACGTCAGAGTGGCTCACAAGTCGTGAGAACCTCGGAGTCAAATATCACAGAATTCCCTACGGGTGCCCCCCGGCCCACTCCTCCTACTTTGTGCCAGACAGGCATCACGACTCATAATAACAAGAATCAGAACGGATTTTCTATTTTTGTACTGGAATGCTCTGCTTGTTTTCACTTCTGGCGCTTAGATTTTTTGAAGGGATGGGAGGGGCGGGCACCCCATAGACATTTCGGTCTGAAAATTGTTTTAATTTTTTATTTTCATATCTGAATTAGTATCTCATTATCCTGATCTTGTGCATAATTTAATCTAGTTGTCACCATTGGAGAGGTTCTAGCTCTAAATGAAGGTGCACTGAGGCCTTGACGTTATTTACAGCTATCCATCAAGTTCATTATGTGTCCAATCAAGCTCCTCACTTGAAAATCGTGCGATGCCTCCTGAGAATAAAACCAACAGAAACTGCTCCGTTCTTCATCGGGGCGGCTTTAACCCACACTGGTGAGTCAGAAGGTGCTCGAGTCTCGGATAACTGCGTTCAGTTAATATTCCTTGACTAATTAATGCAATACTTCATATTTCTTAGGGTTTATATACCCTACGGTGCTAAGAAATGTGGCTACTGACATGCAATTAGCATGCTGTCCACGCTCCCTCACCAGTCTGGTTTACACAAGGACTAGATTCAGAGCCGCCCCCGCCCTCATTAATAGGGTAGCGCATGCATGCGTGACTTCCCACTCTCTCAGATACCGAATCAAAGGACGAGCTTTTTCCCTTTACTCCGGTCTAAATAGCGTTCAACGCCCGTCTTCGAGTTTCAAATCAAAAGTAGGCCTCGTGACATGCGGTGTGACGTTATGTCCACCTTTTCCATTACGTTTCTGTCAAAAGCTGTGAGATAAAAAAGCTGTCTAAAAGAGAGAGGGAAGGCTGCAAATAATTGAGACACTCTTTTATATATAAACAGTGCAGTGGTTCTTCCGCCTGACTTTAGTGTACACAGTCCTGGTTCGATTCTGGTGTGGTTGTGGTTGTCCAATTTCATTATGCCCTGCGATTGGCTGGCAACCAATTTGGGGTGTCACTGCCTGCTGCCAGTGGTTGGCTGGGATAAGCTCCAGCACCCTCCAACGACCTTAGTGAGAATAATTGGCACGGACGATGAGTGAATGAATGTATGCATGCATATAAATATACACACAATTATGAACTCTTTGGCTTCCATTGACAATGTCAGCTGTCCAATGTATTTAAACTTGAAGGGCAAGCTGTCAATGCTCATATTTCAGTGCCATCAACATTACTAGATGTCCAATCCTTTTTGACAAAATGGACTGGACCTTGAGCGCCATCAATTGCAGACAATGAGCTAAGTTAATTGACCAAAACTAAGCTAATACAGCCCACGTGGGATGAAATTGCCATGAATGTGGCCCACAAACAAGAATTCTTTTGACATAATCCCCCTGCCCTCCCCCTAAAATATAGCACTATACGCCAATAAATTGAAAAGCTATATCTTTGTAAGGTAGTAACTCATGTCCATGTTCTCAAATGATCATTTTATGAAGGGATTCCACCAAAAAGACAGAATAATATACCAAATAGTGTCACAATCAACTACATTGTGGCACAGGAGAACGTGACATACACACAAGGCGGCATTACAACGTGAGTCGATTATCAGGGCACCATCAGTGAAGGATTGGGAATCTATGGCAACAAAACCAAGGCACTCGGATATTGTTTCAGTCGGCCAAGGGCTCTCAGCTTAGCAAAAAAATCCATCAGGACGTTTGATTAGAAGACACCTCGGCAGTGAATGAGGAGGTTAAAGCAGAAATCGAGCCAGCAAACCGCATTCAGAGGGAAGAATGGCTCATCACAAGGAGGGCTTTCAACGTCTCGAGCCCGTTGAATAGCCCGCACATAAAAGGCATCAATAAGTAACAGAAATAACAATGTAAGGAATTAACAGGGAATGATGGGAAAGTTGTAAATGGCTGTGCACACTTCATTGTGGAAAGGTTTTAAAAATGATATTTTGACTCATTTTTGGGGGGGTTTAACTAATACGAAAGCCAGGTTTGAGGTGTGGGTGATGGTTTTGTCTGAGGCCAGAGCAGGAAATAGAAAGAAGGAATAATGACGGCGGTTCATGGAGGCAGAAGAAAAATAACATCATCACCTGCTGTGAATCAGCCAGCCTCCTTCCATTGGTCCACTGCTCACATTTCACACTCATTAAGAGACAGATGATACAAGTGTGCGTGGGGGGTGTGAGGGTGTGTGTATACATGTGTGTACCAGATCATTTTAGTCCTTTGTAGAACCGCCTACTTAAATCTGTCAGCCAAAAAGGTTGGAAAAACAATAGGAATTCAAACCCTTTTTGATGTTTAAATGCAAATAACAACCATATTTTCAATATAAAGTCATAGTTTATACTTTCTTCACCATTTTAAATGTTGTACTGCCAGATATTTACGACTTGAGTGGCCAGATTCGTGTACTTAAAAGGTCATTGTTGATAGTTTCCCACAAAATGGAGACAAAACATATTTTTTTATTAGTTATTTAAAGCAGTTAGAGTGATTAAAATAAGAACTCTCCTCTCTGAACCTCTTGGCCAATCCTTTTTAGACGAACAAAATTATGATCACGACGCTGTCTAAAATTGTGCTACGTGTATATGTGTATGTGTGTGTGTATGTGTGTGTGTGTGTGTGTGTGTGTGTGTGTGTGTGTCATCGTTTATCTTGTACCTACACAAGGGACTAAAGATGGAAATTAGCACACAATTTTACATATTTACTTATATATGTTCATCAACATGAATATAAATATCTTCATTAATATGTGCTTTTCCTTATCAAAATCAATCAAATCAATCAATCAAAGTGATTAGTTTGAAACTTTGGTTCTTGTATGCTGCAATTTTGGTGAAGACTGCAGAGGGGAAAGCGTTAGAGTTAACGAGGGTCTAAACGAGGGCTATCCGAACGACAGCCACCTGCCTAGTTTTAATGGGCCCGCGGCAAATGAATGAAAATATCATTGAAATAGGCCCACAAGAGAAAATGAAATACATTCAGTTGCATAACTTTCTCTGCATGCACGATTTTCATCGCCCAACTGATTGCATCAGTCGGGATCAATGGGAAATTCCTCTTGTGTACTTTCTGACTGACTGCGATCCCTTTTAAATCCCCCGCTGCCCTCTATCCAACCCTGTTGGATTTAATTGCGCTTAATGTATCATTTCCAAACATAACACATACAACAATCAGGGCCCCTTTGGAAGACTGAACTCTGATTTGAATTTTTTACCGTGAAGGAAACATCTTGTTAGGATGCGAGGTCTGAAAACTTAAGTTTCTAGTTTTTCAATGGCATTTTAGCCACTTGTTAACTGTTTTTCATTAGCTTCAGCTTAAAAATTCAGTCAACATATTGCCTTCTTTTTATACAAGTTCATTTAATGGTAATCAATATAGCTGACTTTTTTATTTGAAATGAACAATAAAAATAAATCTTTGGCAACATGACAAGCTCTGTGAGACAAAGTAGAAGTGGTTCAATTTGGTTTTCCCCAAAAAATGTTTTCAAAGTACAACAAATAATGATGTAGCACTCACTCTACTTATGTATGTTTTGCTTTCCACAGATTCCACATACAACTTGTTGAAAATAAAACAAACTGGGACTTGGGACTTTAATTCCCCTTCAAGCATGGATAAAGACAAAAGAAATAAATAGCAGAATGTACAAAAATGCACACACATGTTCACCCGTAGTGTCTTTTTTTTCAAGAAGCAGGAATTGACATGTCGCTCCACAGGAAGGCCCGGTCGTTCAGCACAGTGGACAATTTACGGTTGAACGGTCGGTGAAATTCCCACAAGAGGTTCTGAGTAGAGGGCAACATGGGTCCCAGGATCCTGTCTACCGCACGTCGGGTGTTGGACACGTGCCCCCTGGTCAGCGCCGCCGCCTCCTGCTTGGACAAAGGACCTGCGGCGAATATCGTACGGAGTGAGCCAGCGCGTTTTTATTTTGAAGAATTTTGACTTGCAAGGTTACTTACCAACATTCAGAAAGTCGAATACTTTCTGTACGGTCTCCCGAAGGTTGGTGGCGTAGTCCTCTAGTCGTAGAACCAGAATTTGCTCTCTCTGGAAGACGGTCAACCAGTCCAGCAGGAAGACGATATACATGCCCAGATTCAGTCTGACCTGAATGCAAGCAAAATAAACGGGGGTTATTATTGCGGTGAAGGGCTTTAGTTGGGATATTGGTTTAGAAAAAAACAGCACCAATTTGGGGAATACTAAAAACTGGAGTCTCAAGGTTTCACTGAGGATTAAGAGACGCCAGGGGGAGCCACATCATAGAACTCATTCATTTTTCTTACCACTTTTCCTCACTAATCACTAGATTCTAAAGTGAGAATTTTACTTTTGCCAAAACGTAGATCACCTAAATAAAGTTTTATACATATTTAGCTATGAATTGAAATTCTCTTATCACTGCTAATCATTTTTTCTTGGTTATTTTTGTGATTGTTTATGACCATGATCATCATCATCATTGAATAATGTCATTTCTGATGATGCCGAGCTGCCATTTACACAAGCGGACACGCTAGAGTCACAAAAATGACGTCTGACCGGCATGCCGTTGGCGAGGCTGGTGCTGTACACGCAGGATCGAAGCGACCTCGCCAATAGGCACGACTGGAAGGCCTGCATGGACTCCAGCACCTTCTGGTGGAAGTCCTCTGTCGACTTGTTGGCCGTCTTGAAGTACAAGTAGTCCGAGTACAGCCTAGAAATGGGACAACAACATCAGCGGAAGAGAAGCGCGACAAGAGGTGTCGTCGTTGTTGTCATCGTTGCCTTTCTGCAGGCTCTCGGAGCATGATGATGATTTTGGCTTTGGGCTGCACTGTGTGTATGAAGTCCTGGGCCAGGAAGGGTGGCTCTGCCTCCTCCTGGTCGCCATGGAGATAGCTCCACGCGTGGTTGTCCCACATAGTGGACGCGCTGGCTTCACCTTCAGAATACATTGAGTGTATTAGTGGATTATTATACATTAGTGCTTGTACCTGTTGAGATCCTTCCAAAACAATTTAGGCAAATCAAACTCTTAAATAATCTTGACTCATTCAAATGATCTTGAATGTAATGTGTTCCAACTCAGACCTGGGTTCAAATCCAGGTCAGTCCACCTGTGTGGAGTTTGCATGTTCGCCCCGGGCCTGCGTGGGTTTTCTTCGGTTACTTCGGTTTCCTACCACATTCCGAAGGCTGATTGGACACTCCAAATTGCCCCTAAGTATGAGTGTGAACGTGAATGGTTGTTTGTCTCCTTGTGCCCTGCAATTGGCTGGCCACCAAATTAGGGTGTCCCACCTACCTCTGGCCCAAAGTCAGTACCCCCCACGACCCTAGTGAGGTTAAACCGGTTTAGAAAATTAGATAAGATGAGATGTGTTCTAACTCCCACCACCTAAAAGAAACTTATTGTTATTAAGTCACAAATTGGACAGCTTGGATTCAATGTGACATTTTGGACATACGTGGAACATTGTGTCAATGTGAGTTGTTCCACTGTAACCTCAAGAATTTCACAATTTGATATGATTGCATTTCCATCTGTTTGCATCTGAACCTCTCGATGGGAATACGCACACACACACACACACACTCACACACACACACACAGAGTGAGTTTAACTTGAGAGAACAGTTCAGTATGCAAAAAGTTGATCACCTTAACACATACAATTTCACACATATTCACCTGTTATGAGCTTGGCGACACGTTGTTGGTCTTTGTGGGAATTTCCAGTGCTCGATCCTTGAATATTGTACGCGGCCAGGTCAAACAGATCCAGGTAATCTTCCAAAGAGTAAATCTCCTGGAATCCATCTTTGAAACGGATGTAGCCTGGAATGGCAACACACAAATTTCCAACCGCCCTCTTTCACATCAAGGACATTTGTCTTTCCCATTCAAAATTGAACTCAATCGATATTCTAACTCTCGCAAAGCACTTCCCAGTGCGGAATAGATGAGCACGCCTCACCAAAACGTTTCCTCGTCCACCAGTGCGGCTCCTTCATGGTGTTGAACTTGACGTCGGGGTGCTGCAGCAGCCTGTGGAACAAGTCGGTGGTGCCGCACTTGGGCTGCCCGATGATGTAGAAGTACGGCAGGCACCGCAGGCGCGCCAGCCTCCCGTCTTGACGCCGAAGCGGGCGCCGACGGAAGGCGTGCGTCAGGCGGTCGCACACGCCCTTGAAGGCCTTGGAGCGCACCGTGTAGCGGTTGCCCCCGTACGGATCTCGACTCTTTTCCGCAGGGAAGTCCTCGTACCAGCAAGGGCTCTTGATGTCCGGCAGGAAGTGGCGAGGGATTGCCGAGAACAACTGGAGATGGAAGAAGAAGAGCTTGTGTGACATTTTGAATCATCTGAGGAGCATCCAAACATTTTTTTTGTCCTCTAGCTTTTTGGAATGTCACACTCTGATTGGTTTACATGTCATATTTGTGCCAACTGAATCTCACGTGGGCCTGCCAGTTTATTTTTGGCTAGAAAAGCAACTTACTGGCCGCCATTGATGATGCTAGGTATGCTAAAATCTTCCTGGAATCATGTTTTTCAGGACTTAGTTCCTCTTCTGACACACTTTCTACCAATCTCACAACACAGACAATCCGCTGTCAGCCGCTCTCTGCCGGAATCCTTACCTTTGATGCTGCATGGGTTTCAACTATGCAGAGGCAAACTGTTCCAATAAATGATTTTATCGCACAATTCCAATAGTTACAGGTCTTTGTGAGTCTCCATGATTTGTTTTTAAAGTCTCTGACAAGATTTTATCATTTAATATGCGTGATAGTGGGACTTTGAGGATATTGACTGACAGAGTACTCACATGAGAGTCCGTCCGGATGATGTCCTTCTCATCAGGAACCCTTCTTGGTGGGTATTCCAGTTTCAATCTGATTTCCCTCACCAATTGTGTCACGTTTAAGCATGTCCTCTTCAAAGAAATACCCAATGCCAAAGCCGCTGTGGCATTGGCGGAGGCATTGCCAGCTTTAAGGTAATAGGGCGAGGGTGTCAGCAGGAGTCCTCTCTTGTCCCACGCCAGAATGTAGGAAGCCGTGATGAGGAAGGTCAGAGTCAGGCCTAACAGGAAGACCACCGCTCGGGCTTTAGAGAAGCTCCGCGGGTTCACCCTCGGCCATCTCGTGCACACCATCCCATGCAGGTAAGCGTGCGTGGCATTAAAGTAGGTCCCAATGTGGGACTTCTCATGGTCTTCCACCATAGATGTGACGCTGGGGTCCGATTGGGTGATTGTGCCATGATTGTCCCCCAACATGCTGTCACGAAGAAGGCATGTGTCGGGAGAAGCTCATTGACAATTATTGTCTATGGCTTTTTGTAAAATTTGAGACAGCTCCTAAAGGAAAGGAAAATATTATTTTAATATTAACTTCTTGGCAATGCGTGTCAATGTTAAGCATCCTAATTTTAGTTTCACAGGCGTGCGTGCATACGGTTGCTTGTTTTAACGTAAAAGAGGTGCTCTTGAGGTCAGAATAACACTGTAGTCCGACACGGCAACATAACATGAGTTCTTTGTGGAATCAAAGCTTTATTTGGTCGACTTTACGAGGGTAACTGTGGAGATTATGAATGGACACATTTCGGTTATTGATACAGGTGGAAAAGCAGTGGTTGCGGTAAAAAAAAAACGAAAGCGGGATTTAGATAGGCATATTTTCACTTGTAGTGTAGCCTACAAGAATGTGTAAGAGGCAAGACATTTTAGCAAGACTTCTATGGGGAATTATAGTATTTCTGTGATAATATAACATCACTTAGCAGTTATATTATTAGGGATGGGACAATCAGTTAAGAAAATAAGTATTTTAATCTAAATTAGATGCGAAAAAAGGCAAAAGAAAAGTTAGCTTGAGGTCACATGACAACACCCTGAATGACACTGTTTTGTACTCACATTGATCATTTATCTCCTCACTTCTCGAAATACTTACATATTACCCTAATATTTAAATATGACAAAACTATATAAGAATTTGAAATGAGCCCATAAGAAATACGTTGAACCCTCAAAAAACTAAACAGATTTTAGTAGGCGAGACCTTGTGATGAATGATGTAAGCCTCGGTTTTGACTTGTTTCCATAAAGACTGTGGGAGTGCCAACAGACACATTGTGTCAAAAAAAGGTCATGAAAAGTGCACATTTATTCTAATAAAACATATCCGCTGATCTCACATATAATGAAATGCACATAGTAAGGCACCTTATCAGAAAACAGTCAAGTATATTAGCCTATTGTGACGCTTTTAACCTCTTCAACATTGAAAAAGTTGATGCCAAGTGCGGTGCTTAAAAGGTTCTCTAATTACTCACAGATTGCTTCACTATTTATTCCACCCTCTAAAGCACACGTGTCAAAGTGGCGGCCCGGGGGCCAAATCTGGCCGGCTGCATCATTTTGTGTGGCCCGGGAAAGTAAATCATGAGTGCCGACTTTCTGTTTTAGGATCAAATTTTATAGTTTATCTAATGGTCCGGCCCACATGAAATCGAGTTGACGTTAACGCGGCCCGCGAACCAACCCGAGTCTGAAACCCCTGCTCTACAGACACAATTCAGGTATTTTAGAAGTTCAACCAGTGGATTGAGGGCAGGTGTTTCTTGTTTCAGCACAACCCCAGTTGGTTAAACTGTCAGCGCTGAATCGGTTGGAACAAAAACCTGCACCGACAATGGCCCTCGAGGAACGATTTGACCACCCCTGACGTTGCCTCTGTTTCTTCTTCACTTTTCAACCCGCTCTGTTTAGCCTCAACATCCCAACATTCTGCAGGAAAACCTTCCAAACGCCTTCCAAGACAATGCACGGGTGCTTCACCTCCGCGAAATGTCGTACGCCTGGATGTTTATAGCTGTGTAAATGCACCGTGACCTCCTGCCAATGGGAATTGGCTGTCATCCTGACAAGGGAAGGGAAAAACATGGCCACCAAAAAAACACTAAATTCAACAATATAGAACATTTTAGTGATGTACACAAATAGAAAAGCTCATTTTTTAAAGTGCCTTCAACCATGTGTGAGGATCAACCAGTACTGTTTTCAAGTGACTGTCCTGCTGCCCTCATTTTCAATCATAAAGTGAGAAAATGCTCCAATTCGGGAATGTGGGCCGATCAAAAAAATGTAGCAAGACCAAGCACTTTTAAAAGGATGAATGGATGAAAGCTGAGACTCAACTCCCACATTTCTAGCGTAGAACCAGAACAACTCTAATGACAGATTTTGTCATGGATGGAAGATAATCAGACGTCAGGGATTTGACCTCTGATAATCTGTTCAACAAACATGCTCAAAGATAAATAAGCGACGTTTTACTACAAAAAAAAGCAGGAGCTTGTACAAATAGGACATCCATCTCAGGAAGCCCACCTTGACATATGGATCACAGATGTGCTCTACTGTGTATTTACACACGCATGTACGTGTATGTTTTTCTTTCGCTGTGCTTTAAAGCCAATGTGACATTAATAACAAGCGGAGAGGCGGAAAAGATGGCTCCTACGGTGCAGCATGTGGAGAAGAGGCGAGGAAACAGCAGGTAAACGAAGGTCATCCGGGTTTATTACCACTATTTTGGGAGACAAATGGAGCGTTATTCTAAACCACTTTATTTGGAGAAAGTGGGGAAACATAAAATGTTGGCGTTAAAGTCTCGTAGTGAAGAAAAACTGCTTCCAAGTGGGAACTCCAGTTTAATAATAATATAAAACAATATATCCAGCTTTTTTGTACGGGTTCCTCCGAAAGACTTAAGACTTACTTAACCTCGCATAGTCTCACGGGTACAAGGTTGATTGGTCGCCGGTCTTTTGGTCGCCCGGAAGGTAAGTGATAATTACCATTTAAATCGTTGCTCAAATTCCCTAAATACAAACTGCAAATTACTATTTAGTCATACTTAATGCCCTAGTAATGATTAGGCTAAAGAAAAGCTCCAAATTTCCTGGACTTTTATTGTTTATTGTTGGAGAACTTGTTAAGACCCGGACTGACATAGCTTCTTAAAGGGACAACGCATGTACATACAAACTCTTCTACACTCACACGTCGGCTCAGTGAAACTGCTCATGGCCATTGTTGGCTTTTATTGATGCGTAGACCGTGTTGTTTTACCTTGTTTTGTCGCCGGTCTTTTGGTCGCCCGTTGTCGCGGTCGGGGCGACCAAAAGACGGCGACCAAAAGACCGGCGACCAATCGACCGCACACGGTCTCACGGGCCTCCAACGTTGCTTTTGGCCAGGGTGGAGCTTTTAGGGGGGTTTTGGGGGTCCGATCCCACCCGAGCCCTGGCCTCTGGGGGCCCTGGTTTGCGGGCATGAAGGGGAGTGGTTAGGAGGTAAAAATGCTAGTTCCACTTTCAGCATCGGAAGCCATTGAGTAAAATGTAATATATGGGATAAAGAGGAAGAATGTAAGCAATCCAGTGTAGCCCAAAATAGTGGAGTAAGAGTAGCGCTCACAGATCTACTCTAGTTAAAAAGTATAACTATTCCAAGAAAGGACATTTTCCTTAAAGTGCATGCAAAAAATGAAATGTAATGCAGTATTACTCACCTCTGCTTCACCTGATTCATATGACTCACTTTCTAATTTTCCGCTGAAACTGAAATTACTAAACGTGGCGCTCGAAGCTGGCACATGGCCGATCTTCTTCAGTTCACCTCAGAGCACATGCGACTTTTGAATACTAAAAATCTGTCAACGCTTCTAGACGTGTGGGATCAAATTTGCCGCACGCACACGACATGTAGTAGCTTGATCACGTTCATTTCTTAAGACTAACGCGATTCAGAGACAAGCCCGTATCTGTGAATGCACTACAGGCCAGGCACAGACCTACAGTCAATAATATCGTGAAATATGTATTTTCAGAAGCAGTCGGTACGGATGGATCCAACCGATGGCATGCGGTTTAAAGTCCATGGAAAGTTCCCTTTTCTCCGTAAGTGTCGTTTATGCAACGTCAATCAGGAAAAAGAAGCCGGATTGATCTTGATTAAAAAACCATACAGGATGGCGCCTTCTGCCTTCCATAAGAGACAATTTAATAATAACAATCTTGAAATAGTGTCACGTGGAACAGAGAAAGAATCCAAGGGAAAGTCATTAGACATCCGGAAAATGAATCGATGGGAGCAGCGTGGGATGACGAATGCAGATAAGAATGAGAGTGTGCAAGAGTTTGTTGCAATGGGGTCATCCCCGAAAGTTAAGAAAACGCACTTGAATAAGAGAGACTCAGAAGAGCTGCCAGAAAACTGAAGCGGAATGTCCAACTCCCACATCCTCAAGGCCACAAGCTTACGATGGAACCCCAGTCCGAACCTTCAGATAGCGCGCTCTCCTCCTCAGATAGCGCGCTCTCCTCCTCAAACTCAAAATCTTACATCAAGATTGGAGGTGGTCAAAAGTAGCTTGCTTTTCACATTTGAAGTTCTTCCACTATTTCAAGGTGAGGCGTGCAGTCTTGGTCGCACTAACTGAAGTCTTCCTACCCCTCAGGCCAAAAAAAAAACCCACCAAGGCATCAGCCTGTGGGAGGTTAAAGCTTGGGTGTGTGAAGGTGTGGTGCATTGACAAAACATCTGTATCTAATTCCCTTAAGGAATAAAGAGCTATTTCCACCACGCACGGGTGGGCAAACCGATCCTCAAGGTCTGCTGTGGGTGCAGGTTTTGATTCCAACTTAGTCCGGTCAGCCAGTTTAACCAATGAGATTTCAGCTGAAACAAACAACCTCTGACTGCCATGACACCAGTAAAACACCAGTTGTCAATTGGACTTAACTGCAGGGCCCTTAGTGGAAAAGTTTTCCTACTTATGTTCTAAGCCAAGGGTGTCAGACTTGGGTTGGTTCGCGGGCCGCTTTAATGTCAATTTGATTTCACGTGGGCCGGACCATTTTAGATATAATATTTAGATTTTTTTTATAATTATGATTAAAAGCCCTGAATATTCAGTTTTTTTATAGATCTGAAACAATGTTTATTTTCGCTTTTTTTATATATTTTAGATTTTACAAAAAGATTTTTGAATTAAAAACATAGAAAAAATTGATTAAAAATGACAATTATTGATTTAAAAGGGCGAAAATCAGGCAATTTAATATACATCTATACTCTTCATTTCGGGCCACACAAAATGATGCGTTGGGCCAGATTTGGCCCCCGGGCCGCCACTTTGACACACGTATTGACCTTTGGGATTTCCTTCCCTCCAAATATTGTAAAACACACAAAAACATATGGGAGAAAATACTCTAATCACGATATTATAATATCTGAAGAAACATTTTAGCACACCAACATCATGCAGTCATTTATTCACCTTATTCCTTTGTAATATATTTTAACAATGATCACTACCAACTCTCCCATGGCGAATGGTTTGGACATCTATCTTTGTCAGTGACACTGAAGCATGGGAAACACCTTTCACTATTCTCAATGTCACGACACAAGTCAGAGTGCAGCCGTGGAAGAAATCCGCCACTGTAATTCATCCAAAACGCAAATCTAAACGTGTCGGACTAGAATAAACACAAAAGTAATGAGAAGCGCAAATGGTCGCCTGCGTGAACACGAATATTTACAACACCGTTGTCTGTTCATGCAGAACTGCACACTGCAATGTTTTCACTTTACTCTCTGCTAGGCCATCGCTAAATAATACTGACACTGTGCAGCTGTTTAATGAGCTGAGGGTTATCTTTAAGGATTACTGCTAAACACACACATACACACACACAAACACACACAAACACACACACACACGTACACACGTACACACTCATCCAAAGAGCTTCTGCCAACATTTGAGGAATTCTAATCTCACAACTGGCAAGCATCAAGTGTTGAATACTTTGACCATAGTGCAACGCTTCACTATTTGTGGGAGATTGGACCCCAGCCAGATGGGAAATATACAAGAATAATTGGTGTTGTCTAATAAATTAGAATTTGATCTTTTTTTTAATTTTGTTGTATTTTTTTTATTATGTATGAGATCATTTCATTCCGAAATCATGAATCATGAACTTTTAATGGAATAATAAAAACTTAAACGATAAAAAGAATAATAGACAATTAGAATCTCATTATAAGTAGCTGTAAAATTGTTATAATAAGCCAGAAATCCTATAAAAGACAGGAAAAACGCAAGAGAACAAAGTAGAGAACATTACTGTAAAATTGTCAGTTGTCTGTTTATTATTTCCCATATTACAATACGGCCGAGTGGTTATCACGTCAGCCTCACAGTTCTGGGGTCGAGGGTTCGATCCCAGGTGGGTCGTGGACTTTGCATGTTCTCCCTGGGCTTGTGTGGGTTTTCTCTGGTAAATTTGGTTTTCTCCCGCATCCCCAAAACATGGTTAAAGACGAAATTATGATTGTGAGCAAGAATGGTCATCCGTCTCCTCGTGCCCTGCGATTAGCTAGCCACCGATTCAGGATGTCAGTTAGCTGGGACAGGCTCCAGCACCCCCAGCGACCCTTGTGAGAATAAACCTTTAAGGATATTGAATGAACGAATAGAAAACAATTGGCTCTCACCTGCGATTTAGAGTACAACAGTAGTAGTAGTAAATCCTATGGATGCAAAAGTAAACAAATATAGGTGCCTATCAAAGAATATTTTTCTAAATAGCCACTTAAAAATGATACTCACAGGGGGGAGCAGACATGATCCATCAACAAAACGATCCATGGCGATCTAAACTGGAGAAAAGAAATCGGGACAGGTGCCTGTCTGTTTGTCTTCCTCCCTGCCAGCCCGCCTCGGGTAGAAACGCGCACGGAGTGCCTGTCGAACGCGCAATGTGCCCATGGTCGACTTGGACAGCACGACTGAGAGACTTTCCGCTGCTTCCATCCGACTGTCGGAGGAGCGAGGGGAGGCGCACCAACGATCAAATCTGACGGAACTCATCTCATTACTTCCATGGAGCTGACAATGCACGATGATGCGCGCTCTGCTCTATTTTTAACCGCAATTGATCGACCGGCGAGCGCTTTGGGTGCGAGGTAAATCGTGTGTGACGATTATTTTCGGTTGGGGTCATAAAGTTAAGAAACACTTTGGGACTCAGTCCCAGAAACTAAGTGCACTGCTTATTTTTTATAGGTTTATATTGGCAAATTATCATTGAATATGGTTCATTAAAGTATCTTAAATTCAGCCTACATTCAATTGCATATATTAGGTTTAACAGGAGATGGGGGTGTTTCTAATTAATGTGGAAAAATAGAATTTCAGTATATTGGGCTTTACATAAATAAGTTTGGTGAAAAAATAAAATCATTCAATCTGATGAAGAGCTATTTTGGTTGTGATTTTCTTAACTTTTTTGCAGTCAAAGGGAATTTTGAAATGTAAATGATATCAGATGTTTTGTCTCCCCTATTAAATGAGGCAAGAGAAGATGTTGTGACCTTTGTGACCTCCTGGATTCGTCGAATCATCGCACTATTGTGTGCCGACTCTTCTATAATTTGCTTTCTATATTCAACCTGTCACAACCGTCATTAACTGTTTTGTTAGGATTAGCCATTGTCTAATGTGCAACTCCTATGAGCTCAAAAGTTGTCTCATTTTCTGGCCACTTTTTGGTAAGAGTTCATATTTTATTATACATCTGTTGGGAATATGAATGTTTGTTTAAGATGGAAACATTTTAGAAATGCAGCCTCATTCTTGACATGTATTACAGATGTTTTTTTCTTTTTAACCTGCATCCAACAGGACATCAGGGAGGGACAAAAGCAACAAAATGACTATCAAGGGACAAGCTGAGGAGAAGTAATGGTGCTTTACTCAGCTTTTATAGTGAGAGTCAAGTCCGTATTGGGTTAACCAACATTGAGATGATTCGGATTAACCAGAGCAAGTCCAGTTTGCTAATCAGTGCTTATTGTCCATCTTCTCAGCAGCTGTTTCTGTCGATCACCTGTTTGTCATCATAGAATCTGTCGGCGACAGCTGCTCACTGCAAAATGCAATGACAATGTTCCCATATTATTAGTAATCTCTATTATTTATTCATAATAAAGCTCACATGGTTTCAGGCAGTGCTGGTGTAGGTGCTCGTTTAATATCAAAATGGCTAACTGGAGCCGCAATGGCCGTTTTTTTTTGTGTTTTTGTTTGTTTTTTTGTCCTTGAAGTCTCCTCACTTTGATTGAATTAGATCAAATTGGACTTCACTGTCAAATTTTAGAACATTAGCTTGAATTGTGGCTGGTAAAGCACTGAAAAATGTATTACAATACAGTACTACCATACTGTGGTAGTTTCATCAAAATCAAATGAGCTCTTGCTTTGACATTTCAAAATGTCAGTTCTGTTGGTTAGACTTTAAGTGACTCATTTTAACAGACGTCCAAATAAAGTATGTCTGAATCCTGAGTTGACCTCCAAAGAAAAACTATTGATTTTTCCACTTGGTGATTGAATTCTCAATGGATTTGTCTTTAGGATTTTCCAGACGATGAAGACAGCCTACTCCGTTTTTTTTAGTCTACAGCTTGTGTCTTTCCATTTCTTTATGCCATTTGATATATTCCTTCCACGACTTCTCAAGTTGAAAAATAGTAATAAAGCAGTTTTATTTGACTGGCACGCCATTCGGCGGTAAGACAATAAAAGATTCCCAATTGCAGGTCCTGACACGCAGGCATGATTTAGCATAAGAGCAGGAAGAACTTGGATCACTTCCCAGTCCTTAAAGCTTCATAACAGTTTGGGAAATGACGCGCCCGGAGTATGAATGATGTCGCTGTCGGATCTCGATTAAGGCCGTCCGCTCGACGACATTCTCGCCTCGCAAATCTTTGAACTTTGTGTGCCACGCAAATTTTCCAGGGAGGAAAGAGGTGTGAGGTGACGTCGAGTTATTGGCTTGGGTCGAGGGGCATTCCGAATCCTCGTCAAGTGTTTCCCCTCCACACTTTGGCCTAAAGTTGTTTTGTCGGGCCTCCTTCGTGTCACGTGACATCACCGGAGACCTTGTCGCTCTTTTATATTCTCCGCATACGCCTGCAATGTTAATTCTGCGGACGAGCAAAGATTGCCATTAATTACAGCGTGACACAAATACCGCAATGCCGAAAGAGAGGTCAACCACGCACCAACACACGCCGAAGACCGGCGCGTTGCGGTAATTAGAGTCCATTATCTCCGAGCGGACCCCTGGCTGGTTAATGAAGTCTGCCGTTGTCGGTTTGATTGGGGTGGGGGGTGGGGGGCAACTTTCTCTCCATCGACTCCCATGAGAAAATGACCTGTCAGTTATAATGGGTGTGTTTGTGGTCATCAGTAGAGGGACCGTGCCTTGCTTCTGATTGTTGCCTTAGCAACGAGAGGCCAGGGATTTTTCATCCGTAGTTGATGAGAAGAACAATGCCAGTATTTTTGTAAATTGGCTGTCAGATGAGTAGTTTATCATGAAGGATGGCGTGTGAAGGAAGCCTCGCTTGCGGCTGTTTAAGGATAAATGACTTCACTTTGTTCTGTGGCAAACTATTTCCCTGAGTTTGAAGACGTATTTTGTACTGTGGATGAAAACTACAGTCGTTTCTGCCATATTCCGAGGCCTCCCTGTCTTCCGGCTCCCACCGTCCTTCCATCTGACCTGCGACCTTTAGCGGAAAGGATTCAGTTCCCCTTGGCCTGAAATACTAACAATAACACACACTCATATGAGACAAAGTCCGTCACTCTAAAGGCTATTTTCAGACCGCCCTCTCATTTCACTCTAGAAATATAACAAACAATGGCTTGAGATGGAATTTTCCTCACTACACAATCTTATGTAAATGATTAAAGGCACGCCAGGCAACATCAAGGCATAATTTTGAATGTGTTTATCCATCAAATCCCTTGAATTGACTTTCACCAGACTTGGTAATGGGGTCACTTAAGGCCCAGTAGTGGTTCAGTGGCATTCCCATGAAGTTGTTCAAGACATTTTGGTACGAGGAATTACAAGGTAATCACATGGTACAACCCCAGGCTTGAAGTTGTTGTTGTTTGTATAATAGCAGACCCATTGGAATCATATAGTGGCCAGTTATAAAAAAACATATAAAGAGCAGATTGACGTCCAAAGTTTGACAGGATTGAGTTAGCTCCATCTAAAAAAAACAAAAAATAACTGATTCATCTCAAACTCTCTCTGTCAAATTAATGTCATGGGAACTTTGATAAATAAATAAATATCCTGCCTAACTACACCATTAGGGTAGGAACATCAAACCTAATATAATATTATTCAATATTATTTGAGAGAACGTTTACACGACTCACTACACTTTAGTGACAACAGGTTTACCTGCACAACAACAAAGAAGCAATTCGGCATTAAAATAAAATAATAATAAAATATAAAAACTGTTGTAGTACCCATGCCGTGCAGCAGGGGACAGTGTGGTTACACAACGCCACAGCACTTCCTGGTCAACATGCACTTCAGGTGGTCATTCCATACAACCAACATTGTTTTCAACATTTTTAGCTGCTAAATGATAAATGGATGCTAGTGGTTTTCTGTTTACTTTAATTGTTTAGTTTAATTACTACTTCACTGGACTGCAATACATCAAAATATGAACATAACGTTGACTGGGAGCTCCCCTAAAATGACTGCAATAATAGCCAAGGAGACGTGAGTAGTTTATTCTTGCACTAAATGTTACAATGCTACTTTTGTCTTAACTATGCATTTAAGATCGTTTGTTTATGTTTAAGAAGAGAATGCCATAAAATGAAGACGTACTAAGTTGTTGATGCATCAACATGCCACAAATTTTAATAACTAAAAAAATCATTCAACATTGCTGTGTTTAGAAGTGGAGATTTCCTTTAATAAGCAGCTGCCTTTTGTTTTTCATTTAGCACATTGTCATGGTGTTAAGAAATATACTACTGCAGGTGACTTTAAAAAGATAGCAGACCATATTTTGGAAAGAAATGTATCCATAAACGTATTAGAAAATTCTTAATAATGAAATTAGTTGAAAAATTTGCAGTACTGTGATGTCACAACCAGAATTGTTGCACAAAGTGGGCGTTCCCTGATGCATTGTATTGGGGGAAATAACCAAAAATTTAAAAAACAACAGTTCCAAATTCATTTTTGACGTGCAAAATTACATCAGTGCAGTCCATTTGATTGTATTGTCATGGTTACCATTTCATAGCACCTTTCATATGGAGTTGGAAAAAGTTTAAATATACTGCAATAGGGACATCTTGTGGTAATGCAGTGCTGTCACAAAATAGAGTTGTACTGATTCTATTTTATATATCACACACAACACAACGTTTTCATTTTTTTATTAATTAAATAACACAGATTTTATTTTAAATATAATATATCACTGAACACAAATGTGATGTCCTCATTCACAATATGGCACAGTTTGTGTTACAAGATTTGTTGAATACAGTGTTTTAACAAACACAGTTAGATTGCCTTTAAAAACAGTACTATTTTGGTAATGCTTGTGTTTTGGCGATAAAAGTGGTTCAATGTGAACAGATTGAAGGCGGATGAAAGGGTTCAAAAATCTAGCTGCAAAGTAGAAAAAAATGATTTTTCACAAGCTTCTTAATAAAAAGTATCATACATCAATCAGCCATAATTCACGCCGTTTTGGGGGTAGACCATCGACCATTCCCAATCACACGTCTTCGTATACTGTATGGAGTCTTTAGGAATAACCTGTCTGTATATAAAGAATCCTAAAGTCCAATAAAAAGTATTTTTGTCTAACATTTGGCATACCGATCAACAAATTATTGGAAGAGTCCAGCCCTTCCCTCATAGGTGTGGATTGAAATAGGACGGCTGCACAAATCCGCCCGATAAAAAGGGATGCAGAAGCCCTCCAGTGGACGAAAGGGGCGCGGCAGCGCCGGTGTGAAAGATCACGTTCGCGGAGCTCAGATTGGGGAAGGACTGCTGGAAAGCGGCCTGACCGGAAGCGCACGTCACCTGGCCGGGACTCACCATTGGGCCGGGGGTCGACGGCATGGTGCTGTCCGCTCCCGGGTTCTGCTTTTTCCATTTGGTGCGCCTGTTCTGGAACCAGATCTTCACCTGCGTCTCCGTCAGACTCAAGGACAAGGCCAGGTTGAGCCTCTCGCACACGGACAGGTAGCGAGTAGCGCGGAACTTGTTTTCCAACGCCACCAGCTGCTCGTAAGTGAAGGCCGTCCGGGCGCGCCGGGGCTTGGCGCCGTTCTGCTCTTGCCGTCTCCTCTTGCCGTGCGTGGACGAGTCCTGCGGGGCGACCGGCGAATCTTTCACCGCTTGGTCCCGCCCTTCGGGCAGGGGCGTGATCGCCAGGGGGTCGACCGCGACCGGGTGGCTGTCGTTGGGCGTGGAGTGGTCATCTTCTGAAGAAGGGACAGAGAGAGGACACCACTTAGCCTTTGGATTTGTTAAATATCACAGAGAACTGGGTCTGTTTACATCCCAGGTTTTGATCTCCGCTTAGGTTGACGTGTTCTCATACTGTAGTCGCAGAAAAGTTACGGTAGTAACTGAAAACCACGCCTGTGAATGCCAGTGGAAAATCACAATTTGCCCCCCTCCAGTTCAATTCAATTCAAAAGGCAATTTTCTCCAACACCTGCCAGTCATGGGCCTTAAATGTGCTCTGAAATGGGGACCATGTCAACAAAAATGACTTCACCCATAATATCATTTTACTTATAGAAAATGAATTTTGCGCTCAAATCTGGCATTTTTTTTATCCATTAGAGTTATTCCCCCCCAAAACAATGCATCAGGGAATATCAGTAACTGGTTGTGACATCGCAACCAGAATTGAGCATCATTTCTAGCTCTCTAGTGCTACGCTAGCTAGTCCATGTCAACAGATTTACAGGACGGTTATGCATAGAACAGCATGCTGCAAAAATCTGCAGCTCATTCTGGGTGTGACATCATCTTCTGTTTGGCCATTTTTTTTGCTGAAGCAGCAATTAGGATCTAATTTCATTATTCTTACAAAATATGGTCTGCCATCTTTTTAAGTCTCTTGTGGTATGTAACACCTTTAAAATTTTGCATCACAAAGTTTCTACAATTAATGAGTGAACCATTTTGGTTAAGTATTTACAAAAACACTGAATACATCAGTGTAATGCAAAAGAACCAGTCAATGCTTTAAAATGTTTCATTGTTTTTCAGAAAAAAAATATGTCACTCGCTCATCCTTTTTAAAGCACTGTCCTCATTAGTTTGTTTTTTTTGCCAGCCAATCACAGAAAACCAGTGATTTACACCCACTTTCACCTTTAGTAAAAAATGTCTAACCTTAAATGAACCTAAAACATGGAAGGTTCATACTACTTATAGTCCGTCAGACTTTTTCAAATTGTAAAAATGTAGTGATCTCTTTAGTGAAAAGTCTCATTATAAATGGCTATATATATAATCTGATTTTTTTAGATTAGCAGTGTGTATTTTGTAACATACTACATATACCTTTTCACATTCACATTTTCTTTTATGCATGGGGTCACCTCGGGGTCGAGCGTGGTTCATCGGTGGCGGCCCCGAACGGACGCGAACTTACCCGCCGGCCATTTTTATTTAGTATCGCACAAAAGCGGACACACAGAAGTAAACTCTCACCGAAGTGGCGGTTCGCTGTAGGACTCGGCCACTAATCCTTCAATAATTTATCAGCGGCAGATAGCTCCTCAAATGTCATGTTGCGGAAAGAAATCCCGCCTAAATCCAGCCGCGCCGTCTCGGCCGTGACGTGCTAATGGATTTCATATTTGCCCGCGGGTCGATAAATGTCATCTATTTAAGAGGGGTGGGAGGGGGTTTGGAATCGAGCGATTTTTTTGGGGGGGTGGGAGGCAGACATGGCTGGGGTGTGCGGGTTTGTACCTGCAAGGTGCTGCGGAGAGATATGCAGGATGCGGTAATGGGATATCGATCAAAGCGTCCTCAATGGGACGATTTAAACAATTATCTCAGCCTCCCTGCTCCAATGCCAATCACGCTGCCGGGGCTCTGGGATACAAGCCTTTGTGGCTTCCTTGAAAGAGAGCTAACCGTGGAAATTAAGGGAAGGTCATACAAAGATGTCTCTGATTTCATTTTTTTTTTAAAAAGGGGAAAAAAGAACAGCTTTAACTTGGCACTCCCTGAGGCGTTATTTTAAGAACATTCTTAGATGGATGTTTCCGTTTTCAAAAGGTAGAAATACTTTTGCTTTATTATTATTAATTATTTTTGAACATTCTCATTTTTGTTCGGTATTGGTCACAAGTTCATTGCTTAATATAAAACGTGATGTACCTCTAAACCAAAGTTAACATACTTATTTTAGTGATTTTCTACCACTGCTGCATTGTATTGTATAATGCAGATCATTAAATTCCAATTTCATTTCTCTTAAATCTACCTTCGACGTGTCACTATTTTCAACTCTATACAATTATGACAAAGTTTCAGGTAAGAAACAAACTAATTCTCTTCCACAAGGTAGCACAGAGTACATCATTTGACTGTTTATCCACTTTCGGAAAGATTCTGACAGGGCAATGCTGCTTTATTGAATATTCTGAGTATTATAGTACAGTTTATTATTATTGAAAAAAAACTATGTTAAAATGATTTTGCGATGCTATTTCGTAGGCAAAAGGACAATGTTATTTTTTTAATGGCATTTCTCGAGACGGCTAATTTACAGTTTTATTCTTCAAATTCGACATATTTGACATTAATGTTAGTTACCGTCTGTCATGTGGTCTCCCTCCGCGTCGCTGTTCTTTTCCAAACTAGTCCCCTCCGCATCCGCCACGCCAAATAGGGCTCGTTCGCTCGCCCTTTTGCTGTTGAATTTGTTCGGGTCCAGAATGTCGACGATCGAGAAGGAGATCTTGTTGAGAGCGGACGTGGTGGTCACTCTGGGGGGCTTGGAATCCAGCATGCTTCGAAACGACCACAACCCCCCACCTCCAGGAAAAAAAACAAACCCCCAAAAAATGAAAGATAAAAAGCGATGCGTAATTACGCGCTTGCAGCGAGTCCTCTCATAGTCCGGTCGACTTTTGGAATGAGGATGATCGGATCGGCGTCTGCCTGGTCCTGCGCGTCGCGGCTCTTTTAAAGCGTCTGCCCCCCACCGGCATCGCCATCGCCATCGCGCACGTCACGCAAACACTATTAGTGTTTCACACGACCCCCTAATGGGCCCCGGGTATTACTCGATAATCACCCATATCATTAAATTCAATAATGCGCTCGCTGAAAGTAAATTGGCCACAGATGTCGCTTGGATGGATTCCCCAAATTGGGAGTCTTTTGGAGGGGAGGGGAGACCTTTATTAAGGGATTTTGACCCCTGACAAAACTGTTTTGTGGAAGCTGTAGGGCATTTGTCATAATATTTGGGGGAAAAAAGAGATGGGAAAAGAGAGAGGGTCTTTTTCATTCGTTTTCTGAAACGTTTATCCTCACAAGGGTGGTTCAGATAAAACAAATAAATAAATAAATTAAATTTAAAAAAAACATTTTCTTTCACATTTCACCAGAGATTGAAATGTTTATATTTTTGTCCGGTTCAGAATATGTAGCAAAATACTTACTTAAAAAATACTAAAATACTAAAAAAAAGCATAATTATGTTTCATCCACTTAAAAAAAAAAAAAAACAGAAATAAAAGATAACCCTGAACAAAAATAAAACTGAATATTTTCTTCTTTTTAAAAAAAAATATTGTTTATATTATTTACTCTCCCCCTTTAGAAAAAATTGAATATTGCAGCATATCCAGACCACAATTGGCTATACTATTTCTAGACCATCCCGGAGGTGAATATTTTCATGAAATAATTTGTTGACTATCATAAAAGTTGTCCGCTTAGTATTTGATAACCAATTAGTTGTCCATTAGTCAATTAGCCAGCCTTTTTACGTTTTACTGGTATTGACGTCCAATCAAGCGATCGCGTGCCGTTCATTTGTCCCCACAAGGATCTTGGGGGTGCCGGAGCCTATCCCAGCCAGCCAACAGTGGTCGGGCGGCACCCTGAATCCCTACGCAGCCCCACCTGACTTAGGAGTTTATTTTGGTTCTTCACAGTTGTCACTAGTTTTGTGCTATTGTTTTCCCACAAATGGATGTTCTTAGTTATTCACGTTAACAACTTAAGGCCATTTTCGTCCACAGCAGAGAAATCCATGCAAAGCAAATTAGCGGCACAAAAAAGCAGACGCTGATTGTTTTCTCACCCGGGGTGATAGATAGATATTCATAATCAATGAGCTTCCCGAGTCGCTGCCATTAGTATTCAATATAAAGTGACACGGGGGTTGTTTAAAACCCCGAAGCCTGATGATGGCTAAATGGTGAAACCGCCGCGGGATCGATATTTCCAGCAGGTGTCCTGCGCAGATAAAAACAAACCAATGGCGACCGGGAGCGCATTGGAGATAGCGGACGGGAGCCCGAACCTCCCAATTACTGCAATGGCAAAGCTCTATTTAATCCATGGCATTCCAAATTCAAATTAACTCCAATTCATGACCTCCACTCCTAATTTCAGTATCTTCCTATAATATTGTAATCTCGTTTATCGTCATCATTTTTACTCGAGGTTCCGTAGATGGTAAATACTGCCGAGACTGAATCGACAGTAGTGTTTGAATTGGTTTAATTTCCCTTTTTTTTCTCTTACTAGTCCTTACTTTTTCTTCTGGGGTTGTCACTTGAACATGCAAGTGACTTTTAATTCTGCCTAGCAACAAGTGGACTCGTAAACATCTAATAGTTTACAACGCCAGTCTTTATCGAACTATTAAGTACACATTTTGTGTAAAAAATAAAGCATTAAAATATCAAGCAACTTACCATCATGATTAATTTTGAAATGCAACTTCATGTTCTAAATAAGTTTTGTATTTTGCAGATTGTCAGAATGTTCAATTATTTTAAAAGTTAAGTAGCATGCTCACTTATCAACAACATCTCAGTCTTTTCAAGCAGTGAGCTGAAACCAAAATGTGAGGAGGATTTTTTATTTATTTGCAAGAATTAACCATTGTAAAAAAGGCAACTATTTGAAAAGCATTAAAAAATTACACTATATTGAGCTTGTAAAAAACAAATTCTGAAAATTCTCTTTACCCACTACGATTTTTGATGTTTGGTAGCTCTGTTAATGTCTACAAATGATCTATCGACTATCAAAAAAGCTGTCAATCACTTCATCGCGGCAGCCCAGCTGGCATACATAGCGAATGAAAGTGTAACTACGACCCGACAAAAATTGTCTTGGACACCCAGAAGTTTCTCGGTCTATGGAGCCCACTTTGGTTTTGGATGGCGCTTGGGCATGCGCATCTTTGAAGTGTGTGAGGTCCTGGCGATTTCTGTCAGTCTGACGTTTACTCTCGTTCCCTCATTCTTCCCTCCGCCGCTTCCTGCGTTCCGCTCGGAGTTCCAGCTGGTCATAACCCGGCGGATCGGCTGGCTTTGCGGCACTTACATAGTCAAACATTTGTAAAAGCCGCCCCAACTCGGCGGGGGATCCACAGTTACCCGCATTTGCATGTGTATGGCCCTCTCCCGGGCACAACTCCGGGCCCTCCATATCAATGGAGGCGGCCGCACGCTGGAGCTTTACGACTTCCTACGAGAAAGGCCCGCGGCCGGACATCTGTTTGCACGTGCGAGCGGGACAAAGGAGGACGTAAAAGCCCTCGGGTCGCCTTCACGCTGAGCGGGAAGAGCCTGCGCACGCCGGCGCGGGACGTGGCGGAGGGCGGGGCGGGCCACCGAGACACACTTCCACGGGAGGCCCCCCTCCGGGTGTTGTAAAGTCATCGCTTGGCGGGGAGGCGGCCCCCAGTCTGCAAAACGCCAGATCATTTGTCTAATGGCGGAGGAGGCCCGATGAGCCGCGCTTGTATACGCAGGCTGCCGGCTCCATTGTTTCTGGGTTTACGCTTCTGTCGCCGCCGTAAAAGGGGCTTCCCGACAAAGAAGCGGCGAGTGTCGCCGAGCGGGGCCGTTTGACCCTCCGTGCCGGATTCCTCCCACTTTGAAGCTGTTACATGACTGGCTTTCATGTAGCGCCTTCTGGGCCAGGTCGGAGACGAGTTAAGGCCCACCATCACCTCACTGGACGGAATTGGATCGATTGGATTGTATTCATTTAAGATGTAAAACAAACCCAAAGAGCACAAAGCCAATTTTTAATCCCATTTCGCTTACTGGAAGTCATGCCATCTGTTTAGATTCATTGCTGTGGGGTTGATGGAAAATATCATGGGATGTGGCCCACGCAAGAAGCTTTAGTTCAGCCTACATTGTCATACTTTTCAGCTAAATGCAGTGAGTCAATGAACTAATGAATCATTAAAGTTAATACTACCTAAACTTAAAATTAACTTAAGGGTAAACATCTGAAAAAATGCTGACGTCCATATTAGTAGTAGGACTATTTTGCCTGGCATAAATAAACGTATGTACTAAATATAGAAAAAAACAAATGTGATCAAATCAGCTATGTTTTTGCTCTCCTTGAACATTTTCTCTTTCTTCTGCAGTTTTTTCAGTGGTACAAATACATATTTTTGGGCAATATCTTTATACCTCTGGATTATTTTTTGCTTGCATTTCATCAACTGTTAAAAACCACGAATCCACTTTAAATGGCAAGTCCTTCGATTGCTGCCACCCCTCCCAGTCAAAATAGATTGGATGTCTATCGCCATCGAGTTAATTCTTAAAATACATTTTCACACCTGATTTTTCTTTCTCTATTTCACAAATAAAAGTGGAAGGATTTCAAATTGGCCCATGCACCCTTTGATTGTTTGGAAAGATAAAAGTTTGGACACCCCTGCGTCCAATATTGTTTCAAGTATTTCAAATCTGCGTCCCCGGGCTTTGCTGCCAGCCCTCCCCCACCGCCGTCCGTGCGGCGGTGTGACTCTCGGAGACAACAAGGTCAGTGGCATTGCCCGGTAATTGTCCTAACGGTTTGTGTACCTGTTGGGTGGAGGCGAGTAATGAGAGTTTTTCATTATGTGCGGGACGGGTGAGTGCGCCTGGCAGATGCTGACAGGCAGCAGCTGTGGAAAGTTGGGCGGTGATTTGTACGGAGGGTCAACCGCGTCGCATGGCCCATGGAGTGGGAGGGGGCTGAATTACACCGAGGGACGCTGTCAGTCATGCCTCGCCCCTGGCACAACAAGGTAAAGGTCGGTTCATGGGGGGCGACGTCATCTGGCGGCGGGACGTGTCGGCTGAGGGTTCCGGAGTTTCACGTCTTATCGTTGTTAGTAAAGGGTTTTTTCCCACATTTAAAAAAAATTAAATATGCGCACTGACGCGCAAACATTGCCCAAAAGTTATGGTGCGCAGTCGTGCTAAGCTGTAAATAGCTTCATTTCAAATAACTATGTTGACTTGATTTTAGAGCTTGGGTAAGAACTAAAGTTGTTCTTTGTTTGCTTTGTGCCAGTTTAATGTGTGTCGCTTATTTTGTGTCAGAAATATGTAATCATTTTTGGGTTCATTAATAGGTACTAGATTTTTTTCCCTACTCAACACAGGAAATTCATTCATGAATCAACTTGATTGAGAAGGATACTCTTCTCTTCTCAATGCTGGCATTCGTTAGTCATCTTCCTTTCCAATGTGGTGTCCCTCCTGGCTCCCCTTTAGTACTTTTGCTGTTTCCCCACTTCATTTCTCCTTTCAATCTTACCTGACTCTCCAGCCAACAGGTCTCAGGTAAACCGCGTTTTTGCTAGCCAACAATGGCATCGTTTAGAATTCCCATTAAGCTCCGACTGATCCTCCTCGTTACGCGGGGGGGCGCCCCGTGACCTTGCCCCCGGCATCATTTGTGACCTCTTCATTCCGCTTATCAACTACCACCATCCTCCAGCACCGATCTGTTATCTATCACCCCCATGAGTCCAATTTCAATCTAGGGACACGGCGCCCAAAATCCCCATCTTGTTTTCCAGTGTGCTGCGTGCCATCTCATATTGTAATGAAACCTTTTCCCCTATATACCGTTATTTTTCTTGATTTTTACCTGCATGTTTTATTATTATTATTTTCTCATGTGTGGCTTGACCGTGCAGCGGTCTCACTGTCACTCAACACAAGCATTGATTAAGCATTGTTCTGAGAAGGTCACATCATAATTCATTAACAGTAATTACACGCGAAGCGCCACCTGCACCCCTTCCCCTCCTCCGAAGCGCTAAATTACGAGCGAAGCCGCGGAGCGCCTCGCGCGCCGAAACAATGAAGATGTAAAGGCGCGGGAGCTATTAGTTACGTTATTTAAATGGAGCCGTTTAAACCTGGGGAGCTGTCTTTATGAAGGGCAATTAGGCACTAACGGTAATTGATAATTCCTGCTAATTGCAATTAGGAAATATAAATAGTGGCTGGAGTATTTATCATCGTTGCAGAGGTGCAGGCTGGGAAGGTGTGATGGAAGGCCATTGGATTAAACTCCATTCGTCTCCATCTAGCGCACCAACAGATTGTGTTTGTCCCTTTATATTTCTCCATTGACCGTTAGCGCTCTTTTTTTCTTTTTTTTCACTCCTCTCTCACTTTCTGTGCCCTTGCCAAATACGGCACCTTTTTAAAACTAGTGCTCAACTGCCTGTAAAAACGTATAAATGCCTTGCCGTCCTAATTTGGGGACATTATATGTTTACACCTTTAATTATGGAACATAAACATTATTTAATTATTATTATCTTTAAAAGAGTACTTTATTCTGCACCAGCTCAAAGGTCGAGCAGTTGAGTGTGGAGTTTTTATGTTCTCCCCGTGCCTGCGTGGGTTTTCTCTCGGTACTCCGGTTTCCTTCCACTTCCCCAAAACATGATAGCCTGGTGTGTTAAGGATGAACCGAAAATAAACCAGAAATGCTTTAAATATGAGCCAATTTTTTTCATTGACCACAGAATAACTTGTTCAGATTAGGATACAATCTTCCTATGAATGAATACATTGTGTCAATGTCTTTCTGTTCCCTACTTTTACACTGTTATCCTAAAATTCAAAGTTAATGCCACTTCTTTCACATTGTGTTTTAAACAGGCTTAAAGATGCCGCTTTTGAGCCCCCCAAAAGCCAATCTATTCGGGAGAAAGCAGAACACATCATTTTCTGCATCAATCATTCTGTCACACAGCATTGCGTCCCAATCCAGATTAAATTTGGGGCCATCATTTCTAATGAGATGCCCCATCGGACCCTTGAACCCTACGATTTTGGGCAGAGAATGCACATTCCCACCCGGTTGCCTCCTCAGTCAGTCGCCTTGCCAACTGTCCCATTTTTTTGGGACCTTTGCAACAACCCATCCGCGGAAGCGCTGGAACGCAAATGCGATCGGTCGCCATGGCAGGCAAATTCAAATACAAACGAGTTGCTGTTTTAGCTGCGCAAACGGAGGGGGTTGCTCCCAATCGACATGTTGCCTCAGATGTAGCCATTTTATTGCTTTACTCATCACAAATACACATTTATGCTGTTGTCCAGACTGGCTTGTGTTAAAGATATCCTTTTACGTCTTATTTTGTTGATGTGTAGCCCTTAAAAAATCTTATAAACCCAATCTTAGCCTGCAATTGTCATTAAAATGGTTGAACTAATTTGCTGCTAATATTGTAATGAATAACTGTTCAATAAATGAACTATCAAATTCTTTCTCCCCTTTTTCAGGTTCACTTGTTTTTAGCAAAACCCCTCCCGTGGTGCTCTTCAAATGGGCCCCCTGCACTGTGACTATGGTGAATACCCCCCACCCACCCCTCAGCTCTCCCCGCGGAAGAACTACCCAACGATGGCTGGTAATTGCTACAGTGAGATGTGGATCAGAGGAGCTGCCCTGATCAATAAAGTCTTCATCAGCTATTTCCCCCGATGATTCTCCCTCATTTCTGCCCTAATTGTTCTTTTTCCATCCAACAAGCTCTGCTCCTTCTGTGTGAGTCTCAACGGACACAACATCTAATGGAGGACAAGGGCCAGGGAACCTGAGGAGAACCATAACCTCCGCCAGATCGGGATCACAGTTGAGAACCATCATGACCCACACCAGAACCTTAGAGGTAGACCCGCATCTCGTTCTCTAAATGTCTCCATTGTAAGGGGGAAAAAACTCTAGGTTTTGAAGTCTGGGTTTCTTTTGATTAGTTAAGAATCATAAGTCACAATATTAGGTACACTTGTTTAAGCATTTGGATGCCACCCAAGTAGAGAAATTAAAAATAGGATCAATTAGATTTCATCTCTACAAAATTGCATCTTTATCATTTTTCACTCTAATTATCTTTTGGTCACTTTGAATTGATTCGCTGCAATGAATAGTGTCATTAAATTCAGATGTGATTTTGTTTTTTGATTATTATAATTAATACTATTAGGACACAATATGCAATTGTATGCTGGGATTGGCTGGCAACCAGTCCCCCCATTTGCTATAGATAACTGAAATAGGCTCCGGCACCCCCACAAACATTGCAGTTTATTAGGAACTTCTCTGAATTGCACATGTCCAGCGACACCCAATGGAGAGTCACTGTTAAAATGTTGAAATAATAATAATACTGAGAAGAGTGATAAAATATAGGCTGAATTTCAGCTTCTTGTGCAGGCCATATTAAACCATATTTTCCAAATTTGCTGCGGTCCACTAAAATTGGCCAACAGGCCGCAGTTGGCTCCCAGGCTACAGTTTGGACACCCTTGTCTTAAACTCTGTGGCTCCAAAATACTAATTCTGCTCCAAATGGACGCCATTTTGACACAGGTCTTATCTTCACCCGTATTACTTCACTCCCAAATAAAGTGACTGTTAAGAGTAAATAGGACATTTTCATTTGACCTTCATCCTCGCACCATTTCGGCCCACAAGTTGGGCGGAGAATCGGAAATAATTGTGGCGCGATTGCGTTCCTTTAGGGCCCTTTGTCCTCCCGTGCCAGTGAAACGGCGATATCCCCGGGGGAGGGGTCGCCCGCCGTCTTTCACGGGACCCCCTCTCTCGGCAGGCATCGCCGCTCATGTGGAGAAATCTGCTAAAAGACTGAGAAGGACGCATTGAAGCTATTTGGCGGTCGCGGAAAAGCATTTTTTCTCAGATAAACACTGGCTAGTTTGCGTTCGTGGCAGTTCAAGATCGTGTTCAGCACTTTTCTGGATTCATCAGCAAAATTCTTGACATCAATCTCTCGCAAAAATGACTTAACGATGCTGCGTTGTGATTGAGCGGATCTGTTTTTTTTAAATTTGGCTTCCAATGTTGTTTAATTGAGACTTCAAGAGGGGATCCAGAGAGGTCGATCCGCATTAGAATTCTCTTATTCTAAATACTTGAAAGGGGCCCCCCCATCAATAATTCTGGCACATTGAATAGAGAGTCATGGGCCCGAGGGGCCGTTACTCATTAGCGGCTCCCAATGAGATATGACTGGACATTCCCAGGAATTAATAGCACTGGGCCATTCCCTTTAACCTCATTGATTTGTACACTTCACGCCAAGAAGTACGTACAGTCTTTTCTGTCCTTCTCTACACCTCATGCTGCTTTTTGGAAACAGAAAAATAACTTAGTTTTCAAGAGATTTGGAATGATTGAAAAAATCTTGTAGACACAAACCAAAAAAAATTGTACATAAATGACAACCTCAGAAAGGACGATGTTTTAATATATGCATATTAATGAAATAAATTCTAGTCTAAACGTTAAACATTTTGAATGATATCATCAATTTTGGATTAAACCATTTAAAAAATGTCTCAACACACAGTTCAATGATTCTTCTTCAGAGCATAAGAATAGAAAGAAATGATAAAAGCTCAACAATAAAATAGGATACTTGTGTTCATATATATTTAAAGGTCGCAAGCCTATGGCTGAACGGTAGTACGCATTGATTGGCAGTTTAAAAATATTGTTTCAATAAAAACTAATATCTGGTGCTTTTTGCTAAAGGTTAAACAAGTATTGTTATTTTTCCATCTGCATGTGTTGCTGTATTTTAATGTTTGTTCCTTATTTTCCTGTAAATGTTACATAGTAATAATTGTTTAAAAAAATGCCAAATAATCCATCATAATTTTTAGCCCATACCGTACATGCACATATTTACATATATGCACATGACATATTTTAGTGCACTCCAACACTGGCCAGGTTGGAATGAGAATATTTAGCACACGATTATCAGGACGAAAGACATTTATTTCCGATTTATTTGCACATCCTCTTAAATTCTGTATCCCCGTCAACATTCTTTTCACCCTTTCGTTTATGAAAGCCTTTTTAAAAAACGCTTTGGTCCCATGGTTCAAAGATACGTAGATATATTTTATGACTCCCCTGGGGATAATTAGGGAAATGAAGTCTTAAATCACTCAGCAAAAAAAAGGCCTAATTTGGACCATTCAAGTGCACAAAAGCATGAAGTCTGATGAATATGCCCCTCTCGCTTTTGCCCCTTTGTGCGGCGGGACGGTGATTTATCCAAGCTTTATGCTTGTCGACTCGCCGAGGCTTTATGGGGAAAATGAGATGTGAGTTGTCTTACAGCCGGCCCACTCGTCTCCTTCGCTCAGCGACAATAGATTGTGCCGAGCTCGGGCGGCGGGGGGCTTTATCGACACATCCCATTACCGAGGTCTTGGCGTTTTACGGCCATTTCCATAAATTTCGGCCCTGGGGACAATCTCCCGGCCTGCGTGCCGCTGGCCGATGATGGGGAGATCATATTGGGGCTGTCGTTTGACGCTTGGCCACACACACTCGCACCCGCATCGGCAGGGATGGAGGCCGTCCCTCCCTCCCCGGTGTTGAATTGGACTTTACAGATGATGAGAGTCTTACTTGGGGTCACTGTGTATTTACAGCTCAGTGACTCCGCTCCCTCGGTTTAGAAAGCAAACAGAGAGGGTTAACCGATCAGACCTCTGGGAGCAATCGGGACGGGGGTGGGGAGGGAGACTGCGCCATTGCCCTCCCATCAACTGCACACTATTAATCCATTACAAGCAAGCCGGCTTTAACTTACTGCTCAAGTATAAAGCAAACAGCTAACTACTCTAGGTTCGAAGGGAGGGCAGTGGAGGGAGGTGACCTGGTCCTGCTCACCTTTTCATCTCGCCCTTTATTGACAGATTTTCTATAAAGCCAATACTTGATTAAATTCAGTGGAATTCCTATTATGGAAGGCGTTTGCATAGTCAGCAAAGACATTCTTTTAGAATCAAAATGTAGACTCTGATACTTTAAATATTGGGAAAAAACAGAAAATGCATATTGTAGTATATTCTTTTTAGACTGGCATAATTTAGGGCAAAGTTGCTCTTGTTTGAGTGTGTGTTGCTGTTTGTCAAAAGAGGGCGCTGTGGTTTCAAAATTCTGTGGATGAGTAAGACAACTGTACGAATCACTTCAAAAAATAATATTAAACAAGTCATATGCAGATTTTACGTATAGTTTGAGATGGATGACATGCATCTGTCCATAGGTTTGTTGTCCACCAGTAAAAGTCAGAACAATATGTATGTAGTGGTTTAAAATAATAGCAAAGCACTATTGTATGATTTTAAAAGAAAAAACTGAGTACGTATGCATTTTGGCACAAATATTTGTTTTATGTACATGACTGCAAAGTACAAAACAATGTCAGGTTTGTGAAATGGCTCTACCTGCTGGCTATAAATAGGCGTTGCATTTGGGTTGGGGGGTGCGGTGCAAATAGATAAAATACTTTCAAGACAGTACGCCCTGCTTTCTTTCAGATAATGTGTGAACGTTAATAAGACACACTAAGTCAAAGCGGCCGTGCACTTCCTTGAGTGCAAGGCATGTGTTGTCTTTCTCATTATCTGTATTCTGCTTCCATGGCTGCTTATTTTGCTTGGCGCTTGTCCAACTGGATCTGCAGAATCCAGCTTCTGCAAGACGCTCATGACGGAAGATGGACGCGACTGCCACTCACACGTATCGCGCGCACACGCTTCCCGTTGCACATGGTTCGTGTTTGAGGCTTCTTTGACTCCATTCGACCCCCCCGGCTATTTTGGATGCATCCGTACTTTAGACTCGAACACCGAGCCTTCCTTCTAACGCTCTTATCTCCACGCCGAGGTGGCGTCCCGTTCCCATAACATCTCTCAAAGCACGTTCCACTTTTGGAAACCAGCGGCCCCCAGACCTTGAACCGTACGAAGCAACCCCCGCAGTTTACCGTTAGGGCCACCCAAAGTGGGAAAGGCAGACACCCCGCCCCCACATCCATTCACCGTTGACACTCTAAGACCACAACAGGAACCACATTATTTCCTTTGTGGCCCGTCTTTCATCCTCAGCCACCAGAAATAACCTGCGAAGGGAGCATTGTGACGTAGAGACGGACGTTTTTGTTCCGGGTGTGCTCACTAAACTTACTGTACCGATAGACTTTGCATATTTTTTTGAAAGAACACTTTGCAAAGGTTTCTTACTTTATTACAACCGTTTCTTTAAATCTCATTATACTTGTATAATGACAATAAAAGCATTCAATTCAATTTTTAGCACCAATTTAAGGCCTTTCGTGGATGGTAAATCCACATCTTTTGCAGCATGGCAGATTTCCATAAATCAGTCACCAATAATTTAGCATGTGGGCAAAATTGGCCCTCATTGCAGAAATCCAAAGCAAAACCACTTCTGACCAGAAAGATCCTCAAGGCTGATCTTATTTTTTGGCACTCAAGACTTTGGGAAGACTATTCTATAGACTGAAGTTGAAAGATTTATGTTCCTATCTGGCATAGATGTAACACATTTCAGAAGAAGGAACATCAAAATGTGATGGTCTGGGAGTGCTTTTTGCTTCAGGAACTGGACCACGAAGATGGCATGTGTAGCCACAAAACACTCGAAAACCAACAAGCAAGAATATCATTTTATTTGGGCTTTTGTGTACAATTTTGTTTAGTTTAAACTGTTTTTGTTTTGTTTTGAGTACCGGCGCTTCATATGGCTATTTTTGGAATATTGAGTCGCAAGATCGAATCTCTTCCAGTCGTCACACTTTTTCAACACAATCCGGTTTCTTGGCTGCCGTAAATCAAAGCACTAGGCAAATATCTTTGCTGGGGGAGATTACTGCGCTTCAGAAAGGAATGGTATTAACAGAGCATTGTGTAATGTTTGTTAACATAGTACTTTTTTTGAAAAGGTGCCAGCAGAGCTCGGTTTAATCCCCAAATATGTCTTTAGTCATTTGCTGGTTACATTTTTTTTAGCATTATTGGCACTGGTCTAAGAGTTTTGGCCCTGGAATAACATATTTTAGCACACAGGTTCACCTGAAGTCAAAAGTTGGCCTTTAACTCAGGTTTGTGCAACTGTCACTTTTGTTGACCCAGAGGCAGCAGTTTCCCAAACACAGCGAGACAGGATCTAACAGGACAAGACAGTACAAGGTGTGGTGTGTTTATCTTGTTCGTTAGGCTTCCTTCATTACACACGCACTTCCTGCAATGCCGATAACCCCTTTGGAATGGCCGTAAACATCTTTGCCAGAAAGGACGTGTCTATTAGAAACAGTACCGACGAGCAGTAGTCAGGTCTGTGGAAAATGGACATCACAATTCAAATACTTCCATTACAATGAATGTCTTTGAATCTCCCAAATAAATGCCACTTAGATTTACTGTATGTGCTAGGGGTGTCCCAATCCCATATTTTTGGATTAGGATCAGGTCACATGATTTTGTGTTTTGCTGATACCCAATCCGATACCTGGGAAATATATTAAGGGAAAAAAAGCACATCCAAATGATGTTTTTCTCCAATTTGAACAGAGCTATACAACAATAAAGCCAATTGTAAAGAGTGGCATTGAATGACCATATTTTACTGCCATCAATGGTGATTACTTACGGTCAATCGGCAGCGATCAAATGACAGCAAACCTAGTACTTCAAAATAGCTAAATTCATTTTAAAAACTGATCTTTTTGACCCAATTCTGATCCTCTGAAAATGACGTGATCTGACCCGATTTTCGATCACACGATCGTATCTGAGACATCTCTAGTATGCGCTCCAAAATTGAGTGTTTATGTGCTTCCTTCAGTGTTCCTGGGGGCTCTTTATCCATTTTCCCCCATAAGGCAGAAGACTGTGTGAACATTCTGGACCTTATTTGGATTCTTTAGCCGTGACAAATGAAATAGCCAGAGTGTGAGTTCCCGTTCTCGTTTCAGACCAAAATCTGTGGATGTTATTTGCATTAGGACAACCTCGACAACTCTTTTAAAAGATGCATGGCTTTAATAGAAAACATGTGCCAAACGCTTGGCGAGGTAAAACCTCTCCACCCGGATCGTACAAAAGAAAGAAGAGTGACATTTTTGATCATACCCTGTCTTTCAAACCTTCAATTTTCATTTTTCTCCCACATTTGAAAGCGGCAGTTTGATCCGTCGCTAACAATGTTGGTAGGTGCGGAGGCCTTCTGAGGAAAAACGTCATTAAAAAAAAAACTAAACTGGTAAATCTAATTCCTGTTAAGGAATAAATGCTAGGCTGACAACGGTTTCACAAAACACATAATTACAAGCATTCCCTTTTTAATTATCTCTGAGATTTATGTCATTAGTCAGTCAACGTTTACAAGGCGATGTGGAAAGGTCAAACGTTGACATGATCAGATTTGTAAGATGCACAACAATCATGTGAAAAATTCTCCCTTCGCAGCATCCTCACTTGACGTTCTGGAACCTGAACGTCAACAAACGGAAGCTGTTCGGCAAATATTTGGCTCCAGATTAACGGCAACTCTACGCACATCACTCGGCGGATCGCCGGGGTTTGACATCAACTGTCTCAATGCGCACACACACACAAAAAGTGAGTGCTGTTGTTGTTTTTTTATTCTTCTACCTCCCTCCATACATCCATATGGCTGTGGTTTCAAGTTGCCTAGGCTTCTGGTGGGGGAGCAGACACATGACACACATTTGAAAACACTTTGTGGTCACTTTGTGGTGCAGCAAACATGGCTGCTCTCCCCGTGGTATCCGCATCCCCACGAAAGGAGTTTCCTTTATCGTATAACTTGACCACACCGAGAAAAAAAATGAAAATGGCAAAACACTAAGCCTATTAATTTAATCTCTAGTAAAACTGGGAGTATATCCTCCCCAAATTACATATAGGACTATTTAGTTTTCCAAAATACGAATGTTATCACATATTCAAAATTGAACTAAAACTTTATTTTGTCCTGAATTTTTTTTATTTCAGCTTTCTGTCATGTTTTGTTGGGGTTTGGTGGCTGGGTGTTTTTTACTTGTGTGTCTTGTCGGCATGATTGTATATGAGTTTCACCGGATGTGTATTTTCTGGCTCTCCTTCCCTTGTGTGACCCAGGTGTTTGCCGTCAACCCTTGTCTGTGTATTTCAACCCCGTGTTTGTGTGCGTCGGTGTAGAAGTATTTTTCTGTCTTTTGTTATGTATTTTCTCCATTATTGCGGTTTCAACCATATATTATTTTTCCATTAGCGTAGCTCTCACTGTTCTAAACCAGACCCCCCCCCCCTTTTTTTTTTAAATAAATTGTTCCTATATGGATATCAGGTAAGATGAAGGTTAAGGGGGTCAGTAAGTTCATTTTGGACATGAGTAAAAATGGGAAAATTCAATTAGGGTGCAGCCTATCCCCAAGCAAACACGAGCATCTTTTGAGGCCGTTAATCGCATTTTATCGGCCAGCGCGGACAGCGGGCGGATTCTTTTTACGCATGAGCTTTTACTTAGTGCACACAAAGGGCATCTTTCTTGTTGTTATCTGCAGACCCACAATGAAGAGAGGGAAAAGGAGGAGCTAGTGGGAAACAGAAAGAGAATGAGGCTCGCAAGAATGACTCATGCTGAAAAGTGGAGCGAAAGCTCATAAAGGTCCGTCTCGCGTCTCTTGTGACACCCGATCGATCCCTCATCGGGATTGTGGCCTTTTGACAAAACAGCCTATTATTCGCGGGTTAACGTTTTACCTCACTTCTTTTTTTTCACTTACATTTAAGGGTACTTGCAGGTCACTTCCGGTAAATTTGGGAGGATTTCCTATTGATTTTGCTGCACGTTTGACACCAATGCGATTGGATCTCGATGCCATGTACAGTATGCGTGCATGGACAGTATGTAAACATAGTGGCGCTATCATGTGGCATCTTCATGATTGCTCTGGACTTGCCCCCAAACCACTAAACTTGCTCTAAAACCATTTAATTTCCCTCGTGGGATGAATCAAGTTGAAACTATTTATTGCAAAGTGCCAGGAAAAACGGCTGACTGTGTGTGTGTGTGTGTTGCTACAGCTTGTGCTCAGATAAAAGTCTTTGTAAAGGTTTATAATTACAGTCTGAGATGAGAGGAAATCGTATCGCAAAAAAACCTCAGTCATGTCACCCGTAATTCAAGTTACCAATGTATTGCAATTGCTTTGATATACGTGTTGAACTCGCGTCATGACTACTCTTATACCTCAAGTCATCTTTCCTAAAATGCATTCCAGCTTCGCAAAAAAATATAATCCATTTACTGCTTGCTAAACTAACAACCTAGTTAAATGGAATATCACAAATGCAATTATCTGTGCTCATGGCCACCGGGCTTCGTGTAAACAAAACACTCATGCCTGTGAATTTCTCAACGTGTTGCTGCGCCCGCCGTTTATATTGAACAAACATTCCTTAATGCATGACATACTGTGGAATTGTTTACTCATCTAGTATGCCGTTTTGAATGATTTGATAGCTCTCACTTTTTTTCCAGCAAAGACTCTCTCTCAAAACTTGCAAGTCATGCTACACGCCGCAATCATTTTATTTATTTTGAGAATCCACACATCGCGAGCCACAATACAGATTCCCGTAAAGGTCGCAAATGAGTTGGCGGCGTATGTTTTCCCACGCTGACCTCTGACTGTTATTGTAACTTCAAAATATAGGAGTGACGCGCATGTGTGTTTCGTGCCCTCGTCTGGCGACGGCACGAATAAACCAGGCGCTCTCACGGCTCAAGCCAACGAGTGTGCGGCAGGCCAGATTGCCCCCTCCTCAAACTCCTCCCGCTGGCCTTGTTTTTGTTTGTTTACACTCACGGCGGATAGAAATCCCAACAGTGAAAGAAAACAACTTGTCCTCCTTTCCTTCCACTTTACTCGGAGGCCATCCGATCCGACGTCTGTGTGAGGCGGGTGGTCCCCGGGGGGCGACCCCGCCATAATAGCTGGGGTGGAGCGACCCGGCGAGCCGTGGGGCTTTCCAAACTCCCCCCCCCGAGGAGTCCTCGGAAGGCCTCGGTAAAACGGCATCGCGCTTCATTTAAAAGAAAACCAAAAAACGGCGAGCACGGCATCAGAGAACGGCGAAAATCAACAAGCTAAAAGCCTTTTGTGGCCGTCTTACGCTGATGTTGGCTGCAAAAGCCTGCAGAGCAGATAGCCTTAGCCTTGGAAATGTGCACCGTGTGTTGTTCAAGTCAAAATTCTGCTGCTCTTGCTTCCAGCGTTCACTCCACTTTACCGTGTATATTTGTGTTTTCTCGTTGAAAGTACTTGGGGCCGCTACACTTTGCATTTATTTATTTATTAGGTCTATCCCTAAATACACAGTTTTTTCATGTCCCCTATGTGTGTGTCAAAAGGTTGACTGATGATAGACAAGTCCCAATCTCAGACATGTGTGAATTGCATTCATTTACAAATGCCACGTGTAGGGCAGGTTAACACAGTAAATGTAACTAAAATAGTTCTGGGAGTGCCCGCCTGATACATCTGAAATATATTAAAGAGGGAAATATTGCACATCCAAATGTCTTTTCCCCAATTTTAACCAAGGTAGCAAATATTAAAGCTGCTATATAAGAAGGTTATTAGCAAAAAAAGATTTCTTTTTTGCCAATGACGGTTCCATTGCGTCATCGGTTTCAACTATGCTGTTATGATCGCGCCGAGATGTCGTGGCGCGATCGGAGGGATTTGGATCCAGTAGCGGGGAAGCAGGAGGGGACGAGGCGAATTGTGTTCATGATAATAACTTTAATGACTCAAAAGCCTTACAAAATAACAAGGACTTGTACATCCCAAAACGAAACAAAACCGGAGCATGGAGAACAGTACCTTTGCAGCGATGTATGCAGTATCACGCAGTACGATCCAACAATGAATACCAATTCAGTTGTGTTTAAATACACACATCCGGAAGTAATCATGAATCACTCGCTGCTGCTCGAACCTAACGGCAAGCCAGGAGGGACAAACGAGTTGCTCCTGACATATGCAGAGGCAAACATCACATTTTTTTATTGCACAATTTCAATAGTAGTAGTTCTGTGTGAGTCTTGATCAGTTTTTCATTGCAGCAGCCAAAGGCTACACAACGAAAAGGAAAAAAACAACATATAAGTCCCACTGGAGTATAGGTTGTATTTTTGGGAGTGCGTTATCTTAAAAACGCAACGAGGCAGATTTGTAACCCGATTTGGGTTGTACATGGCCTTTTGGACGTACTTTCCCCGCCCCTCAGCAAAACCTTTTGCTTTCTTATTTACTTTCCAGACCATTGACAAGGGGTTTCCCCTGTGCATGTGGGACTTTTCACACAATGGCCGCCTGCGCTTGACATTGACTGCCACCATGTACATAACGGCCGAGTGAAAACACGAGACGGCCCGTGGACAGACGAGCACGTACGCTAAGCCGCAAATCACCGGCTCACCTTCGACGGCCGAGGTTTTCAATGTCAACGGACTTTAAAGGCTCTGGAAAAAAAAACACTCGACACGTGATAGCTTTATCAATGCTTTTCTAAGACGACTAATGGTCCTCCTTCCCAGCCAGATCAAACAAGACTATCTCGACCTAACCTTGACTTGGAAGCGCACCAATGGCTTTCGCGCCCATTCACACAGATTAGTGCTCTGTTGTCCGTTCGTGCTCGGTGGGAACTCCTGAGCAGGGAAATTCTTTCTCTAGTATTTTGTGAAACAAAAATAATTGAGCGTATCAAATTGAATGTCAGACTGGGGATTACCGCCTCCGCTTCACTTTTCGGCTTCGGACCAGCTCGCACACAAGCCTACAAGGAAAACGGGTGAATGGAAAGTTAATATAGGAAACCAAGACCAGGTTAAAAAACGTGTGCGGTCGATTGGTCGCCGGTCTTTTGGTCGCCGGTCTTTTGGTCGCGGTCTTTTGGTCCCCCTCACCGCGACAACGGGCAACCAAAAGGCCGGCGACCAAAAGACCGGCAACAAAACAAGGTAAAACAACACGGTCTATGCATCAATAAAAGCCAACAATGGCCATGAGCAGTTTTACTGAGCCGACGTGTGAGTGTATGAGTTTGTATGTACATGCGTTGTCCCTTTAAGAAGCTACGTCAGTCATGGTCTTAACAAGTTCTCCAACAAAAAACAATAAAAGTCCGGGAAATTTTGAGATTTTCTTTAGCCTAATAATTAATAGGGAATTAAGTATGACTAAATAGTAATTCACAGTTTGTATTTAGGGAATTTGAGCAACAATTTAAATGGTAATTATCAATAACCTTCCGGGCGACCAAAAGACCGGCGACCAAACATTTGAGGTCAAACTTAAACCACCCAATCTTTAATTGTAACAACTCTCCATTTTTACTCACTTCCTGTTTTATTTTCATACGTGCTTCCTTAATCATGCATCATGATGGTCTTGTCTTTGTCTTCATTTCTTGAATGCCTAAACCTGTGTTTCATTAGTCCCTGTTCTTAAATTCCTCAATTGTTTCTTGTCTGGCGTGTTGAAATGTGGTAGGAAGACCACTTTATCTGTTTATTTTTGTTTTTCCCAAACAGTTGTCAACACCCTTTTCTCTATGATTTCATGCCGAACCCTATTTTTCACCACTCCACGTTTGTTAAAGATCTTTTTGTTACTGGAGTCCAACACTACTGAAGTCCAAAAAGGGGTCTACCCCCTCGTGACATTCTTTTTGTTTACTAGCAGAAGTCATGGGTTGTGCGGGTCAGCTTTAATGTGGATGCAGTTTTGAGTTTCACATCCACGGGTTATCTTAGGAACAGCTTAATGTCAGCGCCGATAACATCTGGCAGAGCTGCCCTCTCGTCTGCGAGCTTACATTAAATTGTTTTTATCGGAAAAATAGTTCAGAGGAAATGACTCTAACTTGAACGCTGCCGATGTAAGCCTTCGCTTGTGGTAGAAGCTAAGTGGATTGAGTGCATAGAAGGAAGTGAAGCAGCTGCAAAGTCGCCTATTCGGTTGTTTTGATCAGAACATTTGATATAACGCTACTCTGACTAAGGGACAAATAACATGTTGCCAGTAAACAGTTGCTATCTCTGACATGGGACTCCAAATAACAAGGCTTTAGCCACCATTGAGTCTTGATCATTTATTTTGAAAAGCCTTAAATTAGTGACTAAAGCCAAGGTCCTTCGCACAGACCTTCCAAATTGAAACAACTGTCCTCAAGTTAGAGTCCATAGTAGTATTAATCAGTGTCTGTCTTCTCCCCAGGTGGCAACGATGGCGTTGGGGTTATCTCAGTGCAGTTCCCCGTGAGCAAGCAAGCGGGGGAAAGGTATGAAGACGGCTGTCGGCTTCCATCTTCATCATGGCTTCCATGACTGTGAGTAATCTGTCAATTCATCCTGATTAGATCTCCAGAGGTCTGACTCAGCCATGTTGGCTTTGTTCACACATGCGAACTCATCCTTCAAATGCTCATAAATACAGTAGCCTACACACACACACACACAGTACATTCATTGTAGTCAGCATTCCACTACATGCCCCACTGAGGGATATGTATACTGTAGGATTTAGACCCTCGTCTAATTATAGCAGAGTTGACCAATCAATTAGTTCGTTGGATCGCGTTAATATCCGGTGTGTCTGTAGAAGAGAGCAGTTTGGAATTTATATGTTTTTGGAATCGTGTATTTCAAACTGAAGCATCATGCAGCCACATTTTAACAGCCTTACTCAAGTTGAAACAGCTTCCGACGTCGTATCCTGCACGATAATCTCAAAAAATCTCCGCCCTTATTGGCAAACAAATCCCAATGTTCACCACATGGACCGACACAGATTTTTGGTAATTTTCCGTACTTCCCAAGACATCATCTGGTTTCAACAGCGCCAAGGGAAACCGCAGAAAAAAATATTTCAATACTTTTGTCATCTTTCTTTGTCTTTAAAATGTGGGATTTACATTCAGAATACCCGATTCAAATGCGCAAAACTTTTTGTCTATGTTCTGGGTTCGTAAAGTTCGGATAGTTTCCTGGAAAGTTTTAGTCCACTTCCAAATTGTCCAACCGTCGAACGCTTCCACTTCAGAGATTCCACTGTAAGAAAGATATTTACTTAAGCCGCACAGCTATTGTCTTGAGCGTACGACTTGAGTTTCCAGTACAGCTGGATAGGAGGGAGGGAGGCTAAGAGAGGGAGGGAGACCCCCCACCCTCCCATCCAAGCAGACAGCGCGACTCGACCCAGATCTTACCGATGTGATGGATGGACGCGAACCAGAAACAACAATTCTATTTGAGTGGAGCATTGTGTGTCAGTCGGTGCCAGCGTGCGTGTGCGTTTGCTTCCTCGCAACACCCGTGCGCCCACCGTGAAAACACACTCTTCGTGACATACGCACAGAGCGAGCTGAGGAGAGAGTGGGAAATGTTTGGGAGGCATGGCAACCTATTTCCAAAATGGAATAAAAGCTTGGCAGCAGATGGACTCGTCTGTAGGCCCGTGGCACTCCTTTTTTCCTGTAATTGGAGAGCACTTTGTGGGCCTGGCATCGAGCGGAGTTGTCCGGGCCCGTGTAAAAAAAAAAAAGAAAACAATTCAAAATGCTAGATTAGAAGGAGTAGCACAGAATACCATCAACAAACATGCTAGCCATCTGCTCCTCATAAAGCTGATTTGCGACTCCCGTGTTCCCATCTTTCGAAGATTATCTCCCGCACGTTAACGCTCAACTCTATCAGTTGCCCACTGCTATAAACGTGGACACTTCCCCAAATTTACAGTTTTAGATTAGATTAGAATTTGCTCTCATGGAGAGTCCCTCATCTAGACAATGTTAATTCATGGAAATTAAGGCCGTGGTATACCACGTCTGCTCGTGTCTACTTCGTCATTTCGGAGAAGTGAGCGACATCCTGGAGTGATCTCCGGTCATTCGCAGGGTAAAAATACACGACAGTTCACACGCAAACACACTCATTCAATGCCAAGTGTTCTTGTGAGTTTTAATCCACACTTGTCAATTACATGTTTCAAAAGAGAGGGATTGAGGAAGATGGGATGCTTCATCAGTGGAAATTTGAAGCATGGCAACAATTTTAGTGGCACGCCACTGCCAGTAGATGGCAGCAATAAGATCAGCCCATTTTTGCCCGAGCCATGATCAACTGCTACGCTCTAAAGCACGTGTCAAAGTGGCGGCCCGGGGGCCAAATCTGGCCCGCCGCATCATTTTGTGTGGCCCAGGAAAGTAAATCATGAGTGCCGACTTTCTGTTTTAGGATCAAATTAAAATGAAGAGTATAGATGTATATTAAATTTCCTGATTTTCCCCCTTTTAAATCAATCATTGTCATTTTTTAATCCATTTTTTCTGTGTTTTTAGTTCAAAATCATTTTGTAAAATCTAAAAATATATATAAAAGAATCTAAAATAAAGATTGTTTTAGATCTATAAAAAAACTGAATATTCAGGGCTTTTGATCCAGTTCTTTTAATCCATTTATAAAAAAATATCTAAATATTATATCTAAAATGGTCCGGCCCACATGAAACTGAGTTGACGTTAATGCGGCCCTAGCTAATGACACCCTAGCTCTAAAGAATGATAAAATAGAGTTAATCTGAACATGGCTTCGTTCGTGCCTTACTTAAACTCATATAATTCTTGGAGTGCAGTTTTTGTTGGTTATGCTTTTAATGGTTAATATGAGAAACTGAATGTAGCACCAAAACCATTGCGTGGATGGTTGCTCAGCTTGTTGGCCCAATATTTGATAAATCTGTCAATTTAAAAAAAAAAAAGTTGACATTTGAACAATGCCATCCTTCCATCCAATCTCTTCCACCCTCATCCCGATTCGGGTCGCTAGTGAGTGCGTCTTACTGAAATCCACGTAATGGTTTTGTTACTTCTCCTTAGTTGTTGTCATGCAAATGTTCCCTCGGACTGCGTGGGTCTGAGATTCCCAGTCTCGGGGTGGCTGGCACGGAACAAAAGCCGGCATTAGGACACATTTAAAGGATGTAAATCAAACCGCGACGCCAGGCCGCAGGGGAGGGAACGGCATTGACGGGGGGAGCCATGGCGACAAAGTGTCGGGTTGCACTCTGTCAACTTGGAGTGGGGAATAGTCAATCAGTGACATGCGACACTGCCGGCCACCTGTCTGCCGGCGTTTAGTGTCCGAGAGCACATAAGCGCTTGGCCACCACGGGCTAACGGGGACGCGAGACAAGACCGGCCAGCTGTCCCGGACAGCGACCGAGAAGCTCACAATCCTCATTTCGGCCAGCCAACACTTTTCTATAAAGCTTGTGCTCATTAGGGGAACCGGAGCCTATCTCGGCCCACTGAATTTTGATCACCAGCACAATGGATGCTTGTTTTAGTCCCGTCGGCGGCATTCGTGTGACGCAAAATCCAAATCAGCCACGGCCCGTTGTCTATTCATTCGTCCAGTCCGCCAATTTTCTTCAGGGTTTGTCCTCATTAAAGTTGAGTGGAGCTTTCAGTTGACTTTGTCTGGAATGTCTTTGCCACTTATGAAATAGTTGACCAGTTCGGGGGGCCGCTTTTTCCTACACTTTGGTCAAGATGAGCGATGGCGTCTTCATCTGAAATCAGGATACTAGAACGGTCATTTTGGGCATTCCATGATGCAGCAACCACTAATTTGGAGACATTTGAAAGTGGGTCTTGAAGTGGAAGCAGTTGGGGGAAAAAAAAACCCAAAAAACGCTTGCTGTTTCTGTTTCACGAACAGCAAGCATTTTTTGTGAAAATGAAAACAACACCCGTGTACTTCACACACAAAAAAAGTGTGAACACAAAAGCTTGTATTTAGGTGGATATTTTTGACACCAACATTTTATTAATCATTATTTCTTAGGTGTTTTAAAAATTAAAATCACCAGTTATTTTCTTAGTATATTTACAGTAACTTATTGCCAGCCATTGACAAGCATAGGCTTCCAATTCATTTAACCTGTAGATGCTAAACAACCATTCCATTTTGACTGGACATGATCTCCCAATCAAAATGGATTGGCGGCCCTTGAGTTCAAAAAGCGCCCTTGAAACGACTCATCTCGACGAGCGATTCGACATATGAGCGCGGTCACAGAACGACGTGACTTCCTCCCACAGACAGATGTAAAAGTCAGTTTACACAACAGGACCCGTCTTTTCGGAAGTCCTCGAAAGAAGCTCTCCGGAGAACGGTTCCAATGGTGCGGCGCTCCTTAAAAGGCAGGCATCCGACAGAAACCCGTCGCCGTGTTGACCTGCTTTGAGGGAAGTCGCTGTGCTTTTTTTCGCTGACAAAGTGAAAGAGAGTTTGCTTTGAAAACACAGACGGCGTTTGCCCGCGTGTAATCGTCCAAGCCGCTGTTGATTGGGCCTTTTCCTGTCTGCGCCGGCTGGCCACAATGCTCCCTATTTATAGTCGTTTGGCCTCAGATATTAGCGCCCCGTCTTGCTCGCTCATTCGTTTCCTGCCAGAAAGGAAACACGTGTGCGTGTGGTCTACTGACCTCTGGGATAAGCTGCCTGGCGCACTGCGTGGTTATTGATGACCACCCATTTGAACCCGGGGGGCCGGCAGCGAACGATCACGTTGCAGCGATTAATGCGAGGCAACACCCGGAGAACCGCCTTCGAAGGAAAAGCCGCCGCTGTCCGGGACATCCTGTTATTGGATGGAAACCCAGCAGGGCAGCCGGGAATTCTCCTCTCGGTGTCGGAAAAACAATCGTCAAACGGGTCTTTTGATAAGCGTCGTGCTCTTAATGCAACTCAAAAGGAAGTCTTTTACAAAGTGGCAGATTCTTGGAGAGACTTGAGAAAGACGTGATAGGAAATAGGGAAATATGGCTATTCCGTTTCTGGATTCAATTTGTATGCCATAATCTCCCCGGAATCCTGTTCTTCTGGACAGATTTCCTCCTCTGACCCGATTTCATATTCCGACTCATCGCACGATAAAGGCAACGAGTCTGGACTGCTGTTTTCCATTGAGTCTTACGCGCTCTGATTGTAAAATTTCGTGAGGTATGGATCTGTGTAGGTACTATATACATATTTTATATATATATATATATATATATATATATATATATATATATATATATACATATACATATATATATATATATATATCATGCATTTCTGAATGTACTTCGGCTACACGCATGGCATTTTACACTTTTAAATGTGACCCAGTTTGTTCATCTGTCTCAGATTTGGTTAAAAATAATCTTACAGTCAAGGACATTAAACGCTACTTTGGAGGTTTGGCATTTACTCTACAGCCTGCAAATGTGTGACTAATATTTCACTATTCTGGATGGAGACTTTTCTTAAGAGTGCGTTTGGTTTTCCCAATCAAGCGTCGTCGCTGAATCTGTCATCCTTGCGTTCGCGCTCGCTTGTCAAACTGGCGTTTGTTCCTCGTTTCCAACTGGCAAAACCAAATGAAAACAACACAACTGCCGGTGGCGAATGGAGATTTATTTCCACGTCCAGGAACCTCCCTCCTCACACTTTTGCTCCTCATTCGTACAGCTCCATTAAAAAACATAGAAAAATAAACATTGGTATCACAACTAATCATTTAGGGGTTTAATTCAAATATACAATTTGCTTATGAAGAAACTACAAAAAGAGGTGAGGAGGAAGGAATTCAATGGTGGCTATGTTTACATGGACATCCAGAACCAGTTAAGTTGAGACAATCTTCCTTTCTTGCTCCGTCTTATGAATCTTATTCACCTTCACATAGTTCTTATAACCCAGAAAATGTCTGCCCATGTAAACGCAGACCATCTCTTAAAGCTTATTGAGCCTACATTCAGCAAAGTCAGAGTTGTGTGTGTCGTCGTCGTCGCATACGTACATCGTGCGTCCGCTGAGTTATAGGAAAGCGATGCTAAGCTGTGCTAATGTCGAACCAGGTGGGAAGACCTTAGCGGGTCTGAGTTGTTGTTTTTTTACGTTTTATTTGATTTGATTTTTTTTTAAGACTACTAAGCCCTCACTCTCGCTCGACCGAGCAAATAAAGCAACTTCAGTTCAAAACAGAGGCGCCTTTTAACAGTCCAACGTCTTTTCCCTTTGAGTTGAGACGCTCCCGTTTATGGACGTCCTGAAGGTCCGCTTCAATTCCTCTCAATCTGCTCCAGGTCAAGCTCTCCCCCGAGCTGGAAGATGTCGCCGCTCGCCCCGTGGTCGCCCTTCCAGAGGGTGACCTGGCCCGGCGGCGAGCCGGATCGGGAGCCCACGCTACAGGCGGAGTCGCTGTCCGCTTCGTCATCCGACCAATCCTCGCCGTTTCCCGTCGTCTCCCGTCGGGGTTCCAGTCCCAGTTCGGACACGGCAGTGAATTCCGATCGGCGTTGGATCGACGGGGGCGGATCGGATCGACAGCTGTCGAAGAAAGAGAAGCCTGGGCAACTCAAGCTCTGGAACGTTTGGAGTTGCTGTCAAAACATCCAGAAAAAAATTCAAGTGAGTACATGCAAATTGCAGTAATGTGAAGTATTCAAGTATAGATTAGTGTATTCTGAAAGAATATTAATATATATTAAAAAGTGTGACAATGTTAAAAGTCAGGGACTGATGAGTCAGACATTTGAATGAAAACCAATATAGCTAGAATTAACTATGGCATAACCAAGTTCATAAAATGGCGATATTAATCGATATATTGATCTCGATCAAGTAATTGTAGTACCTCAAGTATCTATTTTGAATTTTTGATAAAAAACAAAACAAACAAACAAGAACAGTGGCGCAATTTGAAGCATACTTGATTTTAATAGATGGCAATCCGTTTGGAATCGACGGCACGGAAACATGACCTCTCAGTTTTTGCCTCGATAGTAGTAGTGCTCTTGTTTTATTTTCGGCGAGTTTTCATCTTGAGGATTTCCTGTCACTTTTAGTCAGATGAAGTTTCACTTGCACAATTGCGGAAAACAAAACCGTCTTCACACACGTAAAAGTGCATCTTTTTCTGGCTTTGCTGAAGAAGAAAGTACCTCAACTGAAATTTAGAGTTGGCATTAGAAATGATCCAGTTCTCAGATAGCCCCGTGCAAGGTAGTGCAGTGAACGGGTTAATCATCTGTGGAGCGACAGATGTTTTGAAGGCATGGAGGTGAATAGAAAAGAGATTTTTTTTCACTGGAGGACGGACAAAGTTGGCTGTTGCCACGCAGCGGGAGTCTCCCGCTAGTGGCCTGGCAAACACAACGCCAATGCTTCAGGTGATAACGAGAGGAGTGGGAGGCCTCGCTTGGAAGGAAAAAAGGGGGATTTCTACACCCTCTCCGTATTCACTCCCCCTGGTATTACTTGACTACTAATTATTCCGGCAGAAGAGAAGGAGGAGGAGGAGGAAAGTCGGGAGGGGGGTTGGGTGGGAGCTGCTTTGTCACTATATGATGTGCTTCCCATAAAACCCACTGGGGACCGCCTGAGATTTGGGAAGATTACTTTTCTGTAGCGTGCCCACTTTTACATGGACACTAGGGTAAAAAAATATTTTCTTCATTCACCGCCGTGCCTTCAAAGTCCTCCATCGTGATTGGACCAACTTTTGGGTATCATTGAAGAAACCCCTCAAAAAATATTCAATTTTTAAAAAGTCAGCCCAAACAAAAAAGTACGCATTACAACCAATGGTATGAAATGCGAAACCATGCAAAGGACCGATTTTACGCTATTGAGAGTGAGGGAAGTCCAATCCGTCTAGACTGCAAAAGTTGCAAATAAAACAAGTTATAGCGGCGCTTTCAAATGAACAAACCTAAAAATGGAGGCCATTCCAAGTCAGCAAAATGTACTGAAACGAGGTCAGTAAACAAAACAGCGCGAGAAAAAAAGCAGGCCCGGCTGTGCAAAAGAAAGGAATCTTGATCTCGTGGCGGCCCCTCAGACGACACATCGCCCGTTCATTCGTAGCGTACCGAGGACACTGCCTAGATAAGCAAACTTTACAAAGAAGGGAGAGCGTCCCGTTATTAAAACGAGATAACGCGTTTACGCGGCGAGTCGCGTCACGCCGTCCTCGCGTTCCCACGTTGCCGTTCAGCTATGCTCGCCATGCGTGCCATTTCAGGAATGGAGCGAGGAGGGGGGAATTGTATTAATAGCGCGGGGGCTTTGGTCCCTTGTGATGCGAGCGCTTTGCTTTGACTTGCAAGTGCAAACTTCCGATACAAGAAGTAGGGCAATACTAAAATCCATATACGTAAGTGCGTAAAAATGTAAAAAAAATATTCACATCTAATTACTTCCTCCATTAAACCAGGGAATTGCCAGCCAACTTAAATTGGCAGCCAACGACGGCGCTCGCGATATTATTCGAAGAATTTGCACTGGAGGGCGGCGGGGTCAACGCTCGTAAATAGCTACGATCAACGATTATCACGTCGTGTTGCGCTGACGTCTCTCATTGGGGACTTGTTTTGCGTTGACTCTCCTCGACCTCGCGCACCCACAAAAGATTCTTGTGTCTGAAGCGCTTTGACGTTGCAAGGAATTTGCGAGACGACAGCGTTGTCATTTTGCCATCTGCCCTGACGCATTTGCTGCTCATATCGTTGCCGCTGATCAAAAATGTCTATGCAGATTTTTGACATGCGGGCTCTTTTCCAAACTATTTCCATTTGGTTCACATGGGTGTGTCGAGTCCAGAGCAAGTTAATAGAACAGAGAATTAAGTCATGTTTTGAGAATGACGTTTTGATGCGAGCAGAAAAAGTTTCAAGAATAAGTGCATATTTTGTACTCAAGATCCTAGGGTGGTTCTTGACAATTCATTCATTCATTCCGTAATTTTTCAAGCTCATTTGTGATGTTCCAGTTTTAAGACCGTAATATGAAAATGAAAGCGCAACATTACGCAAGTAGAGTCGCATTGTTCCAATTGTTTGACTCAATTCAATGAGGATAATTCAGTTCAAGCGATTTAGTTACAAGTGACTTGGCTTTTTGCCCACTTCCATTCACTTAATGGCGTATTGCGAGCGTCTATCAACAATTGTTAAAGATGTCTATCATCAAAGAGTGCATGCCATTAAACTTGTACACCCTTATTTTTGTAGCCAGGGCTCGTTTATAGCCACTGATTGCGGAGCCAAACATAATGTCTGTTGGGTCTTGTCATGGTTTTCTGTATGCAATCACTTCTTTTTTTGGGCCGCAGTGGTTTGGTGATAAAAGCCCTAAAAGCCTGGTCGGGGCAGGAAATGACAAGTCAAAGGGTGGGAGTCTCGGTGAATAAGCAAACGGACGTCAAGGGGGCCCTGACCTTTTGGATTTACCCAACAGACTTGATGAAATGCTAACCCGCGCCCGGTTCTTTCCGTGTGCAACGTTAGGCGGCATGACTGAACATGAGGCATGTTTCGTCAGTGAGCACCACTCCCCACCTTGGATACTTTAACATGTGACCTCGGAACGTAGGCTTGCGAAGACGTGGTCATACAACCCAGAGAACTCATCTTGATCAATTTCACTTAGTACCCACAGTAATCCATAGGCCAATTTACAGAGAGAAGAAAATGGTACCCTGACACTGTTACTTCAAACCTGCTCGTTTTGGTTCAGACTTTTTGGGATGGTGTGAATGAAAACCAGCAAATGCTGGTGTCAATTTGATATCTGGGCAGCCACCAAAATGAAAACTATGCTGGAAAATAAACAATGAAAGTGACGCTATGATTCCTTCATCCCATCCCGACTGTTTTGTCCAAAGATGGAACAATGTTTCCACATGTGAGGGATTTGTTGTCAAAATTTCTGACTTTTGCAATGTGAAGAGGGACCGCATCAAACCAAAAGGAGTTTATTTTATTGTGGCCTGGACTAAAGAAAGCGAACTATGGACTTTCCCTGTGAACTACTTCCTTTCCTTGAACAAATGGAGTGTAAATCGAGGCTCACCATGAGAGCTCGACAAAAGTTTGCCTTTGCATGTCAGCCGATTCTGCCTCACCTGAGTCATCTTGACCAGATCCAGAGAGGGCCTCTGCTCATGGGCATCCTCAGGTCTCCGCCTCTTCATCCCGATCTTTTTATCGTTCAGCACGCAGGGCTGCGACCTGCTCCGAGACAGGGAACCGCTACCGTCGCCCCTCTGGCCGGACCGGCGCCCCAGTTCCGGGGTGGAATCCGGAGAGCTGGCCTCCGAGGCCTCTTCCCGCTGGACTTCGGGCGGGATGATCTGCTCGTGGGACAGGGAGAGAGGTCGCAGGAAGGGGCCATGGTAGGACTGCTGAGTTTGCGAGAAAGGGGAGCCGGGGGACACCGGAGAGGCCGTAAAGTGAGGGTGGGCTGGCAGCCGCTGCTTGAAGAAAGGCAGTTCCAAAGGTCCGTCGCCTGGGATGGCTGTGCAAGACGGAAAACTGAAGCTAGAGCTCCGCTGCATGGCGGGGCAGTGACCGCTAGAGAAGGCTCCGCCCACACGGACGCTGCCCCCGCTGTAGCACCTTCGCTTCTCCACCGCCGTCCACAGTCGGGATCCCTGAGGCCGCCACGATGAGCGGAAACCGCCAAATTCGTCGGAGAGGGACAAAGAGCGACACTGGCGCTTGCTGGGGGGCGCTGTGGGAGCTTGGCCGGCGGCAGTAGTGGCGTAGTGCAGGGCGGCGGGGACGACGGGGTTGCTTTTGTTCAAGGCGCCTTCAGCCAGGTTGAGGTCTCGGATCAGGGTGGTGATAGCTGTGGTCGTGCCCGGTCTGGGACTGGTGTCCCACAAGCTTTCCAGACTGGTAACGGACTGGAGGCTTCGCCCTGGATTCAGCCATCTGTCTGCCTCTGCAAAAGTGACAAACACGGACTCTCAGAATAATCAAGGACCTTGAGGGGACGGGACACACGACAACACATGCCTTGTCCCGTAATACACTATGTTATCTAAATAACAAACCACCGGCCTCAATATAGTATGAGAATTAGTTCTCATCGCAAAGAAATCTATTTTTCTGTTTACCGTACAATGGCGCCAGGGTTCCACAGTCACGGCAGGCAGTTTTAATATAGAACAAAAGCAACAATGTTGAGTGAAATTGTGAAGGAACTGTGAGTCCAGAAAGCTATTCATGACCAGAATCATTATAATCGCTGACTAAACAGACATTTAGAATGACATGATTCATTGTCGCTACGCATGTACAAAAGCATTCCTGCAAGAGTACTACCATGTTGTATTTAACTTTTAGTACATGCGTTTGTATTTCATCTTTAGAAACCACTCGTTGGAAAACCTATACTATTCGGCACAATTTTCTTGGGTTTCACCGGACAAGTTTCCTCACCCAAATGCTGTCGATTTTGTTATTACGTTGAAGTGGTTCCTTTAAAGCGGAGCATTTAAACGTAGCAGTGACCTGACAGGAATGCCGTGAAAACAACTCAATAAAAGCAAGGACTGCAAAAGTATCTTGTGACGCCTGAATGGATGAGGCACGCAATGGAAAGCCCACACCACACTGCTAAAATACCGACAAAACAAAAAGGAGAAAAGAGCGTCGTGAGTGTTTTTTATCGAAGGAAGTGTATTGTTATTAAGCTCCCATGAGACTGTGATGTGCAACGTACTTTTATGTAGGCAGGTGCAACCTATCACAAGTGTGTGACCAAGAAAAGGAAGTTAAAGCCCACTACAGTGGAACCTTTGAGGCATAACACGACCTGTTTTCATATTTTCACAACAGCACGCGAAACTATTTTTACACAAAAGAAATAATAAACAGAACAATCTTAATGTTAATGCACTGGCGACTAAAGGTCACACATCACCATTGAGTAGGATGAGAAAATGTTGACATTGGGTGTGCAAGTGTAAAATAGGTTCACCGTTGTAAAAGAAAGTGTCAGTAAAACATGTTATGACACAAATGACTAGGCCGCAGTCTTTGAATGTGAGCAATAATGTAACATTATTAACTGTCAACAGGTTCACACACAGTTAATGTTTAATTTGTTCAGCTTGTTCAAAGGTTATTGAAACATCTTATTAAAAAAGCATTTATACTTGTCATACAAGGGTAAAAAAAAGTGAAACATCACTTCAACTCTGATAACATTTTCCTCACTTTTCGACAAGAGAAAAGTCCACATGCCAAAATCATGCTTTGTTTTCAGTGCAGTTTTTTGTGCCCTTTTTTTTGCAACTCTAGAAAAATGAAGGGTCAAAAAGAAAGTGGAGAACTCACCAGCAGTTCCACAAGAGAAGAGGGTCGTCCCCTTGCTCATGGTGTGGAACTCACGCTGAAAAAGAGGGCAGAAAAATTCAGAACATTCAAAATATCCATACACAGTACATTGTCATTTTGAAGTGTCACAGTCACCTGAAAGGCAGGCAAGAATTTGGTAAGAAAATATACAATACTTCAAGTAAAACATTACTAGAATGAACTAGACTATTTTATACTCCTTTACAACTCGTAACCCATTTACTAACTGTAACTCTTGCCTCGAGTCTACAGGCTAAATACTACATAGCTGCTATACTATACCATAAAATCAATGTGCTGAAGGTATATTGTCGTACCAATTATAATAAAAACGTTATTCTTATTGTAGGTGACATTTCAATTGCAGTTGTCAACGAGGACAAGCAAACGGCTGAATGGTGCTTTATTGATTTGCCATTTTTTATTTTTCCCCATTGTTCAGCTTGTCTCAGTTCACTATTGCAGATTTGATTAAGACTGTAGCGCCTGTGAAGGTTTGCCTGCACACGCCTGCCTGCCTTGTGATCTCTCTTTGTCTCACGGTTCGCTCAGTTGCAACAGGGTGGCGGTTTGTGTTACACACGAGGGACAAAAGGGAAAATTCAGCGGAAAATTACAGTGACTCATGCTGAGGTTATCGCTGCCAAAACAACAATAAAAAACAAATAAAATACAAACCATTTTCTTTGATGGAAAAGAGTCGGTTTGTATGTTTACAGCACGCATGTCACATTTGATTCAAAACTATCAATAGTCAACTTAACATTGGAGTTTATGCTTGTCATTGAAATTATTGTATTAAATACTGTTATTCCATTTATCTATTCACCCAATTTAACCTAAATATAATGGTAGTCTTGGCAAAGTGTTGGGCCCTTTTTCAAAAGACAGATGCCGTTTCGTACCTCTAACTTTTCTACGTAACCCAAGACTGAGGTCCCACCTCCGACTTTAGGGTTCCGTATCACCCCCTCCAACTTCACCTCCTAACCCGCACAGACATGTTAAACTTTGGTCGCTTTACATATCTTATTCTGTGTTGAAAATCCTCTTCGTCAACAGTAGTTGGCAAACCGACCAAATGGTGCATTACAACCTTTTCTAATTAACGAGCATTGAATGAGCGCCTCTGGGCAAGCTGAGCCGCCTTTGACGCTAAACCATGAAGCCTTTGGGTGTTGACGTCAGTAGGTGTTTTCAAAAAGCCTTGGGAATATACTCAGCTGCGCATCGCCACTTCCAAAAAGTATACATGGACTTTAAATTCCAATTTGCACAAGAAAACAAAAACGGTGGCTCGTACCCCCAAACTATTTTACCCCCAAGTCAAGGTACCGAAGTATATAATCATTGCAAAGTACATGTGAGGTCGACATAGATCAAATTTAAGCATGAAAGTTCTAACTCGTCACTTACCGGCCGTCGTTCGCAGCTTTTGGGCCTTACATCATTGACACCCTTCTTCTTTTCTAGGCTTTTGGAGAATATGATCACCATGGTAAAGCTGCGCTCCGCTCAAATGTCATTGGGCAAAGGAAAATGAGGTGGAGTAGGCCACGGGCATCCATTTCAGACGAGGGTCGTTCAGTCAGCTGGCACCTCCCATCTAAGCTGGCAAACAGGTAGGCTGCCCCTGGCTCTGTAAGGACAGAGAAAATAAATCTTTTAATGTTTAGAGTCCTGAGAATGATGAATTGACTTCTGTAGTGTGCTACGTCACGATGCAAGTATTTGCAACTCTGCTTTGCTGGCATGTGAGATCATAGACATCACATTGCAGGTTTCAGCTGTGCCCTTTTTTCTAAAATATGATCCAATTCATGACACCATTCGGTAATCATGCATCGTAGCGTATTAGTATTCAGTTTTCCTTGTAAGCTATGCCAAGCCAAGTCGTAGAATGAGTGGCATGTTAGTAAAAAGTCAGAAATGTAATCCAATACAGTGCTGTTGCATTTCAATCTGACCCTTGACGGTAAGTGTACATCACAACAAAGGGTCACACGTAAAACACAATATCAATGTTTTCTTTCCTTGATGGGGCAAAAAGGTTAGCATAAGACAGCTGAATAAGTGGAGCACGCGATGCTGCCAGCTATTTGACTTGCCTTATTTCCCTGCATAACAACCTAGGTAGTTTTATACGATTTTATGAAGGAGCTTTCCTTTTTTTACTTCCTTTAAAAAGAACGGGAAGCCCGATTGCATGTCTGGTTTGGCAGTAAAATACAGAGCGTGCAGTATGTTGCCATGTGGACAGGTGACAAAGTCAAGGAAAGGAAAACAACATGTGTTTTACTAGGGAGCTGGCATGGATTCTTCTAGTCCCCCTGGAGGTCTACTAGCACGGCTATGAACGCTATTCTTCCAACATCATGTGATGTTTTGACGACGCCTACAGCCACAAGTGCTTCATCCTTTTCCACAACATGCATTGGGATTTTTCCGTTCATTAAAACCCTGTTTTTAGGAGCCAAATGAGTACTTCTCGAGCTATAAGCTGACGTCTGCTCAAACTGATTCCTCAGCCAAGACACGTGGGGAAGGAAACATGTCGAAACCATTTCTATAATTCCGGGGAAAGGCGACATGTCTAAAGATGTGGTAGAAGGAGTTTATATGGAAGTGCGCTTCATTCGTGGATACATTGAGTCTGCAGGCAAACAGAAGTAGTTCTAAAAGGGGTTAGCCTTAGCTAAAGAGATCCTAGGGACATTTTGTCCTAATCCGTAATGTAGGAGTCGAAAGCAAAGTGTAATAACCTCAATCATGACGCATACTCATTTTTGGGTGGAAAACAGTTGAACAGGCAGGCGTGGCATTTCGTTGCATGTTTTAAAATGGGAAAATGTGCACTTCGTGATCGACCAATACATTCGGAAAAGGTTAAGATCATGTCAAACATTTCAGGCTGAGGTTGTTTTAAAACATGGATTTGTTTAGCAGATATTTTTACAGCAAAAGGTTGGATGGATAGTTAAAGGCTTTCTTAAGGATTAAATCTGAGGCGCTTGTTTTTATGATTCATCCAGACGGGCTCGCTCTAATTTGGATTTTTCAGGTATGCTTTCTTCATCCATTTGCTGGATGGCAGGAATAGCCGCCTGGCCTCGGACTCGGGCTTCCCTCCCTCATTAGCTGACCGCCCAACGTCCAATTAGAGAGCACGCTTCGCAGCACCCCAATCAAGTGCTTGCGAGAAGCGACACACACCAGCCTTAATGGCTTTTGCAGGCCGGTCTGTGTAACATGTACTCACGTGTTAAGTGAAGGTCACCAGACTTGTAGACCGTGCCTGTACGCTATTGGCTTTTCTGCATACAAACCAGTTTGTATTACTTTTCATCCCCAGTGATTTCGTGACTACACTGGAGCTGTTTTACTTTGGCGAGGCCTAAACCAACTGCCAGCATATGACTCCCATTAGCTCCATTTATCCCGGAAAGTCAGCGGAGCACAACTGGGCCTCTCGCAGGAATGGAAGGCCCGTGTTAGCCTTCTTGTTTGGAACAGAAAACGGGAATGTCCTTGTTGATTGGTGTACGATTACGTCGGCCGATTGGGTCTGACAGTGGGAAACGGGCAAAGTCGACGAGTGGGTTTCAATGCAGAACTTGGGGTGCTCGCTGTTAACGGGCAGGAATTTTTGCATTTTTGCAACTTGACTAAATGTGTCTTTCTTGTGGGGGTGTCCGAAGTTCAGGCGTCATGGGATAATGCGGGGAATCGATCACATCAAATGCCCAATCTTTCATCCATATTTTCTAGGCCAAGTCACGAGCACAACACTTCTTTGCAATCCAACCACGTTTCAAAATTATTGTAGCTTGTTGTAGCCATTCACATAGCCCTCATTTGTTCACATTCATGTGAGTTTACTATAGACTGTGTTTCCAAATGAATAGTTAGTTCCACACCACACTCCCTTTTTTTGTCCGACTTTGCAAAAGGATATCCGAGTCGGCCCCTGTTACGTCACGTTGGATTACAGCTAAATTGATGGGAAGCTTCATCACTAAATGGGGACAAATCCACCGCTACTTGCTTCCAGATTTAATTTGGCCTTATCAAATCCAGTAGTAATTCCAGTCAGATTTGTGCAGGCCGGGTAACAGTGCAGACAGCGGCTCTCGACTCGTAATAGCAAGTGACTGGGGAGGGCACTGGAAAGGGCAGCTAAGATAATGTGGCTCCTTGCCCAAGCTGTGATTTGTGCAGGCAGATGAATGGATGCCTAGTTGGGGCCCCGTGAAGCTCTCTGACGAGGGCATTTTATGTCCGTCGGCGATTGGCTCGACCTACTGCATACTTGCGCAGAGCGCTTCTGCTGTCAAGATTTTGATCGATGGCGGTATCCAGTGAAACAAATATACCATTGTACTTTAATCAAGCATTTAGGAATATTCACATCCAATTCTTAATGTGAAATCATTGAAAAGGATTTAAGGGAGTTTAAACAGAGACAAAGATCAGACCTGAATCACATGTCTGTTTTACAATCTGAATTACGTGCTCGGTGATAAGGCCTATCTCAAACTCTGGCTACTTGTGATGTCTGATATTTTTATTCTTCTACCACTGTCACTTCATGCTTTAGATTATAGCAGCCATGAAAAGGGCTTTCCTATCTCTGACAAGAGTGGCTAGCGTGCTATGTGATAGCTCCCTATCCCTGCGCAATCGCTCCAAACGAGTAGTAGTGTATTTTCAAATTGATAAAAATCCAGGCGTCTTTTATACATTTTACAATCTTGCATGTTAGCCATCTGGTGTACGGGTGATCCTATCCTACCATCTGGATCGCACTTCTAGTTGAAGGGACACCACTCATGCATACCTTGAGACCATAGCATACACCAACCATGTAGAGGTACCAACTCAAATAAGATACTATGCAGACCAATCTCATGGATTCCAATGGCAAGACATGAATAGCTGTTGACATGGAAACAAAATAGAAGAATTTAAAAGAATGGTTTTGGCCGCAAGCCAGTCTTTTGGTAGGCACGCAAGGGTGAGCCATCATTTAGTTCCAAGTCCACAGGGTGGACCATCCATTCAGGGTGAACTCACAGCCACCCCACTCACCAGTCGTGAGGTGCAGGTCATAAAGATGGTTCCTAAAGAGGTCAAGACATACCAATGAGGGCTGGGACCATCACCCCTAGTATTCACAAGCAGGGAAACATTGGCCCCGAACCCTCACTCCATCTTCACAAGTGCTCAAACAATGAGATGCGGTTCATTTGTCATTTAATCAATCTTGTGCTCAGGAATCATCCTTTTAAAAGTCCATCTGTAGTCCTCTGTGCTGAGTAAGCACGAATGGCACAAATTGGAACACTTCCCCATGCAATGCGAGGACGCAGCTTACTTTGTGGCAATCAAATTTCGGAGGAATTTTGAAAAAGATGTCCCATTCACCAAGTTTATTATTCTTAGTTATGTACAACAAAAAAAGTGAACAATAATTTTGATCTCACCGATGTCATCCATGAGCATGCCTCATGACGTTTCCATTAGTATGTTAGTATTTGTCATCTTAACGTGGAAAATGTTGCAGGGTATAAAGCTGACAGCTATTAGCGCCATTATTCCAAATTGAAGGGCACACAAAATTACCATCAGTTTGGAGCTCTGTATGCTAGACATACCAATTCCAAAACTTCAAAGTTATATCTTTCCTCCACCACAAACAACAGTAAAACTGAAGACTGTAAGTTTGGGCCAAACATGTTTGCACCCCTATCAAATCAAACTTGATGGAGCTATTGCGACATTATCAGTCGTGCACTTCTGTAAAAATGCTTGTTATGGCAACCAAAATACAAGCAGAAAACCACAATGAAAACTCAACATTTGTCCCTTAAAACAAAAGCGTTTTGCCAAGCAGAAGTGGTGGAGGTGCAAACACAACACAAGGACCTCTGTGCAGCGTGTAATGTATTCAGGGGGTCGGGACCCCTGTCTCAGAGCGGAGCTCATACAAAGTGAAGCCCTGACGTGCCTGACAGGCACAAGATCAGGTGTTCCACTTTGAGTGCGAGAAGGTACGAGGGGCCCCTTGCCCTCCCTCGACCGCAGTGACCCTCGCATGCCTGGACTCTCCGTCCACCAGGTACCCTCCCCTCGCTAATTACACCCCCCCCCCCCCCCTCGTATGAATCTTATGCCTTTGGTTTCCTTCATTATCCAGTGCACACTAACCAGAGACCCCTAAATTCAACAGGGGTACGGTTACGTGTTGGCCAGCAAGCATTGCGATTTCACAGCTCTAAAAGTGGCGAGGCGCCTGCAGCGTGGTGCGCACAAACAAGCAACAAACAAAATCATCTCACAGTTAGTTACATAACCAATGTGTATGTCACGGTCGTGTTAAGCGAGGGAGTGTATTTGGGGAAGAAAAAGCCCATGAGCGGCATTCCACTGCTCCATTCATTCACTCGCGAGGGGGTTGGCCAAGGACCCTCTGACTGCACGGCGTCGTGTGAAGAACAAGACGGGTGTGTTCAAGAAGGCTTGCTCTTTTTTTGTGTTAACATACTTTGAAAAAGAAATAACCAATTTACTACCCAACACTTTTTTTTCACTTTAGGCCTTGCTACTATGTTTTCAATTAGCAATGTGTCATCCCTAAAATAGACAGGGAGTTGAATGAAGATTTTGTTTTAAACACCATTTGAAGGCTATTTCCATATTGTCCCCTCCAAACTCACAATTTGGTCACATAGCGATGAGTTTGTGGTGGATCCTTAAACAGTTCAAAGTGGTCTGTATAAATACGAGCTCTCTAATCCTGCACCCTGTTGAACTCTGATTTACTGATCGGATCTTTTTTATTTTTTTCCTCAGTGCAGTCGTTGCAAATATTGTTTGCAAAACACATGCTGGTGTATGGAAAACAAGGCAAAATGCAAATCCCAAACGACCTGCTTGGACCAGGACTCGTCCCGTCATTCAAAGCAGGATCATCGAGTCTCTTCCTTTCAGGTCTGAGCCTGCGTCAAGGGAGGATCTCGCATATTAAATGTCAGCTTTACACGGGGGCAAAGGCTGTTCCAAGCTAACCGCATAAGAGTGGCACACCAAACAAATTACATAACTGGGCGAGAACAGGTTCGAAATGCACACCGTGTGCAATTAACCTGCGTGTGCTTCACAATGGCGGTTTTAATTAGGAGATACTAATTATCAAGAGAGCACCTCTGTCCTATACACAAATACACAGCGTGATTACTACAAGTAAATAAGGACGATTGACTAAAACTATGCAGTTATGATAAAACGGAAATTAACCTGACCTCGTTTAATGCATGCAATGACCTAGAAAGGACACACATATATATATATATATATATATATATATATATATATATATATATATATATATATATATATACACATGTATATATATATATATACATACACACATTTATATATATATATATATGTTTGTATATATATATATATATATATATTTATATTTACACATACATACACAAATATATATATATCTTTATATATATGCATACGTGTATATATATATATATATGTATATATATGTATATACCGTGTACTTCCCTTTTGATATACCATATTGTGTTTGAATTTTCAAAGTTCTAATCACTGTATTTATGTCAGCAAACATTTTTATTCTATTTTTGGTTTTGAAAGAGTATGCAAACAAAAGTTATGCGGCGACACGATGCATACTGCATCTCCAGAAAGCTTTTTATCTTTTGGAGTATTTTTGGCATGAGAACTTTTCTCGGTGTGCGTAAGAATGTGGCTTTTTCTTTGCTGTTCTTTTCAGGCTGGCAGCGTGTCGACATCAGACTCACAAATCTGTCACGTTAACCAGGAGGGCATATACATACTGTATACACCGCCAGTGGAACAAACACAAGAAGAGCCATGAGGTCGGTGTTTGTTTCCAATGCCTGCGCAGCCGTACAGGTTTGAGTTTCACTGTTTGTAGTTCTAACTGCGGGTCACAGAGGAAGCTCAACGCTTCTGAAATGGAGACTAGCGTGAGGGACCCACACGCACAGCCATACGCGCGAGCCACGTCCGACAAACTCTTCCCCAGTCACTTCGCCTCGGGCCAGCGCAGGCATAAAAGAGTGTCAGTGTGAGGGGAACAGAAAGCTAAATGACACACTCGCTGTGAAAAACAGGAAAATAGTCAGACTCAGACGACACAGAAAGACAAAAAGGGGACAAGGGTGGTAGCAGTGGTGCTTGTGGGCCGACGGGGGGGCTCGGATTGTGCGTCAGTGTGTGAGCATGAATTGAGTCGTACACAGAGAACGGTTTGGCGCCTTGCTCGGCTTGCAGCTGCCTTCCTGACAGAATAGAGCACAAAGACACACACACACACACACACACACACACACACACAGCCAGCTTAGCACATAAAGTGACAACCTGCAATCCACGAGGTTTGTCAAACTTACTTTTTGCACTTTAGTGCACCAAACGACGATAGCAGGGGTGTCAAACTCAGTTTGGTTCGCATGCCACATTAATGCCAGCTGGATCTGGGCCGGACCATTTTATTTTTAACTTACTTGCTGCCATTGACGGTGCTAGACGTCCAATCCATTTGACTGGGAGAGGCGAATTACATTTTATTAGTGCCTGTACTATTTTCACCATTTTTCAAGGTACAAGAAATACAATATATGCATTATGAAATATGTATGAATATTTTTCTAGGTGTAACAAAACAAACTTTTCCACATTGTAAGCCGTATTTTTGGTTTGAAAAGCAATACTTTAATAATACATTTGGACAATATCACAATCAAATTCACAGAATTTTGAAGCTTCTCCTTCAAATCAAAACATAAAAAGGGGTACATTCAAAATTAATTTCAATAGCATTTTAAAAAAACGTCCATGAGAGCCTTGCAATTGAAACCCATGTGACAAAATTGCTTGCAACATCGGTTTGCAATGTGACATGATAGCAGGAAATGCAAACAGGGGCGTTATAACGTTATGAAAAAAAAGCTGCAATGTTGGCATCCTTTCTCATGAGTGTAAAATGAACTTATAAACCACGAGCAGGCGTGCCGAGAAACGAAACTATCTCTTGACAAAGATAAAGATTACATCTACTTTTTCGGTTGTCAACTCTTTCTCAAACCGGCCTATCAGCCAGATGAGCCCTGCAAAAGTGGGCCTGCTAGAGTAGTCCCAAGTACACTATTTCCCATTGGTGCTAAACCAGTTTCTGTATTGACTGTGTCCACAGCCATCAAGCAGCCCGCCATATTAAGAAATAGGGGCCAAACAAGTCCACTTCCGAGCCAGCACGAGAAAGGGAAATGGTCCCATCATTAGTGTAAGGACACTGCGGCTTGCATGCTTGCAAAATAGCTCATGATGACGCCACCATTTCAGCCATACCAAAATCCCAATCACATCTTGTAAGTATCACGCACGTTACACAAAATGAATATCTTACATTTGACGTTCCACATAAAATGGAGGCGTAAACGACACAGCCAAAGTTGGATCATTAAAATATACAAAATGACACTCCATTTTCACTCCATTACATATTTTGCAGTATGGGCTCTTTGCGATGTATCTTGTAATCATATTTCAGCAATATCTATAGTTTATAAAGTTTTTTATGACAGCTACTCTATTGATTTTGTTTGTTAAACACGACTAAGAGTCCGTTTGGGTGCACCTATGATTGTTCTTTTTGTTTTATGTTTACAAGCCATAACAACTTTGATTTGGACTTCAGGCCTTTGTGTCCATCCTCACACTGACAACAGAAAGCGCTTGGGGGGGAAACAACAATGGGGCCATTGTTTTCAAAGCACTTGATTGCACTCACACACACTCACACACACACACACACACACACACACACACACACACACACACACACACACACACACACACACACACACACACACACACACACACAAATTACCTCGATGCTGGAGTAGATATGACTCATCTTTGTCACAGGATAAATACATGCAGTGTGTGTGTGTGTGCTTCTTCTGCACACTAATACGATAACTCCATATTGCTATTGAGACTTAACTGCACTGGTTGACACCTGTGCATTATATAATACAATTTGATTATGTCACCAGTAGTTCTGATGATCAATGTATTCATATAATCATTTGGACAATAGTGCACTATGTAATAACCAGTGCACATGAAAGTGGATTGTGACCAGTCTTCTTCACATGCAGCAACAGGTTGGTCATGCATAAAAACACACATTGACAATTATGACAACCTCTTGTAAACTAGTTTCTGTTAATCATCAACCTGAATCGCAAAAAGATGAACCTTAATACAAAACTTAGGACAGAGACGATCTTTTATAAAGGCGTTATTACGACTACTCTGCACAAAAAAAGGCAAAACAGGCAACTTCTAACAATGTTGGACTTGTCACGCTCTTAAAAGTGACAAAATCATGCACACACACATCATAATGGGCGCCATGATTACCTGGCCAGCAGAGGCTCTTCTTTCCGAACTAGGACATCTTTCTTGGGGAGGGATCGGGGCTGGGGGTGGGAAAGAGAAGGCTTGAGACTGTTCCAAGGGAGTCAGCTTGACTCGCCGGAGGCGTGAAGCAAGACTGCGAGCAGCTGGTAGTTGGGAACTGCGTTTTGCTCTCAGCAAGGCTTCCCAAAAATGTCAGCGAAGGGGAGTTCCAAGATGAGTCGCGCTAGATTAGTCCATGAAATGTCATTCAAACTCTAAAATAAACTCATCCGCACCTCATTTGTTGGATATTAAACCGAATTCAAGCGTGGGTTTTATATTTCTGCCCATGAAAGATTTAAAATTAGCGGAACTAAATCCAAAACACCCTGGCTGAGTTGGTACGCTCCACTGTGGTCCTCCTTTAGGCGTTTCCAATACCCCAGTGCTACTTTATCCTCTTCACGAAGCAGTTGCTCTTAAGAGTTCACTTTGTGGTTTATGTAGTTAAATTTAATTGTTCATTCAGTCCCCTTGAGTAGTCAAGGAAACAAACATAATGGAATCTACTTACAACTTTAAAGATGGGGGCGATATAGCCAGTATAAATGTACTACTTGATATGATTTCTTGTTCACGTTCAGGATTGCCATTTTTAAAGTCAATTATTGTTTAAAAACATTTTGGGGAAGGTCACCCAATTTCATGTTTTGCATTAAATCACATCAATCCATACATTTGAAAAAAGACAAATAGTGACTTGAAACATTTGAATGGTAATGCATTTATTACAATATAATGTATATATTTTCATAAAAGGCACTCACTAATAAAGACACAACAATATGAAAGTTTACAAAGGTATTGTTATATAATAGCAGTTCTTGTTATTGGTAAAACTGCATTTTTTTTAAATTAAAAAGTTTTATTGAAGCTCCTTACAAACAAACATAGCCACCCATTAGGTTCATTTAATGGGTTATGTTTTAAGTGCATATATGGTTTTAACAATAATTTGAAACATAGCTGAGTTAAGCTCATGGTCTTTCAACAGCCCTAGTGAAAGTGAACATCGCACTTCAGCTATATATACAACAATCTGTGTTGTTCTTTAATAATATCTATGTACAGGCAATGGTAATTTTGAACTAGTACTTGGTTTATTTAAAAAATAAAAAATAAACATTAACCAGAACCTTCTGCTGTGGAAAACTTCTTTCCAACATGTTGGGATTCATTCAAGAAAATCCTCGTAAGACATCTTCAAACGTGTTTCCGAAAGAAAAAAAGGACATAAATATTTGCATTATCGCACTTGACAGCTTCATTTGAAAGCGTAGTATTCATGCACCAATTCCACAAGCTTACTGGCTAACATTACGAGTGGAATAAAAGTGTTTTTTTCAACTTGTGCCAAAAAGTGCTGACTTGCGGGCTTGTACGCTGGGCCAAGCGCTCGCTATTTTCTGCTTTTGTAGCGTAGACTATTTACGGTGAAATGCAGGAGAATGCCAGAATAATGTGATATTGGCAGACGTAAAACATAATCTATGATCGGAAATAGTAGTAGCCACAGTTAAAAGAAAAAAAAGAAATTGGATTTCATTGCGGTTGACATCACTGTTTCCGCTCCTTGGGAACTTTTGTGTGAATGTTGTTGCGTGCATTGGTGCAGGCAGGATACCTTGTTAAAAAAAATATTAGGCGGGTATGGTATCTTGTAAAACTCTAATGTGTTAACCTGACATTGTAGGTTAGGGTTAAGGTGTTTCTTCTTTGGTCTACTGGTCCCGCTTCCAATTAGAAGTCCACAATGTGGTAGTTATTTATGAGCAGCATGACAGACAAGCCTTGTGGCCTCTTGTTTATTCATTATGTCAGCAGCTCTTCATCAGGACTCTTCTGAGCCCTGATTAGCTCGTTAGCTCAGGACCAGTTTTTTTTCTCTTTGACTGGACAGATGGTTGCAGTTAGCCACCGTTAGACAAAACAATGGTAGCTAAACGGGTCAGGGACTAAATGAGGCCCATGTTGGAGAAACAGGTTTAAAATGATGTTTTTCTTCGATTATTATTGTTATTTTTAATTCTAAATGTCTTAAATTGTCTTTTGGAGACTACAGTAACAGCATTTTGGAGACTAAGGGCACAAAACTGCTTTCAAACTGCCAACTACCATTGAGAAAACTGGTTTTACTTTAAGAACATAACAGTATTTTGGAGATTAGGGCCACCATCTATAGATAATTTGCGGAGGAAATATGAAGTGATGACAATAGAGAAAAATATATCAATTACATTGTGGAGAATCAGGCCACTTCACAGTAATTTCTAACAGAAAACACATTTTTCTTCTTTTGCAGCCGGAGTAAGCAAATCACACTTTGGCTCTGCGATCACCGCAAATAGGCCGAGATGAGAAATTGGACGGTAAAAACACAGGGCGTGTTGCTCGTGGGCTACTTTTGACAAATGAAAGGCTCATCATGTCACATGCCATGGGACTCTTCTTCTGATTTCAAACCAGAATTTCTATACCGGGCCAAGTCCTCATCAGCGCTAAGAGGTTCCATGTGAAAACATTTGGACGTGATCAGAAAGATCAGACGTGAGTGTTTTAAGCTCCCTTTTTTTCCTCTCTTCCATCAATCTATTTTAATAGCTTTTCGCTGGGGACGCATTAAGGGCTGTCAGTGAACATGGCTTATTTGAGTTGCATTCAAAAGAGTTTGGATGGCAAAAGACGCCTTATGTAAAGGGAAAGATGTCAAAATGCATGATAATGTGAAAGCAGCTATGCAAATAACACCTGTTTCTTAAAGGAAAACAAAACCTTTCCCCATCAACATTGACTGAATAGTGAGCATTTCATTTCAAACTAGCCGTGCACACTTTAGGTAAAGTATATCGATTAAAAAACAAAATGGGATAACCTTGTTACATTAGAACACTTATCTTAGCACAGAAAAGTTGGCCAGATTGCAAACAGCTGCAATAAACCTCAAACCTGCTCCGACGTTGTAAAATAAATCCACAGTCCGTTAATAATGATGATAAATGTCATTTAACAGAATAAAAATACAATGACCTGAATTAAGCCCGGACGACGTCATGCAGTTTTGCGATTTGAATCCAAGGCAGTGAAACACGTGTTTTTGTTATGTAGTTGTAAAATAAATCCACAGTCCGTTAATCATGATGATAAATGTCATTTAACAGAATAAAAATACAATGACCTGAATTAAGCCCGGAGACGTCCTGCAGTTTTGCGATTTGAATCAAAGGCAGTGAAACACGTGTTTTTGTTATGTAGTTGTACCAAAACCAGATGCTTTTCAGACTATCAAAATAACGTAGGTGCCATATGTGTAATATGTTGTTCATTTTCTCCAAAGTAAACTCTCACCACAGAAAATTTCACTTCAGTTTTCCTTCCTAAAGTTGTTGGAATGTGCAGACTATTCACAAGCATGAAGAAAAAACATCTAGAATAAAAATTCTACTTTCAAGCTACTTTTACATTTACAGACATCGGCTGCTAAATAAAATACACTGAGCAGCAGAGTGGTGGCGCCAGTTTCCCGTAATTGCTCAAAATGAGGAGCAAAAGTTGATTTATTTGTATAAAGCATGGTTGCTAAGGACCAAGGCAAAGCAAACAAATTTAAATGGGAAAATACAATGACTTTGCCAATAAGGAGGACAGCTGAAGGTTTTTGGAACAAGAGACTGGTTTCTCTGAAATAGCTCATATTTGGCTTCTATGTCAGTCAGACCAAGGACACAGTCAGTCGCATTACAATTGTTGCAGGCTTTTTAAATAGCAGTGTTGCATCATGAAATGATCACTCAAAGTCGTTCCATTGCGTAATATAATCTGGCCATTTTATTTAGAAAAGAAATCTATGCACATATACATACAAAATGTAGCAAAAACATGTTTGGTTACATCAGTGAACTCGCTGGAATATCAACGCAGTCACGCTGTTCCCAGTTTTTCCTCCAAATTGGAATCTGGGCGTTGGCAACTCCTGAACAAATTTGAATCCTGTGAGACATCAAAGAGGGTAAAAAGTCATTTGTCACATATCAACAAGCACACAGGCCTCACACAAACATCCTGTGTTCTTCAGTGTAAAATGCAACCCAATGATCTGCAGGCAGTCCCGTTCTGGGATGCCGACAGAAAAGGTGACAGCTAGCTGGCCGCATTCCAAATGACTTTAGACAGTTGTCGCCTGGGGCTCGACCGTTACAGGAGAGTTTGCGTGTTGACTGAGGGGGTCAACCAACAAAAAAAGGGCCCGAGAGTAAATATTTACAGTATGTTTCAATGCTCACAGGTTTCCATGCCAAAAGGTGAAATGAACACCTTTTGTATGTGAAGCTTTGCTGTTTTGCTCGGAAATACAAAGAAAATCCTTGGTTTTAGACAACTAACTATAAGTTGGTCATAAAGTATAGATGCACTGCATGAAAACACAATTTGTGTAGTTGCTCTACCTAGTGGTGGCCTTGCTGGAGTGCAATTGGTTTATCAAAGCAAGAATAGAATAGACAAGTTTCCAAACATGCCACGTACTAATAAAAATGTATACTTGGCATTTTGGCCTCACCTTCATTGAATCGCTCAAGCAGTTGTTCTTTAGTCCAGTTACATGAAGTAATAGAGAAGAACCCTTGATCCTTGAGGGAGTCTTTTAAAGCTTGGACGTATAGTCTTTTCCCTTCGCTCGTATTGTCGGGATTTAGGCTAATAGCATCAAATGTCCCTTTGTCCACGCACACGTCGTAGCCCTCCAGCCCCCCGCTGCAAAAGTCTACCTCCTAAACAGAGAAATACAAATAAACACATGCATCTGACAAGAAAAATGTATAGTTGGAGTGAAATAGGAGCGAGGACTTGACGTAATGCGGGTCACACTGACAGAAGAATTGAAAAAATGCTAATTGAGGTTACAAAACAATTATGTTGTACTATTAGGTGGTGGAAAAATATCTATGAGCAATAAAATAGTCTTTCTCCTCCGTCCTCTTTTAGGCCTATTCAGCTAATGTCAATATTGACTTCAATAGGAGCCTTTTCTGTCCAAGGAAAGCACACACACACACACACACACACACACACACAGCCACTGAACATATGCACTATTGTGTATATACACAGAAGACACGCCCAGTGGGACCGCCATTATAGAGAAGATCTGTGTTTATTTCTTCAAGGTTTAGAGGTGGTCAAATGTGGATGGTAGGCAAACCACCCTCACTTTCAGGGCCATTTTCAGGAAGACCACATTTAAACACAGCAAGCATTTTTCTTATATGTGTATTAAATAAATATGGAGCTCACCTTCACTTTGACATGTGCTAAACCCTCAGCCTGAATAACACTTTTTGCCATCTCCACAGAAGCTTGGGAATAATCTATTCCTGTAAGATTCTTGTAGCCATTTTTTGCCTTTTGACAAAAGACAAAACACATCTAGTAATCACCGAGTTGTTACTCTCAATGGATATTCTTGTTTTATGTGTAGTATTAAAGATAATAATCAGCCCTTTCCTTACCAATTCCACTAAAAAGGCCCCGTTTCCAGTGCCAATGTCCAAAATGGCAGCGTCTTCTGGAATTGTAGCCTTCTCCATCCATTTTAGCACACGACTCATGCTTTCCTCACCAAACCTTATTGGGAGAAAGATAAAATGAATATTTCATTTTCATATTTACTAATTTGTTGATGCACAAAATGTAAAATTGGTGCAAAAAATCCACACAGTATAAATGCATCGATTACTATATTTTCTTAAAAATAAAATAGCATAAAATTTGATTTTAAAAATAATAAAAAGTTACCATATTTCCCCCACATCCCCAATGTCTTTAAATGTCTCCAACTCCTTTTTGTATGCATCTTCCCAACTGCAGAAACAAAAGTATTGAAAAACATAAAAGAAACCACATTTCAACCAACAACTTCGTTACATCCTGAATAAAAACACGGTATTAATAGATCATAAATAATAACATGATTGCAGTTTTAACTCTAGCTTAGCCGTCCCTGTACCGGCTACATAAGCGAGAAATTACCACACGCAAACAAACGATCAAACTTTTTATCACGTGAGTCTATGCTTAAAAATCTTACTATTCTTTTGTTCCTAACTGCGAAGTTCCAAAATCATTTTCCGAGCCGCTGTCCACTTCTGAATCGGACTCATAAGTGTTCCGCACGGGGGCTGCCATGTTGGCTCCAAGAAAGGTAAAAACGACATTTCCCATGAGATATTGCGGCGATTCAAAAAACGCGTTCTCAACCGCAAGGGGCAGTGGGATTGATAGGGATGTTTCCATCATGGCGGCATCCATTTCAGGTTATACTTTTAGTTCTGTGTGTTACCACAGCGCCAATAGCAACTCCGATCATGTGAGTACACCGCGTCGTCTCGTCAAAATCGAGTGGGCGTTTGCCGTCGTTCTTTGGCGTCTTAAGTTTAGGGTGTCCGGCCACTGTCATGATCATGTAGCTGGGCTAGCCAGTTTTGGTATCGTCTACTCACCAGCGGATATATTCATTAGATCTTACATAGTAAGGCGTGTTATTGTTTAGCTAGATGTACTATGTCTTCGCAGTACTTAGATTATAAATCATTACTCTAAATCACGGTTGCTCATTCGTGTTACTTTACTATAACAAGTCGAGTGGGGGTTAGGTTCCAGGAAATACTCAGCTGTTAGCTCCTCTGGCAGAAAGCAAGTTGGTGCTAAGTTATTCAGTGGGTCCATTTCTTACTAGTTTACACGGTGAGATGTTGACGTTGACAATTCGGTTTTGGGGACTATACATTTAACCTAGATTGCCCAGAGCAGAGCTATTTGGATTTGTTTTTGTCAATTCAGTCCACAGGAAATGATGGTGCACCAGTCAATCAAAGCATCAGATCCATGACATGTCACTAGAGTGACACAAGCGTTGGGGATTCGTAATTGTTTGCCCTTCTCTAATTTTGATGATATTCACGAGCTTAGGGTGGGTGTTCCTCAATGATTTAGTAGTACTATCTCATTTTCCTGAAACGGCATCAGTCACGTGACAGTTTGGTTCAGTTGGCGCCTCCTACTGGCAGCTCATTAGAATGACAAGCGGGTGTTTGCCCAACTTTCCCAAAAATATGTACTATATATTGTATCTGTGGGAATTAAACCTAAAACATAAACTATCATAGAATTATCCTAGTTCATTGAACACTATTTTGGAATACAAACATGAATATTTGTATATATAGATGTTTTTGTGTTGTTGTTTTTTTCCTGATAAACGCACTCAGGATCCATTCAGTGGCTCCAATGTCCATAGAGCAATTGCTGTACAATGGCAGCATTCACGGAATACCAACAAATGCTTACATTGGGAATGCTTTGAATATTCCGCATTCATACTATTTCTGTGTTTTCTGTGCAGGAGGGCTTCCTTTTTGGTGAAGTGAGACAAGAAGAGACGATTACCATCAGTGACACTCAGATAAGCAGCGCCGAGCTCATCCAGGTCGTAGGTCAGGACTGCATTTGTCTATGTATCTGTCACCTCTTCACACCTACTCATTCATAGACCTGTATACTTGCCTAACTACACGACCAGATTTTATAAAAAAAATTAAAATTAAAAAAAAAGCTCCTCTTGTCTGTCCTAACGGAAAGAGATGCACAAAAGTGGATAATTTCAGTTCCGATCTAGGCAATTTGCATATGTTATTTAAAATCTGATCCCGGCATATTTTTGCGGTTTGAGCGTAGCCTTTCTGTCAATGATGTAACTGAAAATGCGTCTGTTTTTCACAGAAATCCATAACCATGAACCCTGTGCAAGATTATTTAGGTAAGATTTTATATTCTCTCTCTTCTAGGCTAATGCCACACTAATTACTGAATGACACTCACTCATTTAGTTTGTTTATTAACATTCTGATGCCATGAAATGGCAAGTAAATTCCTATCTATTTTGAGACAGTAGATGGCTCCATCTTACAAGATTGGCTAGCTGGCTCAAGCACATAAACAAGAGCGTAACACACTTTTTCCCTGTCTCACCAGCTTTTACGACTACGCCGGCAAAGTCGACCAAGATCATCTCAACAGAATTCTAAAAGACAAGCGAAAAGTGAGTCATGAATCCGTTTCGTCCCTCTTTACATGGCTTTTGATTGACATTACCCCCTCCCCCAGCACGTGATCGGCTGGTACCGCTTTCGACGTAACACGCAGCAGCAGATGTCGTTCAGAGAGCAGGTGATTCACAAGCAGCTGACGCAACTCCTCGGCGTGCCCGACCTCGTCTTCCTCCTGTTCGGCTTCATCTCCACCGCCAACAGCTCCACGCACGCGCTGGAGTACGTACTGTTCCGACCCAACCACAGGTAACGAGGCACTCACGAACTACGAGGCGCTCTCGGAACACCACCGCGACAGACATTTTGTCCATTTGCACCCAGTAAGTACAACCAGAGGATCACCCTCGCCATCCCCAACCTTGGCAACACCAGCCAGCAGGAATACAAAGTGTCCTCCGTGCCCAACACCTCACTCAACTACGCCAAGGTCATCAAAGAACACGGGTAACATGAGCGCTCACTTCCTGTTCACTTTGGATGGTTTCCTATTGATTTTGGAATCCACTTGACTTCAGTGCCGAGTTCTTCGACAAAGACGGCGTGATGAAAGATATCCGAACCATCTTTCAAGTGTACAGCGCGCTGCAAGATAAACTGCAGGTGAGAGAAGCGAAGAAAGCCGAGAAAATGATCTTTTTTTAATGATATCATCCCATTCAATATCTCTTCCCGTCACCCAATTCAAAGGCGGTGTGCGGCGAGGTCGAACAAAGCGAACGCGTGAAAGAGAAAATCCAAGAAGATGTGAACAAGCTGAAAGAACAAATTGCTCTCAGGAAACACAAGACGGCAGAAGAGGAGAAGCGTAAGTATCCGTCAGCGGCCATTTTGGTTCTATTTTCCTCACAAACTTGCAAATGTTGTCCCTCCTTGACAGGGTTACGTGAAGCCCAAAACCCCGACGCCACTCCAGAGGAAAACACGGAACCTTCGGATACGTCTCTCCTATCTAGGATAACTTTCCAAGCGCCTTCCGCGCCCGAGCGGCCCAGCATCTCCCCCAACCCTCCCCCTTACGCCGACCTCCTCTCCCAAGGCGACCCTCTGCTCTCGTCCTCTTCCCCTCCCCCCACCAGCGCCGCTCTACTTCCCCGGCCGCAAGCCGTGGGCTCGCCGGGGCACCCGGCGCCGGGCCCGCCGGCCACCGCCGCTCCCTCCAACCCGGTCGCCGCGCCTTACCTCGGCAACGGCGACGGATCGAGTTCGGACTCGTTAGACAGGCAAGCCGCCGGGCAGGAGTTTGACGAGGAGGACGAAGACGGTAGCGAGTACGAGAACCTGGTAAGCGAAGGCCCTCGCCCGGCCGCGACCCCCGCCAGCCTTTTAAGTCGGAGTCGGCCGTCCGCCCTGGGCCCCGACGGGGACGCTCGTGGCTCGCAGACCACATAGAAACACGCTTGCGTGCGAGGGACACTGACGCACCTTCTTAAGCAATCATAAAAAGTGCCAGTCCTGAAAGTGAACGGCATGTGCAGCTGGCATCCCGCTATGTCTTTTTGTTTTTGTCTTATCTCCATTTTAAGGGGAAACCTCGTCAGCTCACTGGAATAGGGGGGGTTCTTTATGTTCTCCGTTTTAGTTTTATCAAAGGGGCGCTGTCCGGGGTACTTCATTTTGGACGTGTCTGGGGTTTTACACACGAGGAGATTTCCTCTGCCAACCAGCGTGTTCATGAAAAGGCAGGTCCTGCTTCCCACTTTTTATTTTTTTTTCCATCCTTAACTAACACTCTTGCATCAATTTTGCACTATTTATTGCCTTCTTTTTAACAACGACCTCTTAAAGAAAACAAAAGGGAGACGATTAATCAGCCTTCAAACTGTTTTTTCAGACAATTGCTTTCCCATGCACAAGTGTCACATTTTAAGTTGGGGTTTTTACTGCAATGATTACGTTAAGTGGTTCAGTAGAGGAAAAAAACAACAAAAATGAAACGTCTCATAGGTAAATGAAAATAGATCACCAACTTATGGGTGCTTTACATATAAATATATATTTTCTTTTGGTGTGAGATGGATTAGACGTGAATGTCAACAGAAAACACGAAAATTGTTTTTCGCTGTGCTGCACTTCACATAAGAAAAATGTATCTTTTTCTTTGTGCTATACCAATGAGGTCCTGTCTTACCACTCGTGTAGTCCTGTCTGACCACTCTGCTCAGCTTTTGTACACGGTACAGGGCTCCATAGAGCACACACACACACTCTTAGACAATGTACTGTAGCTTTACTAATCGGACGCTTAAGAGGTTCCCTTCTACTGCTGCAACACAGAGAGCTACCACTAAACTTCATTAAAATCTACTGGCTTCTCTCCACTTTACTCTGCTTCTTGTTACTATTACTGGCCATGGATTTCTCATCATGTCACGCTCACTAATCACGCACTGGTTCACCATCAAAGTCACGAGCGGAAGACTCGCTTAACCCTTGCAGTCTGCCACTTTTAACCACTTGACCAAAGCTTCCTTTGACTTCCACTTTTGATTTTGTTGTTCTTTCTTAGTTAACAATAACTAGCCAAGAACTGCCCAACCCCAACAGAAGACTCAAAGAAGTACAAGTGCAGAACTGTTGCAACCAAGACTTTGCTGTCCGTCTTTGTTTTCACAAACTGGAATCCTAACGACACAGCCGCATTGAACCTGCCCTTTAATCCAGACACCTTCAAATAGGTCATTTGCATATTTTTAGGGCGAGAACCTTCTGGTTGTTCTTGATATTTAATGAATCTCTTTTTCCCCAGGAGAACCTGATTTTAGTTATGCAAAGGTGTTGCTATGCCATTTCATAATGGGGGTGGGGGTATATTTTCAGTGCTGTCTTATCATGAACTGACGCCGCTTTAATGTGACTTTATAATTGCAATCTGAATGTGATTTGTTGTTTGCTCTCATCTGGAAACTGGAGCATATGATCAACTTAAGTATTGAATGTACAGTAGACAAGGGAGATTGGTTTTATGCTAAAAAGGCCTACTAAAGAATTGTTTCCCATTTTTAAGGTCAAAAATAATACCTTCTGGATGCTTGTTGATTTGCATTTTATTCTGAATGAAGCACTATTACTCTCATCCTTTTTCTCTTCTAGTTGTCCTCCTACGGGCAATTGACTAACCAGATTTTCTTTCCTTAACAGTAAAGTGATTTAAATTGCAAATTGCCACAACCATGCAAGCAGAATTAGTTTAATAGGATGAATGCCAAAGTCATTTTTGATCTGTTTTCAGGAGAGAAAAAAAATCAAAATCAAGAGTTTGTAGTGGAAATTGCCTCAAAAGGGGGTTGATTTTTAATTAAATACATGACATAGGTATTGTTTTACATATTGAGATTATGACAGCGAGTTATGGCAATTTTGCTCTTTCGTACCTACTGTTATCAGTTTTAACTCGTCTTGCGTGAACCTCAACTTGATCAAAACCCAACAGGGCTCAGGTTTAGTTGTATTTGTTGGGTGTGTGTGTTTTTTAAAAAATATGTAACACTATATAAATAGACACTCGTACACTTAACTGAAGATAGGAGGGAGGATTTTTTTTTTATTTGGGGATTTGTGCATTTAGAATAAGACAAAAGACATCTTGAATGAGCACAGAATGGTCTTACAATACGGTTGAAAATAAAGACATTTAAATGTAGTGTCAATTTCTCATATTTTAGTTCATTTAAGACTCACAGTAGGAGTAACTGACCCATTGAACTGCTCTAAAATATTGTGAATTTTTTTAGTCTTCCTCACATTGATGGACAGCAGTCATTTATAGGAAAATTCAATAATTTATTCATATTTTGTGCTGCTTATAAGTGTCACCGGCCATATTAATCCTTTCAGTGTGTGAATTCATTCAATTTATGTCAACTGGGAGAGATCATGATTCATTGCAAGTGACGGCCTTAGACGTCCAATTCAGTTTTACTGTTGTGCCATAAATGCTGCAAAGAGTTGATAATAAAAGTGAAGATGGCTGCCATTGTGATCCATAAACAGAAGATGTTTGCGTCGGGCTGACATTGAAGCTGCCATGCATTGCTGCAGGCTGCTTGCAGTATTTTCACGATGACATCATCCTTTTATACCCCATACCACGTGGGTAGTTGCTGTTCCTGCAACAACAAAAAGATCTACGAGCAAAAATATCCAAGATTTTGCTAAATGGATAACCATTTTGCTGTCCGATTAACTAGTCCACTAATAGAGGCTGAGCGGGTCAACTCGAAAACGATGCTTTTATTCCGGATGACATTGAAGTACACTGTTTTGCTGTGACGTATGTCTTTAACATGGACAATGAGGTACGTCCATTTTCATTGGACGACGCGAGAGGATGCGCGGAAATCGTCCAATCGCAACACGCGGCAGATTCAGGTAGTAAATCCCCGGTCCAGCCTCCTCACTGTAACACGGCCCTGAGAGGGGGTTCCATACTTCTCTCGCTTGTGTGTTTTTAGCCATCGCGTCGCTGGATTTCTCACCGATCGCCGCCATTAACAGCCCTTCCGCTCGGCGGAAAGGAATCAACATGATTTAAAGAGTCCGGCGCGGGCAAGCGAGGAGGGACGGAGCTCCTCGGAGTGGGTGGAGGCTCTCGCCCTGTGGCTTATATGGACCTCCGCCATCCAGCCGAGTCAATATGCGGCTAGTGTCGGCGACGTGAGCGAAGCCCGAGTGGCTTCGGCTGGGAGTGGGACCCCCACGGCGAACGAAACGGGGTAAGGACATTCTCCTTGTGTTCCACTCGACGCTTTCGACGTCCCAAGCGCGATCTAACATAATCCATTCGTGTTAGTAGCGCGCGGGTGGCTAGCTTGCTCCGTAATTACTTATCTGGCAAGCTGACAAATCTCGTCGAGTTTGGAACACTAGATCTGAAATCTCGCGATATTCCGCACGTTGAGGGGAAAGTTCCTGACGCGTCCGGTGACGCCAAGGCACGTTTCTCACCTGGATTTCAGCACGAAACGATTAACGCGTCACCTGTAAACCTGTTAAACGAGATCGGCGTCCCTTTGGGAGAAAGTAGGGCGAAGGAGATGCTTGTTGTGGGCTTCAAAAATAAAGCCAAGTGGAAGCGGAGCGGTTGATCGCGCTCCCGTGATGAATTCCTCACCATGTAAACAAACATCCCACTCCGAAACAAACGGAATGTAAGCAATGCGCACGCGCCGTGGATTATTCCCTCACCCCCTTCCTTTTAATTTGGTTTTAATAGGCTTTGCGCTGAATTAAATTTCAGCGAGTGGGTTAAGTGTCTCAGGCGGTCACGCGTCTTTCCCTGCTGGGTGTCTGCTTTCATTCGCCCCCCGACCCCCGTCTCTTATTACAAGCCCCTCTGTGGTCCTGCTGCAGGCCACTCATGCGCGATGTCTATAAATTAACTTTGTATGTGTTTATGGTGGGTGTTGGGTTTCCATCCCGGTTGTTGTTGAGCATTGCTAGGTTGTGTGGCGTCATGTACTATACAGTCAGGAGCAAGCTTTCTGTGTGCTAGTAGTAAGTGCACCACCAGACACTCCTTTCGCATTGTGCAGATGTGCATTAGTGGAGATTAACATGCGATACACTAAAAAGCAGATTATAGTTGCCCTCGACCGCAAATACATAATGCACTCCCTGTCGTCATCATAAAACCTCTCCATGCCGTGGGCGTCAACCTGAATCCAAGCATTTACTGTCACTGCTGTACACGATCATATTTATTATACCGGGTTTTTCTCCTTTTTGGGGGGAAATTTGAGAATGCAGATCAGTGTAATGGGGAGATAGTTTCTGGTAGATGGTAACCATGGAAATCAACACATGAGAAGATGGAGTGATCTAAACTGTGTTTTTATGATAGAAACAAGGTGTCAGGAAAGGTAATGGAAAAAAAGATGGTGCAGTTCAGGAACAGCATTTAGAAAATCACCCTGAGTTATAATCTTTTTGTCATCAAAACTTGTTGTTAGTCTTTTTTGTTAGTTATTTATATTTTAAGGTGTCCCTAAAACAACAGCAATAGTGTAAAAAGTCACTTGTTTTAATGGGGTTTTTTTCTAGAAGTAGTTTTTCCCCCAGTCTTTGGTCAGAAACCAGCTCACATTAAATAATAAGCAATCACAAAATTTGGAGGTGCATTAACCGACTTTGTGTCTTTTGTCACAGTGCACGGTTTCTTCCCAAGTGGACCCGACAAGCTGAGATCCCCGCCGAAAGGCAGCGAGCCTCCACGGCGCGGGCGCGACGATGACCGAGCTGGTCGTCAAGTGGGCCTGTGAATACTGCACCTACGAGAACTGGCCGTCGGCCATCAAGTGCACCATGTGCCGTGCGCAGAGGCCCAGCGCGGGATCCATCATCACCGAGGAGCCCTTCAAGAGCGCCCCGGCGTTGGACCCTGCCGGTCTCGGCAACAGCCCCACCCAGGGGAGCTCGGCCTTGCTCATTTGCCCCGACTCCAGTGCGCGGCCCCGCGTCCGGGCGGCGGACACGCCCGAGATGAGTAGCAAGTGGTCTTGCCACATGTGCACCTACCTGAACTGGCCCCGCGCCATTCGTTGCACTCAGTGCCTGTGTCATAGGCAACACTCGCATCAACAAGGGCGGCACCCGGCGCGCAGCCCCACCGAGTCGCCCCAAACCTCGGGCTCCGGGTGCCGCCCGGCGCCCTCCTCCACCGTCACGGACCCCTGCGAGGAATACAATGACCGCAATAGGCTCAACACGCACGCCCAACACTGGACCTGCGCCGCCTGCACTTACGAGAACTTCCCCAAGGCGCTCAAGTGCGTGGTGTGCGACCACCCGCGGCCCAATCACGGTCCTCTGGCCGAACCCATCCAACTGGCCTCCGAGCCCGAGTGCCAGCAGCCGACGTCAAAGTTCATCGACGCCGACGTCGGCGGCAGACGGAGCGTCGGGGTCGCCGGCGGTCACGGCGGAGTGTCGGGCTCGCTCGGGGGCTGCAGCACCAGCCAGAGGAGGTCGCCGCCGTCCTCCAAACGCGAGTCGGAGTTGAACATGGACTTTCAGAGGATAGAAGTGGCGTCGGGGGCCGGGGTCAGGAGTAAAGAGGAGCTCGAGGTGGACTACAAAAAACTGAAGCAGATTAAGAACAGAATGAGGAGGACCGATTGGCTCTTCCTCAACGCCTGCGTTGGTGAGTTTAGTTTGAAATATGCACAAGGCTGCCATTTCGGAACTGTCATTAGATCATTTAGCACGGAGGGCTAATTGAATAAACATGCAATTCTGCATGACCTTATTTTTGCCGGTACACGGTCGATTGGTCGCCGGTCTTTTGGTCGCCCGGAAGGTTATTGATAATTACCATTTAAATCGTTGCTCAAATTCCCTAAATACAAACTGCGAATTACTATTTAGTCATACTTAATGCCCTAGTAATTATTAGGCTAAAGAAAAGCTCCAAATTTCCCGGACTTTTATTGTGTTTTGTTGGAGAACTTAAGACCCTGACTGACTTCGCTTCTTAAAGGGACAACGCATGTACATACAAACTCTTCTACACTCACACGTCGGCGCAGTGAAACTGTTCATGGCCATTGTTGGCTTTTATTGATGCGTGTTTGGTGAAAAAGTCAAATAAATGACTCGAAATATTTATGATAGCCACTCACGGGGGTTGTAACAGCCTGGTTTACACAATCCAGTCCAGACAGAAATAATTTGTCCTTTTTCATGCTTTTGTTAGCAAGCTTATCAGTGAATGATTCGAAGTGGAGTGCACAAGCAGCGAGTGTCCGGCCACCCACACCGTGGACCGGTGAACGTGGAGTGGGAGGATGAACAATTTGAGGAAAAGCAAATAGCGCTAGTTTTTATTCGGCTTTTTTACGTAGGCATTTTCCTCGCGTTCTCTCGTCAGCAGAAACGACGGATGGTTTTAGGCCGAGGGGACGTGAACTTGGAAAGAGGTCAGAGCCCAATTGTGTTGCGGACAATCCGTCACTTGAGTTTATCCTCTGTTGCTAGGGAGGTTTACTGTGACACATGCACGATGTGCGTGAGCAGGCTTTCCGAAGGGACCTGTCGCTTTAAAAATAGAGTGACAAGTCGTGCCGCGGTCACAAATATATATGTCTTGAGCAACAGTCATGACTTTCAGCCTGCATTATTGAGCACCTGACATGGACTTGCCATCACTCATCACATGACAAACAGCATCCGTCTTTTAGTACTCCGCTGGAAAGCTTGCTGTCAGAGTGTCACTTTGAGATACTTGCTTAGATATTTGTATTTCTACTGAGGACAAATAACAATAACACTGTCCTTAAAAAGAAAAAAACTCACTTATCTGCTTCCTAACTTCTAAAAAATATGCGCTTGAGATTTCCAATCAGTTGGTCGGAAACATTCTTAATTTTTATACCTTTTGAAATATTGTTTTTGCTTGTGGTCCTTCTCCCATTTACTGCCATTGACAGCAATAGACGTTATATTTAGTTGACGTGTTGTAAATGAAATGTGTGTGCATGTATGGGCACCAATTGAAAGCGTGGCTTAACTTTGTTATAATACATGACAAGTTGCCACCTTACAACACTTGTAATGAGATTAGATTTGGCAAAGGAGCTTGCAGGACTTATTAAACACCTCTGGATGAAGACGTGTAGGAGTGGCGTTTCCTGTTTGACATGTTAGTTCGTTCAATGAGGTGAGTAAAACAATGCTAAAATAAGTATGTTCTAGTTTGATAATGATCCAGCGAACTATATGAGTTATAACGCAGAGGTTGGTGTGGATTCATGGGGAGGTCTTGTACGATAAACAACCTTGAGGTGGCACAAAAGTTACTTTTTAAAACTGGATGGCGTTTTATCAGGTTTGTGCAATAATTTGCATTAAATGGGCTCAGGATGTCATTTTTCAAGTTACTGTAATTGGTCTAATTTGAATACTTTGTTTCCTCTATATTTATTTTTATTATTCTCCACTTTAAATTCGTTTCAAGATAACACGTCTGTTCCTTGTTTTTGATTTTATCAAGTGAAATTCCCTCCAAAATGCGACTTATATGATCCCCCCCCCCCCCCCCCCCCCCCGTATTGTACATTTTCCAGCTAGTGTGACCTATACTATAAAGTTATAGTCCGAAAATATTGTATATTATGATACATTTTTCAGCCACATAGCACCAGTTGACAACAATCACTCACTGCCAGGGACTTTCAGATGAAATGGTTTGGAGGTCTATCGCTGTCAATAGAAATTGCTACAATTGCTTTTTAGCTCAATCCACCTGAGGCAAGCGCCTTGTCTTATAGGATGTAGGAGTGTGGCACAAGGCTGGCGGCGGGACCACCGGCCCGCCCACGTCACTGCGCCGTTTTGTGAACCTCTCTTGTCACACTGCGCTGCTTTTGTGTAGCACCCCCCCTCAGCAGCTCCACATGGCACGGCGAGTCCTTCCACCCACTCTGTCTAGCTCACACAAACCTCTGTGTGCAGCCGAGTGTTGTCGGTTGACGAGAACAAAAAAAAAGGCCCCACAGTGTTTACGGTACTGCCAGAAGGATGTGGTCATTGTAGTACGTAAGATGTACGTGACAGCGATGTACGATATATATCAAATGGTATTTCGACATATTGTGATAGTGGGCTACCAGCATTTAAGACATGTGGAAATAGAGAAGCACTTTCGAAGAGCAGACTTGAGTCTAAGCAGGCAAATTCAAAGCCACGCTATTTTTCTGACCTTTTTGACTCTGCAAATTTTCTCTTCAAATATGAGCTATTCTGCAAATTTCAGTTAAACGGGTTCATTTTCAGTTCTCTAAAAATCATTTTATGACCTCAGTGAACCTTGACCTCATTACCCAAAAACCTCTTCTGTGTCATATTATAATAATAATTATGATACCACTTGTTAGCATTGCAAGTGGGTGAGTAGGAAATACAAGATGGGAAGACTCGAGTCAGTTCGCTTACAAGCGTAACGGCCTAAATAAAAGTCAGTGCTCAAATAACTTTTCAGGGGATTACCACTTTGTTTCCTCGTCTTTTTCGAACAGGTGTGGTGGAGGGCGACCTGGCGGCCGTCGAGACCTACAAGACGTCGGGAGGGGACATCGCCAGGCAACTGTCGTCCGACGAGGTCCACCTGCTCAACCGTCCGTCGGCGTTCGACGTGGGTTTCACGCTGGTTCACCTGGCCATCCGCTTTCAGAGGCAGGACATGCTGGCCGTGCTGCTCACCGAGGTCGGCGGAAAGCATCTCGTCGAGCGTTCGTTTATAGCCAATGATGGAAACGAATGAGTTAAATAAACGACTTGAGCACCCTTCTTCTCCTTTTGCGATTTCCCCCTGCAGGTGACCCAACAGGCCGCCAAGTGCATTCCGGCAATGGTGTGTCCGGAGCTGACGGAGCAGATCCGTCGCGAGGTGGCCGCCTCCCTCCACCAACGCAAGGGGGATTTCACCTGCTACTTCCTCACAGACCTGGTCACATTCACGTTACCTGCAGGTTCGTACGCTTTTAACTGACCAGATCTGGTCAGACCCAAACGCGTCATTTTCAGGGGATTGGAAATTGAAATTGTATTTATTTATTGGAGTATTATATAAGTATTCACTCATTGACTCCATACTACTATTACTACTACTAACCCTCTTACATGGTTTTACTGATAGATAGCCTTTTTCAAATTAAGAAAAAGTATTGTTTTTCCCCCTCCTTAATACATTTCTGAGTAATCTAACTAGGACTCGGTATTGACTTGAATACTTGATTCTCATGCAAAAATTTGTGAGCGGGTCATCCCTGTTATTTAGGGCCTTTTTATCAAATGATTTTCAACTGGCACTGTCTGGTTTAGTGTGTTGACAATGGCGACCTTGGCTTACAGCCACGGGCAGAGTTTTCCTCTCTTTCGCCCTTCGACAGCCTACGCGTCTATTTCTCTTTTCACGAAAGATTGGGCTGTTCTGTTGACAAGCACCGAAAGAGGGAATAAAAAAGAACGCTTTCCACTTTAGTAATGGCTGTTAAAAAGACGGCAAAGGCATTTGAAGCGGCAGTTCAAATAGCCACAAAAGAGTTCAAGTTGTTAAATCTATTTTATTGCAGATATCGAGGATTTGCCACCGGCCGTTCAGGAAAAACTCTTTGACGAGGTTTTGGACCGAGATGTGCAAAAAGGTAAGATGCACTCACTGTACGTATACTTGTTTTGTCCAAAGGCGAGTGCATGCACAAACTGCTGTTGGAGGGAGGTAAAACAGATCCAAGTTGACGGTGGTCCACCACCCCCAACGCACACTGGTCTGGTCATGGGAAGCATGCCAAGTATTTGCAACACTTTATTACTCGAACTTCCTCCCCTGCCAAAAGCGAACTGCGTCTGTCCCCTTGAGCGTCCTCCCGCCAGTCCCTTTTTTGGCAAGCTTCAGCAAGCATTTGGAACCTGACTTTTGCCTAAAATTCGGGCAAAAAAGACGGCTGCCCTCCCTGCCCCTTTTTTAGATTAATGGATTAAGATTTAAATCTGATCACGTGGCCAACTAAACCGCTTGACAAGTTTCTGTGCTTGGCAGGATAAAATGCCCACTTGTAAGTTTGAACATGATGCAGAAAATGCAGCTTGCAACAATGGCGCGCAGAGGAGGTCAACTATTACATTTGAAAGAGACTATATACTAAAATAAGGGCCTTTTTTTCTCTTCCAAACTGCACACGTTCGACCCGTACAAAATCCTAATCTCATTTAATATCTGGTGTCATATGCAACGAGATTAACTTTTTAAGGGACAATAGGCCATAAGCGTTTTTTGAGGGAATACAAGTTCTAGTTATAGTATTAAACAATTTCAACATTAACATTCTTAAACTGAAGTAGAAAAATATACAGTACATAAATGCATAAGATAAAAATACAGGGAATAAAACAATAAATGAAAAACAAAAATGTCACCGAAAGCAGAAACAAGGCATAATGTGCTGACAAAAAATACAAAATTGTGTGCGTTGTTATGCAGAAAATGTTACAATCAAATGAACGGTTAAGAAAAAAATGTTGCAAACAGGCAATCCAAAATAAAATGCATAACAAATAATTTGATTAATGAATACATTGAGTGACAAAGTGTAAATGCAGTTCTAAATATGATTTGAAAATGCAGAAAAATCATAATGCAATGGAAAGAAATAGAACACAACATTAAGCTTCATTCTCTGTAGGTAAAATCAATTTTTAATACATTTGACAAATGAAAATGAAAGCACTTGTGTGCCCAAATGGATCAATATGACAGAGGTTGTTGCTTTATCGTTTCCAGAGCTGGAGGAGGAGTCTCCCATCATCAACTGGTCCCTGGAGCTGGGAACCAGGCTGGACAGCCGGCTGTACGCTCTGTGGAACCGCACGGCCGGCGACTGCCTGCTGGACTCGGTGCTGCAGGCCACGTGGGGCATCTACGACAAGGACTCGGTGCTTCGCAAGACGCTCCACGACAGCCTACACGACTGCTCGCACTGGTGAGGTTGCAAATGAAAAACTCCAGTAGTTTTTTGTCTGTTTTTTTTTACTTGCTTTTGGAAGAAACACACAAAAATAGGCAGACAATCTTTCTGATGCGTACTTTTTTGCCATATGCAAAAACAAATATGTTCATTTTTTTGTTAAAAGAATTACGAGACTGAAAATACTTTTTTTGTCAAAAAAGCAACAGGGACATTTCTTCTGAAATGTTCATTTATAGCAGAACAGCCTAAAATTTAAGCTCAGTAAACCTCTTAGCATTTTGAAGATTCCTTTAAAAAAATTTTTTTTACATCAGTGGCCAGTGACCCTGTTGGTTTCCTGGCAGTGGACCAAGCTCATTCGGAGCCCTTCTTGGTGCTGCGTTCAAGGACATCCACAACAGCTGAAACGTGACTTGTAGCCACGTGACGCCATTGCTTGCGTTTTACACCTCAACGCGCCGATCGTTTTTTTTTTTAATATGCCACGCGCACATTGATCCCAAGGGAACCACACATGCTTGAGGAGCCATGATAAAAGACTTCAAATGTTGTCCCCTTTCAGGCTACCCCAAATGATTTATTTCAAAGTCAATCAATCGCACCCTCTCGGCTCTTGCATAAATTTACTTTTAGATTGCACTGAATATTATCACACTATGTAACCGCATCATTGTTTTCCAAAGCAATGTGGATATTTTGATTAATGACAAAGATACCACTATACATATTGGAGAATATTTCATCTTTTATTTTAAAGATATTTTCTCAAATTATTAAAGAAAATACAGTAATCACTCAAATATTGCTGCTATCGCTCCCCTTCAAGGACTTGGACTAAAACTCTCATTAAGATATTTTTTGGAATTATATCAAACGGAGAGGAACTATTTTCACTTTGAGTACAGCATTTTTATATATAAGATTATATTTAGGTATTAATGCATTTCAGTCCTTTGATATGCTTATAGCTGTAATATTTAATAAATATGCACTTTAATACTTGTATTTCTGTATTGTCGCGAATTGCGGTAGTAATATTGGGAGTGATCCTACTTTGCGATTTATCATTTATCATGATATTGGAGGGATTACTGTATATGGATTTTTTTTCTGATGGATTAGTTGGGAAAAAAAAACTTATTTGTGTTATGCAAGGTTCTACACTCGCTGGAAGGAGTGGGAGTCGTGGTATTCCCAAAGCTTCGGCCTGCACTTCTCCTTGCGGGAGGAGCAGTGGCAGGAAGACTGGGCCTTCATCCTCTCGCTGGCAAGTCAGGTACGTGGGTTGCCCGCCGAGCATTAAGGCTTGTCAATTATTCAAGGCGGCCCATGGCCCGTCCTCCTTAATGGCTTCCCTGAGTGCTTCCCGTCCGTCCGCCAGTCACGTGGCCTTCTTTTGCGTCGCAGCCCGGATCCAGTTTGGAGCAGACCCACATTTTCGTTCTGGCGCACATACTTCGGAGGCCGATCATCGTCTACGGAGTCAAATACTACAAAAGTTTCCGTGGAGAAACGCTGGGGTTCACTCGATTTCAAGGTCAGGACTCAGTCAATGACGGCGGCGTGCTTTTTTTAAAACATTTTTTTTAATGGTCAGGTGTGTACTTGCCGCTGCTGTGGGAGCAGAACTTCTGCTGGAAGAGCCCCATCGCGCTGGGTTACACGCGAGGACACTTTTCCGCGCTGGTGGCCATGGAGAACGACGGCTTCGACAACCGCGGCGCCGGCGCCAACCTCAACACCGACGACGACGTCACCGTCACCTTCTTGCCGCTGGTGGACAGCGACCGCAAGCTGCTGCACATCCACTTCCTCTCCGCGCAGGAAGTATGTGGCGCACCGCGGCGGGAAGGGAAACAAACGCCTTTGCGAAGCCGCCTTTAAAGTTTGCGTCCTTTCTTTTTAGACGGGCAACGAGGAGCAGCAGGAGAAGCTGCTGCGCTCGTGGCTGGACTGCTGCGTGACGGACGGCGGCGTGCTGGTGGCGCTGCAGAAGAGCTCGCGACGCCGCAACCACCCGCTGGTCACGCAGATGGTGGAGAAGTGGCTTGACGGCTACCGGCAGATCCGCGCTTGCGCCGCGCTCTCCGATGGCGAGGAGGAGGATGACGACGACGACGAGTGACGGACAAACGGATGGACGGAGCGAGCGACGGACGACTTTGGGACAAACTGTGACGCGCACGCAAAAATAAAACAGACAAACGAGAAAAAAGGTTTACAGATTCACAAGCAACTTTTTCCTTTGTTTCTCCCGCTCCAGCAGAATTGGCACACGGATAGAAAGAAGGCTCTCCGGTTCATTCTTTTAGCTGCTGTCCCGCCCGTTTGGACTGGGAGGGTTGGCAGCGACGACGCTGGGCAACGGACAAATCGTGTTACGCCAACAATCATGCTTCAGGTGTGCTCAACCTAAATTTGCGGTTAGATTCTTTTCTATATCCACTTTAGAAATTGAGTTTATTCCACTTACGACCCTTTTTAATCTGGGTCTATTTTCAAATCCAGTCGCAAAAATGTTTATCATATTAACAAACAATTGAAACTTTTATATAAACTTATCTTTGTGACATAAGAGCGTTAAACAGCATTGGCAACAGGAGTATTTTTTAACTCATCCAGGTACTGATGATTGAAATTTTTGGGGGTTAATTAGCTATTTTAGACAAAATATTTAACTTTACTCTCCCCGTGCCTGGATGGCTTTTCTCCAGGTACTCCAGTTTCCTCCCACATCCCAAAAACATGCATGCTAGGCTAGTTGAACGCTCTTAAATCCCTCGCAGGTGTAATTTTGAGCGTAATTGTGCCCTGCAACTGTTGGCTGGAATGAGCTCCGGCACCCCTGCGACCTAGGATAGAGAAGTGGCTCAGAAAATGAAAGATGTTTCATTTTACTTAATTTTGTGCTTGCTTTTTAACCTTTAAACAACAGAGTAAGACTTGCATGAAAGTTGCAAAAAAGTCATCAAGATTTTGTCCATGTTGCGTACAATCAAAAACATGTTTTTTTTTGGAATCGGGGCCTCCAAATTGTCTAAAATCAACATCTCGTTCATCGCGTGACAGAATGTCATGGTTGTTGTCGTCCATTGTTCTTCACTGCCAACCTCTCCCGGTCAAAGTCGATGGGACGGCGACCAGTGCGGTTAAGATCGATAAGGAGTGCTTAACCCAAAAATACCAGCATTCATGTGCACATTTTTACTATCCAGATTTTGCGATGAAATGGACGAAGCCATTGTTGTGTTTAGGAAGTTCTACTAAAGCACTGCACATTTATGAGGTTTTTACGTGATGGCTTGAATGAGGTCAAAAAAAGGGAGTCAATTCCCTTTAAGAAGTGGACTCACACTATATAAGTTTGTTTCTAGTGGACGTATTTATTATGATTGTATTTGAAAGCTCATAATCTGTATATTTTCTGTTCTAATTTTCTTTTTTTCGGGGGCGTCGTCGTCGTGAAGAAAGTACATGAGGGTTTTTGCCCGTTTCATTTTTGGCGTGTACCTCCATCGGACGCCTACAGCCTGGTTGGTGCTTGTTTTTCTCCTTTTTTTTCCTCCAGGTCACTTTCACTCACTTTTGTCAGCAAAGACATCCAAACCAAAGCAGATGGGAGTTAACTTGTTCGTCTTGTTCATGTTTTCACCACTTTTTGGGGGGTTCGGCGTGTTGCTCTGCTTGCTGTTGACGCCGGAGTGGGTTTGTCGATTTTAATTTTCACACCATCAATACTTGCAAGAGTGTAACACACAAAAACAAGTCAGCAAAAAAAATACAACAACCAGAAAAATTAAAACATTTTTCAATGTTTGAGGTGGTAAACTGTTTTTTTTTGTGACTGTGTCTTGCTCAGGTTAATCAAGTGTGAGATGGTCAACAAAGGAGACAACCAATCGTACCTAAAGGCAATTAAGTATCCAACCAAACTACCATGCGTGTCTTTAGAATGTGAAAGGAGAAATGCTAAAGATATGCATGTCTTTAAAATGTGGGAGGAAACCTATGCAAGGTGAGCTGAGTAGGATTTATACCCGAAACACCTGAAGCTGACGTGCTAACCACTCAACCACAGGAGTCCTGATAGTTTTACTTGATAAAAAAAAATACATCACATGATTTTAAGCCCTGAACACATGCCAAGTTTTATTTTTTTTTAACTAAAACTATTGGTGGCCTGTGGCTGAGTGGTTAGAGCATCGGTCTCAGAGATTTGGAGTTGTGAATTCAAACCCTCAATGTGTTGTGTCTTTTAGATTGCAAGCCTTTCAGACAAAATGAAAAGTCAACACAAGTGCACTGACTAGGATTTGAACTCAAGACCTCAGATCCTTGAAGCTGATGCTCTAACCACTGAGCCAAAGCCTCCTTAATAGTTTCTCTAAAAAAAAAAAAATTGACATGATTTTAAGCCCTAAAGTCAATTTTTTTAAATGTCTTATTTTTTTTTTTAGATGTAATTGTTAAGGAGGCTGTGGCTCAGTGGTTAGAGCATCAGCTTCAAAGATCTAGGGTCTTGAGTTCAAATCCTAGTCAGTGCACTTGTATTGAATTTTCATTTTGTCTCAAAGGCTTGCAATCTAAAAGACACTTATAATAGTCTTGTCTGTCTCCTCGTGCCCTTCGGGCACGAGGAGACAGATCCTCAGTGTGTAGTCTGTCTCCTCGTGCCCTGCGGGCACGAGGAGACAGACTACACACTGAGGATTTGAACCCAGGACTCCGGATCTCTAACGCTGACACTCTAACCACTCAGCCACGGGTCCCCCATTAGTTTTAGTTAAAAAAAAAAACTTGGCATGTTTTTTGGGCTTAAAATCATGTGTTTTATTTTTTTTTTTAAGTAAAATCATTAGGACTCCAATGGGTGAGTGGTTAGAGCATCATCTTCAAGGACCAGGTGTCTTGGGTACAAATCCCAGTCAGTCCACTTTACATTTTCTCCCTGGGCTTGCATGGGTTTCCTCCCACATTTTAAAGTCATGCATATCTTTAGCATCCCTCCTTTCACATTCTAAAGACATGCATGCTAGTTTGGTTGGATACTTTTAATTGCCACATGGTATATGATTGGTTGTCTAAGGTCAAAGGGTCAAATTGTAAGGGGCCCCGGTGGCTTAAATGTGTTGGCCTCACAGCTCTGTGGTCCTTGGTTAGTGAGGATAAGGAATAAATGAATCAACAAAAAAACACCATGTGTACCAGTAAGACTAGATCTTTAAAAAAAAAAAGTAGACTATTAATAGTATGCCTGTAGTCACGCAGAAGCACACAAGGGGTCACACTTTAGCATTTTAAACATTGTTCAATAAAACACATTTTAGCAACAGCACTTACCAATCAGGACAGCATGTTTTTATTTATGGTTTCTAGCTGCACCTTATGTTATACTTTTATGTTCACCTTATACAAGAACAAACACAGTCACGCAAAAAAAGAACGATAAAAAAACTAGAAGGAGAGGTCACGTGATTTAAGACATTCAATAACCAAACTGCACAACAAATAATTTGACGCGTTTAAAAAAAAAAATGAGGAAAAGAACTTAAGCGGATTGGTGTCGACCGAGATGCGGCTTGTTGTTCTGTCCTACTTGCTAGCTCATGACGATGCAAATATAATTTACGGATATCGTTTTTGTCTTGTAACGCTTGATGAGTAAAATTCCTGCTAGAAAAAAAAAACACGAGTAACACTTGTAGAAACAGAACAACACTTGCAACACAACATTGAAAGAAGAAAGAAAAGAAACAAAAACAAAATCAACACCAGACATGTTGGTTGCCGGAATGAAGAAAACGTTGAAAGGGGGGACGGGGGGGAAATAGGGGGCAAAGGGGAGAGAGGGCTGTAAATTCCCTCTTAAAAGTCCGGGAGGGACGCAACAGTCTCGTCCGCGGCCTCACGGCTCGCTCATGTGCTCTCTGCTGGGATCGCCGTGTTTGCTGGGCTGGTTGGGGGAGGTGGCCTGGGACGCGTGCGTGCCCGGGGGCAAGGTGTGGGCGATGGGCACTCCGCCGGGCAGAAGCCCCTCCAGGGGTCGGGGGATCCCCCCGGGCGCCACGCCCCCCACCATGCCAGGAGGGAACCTGTTCACGCAGAAAAAAACAAAACGCTTCAACAAAAAGAAAAAGAAAAGCGCTTTTCGCTTAAAGGCCCACTGTCACTTTAGGAAGTTCACTACCCAATTCCAAAAATTGACTTGTACGGAGTTACGACAGCTTTTTCTTTTTGTATATAAATATACTTTTAATCCCATTTCGCTAGGTGGTAATGTAATGTTAATCATTTGGTTCTGAATTCTGTTTTCTAGGACTTGCTTCCTCTTCTGATCCACTTTTTCATATTCCGACCCGTCACACGATAAAGTAAACAAGTCTTGACTACCGTTTTTCCATTAAGTCATGCACCCTCGGCCGAGACCCTTCTCTCCGATGACGTCGTCGCTTTCAACTATGCATCGGCAAACCGTCTCCAAACTAATTTTCATCTCACAATTTCAATAATTAAGGATCTTTGCGAGTATTAATCATTGATTTTGGAAAACTACATCATTTAAATTAGTGTGACAAAAACCGTGACAGTGAGACTTTAAAAGCCAGGGGTCCCCACAACGTTGATCCACGACAATTTGGGGAAATCAAGGGTGAAATCGGAAGGGAGTGGAGGTAAAATACAGTAGAAGTCAATGTAATACACACCGAGGTTGACAGGGGGAGCTTTTTTTGTTTGCTTTTGATCCATTTACCTGCTTTTTGAGCTTTAGGAATATATTTTGTCGTGCATCCCCCCCGTTGCTACGGCGTGAACCATGGTTTGGTTGATTCGGCTGTGTGTGAGAGAAGCACTTCAGTCAAGTAGGAAGCCCAGGTGGAAACTCCAAAGGCCAACGTCACCTCCTCACATTTCCAACACATTTTTTGGACACAGATTTGAACCCTTAAACAACTCTCGATTGGGTCTGGATCAATTAGAATCGGGTCAATCACACTGAAGAGAACCCACATCATCTGTACATATACACACATCAATGCCACTGACGGGAAGTGACACTGAAATGCCCGCCACGGAATATGAAGCGACCTGACGTCAACAGAAAGGGACGCTTGCCTAAATGGACTCAAATCGATAAGAAGTGAGTCCGAAACGTGCCGATTGTAAAGGCCTCCTACCTGTAGGCGGCACCGTTGATCTCCGGGTGAGGTTGCGGTTGCTCCATCATGCCCCAGGGCGCCGAGGTGACGAAAAACTCTTTGTTGACGCAGTTTCGCAGGCTGTCGGGAATACGACCTGACGCGACAGGCAAAGACACGCCAAAAACGTCCTTCCCTTGCCATCTTTAACCGTCCAACCCTTCATTTGCTTTCGTACCTGTGATGGCTCGTCGGATTTCCGTGGCGGCGGCCTCGCGCATCTCCAGCGACGCTTGCTCGCTGTACCAGGCGGTGTGCGGCGTGCAGATCAGGTTGGGGGCGTCCTTCAGGGGACCTTGGGAGAAACTGCAGAGTACAAAGTCTTGAGAAATAGCGGACGTCGGCGGCGGTCCGCCGAGCCGGTTGGCCTTTTTAATTGGACGCACCTAAAGGGTTCCGACTCGTGGACGTCCAAAGCGGCGCCACGTATTCTGCCTTCTTTGAGGGCCTGCGCCAAGGCCTTCTCGTCCACCAGGCCCCCTCGCGCCGCGTTCACCAAAAATGCGCCTTGACGCATCTGCAACAGATTTATTTTAAAAAAAAAATGTTTTTAAGTGTAATCATAAGAAAACTTCACATAAAATTTATATTGGCTTTTTGTCTTCTGGAAAAAAACCTGACTAAATTTGGACATATGTAGTTTTCAGTAGTAATGGTAGTATTATTTTTAAGGTGACTTGATTGATTTGAGTGTGCGCGCATCGTGCCTGTTTGATGGTGAAGTCATTGATGAGGTGGTGGTTGTGCTCATTGAGGTTGCAGTGCAGAGAGACGCAGTCGCTCTGGTAAAGGAGGTCCTGCAGCGTGTAGACACGCTGCACGCCCAGCGAGCGCTCCAGCCCGTCCTGCAGGTACGGGTCGTAGAAGATCACGTTGAAGCCGAACGCCTTGGCCCGCATGGACACCGCTTGCCCCGCGCGACCTAAGGAGGACCAACCAAGGCACCCAGTTTATGACCCGACTTCAAATTTCAAACAATCCAAAGAGCGTAAAACTGAAAATGCCATTTGTCAGCAAATCTTCGGGTCCCGGACTCACCGAATCCGATGAGGCCGAGCGTCTCCCCCCGGATCCTGGCCGCCCCCGACGCCACCTCCCTGATCTGCTCCACGCTCTGGACCCGCGTGCCCTCCCGGAGAGCCTGGTAAAGCCAGGTGTTCCGCCTGTACAGGTTGAGAATGTGACAGAGCGTGGAGTCGGCCGTCTCCTCCACGGCCGCCGAGGGAATGTTGCACACGGCGATGCCTGCGGGAAAAGCAGTCAGGGGAATTCCAATGCTGACCGCCCCGTACGGACGGACGGCGTCCACTCGGACGTCTCACCGAGTTCTCCGGCCGCCTTGATGTCGATGTTGTCGTAGCCGCTGCCGATGCGGATGATGATGCGCAGCGCTTTGAACTTCTCCAGGTCTTCTCGGGTCAGCGTGATGGTGTGATACATCATAGCTCCCACCGCCTCGCTCAGTACCTGAATGCAACATTTGGTCACACTTATCCTTATTTAATGACATAAACAGTATTTTATATAGTATATTTACACTAGTGAAACCAACATTGCAGAATTAATAGCGTAAACGACAAGAAAATCACAATCAAGAGACCAATTCATCACTGTAGACTATTACCTACTATATAAGTTTATTTATGACCAATAATAATAACCTAACTTTTTTAAGGCAAACTGAACGTAACTACCGCACGAGTGGACGGACCTCAGTCACTAAAAGCGTCCTGTTGTATTGCGGGTCGCAATTTCATTTGTCACTTTGTTCCAAAAGCAAGGCGACAAGCAAAAAAAAAAAAAAAGGTTTTTTTTTCCAGGATGGAAGTGAATTTCGACTCTCCGTCATCTAAATGCAAATGTCTTGTTGTGCAAGCGTTTGAATAAGAAGCTGCCAAATCGGCTGTTTGTCACATTAAAGTCAAGGTGGCGTAGCGAGCGCTTTTAAAAATAACAGGCTTAGATCCACAAAACTAACCGCTAACGGAATTAACTTCACCGCGGCGGTGGATTAGAATGGAATTTCCATAGAAGGTTTTTTTTTTGTGTCTGTTTTTTTTTGCTTTCAGGAAGGAAACCGGACACTCAAGCCAAGGTTAATAAAGCTCGCCTTTTGCTTTAATTCCGTTCCGGTATGAAACTGTTACGCTGGCGAGGGTTTATTAATTGCGGAGACAATGTTTTAGTTAAAACTGCGGCATGCAAATGCCACAAAAACTGGCAAATCAGGCAATTATGGTTCTGGTTCAATTGATGACTACACGCGAGCTCGTTTCATCTTCATAACAGAAAAGATGTGGAAAAAATGTTTAATATTATGTTCCTTTTACAGTCTTTATAAGTAGAAATGTCTCCCTTGCTAAAACATGTTTGAAGTCCTATTTTAGATTAGATGAGAGAACTTTATTCATCCCATATTTGGGAAATTTCACTGTCACAGTAGCAAGAGGGTGAGAATAAATAAATTTTTAAATTGTGGATGGACAATTATTCATTGCCATGAACCTCAAGTTAGCAATGGTAATGCCGTATAATGTTTAATATAGACGTTTGTATGTCTGAACTCTAATCCCACGGTGTGCTAAAGAACAATAAACATCTGTGAAAGGAAGTGTGCAGTCTTATATAATGACAATAAAAGCATTCAATAGGCGATCAACGGCGGAATTTTTAACTGGGCAATAAATGGCAACCCTGCAAATTTACCCACTTTTTTTTTAAATTTCCTGTGCGACAAATCGACTTATCGCGACAGGCTTGATTCACCACACGAAAAGCCTAGAACTTATAACTTTGTATTATATCTTACTAGTATCTTAGTAAAAAAAAAATCAAAAAACGGACCTTCTCATGAATTTCCTGCGGGGTTATATAATGACAATAAAAGCATTCAATAGGCGATCAACGGCGGAATTTTTAACTGGGCAATAAATGGCAACCCTGCAAATTTACCCACTTCTTTTTTTAATTTCCTGTGCGACAAATCGACTTATCGCGACAGGCTTGATTCACCGCACGAAAAGCCTGGAATTTATAACTTTGTATAATATCTTACTACTACTTACTATTATCTTGGTAAAAAAAAAAAAAAAAAAAAAAACAGACCTTTTCATGAATTTCCTGCGTGGATTGCGCGTCGCAGAAGGCCACGGTGGCCAGGTCCTTGAGGATGGGCATCTCCACCGTGCAGTCGCGTCCGTCCAGCAGCGCCACCAACGGACGCGGGTGCATGGGCCCGTTCATGATCTGCGGCCGGATACCTGCGGAGGAGACACGGCCGTTTGAGTTATTCGCTCTGAGGAAGAAGGGGAACGACAACAGGAAGTACTTTCCCCTAACTGACCCCTACGCTGGCACACATGCTACACACACACACACACACCAAATGCTGATACTGTATCTGCCACGTTACCCGGCAACAGGTACTTTGATTCCGTGAGGTCAGCACCTCAATCATCCAATCGGGTCAGATCTTCTCCATAACCCAAAATAAGATTAGATAGAGCAAGGAAAGGTTTTGGATGACTCCTCGTTGATGCCTGTTGTCATGGCGATTGCACGATTTGGGCGCGACGTGATTTTTATTCAGCGGCTGATGGAAGGAATGATCATCTTTTGTGATTTTGATTCATCTGAAATGAATGGCTGATCTTCTAGTAGGTTTCATTACAGTTATCCAACGAAGAGGAGAAATTTTGCCATTAAGGTTCGACACCTTTAAACGCATTTTAATGAGATTTGAGAACATTTGAGATGAAACTAAGGAAGAAAAAAGTTGCATTTTAAGAAAAGGAAAATGCTAGAAATGGCAGCGAGATTATTTATGGAAAATAGCTTTGAGTCATCCAAATATGAATTAAATTTAAAAAGAAAAATCTCATAAAGCACTGTTTAAATTGCAAAACATTAACACCCACTTGTCCCCCCCAAAAAAATCCATCCAAAATGTAATCTCATGGCCTCTAAAAAAAAACAGAAGCCACCAATATTTTATGTTATGACTAAAACCAATTTTTATGATGTTCTGCTTCCTGGTTTGGCTTCTAACTTTGCTTCCTGTCATCGCTCTCCTGTGTTGAATGATGTTTTTACAGCCATCTTGTGACTGGCTTTATGAGTCTGAAGATAAAAAGATGATTTTCTTTTTCTTTTTTCATTTTTTTTAACTAGAGACTTTTATATCACTCGCGTTAACAATATGACTGTGTGGGACTTGTAATAAAAGCAGCACTCCATCCAAGTGCCTGAGCTGGATATGATGAAGAGAGCTACATGAAAAGAAATGATCATAAAAAGAATAATGAGTGACAAAGGACCTTGAAAGGCAACTTTGCTTGCATTATTACTCGCAGGTGCTTCCATATACGCAAAAAAAGAAGGCTGGCCCATGTCCGACGATATATCCAACTTGTAATATATCCCAAAAGGTTCTCTATCGATACGCTTCCGTTAAGAATCAATATATCATTTTTAAAAGCAAAAACGGAGCCAACAGTTTGCAAAATTTTTCCAATAGAATAGTGTTGCCGTATTTTTAGGACTAATAAGTTGCAGCAACCAAACAATGCACAAAAGTCACGTTGGAATGATTTAAACTTTTGTTATTTCATGCATGCACACAGAATGCAAATATTTCCAGCTCTTTTTTTTTTGTGTAAGCGGCCTGTGCAACTAAAAAAATGTTTTTTTTCATTTGGATGTACTTTTTCTGTCATTTTGAAGATAGCAGACCATATTTTTGGCCCAAATCCATCATTTTAAAGACACTTAAAGGCACCTCACATGACTCCTGTCCTGTCCTCCATATTTTGCATGCACGAAAGCAATAATTCTTTAGATTCCCATGATGACACTTCCTTTCGGTTTATTAAATCCATATCTGCCCCACCCTGCGTCCAAACTGCAAAAACCGGACGGCGAGGGAAACCAGCGCGGAGCCCAAAGTCTCCGCCTCCAAGCAAAAAGTCAAGTATCATCTTGCTTTTAAGTAAACATCGGAAAGCACATGTAAGAGCGTGACTGAAGATGGTTTACATTAGACGGCGGGATATTTAAGGCTGGTAATGTTTTGGATAGAATTACAAAGTGCTGGTGCCAAACCCCCATTAACGTACTAAAAGCGTTTTTATCATTTCCCAACAAGCGGCTCGGCCGTTCTGTCCGCGAGCGGGGCGCAGAGCGCCGCGTTTAAACGGGTCCAACGTAAATATGGCTTTATCTGACAGCAGGTCGCCCTCTCCGCTGGAGGTCTGCCGGGATTTTTTTGATGTGCCGCTGCAAGCTTGAAAGCTCCATCCATCGTTCTACGGCCAACGCTAATCACAAACTGAATGATTCTCCAGGAGCTATGAAAAGTCTTTTTTTTTGGGAGGGGGGGTGAAGCTGGCAAGCGAGATCTCCAAACCACAAATGGATTGCACATGTTGCAATCGAGAAAAGAAAAACACTTTGGATTCTAATAAGAGACTGAAAAGGGAGGGGAAGGAGAAAGAGAGCATCACAAGATCTTTCGTTTTCACCAAGTACAATAGTTTGGTTCAATTTTGTTTTTTCTATTGTGGCCAAATTATTACAATTGACGTAAAAAACAAACAAACAAAAAAACAGATACATTAGTGTACCGCAATTAAGAATGTAGAGCCCAATTATGCCATTATATATATTTTTTAACAGGTGACTGTTTTTAGTAGTTTAAAAAAATTGATAAAATTCAAATTGAAAAATATATAGATTTATGTCATGTTAAATTAATTTTTCTGAGGTTGTTTTTATATTAATTTATAATAAAATTAAATATAATTTTAAATCATATTTGTGAATATTCCTCATAAAAATTTCAGTCATAAATTAATAAAATGTTCATTAAAAAAAGAAACAATGTTGTTATGGCCCAAAATAGAAGTTGACTTCTTTTTTATTCCATTGTATTTAACTCATTTCCTACCATCAACAAGCATAGATGTCCAATTGATTTAAACTGGAAGGGTTGGTTGCAAATGCTCATTTTTCAGTGCCATTGACAGAACTACTAGATGTGCATTTCAGTTTACTGGGAGAGGTTGGTAGGACCAAATTATGCAAATCTGGCTTGTCAATGATGAAAATTTCTGTTTTGGTAGCCCTATTGGTATTCCCTCCCTCCAAGAAATCGCTAGTATTCCATATTTCACACTGGCTTTAACATTGATCTCCAATGAGAAAGTATATCTTTCATCTAGTGCCACACTTGAAGTCTGGCGTTGGACCCCCCCAGACAGGGGGTGACCCACTTTAGGGATGGCTTTATGTCCATTTCTACTCAACTTCCCGTCGATTCAAGAGGAGAAAGGTGCTGAAACGCACGCCTCGGGTGCGCGCCCCCACATCGGGCCTCTCCATTAGCGGAACAATAAAAGTGCAAAAACAAAAGGAAGTGAGGAAGATTTTCCAACGGCGGGATGAAGTCGAGGCCACGGCGGCGGTCGTCGGGTTCACCACCAACATTCGCGGGAAAACTTTTCCGCGCTTGACCTCCAGCCAAGAGCGCCTCAATGGGCTCGGGACCAACAGCTGGTTCGGGTTACCTAGCAACTCCCAAGCCGGGGGGGAGGCTGGTGGATTTCGGTGGTGGCGAATGAGAACGCGAGTAGGACGAGGGGGGGGTTAGAAGGCAGGGCACGGAGCGCAGTTGGGGTTCTTTGTGGCAAGTGCGGTGATATTAAAGTCTTCCCAAACATGGAGGGTGAGCAATGGAACCCAAATAAGGGGTTGAGGGACATCAACTGGCAAACAGAAGGTGGCAGATTTTTAGAAGAGCCAAAGGACAAAGAAACTGATGACTTTTAAAGGAGGGACTAGTTGCTGGCAGGACGTCGCTTTGGCATTTAGGAGGCTTCAGATTTTATGAGCTGAGAAATAGTCAAGATCCTTTTTGTCAGAATCTGGATGAAGGTGATAACAAGGCATTTTTCTAGCCTGGATCAGAGGAACCAAAGAGTTGTTTTTTGATACGCATATTTGTAAAGTAGAAAATATCATGGGTGAAATTGGAACCAGTAAATCCTGTCAAATCCTATTTTTCCTATTTAAGTGATTGCTGCTGCTACTTCCTCAAGAAATGCTCTGTGTACGAATATTACATGATGCTCTACTTTGATCAATAATTTCTAAAAAGAAATAGTCCCACACAGCTGACATGTTGGTCTTGTTAGAGGTCTGTGCTTTTGACAAGACATGACTTAATATGTGGAAATTTGCCAATTTATGACCTCTGACTATTCTCATATGTTTTGCCAATACTTTTTAAACCAGTACAAATAATCCCCCAAAAAATCATGTAACCAGGAAATGACAAATCATACATTTTTGTATTAAAGTTAGCCTTGGTGGTAATGATATTACACGATACTTTGTTACTGTTTTTGGTTCCTAATCTCATCGGATACATCTCAGCAGTTTTTGGGAGTTACAGCAGTCAAAAAGTACGATTACACCGGAAACTCACAAAACTACTGAATCGGACCCGATCTCCCGATGAAATCAGATACTCCATAAATAGCCATATCGGATTGGAACATGGCTACAAGTAACACAAGTGCAAATTTGCAAACACACCCGTACATTTTAACCACATTCCCCTGCCGACAATACAAAACATTCAACTTTTGTGCACACATACGAGTTACAATAGGGGGGTGCTGTGTTCCTGGCACTGTCTATTTTCTGGAGTGGCTTTTATGATCCCCTGGCATCGGGCAAAAAAGAGGGCTGTGTGTGTGTGTGCAATCTTTTTGTAGGCCGACTTCTCTTCTGTGAGCCAACCCGCACCCCCACCCAATCTTCCTTTGCTTTGCCCCAGCTGGACCCTATCAGGGCCCCGTCTACACCAGCAGCCTATCGCTTCTTCTACTATGTGGCCACACAAAGACCTTGTTTGTCCTGCCGCTGCCCTCCTCTTCCTCCTCCTCCTCCTCCTCCTCCTCCTCCTCCTTTCCTCCAAACTTAATACAAGACGCACCGTGGTGGAAAAAAAGAGGGAGAATAAGGGAGCTTGATATCAGTAACAAACACAGGAATGGAGACAAACGCTATCACTCCAGGGCCTGCGCGATACCAAATCATCCGTCAGCGCTTACGGAAACATCGAGCGGTTACGTATATGCAAGTAAGAAAGCCACACATAATATCCACCTAACAGAAATGTCAAGATGTGCACATTTGCTGACATCTGGTCATAAGGATCAATTGAGAAGCTAAAAACAAACAGCTGACTAAAACACATACACAACTTATTCTTTTGACACATTTAGCATGGCCATTCAAGGTAACCAAAAAAATATGAGCAAAATTGTGTTAACTAAATCAAACGTACGCATCCAACACACTTTTCTACCAGGATGACACTCGCGAACACACACACATTTGTCTCCGGCCTACAGATGATGACACATGACAACCTTTCAATCCCCCCCCCCCAGCTTTCCCCCCCGCCCTCTCGGTGCTCGTTGCAGCAGCGCGGCGCTCTCAAACGCACGTATGACACACTTCATTGCAAATACATTACGAAGGCTCATTAGCCGCCGCCGCCTCCTTCGTCGAATCTGCTAGATTTGTATTTTTTTTTTCCTAACCGAGAGGCGTGCTTGCCTGGGAAATGCTGCTGTCGCCACATTCTTCCAATCAGGAGCGGCACATGGTCCACAAAATGTGTCGGAGATTTAAAAAAAAAAAAAAAAAAAAAAGGAAAAGTGGACGTTTTAACGGATTCTTTCACGTCCTCCTCCGGCGCTCCTCCTCCTCCTCCCTCTCTTATAGCTTGTTTCCAAATGTGTCCTCCTCCTTGGTCACCTCACCCCCTGGAGCTCCATGTCTTTTATTTTCCTCGTGGACGAGAAGGGATGCAGAATAGATGGTTCCCAAAAAAAAAAAAAAAAAATTGCGCTTCTTTTAATCTCCACTGAAAGGGAACCCCCCCACCTCCCCCCAAAAATGGATTTCTATTTGTCTGAAGCCAGCAGCGGCAAGCACTTCTCTATGCGCTCCTCTTCTTCCTCCTCCAGATCGCTCGCACCTCCCTCTCCTCCTCCTCCTCCTCCTCCTCCCCCCCAACCCACCACGCTCTTGGAGGCGGCAGGTTTTTGGTCTTTTCACTCAGACGTCAGGCAGCCTTTTGTTGCCAACCACACAGAGAAAGAGAGAGAGCGCGAGGCAGAGGGGAAAGGCAACGGGTGGGGGAGAGGACGGAATGGAAAAGCCCAAAAAGACAGAGATGGGAGGGAAAAAAATGCTCAAGGAGGACCAGTTGGAGCTGGTGTCGCCTCCCCCTTCTTCTCTTTTACAGTTTTTTCTTTTTTGAATTCCCTTCCTTTTTTATTAATGCTGATGTGGCCTTCAGGGTCCTTTAAGAGTGCCAGACCCTTTTGTGTGCGCACACTCAAGCTGTTCACCGTGATATCGCTCATTTTACACATGTCAATGTCATTCAACTGTGAATTAAAGCCACATGTTCGCATGCACGGGGATATTATTGAAACTTAAAAAAATGTCCCGTAACATTCAATGAAGGTTTGGGCTTGACAATGGCAGCGAGCGCTACATCTTTGGCAAACAGCAGTAAAGACGCCTATGTCAACACACACCTTGGCGAGTAGAACATATGAACTCTTGGAGACTTAAATGGGGATTAGTGAGTGACAGATTAACTTGGTTACAACCACTACTATGCGACTGTGATTGACGCTTTAATTGGATTTATCTAATGAAGGTCAATAAGGTAGTCCTCCAGGTTATGACGCTACAATCCATTCACTATATGATTTCAATTGAATAAAAACCGAAACACACCCTGGTTTTGAGCCCCAACAAGAAAGCTGATAAAAAAAAAATTATTCTCTCTTTGTTTCTATTTTAAAGAAATGAAACAAATAAATCAAACATTTTAATTTCAGGGAGAATATTTTTGATTTTAGCATTTTTTAAAGGAAACAACTACAACGAATCTGTTTTAATGCCATTGATAGCCTGTCCCAGTCAAAATGGATCTTTAGCCCAGCCAATTATTTCGTGCAAGTGTAAACTTAATACGTTAATTCTTGATTTATTTTTCTGATTACATTGTTGAAAATTCCTCTTCATCCACCAAAATATTAGGAATAACCTCATGGTATGACAAAAACAGCAAACGTGGCTCCATACAAGCTGAATGAGAGACTTCAAGGTGTTTCATTGTTGGTCTTTGCTTACAACATGAAACTAAAGAAACTAAAGAAGAGCCATAGTTAAAAGAAAAACAAGCTCTCATTCATGACAAGCCAAAAGAAAGAAAGGTCAACTGTATAATCCCGTCCCGAAAATCCGTCATCCCATCTGCCCCCCCTGACGAACGCCCAAAGTACAAACGCTATTCTGTGCAACGGGGACGCGAAGACGAGAGCCTCGGTGGCCAGAAAAGAAGGAATGAATGAGATCGCACAGCTGCAAGGGGAAGACAGATGTTCAAGTTGGGGGGTAGGGATTGGCCCGTGTCAGGACATAAATTCGTATTCATTCCTCGTCTGTGTGAAAACATCACTGTAGTTTTTCTTCGTCTGCTGTCTGCACCAATGTACTGCAAAAAATGTGTTACCAAGTCTACGCTCCAGAAGCACCGTAGCTCACAATCCAGCGAAAACCGAGGGATCATGGAGGGTTGGCAGTGAGGGATCCCAACATATGCTCGGGTTTTCCCGGGTTTTTCATTCCACATTCCGAAAACATGCGTGTTGACGCATGTCCATAGGTGGTTAGGCTTGTCGGTTTATTATCCGAACAATTAAACTGGTGACCAGTTTAATGTGGCACCTCTTGGCGTGAAAACAGTAGGGATGACGCCGTTTGAAAAAAAATCAGCGGTTTAAAAAATATGGGTGTTTCCAAATTGTTGCATTTACAAGTCATTAAATTTCTTTTTTTTTCCTCATTTAAATGTTAATTTAAAAGGGCTTCAGCGGGTTTGGCTTATCAGCAAAACGGTGAGCTTAAGCAGAAGAAAATATGAAATGATTGTTTGTTTGACTGGAAAGACAAATTATTGATTGAATACAAAAAGGAAAGTGGCTTTTTAAAGTCTCTCATATCTTAAAACCACACATCAGTGGGAAGCCATACTCTCCATTCTGTGGTGCTTTTAGCCAAAGACAGACTTGGAAGAAAAAACCAAACAAACAGTAATAATAGAAAAGTTCTTAGTCCCGTTTCTATGTTGACATATTTCTTTCATTTCCCTTAAAAAAAAATCCATTCCTCCACTGATCCCTCCAACACAGTGCAATGATTTCAAGATGAACAAAGATGGCCTGAGGTCAGTTTTACCAAAAGAAGATAAGGAAGAATGAAAATAAGAAGTGGAGTGACGCATGGTTGCAATCCATGTGCACGTTATCCTTTCATTAGGGGAAGAGGAAATGATCCTGCCTGGTATCGAGGGGAACAGCTGGTGTGGGAGAGAACCTCTGTGCCACTTGCCAGCGAACACACACACAACACACACATAAGCAAACATCAGTAGTCCTGCAAGCTGTAGAAAGCCAAATGGGAGGAGCTGCTGTTACTTTCACACGTCTTCTGTTAACGATATTATTAAAGCCCCCACCCCACCACAACAGTACAATGGGGAACATTAAAACATGTTTGTTATGGTCCGGGTTTTGAGATCAAGCTAGCCTCTTATGAGGCTATTTGACTCCAATTGAACCCGCCATAAGGCTCGAGGCTATTTTTTTGGTCATTAAAATGTATATTCAGGGAGGCCTCGATTATTACGGACGCCCCATAAAATATCAATATAGGCAAACGTTGGTTCTCGATCACAATTTGTTCTAGAAGGCTGTTCAAATTCCAAATCTATTTTTCCCATAATAAATAATGGAAATGGGCTTCAAATGGTTCCAAGACACTATAAAAATATCGCAAAAAAAATGGGAAAAACGGGGGGCGGGTGTTAAGCAAACAACAGAAAGAGTACTTTTCATTTTCATTTTGACCTTTTAAACAAACTCATGGCTTCATAAATATATATTTTGGAAAAGAGATCCATCATAAATGTTGAGCATCTGTGAATATGAAATGTTCACATTATTTGTTAATGTAAAATATTGAGTAATATAACAAGCCATCCGTTTTTTTAAATATTCAACAGCTGCAAGACATTTTGGGGCAGGTTATCACACACATTCATAACAAGGCAAAATTAAGAACGTAACATGCATATTTTGGGAATCTGGCTATTAGATAAGTCCCATACAAGCACAGAAAATAAGATCCAAAACTAAGAGGCAGATGTGGTTGGTAAGCACTCATTCACCGAGCTGCACAACTATAATGCAATATGTCTATAATTGAATTTTTCAGATTACAATTGAAACAGGGCATAGAAATGACCACTGCTAGACTTAATTCCAGTAAAAGTAGCAGTATTTCAAGTGCTCTCCCTTTCCCTCCGTGCCATGATTTAAGTTGCATCTTGGCTACACCAGTGGCCGGGAGCTGAAAACATGCAAATGTAATCCGGTGCCGAGCATCCTTTCGGGTCAAACGGAAGTAAATATTTATCCCTTGTATGTGTGTGACAAATAGACACACAGCAAACACAATGCAAAATGACTATCGAGCCAGAATCGGGCCAAGGTTTGCACCGTCTAATAAATCTCACTCTCGATGTAGCGAGTCCAAGGTTGACTGACAGCTGTCAACGCCTTCTGTCCTCCCCCCCGTCCGCGACCGTCAATCATCAGTCCGTAGCAGGACAATATCCGTCCCTGCCCCCTCCCCTTTCCCTCCGTTGCCTAATCCTTCACTCGGCGCGTTGACCCGCTCCCTCGGTTAATACATAATCTGCCATCCCAGAACTAATACTCGCCGATTCTCCCCCCGTCATCGAGCGACGGGAAATCACGGCGAGTGTGTCACGCAGAGCGGGACTGACCTGCACTGGCATTGGACCGCCAAGTCCGACGAGAACCAGCGCACCTCGGCGGGGTGGAAGTAAGGAAGTGGAAATCCTACTGTGCCAAATATGGCCAGCGTGCCCACGTGGGGGGATGGGAAGCGAGTGCTGGTTAGTCATTTGGAGGCGGGGTCTTGCTCAAGGGTATTCCGCGCAACATCAGATGCTAGGTCAGGGGTGGGCAATCTATTCCACAAAGGGCCATAGTATTGGATGCAAGTTTGTCTGTCACCAGAACATACTTTCAACTTTTTTTTTCAACAAAAGTAGCATAAAATAAAGTAAATTGGTTTTGTGGTTTTTAGCCAGTGGCTGTGATTAATGATAGATATCTAGATATTTCCCGTAATTAAGTTTCTTCAAAGTTCAGCAATATTTTTTCGTTGAAATGATGCTATAAATGGCAACAAAACATAGTTTCCAGGGTACAAGTACTGTACGCATAATAAATAAAATAATAAAACCGCAAAACTATCTGCAAATTGGCTGATTGTGATGTATGCATTTCACAATCGCTGCTAATGACACCAGTGTTTCAATGAAGGGCCCAAAGGGTCTTAATAGCCCCTCTCTTACACTTTATATAATCAGAAACACAATAAAATGAGCTTCATTAAGAAAGCTTTTGCAGTGCCTCAGTGTCAACCTCCTGGCTGCGTGCAGTCTCGCTCAAAAGAGGACAGAATGACAGTATTTGTGGATTAGTGCAACAGTGGAAACGGAGGATCTAAAAGGATTAAAGCACCCCTCTGTCTTGTCACTATGGCGTGCAGAGGGAAAATGACACACTCACACATTGCCCATCAGCACTGTAATTTGATTTTATCGGCGCAATGATGAGGAGAGACCAGGTTGTTATCATTCGGAACTAAAATACACTCTGATGTTGCCACCCAAAAAGAGCAAACTGGATATTAATATCAGATCTGATTCTATCACGATACTGGATGCATGTCAGTGTGCACTTTGTTGGGTAAATGTAGGTAAGGGTGTTTAGCCTATGGCTTTAAAGCCTACTCTCAAATACATGCATTATTATAATTGAATAATATCTGCAATGAGCTTTTAGGGGGGGGTCCTGCATTTAACAGTAATGCTATATCAACTATTGTGCAAAGTCCTCATTGCTGCAGCAGATTATACAACATGGTTGTACAAAAGCAGCCAATGGTGTCGTTCGGTTCAGTTGACAATGTTACACACTAATGAGAGTGAAATGAGAAACTAAATCCTTGCTAGGAGACTGGCAAATGACTGCCGACATTAACAAATTGGAATTAGCAAACCATTGCCGCAAACAACCAAACAACTCAATGCCAGCCTCATTTAAAACTACCAAGTTTACACTTTTCACAAAACAGACGAGCTAAGGCAGCCACAAAAGCAATGAAACTGTTTTTATGAACATAATGATGGCTGATAAACGCAATAAAACTCCAAACATGATAAAACCAAAAAAAGCTATTGTTGGAAAACAATAAAAAAGAAAAAAAAGATTACTTGTGTCTGGAGATGCCATGGTGGACACAATGACAGGTGGACCAGTGCGCCGACTTAGCTTCTGGTTAGCAAGCACGGCACTTTGTCCTTGAGTGGGGCCTCCCAAAGGTACCAAAACATTGTCTTGTGCTGGTCCGCCACTCTTACGAATCAGTTGGGGACTTGGGTGAGGGCTATGCATGGGTGACAATGGCAACAAACTTCGATCCCTCTTCATTAGCTCCATGGGCACCGTGTAATTGGTAGAGTATGCTTTCGGTACCTGCTGCGGCGCTTGAGGTAAAGCTGGCATGGAGACGGGCATCTGCTGGGGCATACCCGGCATGGGGTGAATAGAACCGGCTATAGCAGGCATGGATCCACTCATCTGCTGTGACATGATCTGCATACCTTGCACGGGAAACCCTTGCATGGTCATTCCTGATGAATATGCAGACATTGGCCTTGAGTGAACGGGCATCATGGCGCCTACATATGGCCCCGGGGAACGAGGCGCTTGGCCTGAGAATCCTCCAGAGGCTTCAAGGAGCTGCTGAGAGGGTGCGCTACTGGGCCGTCGGCCTATTACTTCCCCCATCCTCGGTGAGATGGTTTGCATGCACCCAGGTGTCTGGGGAGGAATTAGGTGAGGGTCGATATGCAAAGCCTGCGAAGGATGTATAGGCTGTTGGTGGTGGTGGTGGTGCTGTTGCTGGTGAAAGACATCAGAACGATGGCTAAAACTGTTTGAACGCCCGCGTATGGGTGTCTGAGGTTGAGAAGGAGCTGGGGGAGCCTCAGCGGGCCGTTTGCAGTTGTGCACCACACGAGAAAGCACACGGGCCTGCCCCAGGTTGGGCGCCACGGTGCGCACATCATTATCTTCCATGACAGCCAACATGCTAGTGGAGTCAAATCCCTGCTGGATCAGCAAAGAGATAGTGCTTTCAGAGATGCCATCGTTTCGCAATAAGGCAAGAAACTCTGGGTCTACTGTCTTCTTAGGATCCACAGGCAAAGGTGTTTGGGGCACTGTGGGTAGAGGGGCGGGGAGGGGAAGAGGGGGTTGAGCAATTGGAAGGGCAGTAGTTGGCACTGCCTGTAGGGGGACAGGTGCAACTGGGACCACTCCAGTGGTCTGCAAGGGGGAGGGCGATGGAGGAGGAAGTGGAGCCGCCATGGCCAGTTTCGGGTCGGGCATTGGCATGGTGTTAGGAGGTTGCATCTGTTGTTGCAACTGCTCCTGCTGAATTTGTGCCTGCAACTGTTGCTGCTGCTGCTGCTGCAATTGCTGTTGATGTATTTGTTGCTGCTGCAATTGCTGCTGTTGTATTTGTTGCTGTTGTATTTGTTGCTGCTGCAATTGCTGCTGTTGCATTTGCTGCTGTTGCATTTGCTGCTGCTGTATTTGCTGCTGCTGCTGTAATTGTTGTGGGATGTTATAGGGTGAGGCTGTCTCCTGCCTCATTATCATACCTTGACTGGAAGGATCCACCACTAGGCAAGTAGCAGCCTGCTGTTGCGCATCCAGAGGACGACCGTTAACATCAGTATAGACAGATGGACCAGCCATAGGTGGAGGCTCACTTGCATACCGAGGTGATGCAAGGTCCATGTTGTAGTGTGCAGGAGATGCATCTCGGGAGGGTCTGCGCTGACTGTCAGGCATAATCTTGGTAACAGCAGATTCTCTGTAAACCCGATTCACCTCGTGAGTTGGAGTGGTTGGAGGAGGAGGCATATTTGATGCTGGGGCTTGAGGTCCTCCTCTCACGCTTTGGGCTTGATCCCACCCAGCACGAAGCCCAAAATGGGAGCCTGACCTGCTCAGTGGATGAGGGGGAGGTGCTGGAGCCTGGTGCTCCGGCCGGTAAAAACCCTCAGGTGGACGCGGAGTCATGGCCGCTTCGTTTGGGTAGTAATCTTGATGTGGAATGGATCCTCTGTGAGCCATGGCTGCTCGTTCGTAGTGGTTCAGCTCTGGCACAGATCCCTTCCTCTGACCCCCCGGGTAAACCTGTCCGTATTCGGGGTAGATATACGGGTCGCGTTTCAAATCCAAGTCCGGAGGACGTACCCCAGCAGGAGGCTCGTACCACCCTCCTCCCCCCTCGCCGTACGACAGAGAGCTTCTCCGACCAGCTATTCTCGCCTGCTGCTCGTAGACACTCTCAGCCCTGTCCCAGTGACCCTCATTCCCCCCTAAAGTGTCCCAACTGTGGGAGCGACCGAGACTTAACTGTTTGTTGGGGACCAGCATTGGAGAAAAAAGCCGGAATGACAGAAGAAACACCACACCAAAGCAAAGTATTCCACTTGTAGGAGTTGTCTTGTCTCGTTGAAGTCTCCGAGTGTTGTGGCACCAAAAAGTATTGGAGAGAGGGGCGATTCCGGATATCGCAAAAAAGACAAAGCGGAGTTTGGAATATTCACCTGATATCCGGTTGTAATATTGTACGTCCCTGGTGTCAGGTGCCTCCCCCTCCAGCTGATAGTCCTTGAATAATTAATCTCCGGTTACGCTGCCTCGGAAAGAGGACACCGCACGTAGACACAACCGGGATCACACAAACACTGTACACAACCTAGGCAAGACTAGGCTGAGACAGGATACATGATTGAGCCACCAAATGTTGGTTCCCAAAAAAATAGAAAGAAAGGAGGGGCTAGGTTGGTTTAGATGTAGGGACAGGCTTTTGCTAATCCAATAGGTTTTATCTCTCTCTTCTTTGGTACATTTTACCCGCTCCGCCGATTGCTATGAGGGATTACAACGAAATAAAGCCCGTTTAATTCCACTTCGTGCAGTGACGTCACGTGAACCAGAAATGACTGTACATGGAATAAGCACGGGGTCCACGATCCTGAGCCCGCCGGCTTGCGAGACCGAAACGCTCACCTACCTGATGCCGATGATTTTTCACCAACAGGCTCCAGCCATCCGTTTCCCCAGCAGAAGGAGGGAACCCACTCAAAGCGCGATCGAATGAAATACGGTACTCTCCGTTAAGTCTCAAGCGCTGTCAGTAAATGTCAAATCCATTCTGATTGGAGCCTAATCCTCTGGGCCTCATGCTAGCTGGAGAGCTTCTACGCAACTGTTGGACATCCAGTGCGGAATCCACCCCAGCCTCTCTGTAGCTCATGTTCACTGCCCTACTAAGAGTTAGTTAGGGCTTCCCTATGCATAAGAAATGGGTTAAATAGTCGCTCAAAGTCACCCAAGTGTCGTATACGCTTGGGATATTACTGTTCTTCAATAAAAAATAAAAAATAACAGATTATATTTGCTTTTAAATTCTATAAATTGTATTTTTAAACAAAACTCCAATGCTTGGGCAGGTCTATGTATGTGGCATAGGATGCTTATGTCATAGCTTTAAATCCAAGGCACCTTCAGCTTGGAGAAATAAAATACAATGGCTACTTTTAAAAACATATTGCATGATTATCTATCTATTGTTTTGGGCAATAATGGTGCAGCACTTGCTGCTGACTTTTCTTTCATGTAACTCTTGTAGCATAAATCTCAGAATTTTCTCTTTAATAATCAATGCCTCAAATTACAGAAATAGCCTCAAGTGTCATTTGTCACCTACGACGGCAAATAAAAATAGCTTGCATCGATTTTATTGAGCAGACAAGGTTGAGTTAATCAATCTGCTGACATACGAACAATGTGGGCAGACGTAGTCAATACAAATACAACAGTATACATTTTTAAAAACATTGCTTTTAGCTAGAAATCTTATATCCCCAGACATATCTGAAGCCTCGGCCTTGGCAGGCGTGTAAATGTGAATAAAAATGACGTGCTGAGTTAAGCAAACACAGAGCTGCGATAAAAATAAAAAATAAATAGTGTCTCTTATGCTGTCACGAAACCAAAGCATACATTAGCAGAGGTTGAGTGGACAGCGCAGTTTCGTATGAGAGTCCAGTGATACATTAATTGTCTTTGAAAGCATCTAAAAAGCGGATATAAAATGGGTGATTGAAGTTGGTAAACATTGCTATACTGCTTTTTTTAACATCGCCCTTCACGCTTGTGGACTAAGTGATGGTTTGGGAATTTTTTGTAGAGTTTAATCAAAGTCATTTGTTTTTGTAAAAAAGCTAACACCACGTAGACCAGGGGTGTCAGACTGGGGTTAGTTCGCGGGCCGCTTTAACGTCAACTTGACTTCACGTGGGCCGGACCATTTTAGATATAATATTTAGATTTTTTTTAAATAAATGGATTAAAAGAACTGGATTAAAAGCCCTGAGTATTCCGTTTTTTATAGATCTAAAACAATGTTTATTTTAGCTTTTTTATATATATATTTAGATTTTACAAAATGATTTTTTAACTAAAAACACGGAAAAAAAATGATTAAAAATTACAATTATTGATTTAAAAAGGGGGAAAATCAGGAAATTTAATATACATCTATACTCTTCATTTTAATTTGATCCTAAAACAGAAAGTTGGCACTCATTATTTACTTTCCCGGGCCAAACAAAATGATGCGGCGGGCCATATTTGGCCCCCGGGCCGCCACTTTGACACAAGTGATGTAGACCTTTTCAAACTACTTTCATGCGTAAGCGGCACCACCAGGGCTCACTTTAATACTATATGAGTTGTCATTCAATGGTTACATGTTGTTTCATTATTTTTAGTGGATTAAAAATCCTGATTTCAGATTGGTATCAGTAAACGTATTGGCAAAACTAATCTTGAAGAAAATCGGATCAAATCGCAAGTCAATTAAGCAGGATCGGGACATCCCTAGAAAGTATTCCTGCGTTTTCCTCTAAATCTCCTTTCAGACATCATACATCGGGACAATACCAGTTAACGTGAGCTGGAATCTACCCTGCACGAGGCTTGACATAAGGAATTGTACTGGTACGTTACCGGCTGAAAGCAGCCGAGAATATAATTGTGCCCTCTGCTGGTTGCTGCCACCGACAGTGAACTCCAGTGTGACATAACGACAGCAACATAAGCCTATTAAATTGAATGCCAGATGTGATCATATTGCTAATACAACTGCCCATGCCGAATATCAATCTCACCGGGTTTTTCAGTTAAGAGTGAAGTCGTGCCGGGATCAGCAAAAGCGCAAAGTCTATATTTTCCTTCAAGTCAGCTTTTCTACCAATAATCCAACTCCCCGCGGCCTCTTGTTTGACCTACTGAGGCAACAGGTCAATGTAATACTGAAAAGGTTATTTAGGAAAAGTTAAGACGATTGTGCAGAAACCTGAGCACTGCATCAAAGCCCACACACAAGATAGCTGCACAACTGTGACACTATGGTGTGTGTGTGATGTTTAAGCTCCACCCTGCTGCTCCACAAAGCAAAAGTGGGGTGTGAGTGGATTTTAGTCAGGAGACTGGAAAAAGACCAGTGTGTGTGTGTGTAGGGTAGGGTAGTGATGACCTCATAGGAGAGTGGATGCCAATACGTGAGGATGAGTGGGGGAGCACAGAGAAAGAAAACACTGTTTTTCCCCCCTCACTTGTATCGGTCTATCAATTGTCTACATTGCTTATTCTTATTAGGACAGTGGATGGTTGACAGCCCAATTTTTCATTAGTGCAGCACCAAAATAAGGTTGGAAAAGAATTACCATTTAAATGTATTTTACATAGCGAATAAAATTGATAACCCAATGCAATAAATTGAGCAAATATAATATTAGACATTTATTTCGAGGTTTGTCTCAATAGTGTCAAATACATTTGCATAACTATAATTTTTTCCATTATACTCATTTTGTTACCTTAACTTACATTAACTGCCAAGGCAAAAAAAAATCAAAAAGAAAACACGATCTATATCCAGCCAATGATTCCATTTTTTTTGTTATTGAAAAATCCTTAACAGTTTAAGTAAGTGCTTCCTTTTTCACCCCTTAATTGTCAATGGCAATTAGTGGACTAGAGTGAATCCCATTACACCGTGCCTTAATTGCCTATCAACGTCACATTCACAGCTATAGGTATTTTAAACTCTGAAATACATCCTATGGCACATCATTACATCATATCACAATTTGTTTCCATGACTCCTATTGCCGTATGTATGGCTAAACCGAATGAACGACCTGTCATATGATTGATGGCAACACATTATGAAACCTACTTGTCACCATTTGACTTGCCAACTACAACGCAACGGAATCACCATGACGAACCACTTTGTAAACATAAACACCCCCGACAAGTTAGTGATAGGCAAATGCAACGGTGGGCGAGGGTGAGGTGCGGCGCTGCTGCCGGTGCCAAAATGCATGCTGGGAAAGCAGATGGCGCAGACATAAGGAAGGAGGAGGGAAGCGATGCCCACGACAGGTGTTTGCCACATTTCCCTCACTGCCATCCGACTCATCTTGGCATCTTTTCCGAGGCACAACAGACGGAACACTTGTACGACACTCGGACTGTTAAAGTTGTAACGACAAATAAAAACGGTATAGCTCGGTTTGTCTTGGAGGCGTACCACCGTAAAATAATGAAGTTATGATCAAATATATACAGAGAATCAATCGGATGAGTTGCGGGTTTTCCTAATTGCCATTAAAGCACTCAAAGGTACTGTTATTTTTCAAAACATACAATAATGCAATCAAATACTATTTAAGGGGCAGTATACGATATACTAAATAAGTGTACCCATGAAGAAGAAATTCACAGCTCAACTCAATGCAAAGTAATTGAGTGGCACAAAAATGGTGGCATTTGGTGGGGTGCTGGAACAGATTAATGGCCCTTCAGTTAATTTTAATGGGCAAAACTAATTTGAAATACAGAGCATTAAGTTATGATCTTGGTCACAAAATAAATTTGTTCTTCTATATTTTGTATATTGAAAGCAAATTGGCATTTTTTAAAGAAATGCAAGGGCAGGGACGACGACTGTGAGTTATCTTATTGGGCATTTGAATTTTTTAGGATGTTGCGTATGAACAAAAACTCTGATGAGACAACTTGGGAAAGCAGGGCGAGTAAGAGCAAATAAATAGTTCAAATAAACTCACCCTCACAAATTTTGTCGAGTCGCTGGCGTTTTACTTTGTGTTTGTCGGTCAAAGCCATGCTCCCGTTGCTCTTCTCCAACGTCTCATCCAAAGATGTCCAATGCTTATTCTCCTGGTTTAGTGATTTTCTGTACCTGAAAAATGACGAATACAATATATCAATCAATATAAGAGTTGTTCTTAGTGTCTAATGAAATTAAAAAAATGCCCTCCCCAAAAATACTCCAGTGCAACATATAGTATTTTTTTTCCTCCTCTTTTTGTACCGGACTATAAATCTGGCTGGTTTGACTTATAGTCCGCAAAATACGGTATTTCAAAAATAGAAGCATTTAAAAGAGGAGACATCCCTGGTGTTTTTCTTATAATGAGTGATGCGCCTCTAAAGAGCAATCTTCTAATTGGTTCCCGCTAACGCCCGCGGGAGGCAGTCATGTCTTTTTGGGGTGGGGGGGCTCTTAGATGGAGAGAAACGCAAACAAATGCACACACACGCACAAACAAAGAGGGAATGTGGGTCAGTTAGTCAGCAGAAAGGATGTGGTTGCATCAGCAGAATAAAGACATCAAGAGAGGAAAAGGAAAGGAGTGAATAACACAGCAGGATGAGTACAGTATCGTTCATCTTCCTCCCACGCGTTTGTCTGCCACTCGCTTCCCGAAGGCTGCAGTCTGTCGCGCGCCCGAGCTCTCGTGACATCTTCAACCGCTATTATAATTGGGATGTTTAGTGGTGAGCAAGCAACAGGAGGGAATTTTTGTGGCATTTGTTCAGACGTTACGTGAGCGTGGTGGCGTTGCTGGTCTTATTCTGCATTCGATGGCGGGCGCTTTCTCTTTAAAAAGGGAACTTCCAACATTGGAGTTGGTATCAGAGAATAGGATTTGTGGGCCAATGCGACGAGTGGTTAGCACTTCCGCCTTGCAGTTCTGAGTGGTGGGTTCCAACCTTCCATTGTGGTCATTGTATGATGTCCCCGTGCCTGCGTGGGTTTTCTCCGGGTACTCTGCTTTCCTCCCAGATCCCCAAAACATGCATCGTGGGAGGGTTGAACTCTCCAAAATGTTTCTAATAGATGTGAGTTCATTCCTCTCATTGTATCCTGCCATTGGCAGTCCACCAGTTCAGTGTGGCCGGGATAGGCTCTAGCACCCCACGATGGTTTACTTTTTTCCATAAGAAATTCCCCCAAAAATCCAACATTAGTACATCCACTCTTGCTCGTTTTGTGTTTTTGCTGCTTTTCTGTCTTAATGATTTGATTTGGTGATTCTCAATGATCCCATTGACTTTGATTTTCTTTGTACTTTGTGCTTTTGCTTTGTTGTTCTGTCTAATCACCCTCTTGCTACTGCCACAATGAAATTTCCCGAATACGGGATGAATAAAGTTATCCAATCCAATCCAATAAATATGCTACCAAGCACGTCAACTAAAAGAGATGAGATTCCTTCCCTTATATGAGAAACACAAAAGAAGTGTTTTGAAACTTTAAATTGCAATGATTGGTGCCCTCCCAACAATGCAGAGCTTACAAGCTACTGACTTTAGAGCGCGCTATCGATTTGGCTCAAGCTCTCAGCACCGTGTTGACACTAGGCAGTTCATCATGTGTGGCAGCGAGGCTGTGCTAGTCAACATGTTGCAAAAGAATACCGCAGCAACATCTCAAAGCGGCTGCTTAAGAGGTGATGATTTATGCCCCAAAAAGTGCAACGTAGCAGAAATGGAGGCGGCGGCGGGGTGAGGCCGGCCGCCCACGTTAACATTTCTTGCCTCTCCTTAAAAGAAGCAAGTTAAGAACTCCCAGGGATGCGTTAAGCTGTCATTCAAACTGCTGATTTATGCTTTCTGCTGTACTTCAACATGGCCACATCTGTCCATCATATCATTTTCACACCACCTAAGATGTAACAATAAAGTAGAGGTATCACGATCACGTTTTTTTGCACCACAGTAGAGACCGAGAAACCTGATTTTCAGGCTGTAGCAGTTTATTTATTTAATAATCTAGTTCCAAACATCAATCTTTTTGGTTATTTTGTCCTTCATACCGCTTACTCATTTACTGCTGTTGACAGCGGTATAAGTTAATTTTGTTTGAACTGTGAAGGCTGGCATGGAAGGGATCATGTTTCAGAATAAATAAATACATTTATTGCTGGCGGCCTTCCCAGTGAAAATGTATTAGATGTCTATCTAAAATAAGTGACAATTTTAAAACTGAGAGGATGTCAATACTTGGTATTGGAACAGTTATACAATATTTGCACTCACACTAGTATTAGAAGACTAAGTAATAACTACAATAAAAATAAATCACTTTTTTCATCATATTAATAGGCAGCATTTCTTTGACGATGTTCAGGAAGATTGACTCAGTGAGTGTTAACCAGGCTCGATTAAAAAAAAGTTTACAGGCATTTACGTTTTTAAAATATAGTGACATCCTCATATCATCGAGAAACAACAAAATAAATAGATCTCCTTCTGACTGTCCAAGCTCCTGAAAATTTCCTCCACATAGACTGTAAACACGCGCTGACTACGGCCCATTTAACAGCGGAATCTGTCTAATGCACATTTTATAATAACGCGTAAGTCACCGACAAACCGCGTAACGGCGACATTATCGCACACTGCAGACAATCTCGCCGAGGCTAGCGGCCCAGTACGGCTCTTTACTTCTAATGAACTCAAGTAAAGTCCTGCCATTAAAATCTCCACCGGAGTAATTGGCAATTTATTTCTCCACAGCATCATTTAATAACACGGACGGCCGGCCGAAGCCTTACGATGCAGCGCTGTTTATTGGGATTAAATAAAGGGGGTGGGAGCTTTGCGATATTTTAGAATTGGCTGCGGAGGTGTTGTTTGGCTTCTAGGGGTTGCTACGTGTTCATGATTTGGCATTGTAGAATGACGCGGTTAAAATATGGAATTTTGATTGAGGCAGCCCGTTTTTACATGTATTGATAGGAGTCTGTTAAAATGCGGGGATTGGATTGCATCAATTTCTGTCTGCTTAAATGCCCCCAAAAAAACAATAAAAAGATGCGATTGGAGAAAAAAAACATCATGATTAGCTGTCGAGAAAATGAAGGAATTTGATGTAAAACGGTATGCAGAAAAGTTCAGAATATAAAAATAAAATAAAATAAATAAACAAGGGCATCTTAAAGATAACTTAAGACAGCGTAATGGATTTTTCGCCCATTCAATTCAACCGGGAGCAGTTATTTCTCGCACAATAAATACCTTGCAGTCACTAAACAGCGATTTCCCTCCACTCAATTAAACTAATGAATTATATTTCTTGGTCAAGCCGTGTCTGACATTGCTGAGGTCCACAATTTGCGGCCAAAATTCCAATATGTGGCTTAAAAATGACAAGTTAGTGAAACAAACAGACTGAAGAAGTGTGTTCCATCATAGGTATTAAAACTCCAGTTATTATACTAATAATGCATAGTATCCAAGGATACCCATCGGAATAAGGCTGGGCTTATTAGTTTGCCTCATTTGCGAGCGGCGAAGGTCACGGGCATCAATTGAAATGGTTGAACTTAATGATCTTTTCCGCCGCATTAGCGCGTGAGCACCTGATGCATATGCAAAAATTGGAAAAGCTCTTGCCCGCCAAATTAAGAGGTCATGATTAGAGGGGCTGGCGTTCATGTTGAATGAGTATTGGTTCACTAGTTGACATGACTGGAGGGCCTAACACATGCTAGGGAAACATAATTAACACTCAAAGAGCAATTTGTTTAATGAAAAACATCCTCATTCTGTTTTTTTGGTCACAGCACGGCAACGTGAGAGTTGATTCTATTCATTTAACGTAGCAGATCATTTGTAAGAGATGCAAATGGTGGGAATGATATGTTCATTTTTCATGGATAAATCATTTCCAACTAAGTTGGGGGCGGAAACTCATTTTTATTGCGATATATTGCCTGAAAACAAAACAATGTGTGAGGTTAGTCCAAAAAAAATCCAATGTCGTGCCAATATATACGAATAAAAACATTGTTTACGCGCACCAGCGGCGATAAATCCCTATTTTAAATTTACCGTGCAATTAACTGACAGGCTTCCACACATCTCTTTTTACCTGACAACTTTAAGACATGAGTCAAAGTGGCGGCCCGGGGGCCAAATCTGGCCCGCTGCATCATTTTGTGTGGCCCGGGAAAGTAAATCATGAGTGCCGACTTTCTGTTTTAGGATCAAATTAAAATGAAGAGTATAGATGTACATTAAATTTCCTGATTTTCCCCCTTTTAAATCAATAATTGTAATTTTTTAATCATTTTTTTCTGTTTTTAGTTCAAAAATCATTTTGTATTTTCTAAAAATGTATTTAAAAAAAGCTAAAACAAACAGTTTTAGATCTATAAAAAAACTAAATATTCAGGGCTTTTAATCCAGTTCTTTTAATCCATTTATATAAAAAAATCCAAATATTGGTCCGGCCCACACGAGATCTAATTGGCATGAATGTGGCCTCGCGAACCAAACTGAGTCCGACACCCCTGCTTTAAGACATCATTTCACTAAGTAAGCTCAGAAAGGAAAAGCATTTTAAGCAAAGAATGTCGTGTTTATCAGACAAGTAACACATTTCCAAGGCCAGGTTCTATTCACCGGAGACGAAACAAAAGAAGCGTCCGCGTATAGCTAGGCCACCTGCAAGCTAGACACAGGAACGATACTAAGGGAAGAAAAAAAAATAAGATACAAAGGCAAAGGCATCTTAACTACAAGGAGAAAAAAAAGATGGTTAAGAGAGAGCTTAGCAGCAGAAAAAAAAGAAAGGTCAGGGATGAGACATAAGCAATGGAGAAAAGGGAGAAAAATAAATGTGTTCTGGGAGTTGTTTGAAACGTTCCGGTAGTTCAAACCTCGCCTTTGGGCTCAGAGGACCTGAAAAGTTCAAGTTTATCATCATTTCACCTTGCAGTGCAACCGTCAAGTAAAAACACTTTCTTATTCGTCCCCCTCTGGACAGTCTTACGACGTGAGATACAAGAAAATGAGGCAGGAATGTTAACGTGAAGGATTTGTGCTGGTGCCAAAAGGAAAAAGGAATTGCTTCAGTAAGTCTTTATCAAACACAGGCATGTCTTAAGATGGACACTTTAACCCAGAAGTGGTTAACAGATATACCCGCAAGTCTAAACACAAATGACGAGAATTGAATTTTGCGATTCCGATCATTGAGATTATTGAATTGAATGCTTTTTATTCTCATTATACAAGTATGAGATTTAAAGATTCACCACAAAGTGCAAAAACAACAACGAACAAACAATAAATAAATAATCAATAAATAAGTGGTCACAATTATAAGTAGGGAGCAATGTTCCCTCTAATTTTTTGTCTGGGCAGAAAGACAACCTCCCTGAGCACACTGAGTACTGGTGTGGAAAAACATCATCATTGCTCGCTATGGGCACACACCAGTATCACACCTGCCATAAGCAGGTGCATGTCTACTACACATAAATAATTTAGTAATAATAAAATGTAATGATTAATATCTATGAGTGGGCGGCCCGGCGGATGAGTGGTTCACGCGTCGGCCTCACAGCTAAAAACAAACATAAAAAAATTGGGATTTTATTTTGTGCGCTCCATATGATTTGCTGTGCGCAGAGAAGACGAGAATAGTGGGCAATTGCGCACGCGCGCAGCTTAGAGGGAACATTGGTAGGGAGCTGCAAAAATAACAACAACAAACAAACAAACTGATATATAAGCAATAAATAATAATAATAATAAGTAAATAATCAATAAATAAGTACTCAACTTAATAAATATGTTTTACTGAATCTCCGAAAGAATCCACTTAAAAATTGGAGTTCAAGTATTATATAGTGCATTATTATCCTTTTGGAACATTAAAGAAAGAAACAGTTATGTGCAACATGTCTCTTTGAAAACAGAGTCAGGTGAAAATAAATCCCTATTCTTAACTTAACAATTGTATCTAATCACATACATTTTGGTTCGTATATTAAAGCAGTGGTATAGTAAACCAGAAACAAAACCCATGCCATTTCATCATGATATTTGTACTGGAACAAATCCCATTAGGACGACTAATTAAAGCATCATCTACGGGTAAGCTGTCGGGAAGCAATCACAAGTTAACACGTTCAAACTTTATTTTATTCTCCCCCGACGCGAGCGAGCGAGCGAACGAGCGGAACCAGGATCAGTGGAACATTAACCCACCCAAATCTTCTTTGTTCAGGATCAGGGATCAAACATCTTCAAACGTCTGCAAAATCACACGCGTCTTTGTACGAACACGCTGACGAGCCGAAAACGTCGACCGTCCCGCTGCGACGGTAATGAGAATCAAAGAGTGAAGCCTAGCGCTAATATGCATATTCATAACCGACTCCGCTGAGGTGATAAAATATCCTCAAATAAAAGCATCGGGGCTGTCGCCCACTTTGCCGACAACAATGAAAAGATAATTGGGCTGTTTAATATCGCGCTGTTGATGAGGAGCGATGAAAAATGTTGACACCCCGTCGCGTACTCTAATACGTTAATTTCAATCAACGACAGACTTAACGGCGTAGTTCGGGAGTCCAACGCTTACGTGGACATCTGCCAGATTACCTTGTTGGACACGTGCCAATGCTTATGTAAGGCAAAGAGACACTTATACTGCATTAAAAAAAAGACAAATAACGGGGGAGATTGAAGCTGACCATGGAGATGAACTGGTGGCATTTAAAGAGCAAAGTTACAGTGATAAAGGTTGAATTTAAAGAGCGTCTTTAGGCAACAATGGTGTCCATGCCAAATGCTCTTAGTTTAAATGGTTTGGACGCGTATCGGTGTCAATGGAGTTAACGTTTGTCCTTCACATTTTGGGTTTAATCTGCACCAAGGTGGCCTTAACTCTATTATTGGCACCTTTTTTTATTACATGTGAAAAACTGTTCAAATACTGGGGGCGAGAAAAGATGTGTAATGTTTATTCATGTGGTCACTGCGTCTGAGAATTATAAGCAGGAGCGACTGGAAGGGACGTGAAAATATGTACTGAAAACTATCTGAAATGTAAAGATTGAGCAATATGAGACGGACGCAAAAATCCAAATGCACTTCCCTATTTCGACATCTCTTTCATATTTCAAATATCATTAGCATCAGCAGGATGCATCCGCCTGACATAAGCACATGTCCGTGGCGTTGAAATAGACACTGGTGTGGAGACAATGCCAGCCTTCCTCCTCCTCTTCCTCCACCTCCTCATGCCACCTCGCTCTTGAGGGGCTCAGACAGGAGAGAGTGGGCAGGAAGGAAGGAACAAAACACATAATAACAGTGCGGTGAATGAAACAATATGCATGCAAATGCTTTTACTGGCCACCCACACAAACGATGTCGTTCAAGCTATATGCAGTGAAAAACGCTGTCATTTGGCATTGTGTACATGACTTAGTTTATCTCTCTGAGTTCTTTTCTTGATAAATAAACCAAAACAAGATTGAATGCTACAAGATAAAAGTTCTACCCAAAATAAAAAGTAACAATAAAAAAAAATCCTATTTTGACAACCTGTCGTCATCATCTAAACCACGTGTGTCAAAGTGGCGGCCCGTGGGCCAAATCTGGCCCACCGCATCATTTTGTGTGGCCCAGGAAAGTAAATCATGAGTGCCAACTTTCTGTTTTAGGATAAAATTAAAATGAAGAGTATAGATGTATATTAAATTTCCTGATGTTCCCCCTTTTAAATCAATAATTGTAATTTTGTAATCATTTTTTTCTGTTTTAGTTCAAAAATCATTTTGTATTTTCTAAAAATATATTTTAAAAAAGCTCAAATAAACATTGTTTAAGATCTATAAAAAACTGAATATTCAGGGCTTTTAATCCAGTTCTTTTAATCCATTTATATATAAAAAAAAAAATCTAAATATATAACAAAGTGAAATCAAGTTGACGTTAAAGCGGCCCGCGAACAACCCGAGTCTGACACCCTTGATCTAAACCAGGGGTCTCAAACTTGCGGCCCGCGGGCCAACTGCGGCCCTCGGGACGATAATTTGCGGCCCCCGTCTTAATATGAAAGATTAATGTTCGTGCGGCCCGCAAAATTGATATGAATGACACTTGTGTTCGGAGCAATGTTCCCTCTAAGCTGCGCGCGTGCGCAATTGCGCACTACTCTCGTCTTCTCTGCGCAGTAGCAATCATATGGCGCGCAGTAAAAAAAAAAATCTTTTTTTTTTTTAAATTTTTTTTTTTTTTTTTTAACCCCTTTCCCCATGATGGCGCCGTTTAAGTGGCAGCCAGTGGCAGTAGCTCTGTCCACTCATGTTTTTCGTGTTTTACAGCATGTTTTACATGAAAAATTAGAGGGAACATTGACATGCACCTGCTTGTGGCAGGTGTGATACTGGTATGCCCATAGCGAGCAATGATGATGTCGTGACCGGATGATTCGCCTAAAGACGTTTCGCCGACGGACGTTTGACAGACGGACAGGTCGTACTAGTATTTGTTAGTTTAATGATTAAATACAAATACTAGTATTTGTATTTAATCATTAAACGCTGTTTTCAGCTGGATTTGACCGAATTTGAGAGCATTTTGAGCCGTTTGGCGAATGGACGTCTATAGACGTTTTTTTGCCTCCATCGCGATATCATCCAGTATTTGTATTTAATCATTAAATGCTGTTTTAGGATGGATTTGACCCGATTGCTGTCATTTTACGGCTCGGTTCTGCTACATCTGCCTGCCCAAGAGTGCTTATTCCCGGACTGCCATGCCCGCCCAAGAGTGCTTATTCCCGGGCTGCCATTGATGGTAGACGAACATTGATTTTTACTATAATTTGGACAACACCGGCGGCGGGCCGGATTAAAAATCCTAACGAGCCGTATATGGCCCGCGGGCCGAGGTTGAAAAACTTGTACACACACGATCCGGCGGGGCGAGCGTTCGAATCCCGTTTCGGCGAAACCTCCGTTCGGCCGAATGAACATTCGGTGGAACGTCCATTCGGCGACCTTCTGTCTGTCAAACGTCCATCGGCGAAACGTCTTTAGGCGAATCATCCGAGTACCGATGATGTCGCTCACACTGGTACTCAGTGCGCTCAGGGAGGTTGTCTTTCTGCTCAGACCAACAAAAAATTAGAGGGAACTTTGGTTCGGAGCTGAATGAACTAATCACGGTGAGGTATACGGCTCTGGAGGGCGGGACATCGGCCGGGCTGTCCAGTGCCTCGCTCACTCACTCATTCATTCCTCCAATCAGCTGGGCGGAGAAGAAGCCGTGAGGCCGATCACTCCGCTCGGCGCGCACACTCCTCCGCTGCTCTCAGCATAGAACTGAATGAGGCGCTATGAGCCGTGATCCAGCCTGTGTCAGTGTCTGTAGCCATCTCCGCGATTGAAACGGAGAGCGAAAGTGCACATGCGCCACAAACCCGCGCGACTGAATGTGAAAGATCAACCCGAGACTCATTCCAAGTGGAAAAACATATTACAGAGCCCCAGAGATGTCTCTTTCAAAGCCTGCCGTGAAGAGAAAGGTCGGTGATGAGCACAGACAGTTTCAAGAAAAGTGGGGAGTGCAATATTTCTTTGTTGAACACAGGGGCACCCCGACGTGTCTCATTTACACTGAAAAAGTTGCGGTGCACAAGGAATACAATTTGAAACGTAATTGTACTACGAGACATACTGAGGAGTACGAAAAATACCAAGGAGATGAGAGAGCCAACCAGGTTGCCAGTCTTAAAACACGTCTTCTGAGGCAACAGGATTTCTTCAAGAAGGCTACCAAAGACAGTAATGCAGCAGTCAAAGCTAGCTACGCCGTTTGTGAGTTGATTGATCCTGTGCTAAGTGATCCCAAATGGCTCATGGACTTGGCTTTTCTTGTTGATATCACACATGAGCTTAATGTACTGAACAAGAAGCTACAAGGCCAGGGGCAACTTGTCAGTGCTGCCTATGACAACGTGAGAGCATTCTGCACTAAACTTGTGTTATGGAAAGCCCAGCTCTCTCAGACAAACCTTTGCCATTTCCCAGCATGCAAGCTCTCGTGGATGCAGGCACACCATTCAGTGGTGAGAAGTATGTTGAGGCCATTTCCAAGCTACAGGAGGAATTTGATCACAGATTTGCAGACTTCAAGACACACAAAGCCACATTTCAAATTTTTGCGGACCCCTTCTCCTTTGATGTGCAAGATGCCCCTCCTGAGCTTCAAATGGAGCTCATTGACCTGCAGTGCAACTCTGCACTCAAAGCCAAGTTCAGGGAGGTGAGTGGAGAAGCAGACAAGCTTGGGCAATTTTTGAGAGAGTTGACCCCCAGCTTCCCTGAACTTTCCCGAAGGTTCAAGGGGACCATGTGCCTTTTTGGGAGCACATACTTGTGTGAGAAGCTCTTCTCCACCTTGAACTTCAATAAGTCCAAGTACAGGTCCAGACTTACTGATGAGCATCTTCAAGCTCTACTGAGGGTCTCCACTGCTTCCTCCCTCAAGCCAAATGTGACTATGTGAGAAGCGCTGCCAGGTCTCTAGCAGCAAGGAGTAGGCAAGAGAAGCCGTGTTCAGAATATTTCATGTTCAATGTTCCATTCAAGTTCAGAAAGTTAAAGGTTAAAGAGCTGTGAATACAGACATTTGAAACGGAATAAAAATAATTCATTTTCTCTACTTGGCCAGCCAGTGTATATCTACTGTATGCTCATTAGTATTATTTGGTTTTGTATTACTGATTGATTTATTTTTTATTCATCTTTAAGTTAATTTATTTAATTCATTATTTTTTGTTAAAAAATAAAGATTTTGATAACGTTGGAATGTTTTATCAGTGCTTTTCTTGTGGAAATCCTGATGCGGCCCAGTCTCACCCAGACTCGGCCTCTAGCGGCCCCCAGGTAAATTGAGTTCGAGACCCCTGATCTAAACAATGCAAAAGTGACTTTTGGCTGATGTCTGACTTTCATACTGCAGAACAGTAGGTGGCAATAATGCAACAATACCAAGGTTACGTTTGCATGACAATCATTAGATTAGATTAGATCAGATTACTTTATTCATCCCGTATTTGGGAAATTTCACTGTCACAATCATCTCCCTTCACTGCCAAATTTAAAGCACCCAAAACACCAATAGGCCTCTATGGAAATGTCTTTGCGCATTACCGTGTGCAAGGCCCCTTAGTCTCTGTACATCCTCCAAATCGGTAACATTCTACCATGAGTAGATTATCAGTATTAGGCAATTCCTCACAATGCTTCACCCCTCATTGTGAACGAGAGATGCATTCAGGCGCAGCGTCCCTCCGTTTTCGACTCGTCCACCACCGGCCTCGACGTTAATGCAAGCCATTAGTAGCACTTTGGAGGGAAATGGCTCGTTGTTAACGAGGAACACGTGGGAGTTTATTAAGTGGCTGGAGCAAACTCCACCTGTCTTAAACCAGGAAGAGTAAAAATCTACATCCCATCCCGACCAGTCGTAGTGAGTTAATCATGTGCAAAAATGCACATTTACGACTCCGCCATTAGTTGCTGTTGGACTAATAATGATCAAAAATGTGGGGCCTTTACAGGGGCAATTACGCTACAGTGATTGTAAATGAACGCGGATAACAGGCCGTTTTTGCATCCTGTAAATGCAAATTTGGGGAAATGGCTCTCAAAGGGACACGGCAAACTACAAAGCTATTGCTTCTGTGTAATGCTACATTCCAGAAAACTGAAAAAAAAATGTCTTTGATTGAGAAAAAAAGACAGCGGGGGTGTCTGTGACTAATAGAGATGAAATATAATATAAAGCATACCACAAAAATCAGTTTTTAGCGGTCATACTACATTATACTAGTTGTGATTTTCAGCACTACAGTGTAACTTTTCATGCCTGCTGACACTTCAGTCTAAAATGAGTATTTTCAATTCTGACCAAACAAAATAAATGTAAAATTATCCTCTTTTAAGCAAACTTTTCTTAATGCCAATCTTATTCAAACCTCATTTGTGCAGACATTGAGTTTAAACGAGCCATTGACGCCACCAGATGATCAATGCCGACTTTCCCACGTCATCAAAATAGCAGAACTAACAACTTTCCATATATATATATATATATCACTGTGGGTTCAATTTTGTGAAATACGGGAAGAGCAAACAACAGCTCAGAGACAAATGGGTTTTACTACGCTAGGATGAATAGTTTCCCTTGAACATTTTGGCTCATTCCCACCGCCAGAGCCTCCCCGGCGCCCAACACAGACGAGAAGATCACAGCATCCACCCGTCTTTTATCACTGAGGAGAATCAAACACCTGCTTCTGGCCACATCCACCCCGCCCAATCTTCAGAGCGAGAAAAATTAGGAGGGGGGTACAGCTGGCGAGCATTTGCGGAGGGCGCCAAATCCACTCGGCACACAAAAATGTTTGAAGTGTCTTACGCTTGAAATGTGAAGATATCACGGGAGCTCAGAGAGGTGTAAAAGCGTTCACAGTACAACCATTTGAGACGACAAAGCTCACAGTGAAAATCCGCTTCTCAGTGTCGGTAAATGATCAGTGTCATTTGGAACGGGCTGAACTGGATGAATGGCAGCGGTAATTGCAGTATTACATAATAAAACATAACCCTTTATTTACCCAGGCCAAACAATCCTAATTTGGATCGCAACCAGGAATTCTGTTTGCGGTTAAAACTAAAATCAGTTTGGCCCTTAATCTGCTCTTAAAGCTAAAGTTTTGGTAACAAACAAACAACTCATAAATGAAGATTCCCCATTGGCAAGTATAAATCAAGAATCTGCACCAAGTATGAGCAATCGTAATTTTCATTAGCAACAGAACTGCGGGTCTGTATCAAAAACAACAAAGAATCGATTCATCCGAGGATCATGCATTAATTTTCGATTTCACTTATTTTGTTCATTGTCAATGAGAACTGGAACATTTCCCAGCTGACTTTGAAGAGACGACACGAGGAACTGGTCGCCAGCCAATTACGCAGTAAATATAGAGAAAGACAGACAACTCTGACTGAACGGATCCAAGCATTCCTTTATTTTCTTTTGTAAATTTGGGCTTTCCTCCAAGTGTTCCAGCGTATAAATCATTGTAAAATGGGAAAAGCCAGTGAAGCTCTAAGGGGTCTATTTCCACAAGCAATTAAATAATCAATTAATCAAGTCCTTTGACAGTGCGCTTGTCAATAAAGCACTCTTTGATTTAGTATTTTCCTTCCCGTGAGACATCGAAAGGCTTGACAGGAACGCACGTTGTGTTTGCAGCATTCATTTTAGAACACGAGGGATCCGTGGGGACGCCAGAGGAAGTTCTACCCCCAACGGGGACGGCAGATGAGGAGGGGGATCAGTGCTCCAAAGTGGATTGAAGGCGCTTGGAAAATCCCAGTCAACGATGACAGCGGAGGGCACGTGGAATTTTAAAATAGCAAATCCAGACCGTCATTTCAAATTGTTTACTATTTAATCATGACGTGGTTAGTAATGTTACCCGGGATGCTGTTGACAGAAAATATGCAATAATAATAGCAATTAAACATGATCAGTCAATGCCCGCATTCACAGTTCAAATAAATATAACAAGTTTAGGAGCAAGTTCAACAAAAAGGTCAGTAAATTCATTACTAAGATATCAAATCAGACCTCGATATCGGCCGATTCACCAATCAGGTGCAAAAGTACGTGACCGGGCCCACTTTAATACATATGATTACATTTTTACTCATGCATATACTCCCTGATGAGGTCAATCTGAGTTGATGATACGGCATGCGTGGGCACTCCTGTCATTTGTGCAGGTTAATCTGAAAGCAAATCATTGTCTGTCTACGATCCCCTTTAAGAAAAACCCAACAACTTGAACTTTCCCATGTGAAAATACACCCTAAATTCCAACTGCCTTGTGACAATGCCCTGAAGGGGAGAGCAGATGTCCTTTGCCTTGCAGCACATCTGCATGCGGCCTCAATCTCCACCCCTCCGGCGTCCAGACAATAGCACAGCCTCCCTCCTTGAGGAGTTTTTTTTCTTCTTTTTTTTTTAAACTGGAGCCTCCAGTGCAACAATAAAACCAAGAATGCAAAGAGTTTCCCACTCACAACCATTAAAAATGAATCCACACTGCTGATCAATTTAGAGATGGCCAACTTTTTTGTATGCTTGCGTTTTAATCCCACGTGCATAAACTGCTCCCTGTCACCCACGCAAAGAAAGTAGTGAATCCAACAAAAAAAGTAGTGGGGTACCCACCTCCCACATCTCGTGAGGGGGAAACTCCCTTGAAAAAACAACTATACACAGCGCGGCTAGTACGTTGAATCGCAGATCTTAACAACAAACGATAGAATCGATTCCTACCTCCTGTTGGATGATGAGTGCGGGTGAAAGCGTTGAATCCGGAAGCAGCATCGCAGGCTAGGCGCATTTCAAATCGGCTCGGATTTGAATCATAATCCACCTTTTGAGGAATGTCAACAGAAACTTATCCCGATCGCTAGCGGCGAAGTGGACGCTTAAAAGGAGCCTGGAATGCGTCCCGTTGATGACTTGAATGGCGAGTAAACAATATCCTGCTCCTCCTCCTCTTCTTCTTCTTCTCCTTCTTCGTCTTCTTCTTCTTCTTGTTCTTCTTCTTCTTCCGTCTCTCCTGCCAGGATTGAGAGGTGCGTCTCCCCCTCCTTCCTCTTCCTCTGTCGCTTTGTCAATAAGGCGGAGCCATTGGCTCACGAGTAAAAGACGCACACGCACACGCACTCAACAGCGCAACATTGTCAACTGTAAAAAATAAAATACTACACGAGAAAAACAAGACGTTTCTTTGACTTTCTTTACTTTTGCAATCAATTGTTTTCTTCAAGTAGCACGAATGTTAGCAGGCTGGTAGGTTTATCCAGGAATTCAAATTACTTCAAATTGTGTAGTATTTAATAACAACAAAAGTTTTATTGCTATCAAAATTAAGTTAACATGTTTAAAATAAAGACACTGTATAATGTCAGTGTTTTGTTTTACATAAATTAACTTCTATAAAAATATTTTGGTTGGGACTGTATGGACTTAAAAAAAGTTTGCACACCTCTGCCCTGGAAGATCTCATCTCATTTTCTGAACTGCTTTATCTTCACTAGAGTCGTCGCGGGGGGGGGGGGGGGGGGGGGTGCTGGAGCCCATCCCAGCAGAATTAGTGGCCAGCCAATCAGAGGGCACAAGGAGACAAACAACCATTCTAGGGGCAATTTAGAGTGTCCAATCAGCCTACCATGCATGTCTTTGGAATGCGAGAGGAAACCGGAGTACCTGGAGAAAACCCACGCAGGCCCGGGTAAAACATGCATACCTGGATTTGAACCCAGGACCACCACCGTGAGGCCAACGCGCTAACCACTCAGTCGCTGGGCCGGGCCCTGGAAGATACCTCACAAAAAACATTATGTGATGCAGTATGTAGTAATGTGAGGTATATTTGCAGCATAGTAGGCTATGAATGAAAAAAAACTACTTCTATTTTGAATCAAGATGACAAAAGATACACATGGATGATATATGTAGATGATTTAAATTTTCATACTGAAGGCTCCAACTGACTATAACTACAAAAAAATCCCATTTTCATTTATAGTGTGAACACATAGAAGATCATCGGCGAACAAACATTTATAGCATTTCTGCAGCGAGGGACATTAATTCTCCCCTCACAATTCCTTCTGGCGTAAATGCAAGCATTTGACCTTTTTAAAATGCAACACGATTCTCGGACTTGAGAGTAGAAGCTCATGAAGCGGCTGCTCAATCTGAAGGACTTGAGTACACACTGGAAAAAACCCGCACACTCGCTGCCAGCAAATGCCCCCGTGCACCTTGCTTATTGGGAGTATTGGATAGTGTATTAATATCTAATGATAGCTTCTTTATGTGATGTCATCGCTTTAAGTAAGCTACTCATGTTTCATAAGACCTTATGTTAGATGCTAAAATGTTATTTGGGAGAAAAAGGTTGGGGGTCCGCTGTTGTAAAGGACATCTAAAAAAAGGTCAATGGTCTTGAAAGCAGAATTATATAAATTGGCGCATTTGACGCATTATTAATCTTTAAATTGCATTTATCCAATCCAATCTCCATCAACTCTCTGTGACAAGTCCATCTATCCTCCTTCAAAATGTCAGGTAACATTCCTAATGGAATGCAGTAGCTTGTCTGCTCTTTGCTTGCAACAGCTCTCTAATGTACCCTAATTATGGCCACAACCTAAAAGCTAATTGGCATGCATCATACTGCAGGGTCGGTCTTTCGAGATTATCGGGGCTCATCTGCTGGAAATAAACTCGGCAAATTCTTCAACTTGTTTACCGGTGTATCTCCCCAATTTTAGAGTTGGCCTTCTCTTTTAGATAAGGCAATTGGCAAATCCAGTTCTTAATATTTCCCCCTCCTCAAACAGGTGCCAGAGCCCTCTGCTCAACACATCAAAGAATACGCACACAAACCCACTCGCGAATAAATAAATCACAGCGAGTGCTAAGAATGGAGAGTGTGTGTGTGTAGATTTAGCGCCCCGTCTCGTTTCATATTCATGAGGTGCAAAGCTTTGGTGCTCCCTGTGCTTGTTTACCGGCTTGTAGCGTCTCGTGTCCTTGGGAGGAGGTTTGATATTCCGCAAGGTAAATGTGTTGACATAAGCTCGCCATTTTGCCTCTTGACACAATACACATGATGCTCAGCGCACACTCACAAACATCATCTAATGTTCTCCTTCCTGAAAGGCCTTGTTCGGTGTTAAAAGCTGTCCCTTTCTTTATATGATGAAACATTTGGACTACCTTATTTAACTGTCTGAAAGGGGAAAGCTATTAGACAGCTCAATATAATGTTGTTAGAGTCCTACATGACTGCCTACAACACAGTAATCACACACTGAATTTGGCATTAGGTAAACATGGCTTTCCAGTTGCTGACTGTTGCAAAATAACTCAAGCGATTGATTATTTTCTGTAACCCAGAGGCTGTTTACGCGGCAATAGTTGCAAAAATTTGAAATTTCCTTCCAGAGTGAACATTTAGTCAACCCTGTTGTCTTTGTCTAAACAGTTGAAATCGCCTGAGTTTTGGGTGCAGTCTAACTCCTGAAAGAGTAGGTGACAAAATGCTACACTATATATTTTCTTTGCAAGCTTCCCCCAATGAAGGCTAACGTACAAGCAGTTATTGTGCAAAAAAATCCACTTTTAGTGCGGTAGAGTGTGGGTCTCCCAAAAGTGCTTTTGTCCAATTGTCTCCCACGCATCCTGTCCTTGGAAATAAATTTTCTCATTTTACATGTTCTCATTTGAACTGATGAATGGATAGATCACTGCCTACAGGCAGGTTTCTTCAAAATGTATTTTAAATAAAACCCTATTGAGTATTCATTTTAACTCCTAGTCTATCTGAAACTGAGCTGCTACCCTCTGCTGCTGAGGATTTGAACTGCTTTGGAACAGTGTGTTTGAATGCCTTATTGAGGCCCGATATGGATGCTTAAAATCCCGTATTCATCGCGTCACTTGAGTTTTTACCTCAATTATGAAGAAAAAAAGGTGTCTGAGGTTCTAACTTTATCATCAGAATTCTGAATACAATCAAAATTCTCACATTGAAGTCAAAATCTTGGTCATCTTTCCTTTGTTGGCCCTTATTCTCCTCCATAATCTACTACCTTGTTTACCATGCTACTAAATATACCAAATGGTAGTTTCACTGTATATATATTTATCTCTGGTAAGTACGACATTCATTTATTCCTTTAAATACTGATTCTCAACACCATTAGACGATATAGTTGTTATGCGCTGTCATACTGTGGTTGCATTAATAGCCCACTACTGCTTCTTACAGAGAGGTCTGGTACCTGCATTAAGATTGGCGAAGCCCAGCACTTCCAAACTATCATAGTCATCATTGGAGGCTTGCCCAAACCACATGAAGTCTCCACCATCAAGTGGCGCCACCGCACTCTTCTTCTGGTGGTCGCGTGGAAAGCGCCGTTCCTCGGTGGGTTCCACACGGGGCTGTGTGGTAAAGTCGGCCCCGTAGACCGAGTTTTTCTCCGTGCTGCATTTGACATCATGCTGGCACAGGCAAAGGTGAGACCTGTGTTGATTGATCTCCTCTTTACACTTTCGGCGGCCCGCGCCCTGATGGGGTCAAACGCAAAATTGGATTTCAAGGGGAAAACGGGCTTTCTTAGATCAGACGTTCTGTCGGGGGGATACTCGCCTCATCAAAGACAACGATATTATCCTTGAAGGAAAGCTTGTTGTTACACTGTGAGGCGGAATACGCCCTGGATTTCTAAAACAAACAAAGCCACCATAGAAATATGAAAATAGAGTAAACGCCCTGGTGCTTTCACTGTAATAGCCATCAATGTTTCTCTAAAAATCTATCAACATTTGGCTTTGATGGCTCCAGATGCACATACTTGCTCCGGTCTCGTCTTGGTAAAGCGATCAAAGTCATAAGCTTGCGGCAAATGTGGGGGAACTTGGGTCAGCATCCTGCCCGTGCTTGTAGACGCTTCGCGATTCCTCCCCTCGTTCGGTGGAGGGTCGGGATGAGGGAACTGAAAGAGTCAAACATCCATTTTTTTAGTGTTGCTAGAAATGTACAATTTTGCAAAAAATGGCTTTCAATACATTTATGCACAGGGGAGTGGACTTCAAGACGAAAACATTTTCTTACCCAGTTGCCATCAAAGCATGTTGGGGAATAACGCTTGCCGCCTTTTACCATGTTGTCATACTTGGACGGTAACTTCACTGCAGAAATGGAAATCTACACACAAACACACACACACGTGCTAGTGACTATGGAAACTGTGCATTCAACAAGCATTATATGCTCTCACGGTCACCGTGGTGAGGAACTAAAATACCAAGGGAGCAGAGAAATTAGGACTACAGTGTCTACTTTATCATTTTACCAAAGAAAAAAAAATGACAAGGAACTGAGATTTGATTTAAGAAAAGCCAACATGACAGCATAAAATAAATGATGCAAAACTGTTAATTTATTTCAACAATTCCCAAAACAGTAGCCAATTATATCCAACACGATCATTTAAAGATTTGCAAACGAACGAGTTATTTTAAAACATGGTTCAAAGTCAATTTTCTAAATACAAAAAAAGTTATTTCATAGCCAAGAAACAATTCAATTAAACATTACCTTAGAAAATGGCAGTTTATTTGCAAATAACACTGGAGCAGGTCTAACAAAAGGCTGACATACTGTGACATCATCAAGCGTGTAATAAGGTGAAACAAGGTACTTTGATGACATATACATCAATGTATTACACGGCTTGCAATGTTCTAATATTTACATAACTTGATGATGTATGTGTCATTATGTTTGCATTACATTAACTGCTTTAGGAAATTACTGTTACTTGAACTCCTTGATAAACTGACCAAGCATGAATTGTTTTGTACGTTGGAAGAAGCTAAAATATGCGGACAAGCATCCTGGAATTTCTTGACCGAGAGTCTGACGTAGTAAAGGCTGATCCACCATGATTAAGACCTTTCTGCATCACTTTCAAGAACTGCTGGGAAAAGTCTGGCTGTTTATTTTCCCATTTCTGCACACGTGCCTCCTCAAGTGGCTGGCCACCCGATGCCACCTGGAGACAGTCGTCCGATGAGTCTGAGAAACTTTCAGACCACCGTCAAACACTTTACCACGTACCTCTCTTGCGCCACGTTGTACTTATTCATCCTGTCTGCTTCCTGCTTTTTCTCCTCCAGCCACCTCCGCAAGAGATCCTCCTTCTCCCTCCTGGCCTCCGACAGCGCGGCCTTCAGTTCGCACTGCTCCTTGTGCAAGGCGGCTAGCTCTTTAGTCTGATGCTCGATGGTATACTCGTGTCGGTGAATGATGTCCTTCAGGGCATTACTTGCTTTAGCCAGAGTCAGAGCCTCTTGGCGGTGGTGCGACATACTGAATTGGAGAAAGTTCATATTTGATGTGAATGAGTGCAAAAGCATTTAAAACTCATGTGGTGTACTGCAGGGGTCTTGTTAAGAGACACAACAGTAGAAGGAAATTGAATCTGTAAAGAAAGCTAAACCGTTGAATATATTGAAACACTACTTGCTTGTACACTCACGTAAAGTACATTTGGTGTACCGCAAGGGTATATTCTCGGACCACAAGGTTTTGACGGATCTCACTGAGGTATCAAAGATTAAACGAATAATTCTTACTTGCAGGAAAGGACGTTGAAATGTCATGATCAGTACACGTGAAGTTGCATGCTATAAACACAACTTACAACTATTAAAAAGAAGACATTTAAAAAAGCTGGGGACCCCAAATGTCTGTTCTGGAACCACAAGTGATAAGATACAGGGCAAGAATCATCGTTCAAAGGTCATTCTTACCGTGACTGCCAATGCTGTAGTTCGGCATCTTTGAAATGCATTACAGTGGTCAAATCGGAGACGGTCTGAGAGAGCTTAAAAGACATAAAAATCAGGATACACAATGTACATGTTCCGCAGGTCCAAAATCATAAACAGTTTTCATACCTTTTCTGCCAAATGCTCACTTTCTCTGAGGCCGAGCTGAAGTAATCTGACGTTCTGAACTTTAACCCCATCTTCTGTGCTGTGGTAAGGAATTATTGACATTTAACTTAGAAAATCTTGACATTTTTTGTGTGCAACAAAATAAAAGAAGACATTTCTAACCTTCCTGCCTGGATATCTTCTACAAACTGCTGGCGACTATCAAAACGGTCTTCAAACTGAGACACTAAAAGATGGGGAGAGGTTAAGTCAATTAGAATGAAGGAATGAATACTTGAAATAGAAATTGATGAATCATACAGATTGTATATACGCCTTCGAATGGATGTTTCTCTCTCTGATCTCTAAGTTGTAGTCGAGAACGTACACGACTCTTCCAGCTCGCCATCTTAGTTCACACAAACACGTCTCATATTTTCTCTTTGCCTTACAAACGGAGTATTTTTCGTCGTACGATTCTGTGGTGGTCAAACAACAGCTGATTGTTAGAATGCAGCGGTCAGCTGATGTATGCCACGCCCACAAACACCCCCCCTCCTTTCAGCCAATCAACAGAAGGCTGAAATAGACCTTTAATAAGGATTAATTATTTCAAATAATAATTAAATACTTCTAAAATTTTCTGAAAGGATAAATATATTACACATTCTCCCCCTAAAAAACTATTTTCAACCGAGTATTACTTTTGAGAAACGCAGAGAATATTCTCAAACCTTCCACAACAATCGCCCACTAAGCATTTCCGGGTTCACATCCTAGCGAGGTTGTTTTATTTACATTCACCGAAATATAAAAATATACTTGACCCATGTATTCTTGTATGTTATTTAATTTTTTATGTTTTATTGTATTAAAAAAATATTTTGAAGAAAAGAAAGCTTTTGAATAAAACGGAAGCCATGTGTTGTCATGAGACGCGACACCGACTTAGTTGCTCAGGGAAGGAGAACGAAGGAGCAAGTCCTTGTAATGCGGCGATCGCACAAGTTGACAGCATGAACCTAAATTATTTTCATATTCTTTGACCCTAAATGCTTTGCCTGATCCTCCCTTATACAAAGTGTCCGGTCTCGGACTGCGGAGGATCTTAGCATCCTGAACTAAGAAACGTCAACAACTTTAGCAATATCGATTCAGGTGGTTATTACTGCATAGAAAGGCTTCTGCTATAGCCTTTTTGTGTGTGGATCTACACTATGGACGCTTCAGATGCCCCTAGAGAAGCCGTGGATCATGCCCAGGAAGATCACATCATCTCAGGCGACAACAAGCACGTAAGTAGATAGGTCAGCTATGGCTGTGTTGGGAATTATTCACCCACTATTTATAGAAATGTTATAACCGATACTGTAGGTCACTCACTCATCATTCAAATTAAAAAATACTTTCAGGCATTTAACAACATCATTACTGTCATAAAATCAATCATGACGTTAAGATACCGACACCACGTCAGTCGTAAACATTGTGTTAACATTTTGTGATGTAATGTATCGCAAAGATGGAGACAGATTCATTTAAAGAGTTTAACCCCTTCCAAGGGATTATTTTGGTGACAAAAAACAACTTAAACCCCATAAAGACCTGGCGTGGTGGACGTGAATGTGATGGTGTGTTTACATTAGTGTTGTTCCAAAACTGTACTCAGTCAGGGCACCGAATACAGACAACTATGTGTTATCAATTTTGGTCCCAAGATTGAATTCAATCCAGTTTTCATGTGTATTCTTAGCACTGAAGCATTTTCCAGCTGCTGTGAATCACACAAATAACAAAATATGTCTGGTGCCTGGTATTACTACTCCTTATAAACCAGCAATACTAATATAAGAGCACCTATGAGTCAAATGAGTGCGTCTAAAGGCTTCAAAAATTATCACACATATTCGTTGTTGGCATTGGCAGTTCCAAAATGTGAAACATAATGTTTGATTTTCTATCTTTAACACAGAATTTGCCCACGTGCTCGGGCGGTGCCAGCAGCGAAATAAAGAGCTGCGCCGTGGTCAAGTACTGCGCTGCCCCGCCTTCCAGCACGTATGCGTTACTGCAAGAGAAGACCGACCTCAAACTGCCCCCTGCCAACTGGCTGAGAGAGAACACCCAGCTGGGCGCCGCTGGCACCACCGTGTTGGGCTCCAGCAGTAAAGGAAAGCCATTTTCAAGGTAGATCATCTCATAGTAAAGGCATTATTAATCTGTGTATGCATTTTTTCAGTTTTTTTAAATAGTGTTCTATGAGATTTTTTAAATCATCCAATTTAGTTCCCTAAAATTTAAGCATTTGGTTGATTATAAAACTATTTAAGTCATTTATAAAGTTAGCAAAGAGCAGCATAAGGGTTTTCCCAAGAGATAATGAACAGCTGTAGTGATGAATTGAAATTATGTAAAAATATAGGTCAATATGATTTCATTTGTTATGTAAAAAATATATATAAATATTCGATATGTGGCTGCACTTCTTTATTTGGTCAGTTTCGGGATGGCGTACGAATTTATAGACTGCATTGGGGATGACGTTGACGTCGTATCAGATTCAGAGGTTGGTGAAACGGTACCTTTTTCGTCTGCGTCTCTTTAAACCTTTTGCTGATGCTGACCGTCCTTTCTGACAGAACATCAAGAAGCTGTTGAAAATCCCATACAGCAAATCGCACGTCAGCATGGCCGTCCATCGTGTGGGTCGTACGCTCCTTCTGGACGAGCTGGACATGCAAGAACTCTTCATGAGATCCTCTCAAGTTAGTCACACAATTTCAGGCCTCACCTTCTAACTGACGATTCCTTTTTATGACTTATTCATTACATTTGGGGACAATAAATTCAAGATGAAATATGTTTTAGACAGGAGATTGGACGTGGCTGAAGGACTTTTACCAGCGGCTGATGGATCAAAAATGGCAGAGAAAAAAGAAGAGCAAAGAACATTGGTATCAGAAAGCCATCCTGTCCAAGTTCCTCTACTACAGGTCAGCACTTCAATTTACCCCAAGAGAGAAATAAGAAATCATCTTACCGTCGAACATCTGCGTTAATTGCAGCATTAACGGCGACTGCGCCGCCGAGCCGGTGGCGGACCAACTGAATGACGACGAGGAGTGCGGGGCTGGCGATTTCGGCTCGTCCTGGCCGACCGCTTTCTCCAGCTCTGACGCGGAACAGTCGGCTGCTCGTAAACAGGTTGCTTATCTCGCATAATTTTCCATTTGAGGAAAGGCTTCCGCCATGACTTGCAATTGATTGTCGAATGTTTTAGGACCGTGTGCCCATGGACAGCAAGTTTGCCCTGGGTCAGGGGACGTCGGCATCCCAAGAAGAGCAAAACCTCCTAGCGCTCTTTGACGAAGGTGAAAACAGTCAGGTAGGGTCATTCCTTCGCAGCCTACTTTTTCGTAAAACTCAACAGTTACATTTCTTGGTGTTTTACAGGGTTTAAGGAACGACTTTGTGCGAAACATTATGTGGACGTTCGAAGACATCCATATGTTGGTTGGCTCCAATATGCCCATTTTTGGAGGGGGCCGATATCCGGCTGTCAGCCTTAAACTCAGGTTGGAAAGATTTGATTTTAAACAATGTCGGAATCCTAAGCGTTTTTTTTGGGCTTATGTCATGTTTTGTCTTTTTCTAGGGATAACAATAAACCCATCAATATCTTGACGGGTATTGACTACTGGCTGGACAATCTGATGTGCAACGTTCCCGAACTGGTCATGTGCTTTCACGTCAATGGCATTGTACAGGTAAAATGTCTGCTGGATTTGTCTCTTTGCCAGCCCACTCTTGCTACATTGAATCTGATTGTTGCAGAAATACGAGATGATAAAAACAGAGGACATCCCCCACCTGGAGAACTCGACTTTTTCCACTCGGGTGGTGAAAGACATTGCTCAGAACATCCTCTCGTTCCTCAAGTCGAACTGCACCAAAGAGGGTCACACCTACTGGCTTTTCAAAGGTAGCATATGCGATGAAGTAAACAATTAAAACCTGCATATTTTTTTTTTTTTAAATACCTAATCTCCTGCGATTAGCTAGCGGGAGCGACTTCGTGAAGCTTTATGATCTTACGACATTGTGCGAGGAGGCTGAAGAGGAGAAAAGCCACAATCCATTCACACTTCCCGTGGCTGTGTTGCTTTACAAGTAGGAAAATATTGTGCCTTTTTTCAAATGAGATTGAGTTGGAAGCCGACTCTGACATTTTTGTTTGCTTACTGCTTCAGAGTGGCTTGCAACCTGATGCTCAAAGCCAGAGAAAACAGAAAGCACAACGGCACCATTCGAACTCTGCTTTTGAACTGCGTCAGACTTCTGGACCAGGACAGACATCCACAGGTAAGGTTATGGCCAACATATACGTATGTATACCTCGACTTAAAGGGTCAAGTTGACAAATCCACCCTCCTCTGTCTTTTTCCGCAGATCATCGCATCGGCCCACTACATGCTGTCCGAGCTTTTCCAGCTCGACGAATCTCAAGAGGACGACGACGACGGAACGGAGTCGTTCCGGGCCTGCGGCTCCGAGGACAGCTACAGTAACGACGACCGCGACGAAGACCTGGAAGAGGAGGAGAGCGATGACAGTAGCTCAGAGAGTAACAGCCGCACGCAAGATGACAGTAAAGCCGTGGCCGTCATCCGATCTGTCGGTGAACTTTCTGTCCCGGAGAAATACAAATCCACTCAGCTGATCAGAGTCGGTGAATTTTGATGTTTTTGCTTTTTCTTGAACGGTCACTGAAATATTTATACCAGGTTGTTTTTAATGCGTCTACAGCCAGGTTGTGCCTTTCCCATCTCGCAAGACAAAGAAGAGCGGTGCAGACACGTCCTCAACTACGTATTGAAGGCAAGTGTACAGGGGGTGCCGTTTGTTTGACTTTGACAATGTAAGGTCTGGGAGCGAGAAAAGTTGATTTGGCGACGAGGGAAAACATCATAACCCGAGGACTGGATTTACAATTTCCGTAGCAGTATCTCTCTCTACTATTGATTTGGAAAAAATGTGTTTTCGCACAATTGTCTGGTTTTAATGGCTACGTGACACTACCACAGGGGCTCAAGGCCGTCGATGGCAGCATCAAGAAGGAGAGTGACCTTCCAGCTGTGGACCCCAATACACCCATCCCTCTCAAGTACGAAGACGGCAACAGTTGCGGAAACGGCGTCACAGAGAAAGGCATCTCTCCTCTTCTCGAAAAAGGTCCCGTTTCTTATCACAATAAAGCTCTTATGACCGGGAGATATGCCTTAATAAATCAGATTATTTTTTACTCGCAACATTATATACAGTAATACCTCATTTAACGTGGGTAATAGGTTCTAAGACCTGCCGCAAAACAAAACAATAGAGATAAGTGATACATTCAGTGGATTTATCTACCAAAATAATGGAACGTCCATCTTGTCTTTTTCAATAGGGCCCTTGCAGATGGACCTGAAGCATCCCACGCGTTCGGGCATGATTCCCGGCTCGTGGCAGCACCAGATGAAACTGCAACTCTTCCTCAAGGCCTCCAAGGCTTACTATGTGTTGTCCGACGCCGCCACCAACCTGTTAAAATACGGCCGAGCCTTGCGTTACATCAAGCTGTCGTTGCAAAGCTACGGTTAGGAGCTTTAAAAAAAACAACAACTCCAAATCGTCCTTATTTCACCCTCATTTCCCTCTCAGATGCCTATTGCTTCATCGGAGGGGCGCTACATCCGCACGTGCTGCTGTTCCACAGTCACTGTCTCTCCCTGTGTGGGGACATCCAGCTGATGTTGGCCCAGAATTCCAACAACAGAGCCGCCTACCAGGAAGAGTACAGCTATCAAACCAAAGAGGACCAAGAGATCTTACACAGCTTGCACCGGGAGAGCAGCTGCCAGGGTTAGTCTCTCAGCGATTCACTCGTCGAGTCTTTACGACTCACCATAACCGTTGCGCCCCTCAGCCTTCAACATGGCGACCGAGCTGGCCACGGACCCGGAATATCTGCTGTTCGTGAGCAGCAAGTGCTACGAGGCCACGTACGAGCTGCTCGTCTCCCACGCCTTAAAGGACGAGGCGGCGGATCAGTTGGCTCAAGTGCTCAAACGGCTCGGGAACATCCGCAACGAAATGGGGGTTTTCTACATGAACCAAGCGGCCGCCATGCAGACGGAACAAGGTTCATTCTTCTTCGCCGGCCATCGGGGATGATAGACGTTCAGACCATTTGTACTAAAAAAATGGATTCCTCCCTTTTGGTTGACAGCAAAGACGTCAGTGTCGGCCGCCGAGCAGGAGATGTGGAAAAAGAGCTTCGCCTTCTTCGAGAATGGCATGAAGGACTTTGAAGCCATCGGGGACAGCACGAACAAAGCGCTGCTGCTGTGCAACACGGGCAAGCTGATGAGGATCTGCGCCCAGGCCCACTCCAGCGTCTCCACAGACGACGGCAGAGGGGAGTTCTCCCCCGAGGAGGCTCTCTACTACCACAAGGTGACTACTGCTCAACTCCAGCATCACATTTTTTATTTATTTTTGTCCCTGCTCGACCCATTCTCACTTTACCCCCAAAATACCAGGCCATAGACTACTACCTGCGAGCAATGAGGTCTCTATCGTGCCGGGACAACCACCAGCCGGTTTGGGACAGCGTCAACTGGGAGCTTTCTACCACCTACTTCACGTTAGCTACACTCTTGCAGGATTACGCACCTCTTTCCAGGAAGGCTCCGGAACAGGTATCGTTTGGGATTTAATAACCCGCTAACAATGCGATCACGATGACCACGTTTTTGTTCCTTCTTTGTCAAGATTGAGCGGGAGGTTACTGAGGCCATGATGAAATCGCTCAAGTACTGTGACCTGCACACGGAGTCAGCCCGCCAGCCTCTTTACCAATACAGAGCGGCCACCATCCATCATCGTCTGGCCTCCATGTACCACAGCTGCTTCCGAAACCAGGTGGGGAATGGCGTTTATCAACCGCCTTTGGGTCTTATCGTCCATTTCCATCTCTTTTCTAAAGTGTATTTCTGCTGTTGTTCCCGTGATACTTTAGGTGGGTGATGAGCGCTTGAGGAAGCACCACCGCAGTTTGGCCGAACTCCACTACAGCAAAGCCGTGTATTTGTTCCTCAGCCTGAAAGACGCGCCTTGCGAGCTGCTCCGCGTTTTGCTGGAACGAGTGGCTTTCGCCGAGTTCACCATGGCAGGTGGTTTTTGAGAAGCCAGGCTCTCGCTCCCAAAAAACACTGGCTTGTTTCTTCATCTTTCGTGTCTCGCCGCACGCAGCTCAGAACAGCAGCACGGCCAAGCAGAAAAGCCTCGTGGCCGCTCTGGAGATTTTGGCCGAGACTCGCGCTGCCTTCCAGATTATTCACAAAGAGCTGCTTGAAGAGCAACAAGAGGTTGGAGTTTGCTTTTGTTTTTATAAATGTTCTAATTCAGGGGTGTCCAAACAAATCAAATCACTCACTCACTTCTGATGCGCAGAGAAGCAGCGCCGATCTGGCAGGACCTCCATCGGGATTGAACCTCCAGGAAGTGACCAAGCTGAGCGCCCTGTTCGAGTCGCGCTTCTCCGACCTGCTCCTGCAGCTGGTCAAACTCATGACCAAAAGCAAACGCAAGCCCAGGTGAGAACCTGTAAAAAAAAACGACTTCCACAAAGGCCGTTTCCTCACCAATTTTTCACCGCGCAGCAAAAAGGACGACGAGCTACTGCCACGCTACAAGAACATTTACTCCAAGCTGCTGCGCTGCGACAAGAGCACGCCACTGCTGGCACGCGTTCACCTCTACACGGAACTGCTCCAACAGCTGGCGCACAAAGCCGACGAGGACGTCGTGGACATGGTATCATGATGGCACTTTACACGGTATTACGAAAAAAAAGAAGCTACTTTCAACCAATCCCGTAGTTGGAAATTCAAAATGGTTGAAAATTTTGCCATTCAGGATGAAAATCCTGAACTTATTGTAAGTAGTCTACCAAAGAACCATTTCATTTACCAGTGTGCCTTAAGATACAAATTTAACTCCTGAAAATTGAGTCCCTTGTGCTCATATCTGAAGGCACAACGATACAGAGAAGCCAAGAAAAAAATAAGACGACACAATCTACTTGACTAGCAGTGTTAACGTTATTTTGTGGTTTTTTTCTGTTAAACAAGAATGTTTTTGATTTGGGGTTATTTGAGCAGTTTTGGCACATCAGAACCACGTGATGAGAATTTGCCTTTTACACTGTAGCCAGCGAGGCAAGGGTGGAATATTGCGGGCATCCTGCAGTCACATCATTTTACGTGCGTACGTGTCAATACTACTTTTTTGTGGAAGACTTGGCACAATGGGGTGCCAACATTACTTCATTTGTGCTATTTTCTACAGAGTGGAACTTTAAAAAGGGCCAATCGATGCTGAATCAATAACAACATAAGCGTATTTTTTATATACAAAGCTTCCGTTGGCGTTGTGTGAATTTGTTTTTCTTTCACGGTTGTCCAAACCGAAATAGTGCAATTTTGTAAAAATGTGAAAACAAGCATGTTTGCTGTGGAATGGAAATAAACAGTTTTGAATACAATATGTACTGCTATGTTTTTTTAAGGCTATAGTTATCTGAAAAACTTCAAAGTTTGCCTGTTGTTCTCCGTTTAATTATTTTTAACTTTAACATATGTTAATTCTTGGTTGTCTGATCAATTAATTGCTTCCCCAGAAATAGGGATTTATACTCCAGTACAATCCTTTCCTAAATCCTCATGATACATTTAAGTACTGTTATTAATAACTTGTTTATTATGGGGTTGTATCAAAGCTGTTGGTAGTATGGGATTAGCAAAAAAGCTCACCCTATACACAAGGTGGCAGTGCTGGACAGAATATTCCTGGTCTTGATTTGTACATCTAGTACATGTAAACTTACATAACCATGTAGTACATAAAATTATACACACACGGCATTATTGTACTGTAGATTACCATGGTAAAATACAATATACTTAACTTCCTATGACCTGCCGTCCACGTGTGGACATCATATTTTTGGTTGACAACAATAAAACAGGCGTTGCATTAATTCCCATTGAGTGTTTTTTAACTAAACTAAAAAAATACCAAACACCTTTTTTTTCCCCAACAATGAAACCATGAATAGTCATGGTATATTTTATTTATTTTTTATTTTTTACAAAGGAAAAACTGACTTGTTTCCCTTTTTGTCCTTGCGCGGGACGTTATAAAACACTTACATTGTCCTTCCTAAAAGTATAAAAGACGTCCTATAATTTTTCTAGAGTGGAAGAGTTCAGACGCCAAAAAAAAGAATAAATAGTCCATTGGTACCTGAGCGGACAAGATTAAGCACCTTTAAGTGGGAGAGCACCACCGACGTCTCGTCAGCGTCTTTCTTCTTCTTCCAAAAAGTGTTCCGCCGCTCTTTTCACGTCCTGGCCGTCCATTTTAGGCACGGCGAGCAGTCCAGCTGAGCCTTGGGAATGAATTAGTGCAAATAAAAGACAGATCGCCAGAAAGACGCTTTCTGCTCAGCAGTCTTTGGGGGTCTTTGGCGGTCTGTAGGGCAACACGGGGGCAGGCCTAAAAAGCAACAACACGTTACGCAAGTCTTGATGAGATGGCTGAAAAAGAACTATTGCCTGCCAACTGACCTGCTGGGTAACGGGATGGTGGGTGGGGGTCTGGGCACGGTGGGGATGGGGATGGGGAGCGGTCCTCTTCCGGGAACGTGCCCCAGGCGGCCACTCCGATTCAGTGGATCTGCGGGTAGCGGCTTCTGCGGGGGGCTCGGTTTGTCCAAGTCCTGTGGATGATTGACAATCATGTTACAGCGCCAAGTCCGATCGATTGGAAGTCTATGTCGACAATCAGCAAATGGGGAGATGTCCCGTTTTTTGCTGGCCATGCAGAAGAATAAAAACATCTCGATCCTTTGCATTTCATTGGCTTTGTAAAACCCTCAAAAGCAAGGGTGTCAGACTCGGGTTGGTTCGCGGGCCGCTTTAATGTCAACTTGATTTCACGTGGGCCGTACCATTTTAGATATAATATTTAGATTTTTTTAAATAAATGGATTAAAAGAACTGGATGAAAATCCCCGAATATTCATTTTTTTTTATAGATCTGAAACAATGTTTATTTTAGCTTTTTTTATATTTTACAAAAATATTTTTGGACTAAAAACACAGAAAAAATGGATTAAAAAATGACAATTATTGATTTAAAAAGGGGGAAAATCAGGAAATTTAATATACATCTATACTCTTCATTTGAATTTGATCCTAAAACAGAAAGTCAGCACTCATGATTTACTTTCCTGGGCCACACAAAATGATGCGGCGGGCCAGATTTGGCCCCCGGGCCGCCACTTTGACACGTGCTCAAAAGCAAACTAAGGTGCATTTCATATATATTTTTTGGTTGCTGCAATGTGTTTGCTGCGAGACTGACACAATGTGTTGGAAAGGAAGCAAGTGTTCAGCACACAAACGTGATTGGCTTTCAAAGTAGCCATTCCAAATGCGCAATATTAGCAGTGACAGAGGCGAAATCACGTCTGACAATAAGCGATGAAATACGTTTCCCTCGGAGGGTTGCTAACCCTCGCCGCCCTTTTAATGAATCGCTCATTCGACGTGAGACGCGCCGCCTGTGCTCGATTAAGACCCGACCGAGCCGCTACCTGCCCTGCCCTTTTTACCCAGCAGGCTTTCGAATGTCTTAAAACCGCATTTAGCCGACGTGAAGCATCGTGGGAAATCAGGGACGCTCGATTTGCCGCGTATGTTTCCAATCATCACTGTGTTCTCGAAAACAAATCTCCTAAAACTAGACACAGAAAGCAAATTGGGCTTCGGGCCGACGGCCGGAGCGGCCGCGGGGATTTCTTATTCTGCAACTGCTTTCGATATTGCTGATTCAGCAAAGCTGACAAGCTGGGGGAGCAAAAAAAGGGAATGAGGAGAATGCAGAGCACAAATGCGCCGTTTGGAGCTTCTGGCCTTGCATCCATTTCTGTGCTTCACATTTTAAGTTGATTAGGGCCAATTAGAGTCTGGTGACGTCAAATAAGGTTAACAAGGTAACTCATCCCTTTCTTATTTGTGGCTATAACAAGAATGTGTTTCTGTTTTTTTATAAAGGATGCTTATGAATGCATATTTCAAAGAGGAGAAAGTGAAGGCCCAAACCACCACCAATTATTGTTTAAATTTCAAATCAGTTTTGTTTCTTTTCCATTTTTCCCATGTGGAGGTCTATGTGAATATCTAAGACTGCTCCACTGTGAATTCTACGTTTGTAGGGAATATTAAAAGATATTTTGGGTGATGTTTACGATGATTTGAAAGTCATCAATCACCAATAGAAAAGTGGGAATGAAGTATCTTAAGTGTCCTTGTGGTTAGATCCCAAATGCACCATCAATATAGCACATTTTGTTTATCTCCATACAACTAGAATGCAACTGGGACAAAAATAACATTATTTCTCTCGTGAGATGCGAAGGCAGCTCCGGCCTTGATGATTGAAAACAAAAAGTCAAGTTTGGAAAACATTTCTAAGCCTCTCCTCGAGAAACATTGCCTCCAAAAAACACCAAGCAAACATTTAATGACCCTAACTTGAACCCCATTAAGAATGAAAGGAATAATCCCATGCAGAAGCCACCCGTGTTAAACAGCGAATCAATATTCGGATCAACAAACCTGTCTCAGTCGAACGGACGCAGGCTGGCGCGGCAGACTGAGGAAAGGCGGCACCGCGGGTGGCGACGGTGCATTGGTGCGGCAATTGCTCGGCGCCAGCCTGTGTCTAGCCGGCAGGGGAGGCAGAGTCGGCTGACCCACGCTGAGAGACGCGGGCATGGGTTGGCTGATGTGCAGAGGCTGGTAGAGCGGCAGGCGCCGTAGGCTGTGCGAGTGGAACTTGTGCGGCGGTAGCAGAGGTTCGGCGCTCAGGAGGGATGGCTAGACGGAGGAACATCACAATATTAGGAACGAATGATCGTGCTTCAGTGCCATTGACGGCGAGGGATGCCCGATTTGTTTGAAGGGAATGGACGTCTCTCCCCGTTAATGGCAGTGTTTCATATCCAATACCGGTGTGCCCCAGGGGTCTATCCTGGTGCCCCTAGAAAACTAATAGCGTATTCAAAGTTCATAGTTTGCTTTCTTTTCTTTAGACCAAAATACCAAGTATCTTGTATAATTTGGTATGGTTCACTTTTCACGTGACACATCATAGAGACTTTTGCCACAGCCATAATTTGGCGTATGTAATGTTTTGCGTTATCTTAATCAATTTGCCATAGTTGGCAGGCTCAGGGATAAAAACATCCCATTTCCAGACATGCTTTTAAACTTTCATGCATGTTTTCAGTACATCGCCACGGCAATGTGGAGATGAAAAGAACTGCACTGGAATGAAATGTATTTATTAGAAAAACATCATTAGTTCCAGCCTGGCTTCAAAAGTCAAATGATCTAAGATGACATCACCAAGCGGAGTACAAACAGCCCCACTTGTGTGAACTAGTGCGCGTCATAAAAGTTCACGGCATTAGAGGTGACGTTTAAAAAGTTGCCATTCGGCTCCGAGAACACTTGGACGCCCGCGAAGGCGTGCACGCACGTCACCCCAGAGCGAACCGCAACCAATTCTGCGTGTGTGTGTGTTTTTCAAATTTTAAATATGTTTTCATTGTCCGTTGCCAAAATCCATCACCCCGGCTGACTGGCTATTAAACAAGCTTTTAGGAGCTCATCTTAACGGAATGCAACGCTGTCAACTTTATTAATATTTCTTCTTAGGGTGGAATCAATGACACGCCGACATGTCAAGCGAGCGCATGTCCTGAAATGGACCGGATAAGAAAAGACTCACCTTGTAAATGTTGGCTGCACAGGCTTTGGGAGGGGGTTTGCGTTGCGGTAATGTTCTGCACATGGAATTGGTTCCGCCGGGGCTGGTGGGCCTCTTGGCCTCGATGGATCTGGAAATGCAACAAAAAGCTCAAAACTCCCTCAACTTGGCCAACACGTAAAAGGAAACGTACAAGTCAACAATACATAATAATAGTTTTATGCACTGTTTTTGCTTTGTTGCAGCTGGATTTGAATGATTTCAAACGTTAAATAAACATAGTCTCGTGTAAAAATGAGGATATAACAGACATACTAACGCAAAAGTAAACAATTCAAAATCAGTCTGAGTTTGCATTCTGACCTGAGCTTCTCCAAGGTGCTCTTCCTGTGTGTGAAGACCATTCGCAGGAGAGTCTTCCTCTTGAGGAAGACCAGGCCAATGGCCAGCAACAAGCCGCTGACGGCCACCAGGGCGGCGGCAGTGAGCAGGACGCTGTCGGCTGAAGACACATGAGACGAGATGCAGATTAATGAGGAGAGAATGACCCGAGGACACGCGGAGGGGATGTTCAAAGGCTTTTCACTATGAGTCATATTCTTCGCAAAGGCCACGCCGTTGAATTTACTGCCAAAGCCGATTGGGAGTTGTGTTATTCCAAGAAATTCATAGCGCCGCGGCAAGGAAAGAGACGTAAAGCATAACATCTGCTGTGGCTCGGAGCGAACCTGCCAGTCTGGTCGGCCCGCTGTCCATGCTGCCGCCGAAGCCGGACTCCTCGCAGAAGGGGGGCGACCAGTGGGCCTCGCAGTGGCAGTTCTTCTTGTTGTTGCACACCTGCAAAAGGCGGACGTGAATGGAATAAGTCAGTTAATCGCACGGTAAAAGAGAATGTGATGTGTGTTTAAGAAGGACAATTAAATGCATTTGAATGATCATCCCTCCAGTTTCTGGGTGCAGAAAGTTAGCAATAGAAAAAACACCCGCTAAACACCCGAGAGGGGAATTCCCACAGATCCGAGAGGATTCCCAAGTGAGCCGTCATCGTTTCGTCAGACTGGGGAAAACGGGCGAGGAGCCGACCGAGGGGGGAGTCACGCAGCTGTGCGCTTGATGGATCTCGTCAGGTTCGCGGGGGTGAGGCGGCCCAACGAGGGAGGCTTGATGAGCGGCGGATTGATGGGCTTTTTATGACAGAGGGAGGGAATGTTTCTCCGGAGCTGACCTCAACGCACCTCCTCCTACGGGTGATGTCAAATTGACGCCGACGAGAATGTGACGGTTGAAACACACAGCGTTACCTTGATTTTGAAGAATTGCCTTCCGTGACTAAGCTCGTAACTCAAAAAAATTGTTCAGCAAGAAATTCTCCCTGTTGGAATGCTTTGAAATGCCTGTTCCTTCCAAAATACTATAATTTTTGGTTTTAATTCATTGGCCGACTATGATGAAAATGGACATCCAATCCTCCCAGTTCAGATAAATTGGATATCTGTCACTATCGATGCGTTCAATGACCTAATATGTAATATGACTTAAATTGCCCTCGGTGGCTGTGAATTTTGTTTAGAAAATATAGATCATTTGGACAATTGCAATACAATTTGTCAACAAAAAATGACAAAATGTGGAAATATGGGGCTTTGGCCTGACATCAAATCGTTCAAATTAGTTAAACAGAAGTATTATATGTATATATTTATATATGTAAGTATATATGTATGTATATATGTATGTTCCATACTTTATTTCTCATTCTATAATTCTACAAAAGATTTCCGGCAACTAAAACTATTATTTATGACTCAACAGGCATTTTCAATCTAAAAGAGTAAAATTAAAACGACTTGCAAAATCAACACGTCGAAAAAGAACACGTTGCTAATGTCAACACAGCAAATTGGAACGCTCCAATCAATATTGTTTACGCTGACAAACTTTGTCATGATTGGATTGCAGAATGCATTGAAACAAACAAGGGGGGGAAAAAAAGAGTAAAAAGCTGGATGTAAGTCAACACGCTTCTAATTTGCCCGGAAACCACAGTGATTAAACGGACAACTTGCTCAAGAGTCCATTAGAGCGCAAGACGGGCCGCGGCCCCGTTAAATATCGACTCGCTACTTTGCACTCACCCCACGTCCGTTGCACTTTCCCGAGCACTGGTGCACGCCGAACGCGCTGACGTTCTGGCACCGGCGGTTCAGACACACCTGTCGAGAGGGGCAAAACAAAACATTAAAAAAAACCATCGGAGCGTTTTACCAGGGATAAGAAGGTAAGGTTCTCTCGCAACATTTGCGTGGCTCACCCTCCCGTCTCCGCACTTGGTGCCGGCCAGAACCAGTCCCGGATCGGGCATGTCGTCCCCTAGGTAGACGTGCGTCCCCCGACACAGGATGCGACCCCCCTCCTGCAGCGGGATGTTGGTTTCTATGGAAACGGCGTTGGTGCCGATCACCGGTCGGTTGGCGCCGCCCTGGCATTGAATTTTACCGCATTTGGCATCCCTTCACACACAAACATAAAGACAAAAATAATCGAATGATGCAATGTGATTGCGGATTGGAAATGGAACAAAGTTGGTAAACGTGATCTCTGCCAGGCCTCTGGTTCAAGTGGATTGGTCGCCCCAATAAGTGAGCGCAAATGAGCCAAGCTCACCTCGCATTGCATTTGGCAAAAGAGCCTTTGGAATCCTTCCCGCAGTTTCCATAAGGATCCCCCGCCGAGTTGACGCGCTCAAAGCAGATCCCCGGGGCCGGTTTGGCTCCTGCACGCGAGATCGGCGCGGCTTCAAACGTAGCCGACACAAAGAGCGCCGTTCAAAGTCTCCAGTGCGGGAAAACAAACTGACCAGGACCCCACAGGGTGATGCACTGCTGTTCGTGCGTCTGGCAGATGCCGTTGTAGCAGTAGCCCTCCACGGCATGGCAGGCGTGACCGTCGTGGAGGTACACGTTGGCCGGGCAGTGGGGGTCGGCGCCCGTGCAGAACTCGGGGAGGTCGCAGGAGTTGCCCGAATCGCGGCACAGGGTGCCTGCCGGTTTCAGCTGAAACCAAAAGGAGGTTTTAGAGGGCTCGCCCGGTTTGTCCTTGTCAAATATGGAGGACTCACCTGACAGTCTTCGCAGCACTGGCCGTGGGCGCAAACGGCGTCTCCTTTCAGCGTGCACGTGGTTGCGTTGCAGCATGGATTTAAGCATTCCTGGGGAGCACATAGACAACTTTTAAACAGATATAGCAGGGGTGTCAAACTCGGGTTGGTTCGCGGGCCGCTTTAACGTCAACTTGATTTCACGTGGGCCGGACCATTTTAGATATAATATTTAGATTTTTTTTTAATTAAAAGCCCTGAATATTCAGTTTTGTATAGATCTAAAACAGTGTTTATTTCAGCTTTTTTAATATATATTTTTAGATTTTACAAAATGATTTTTGAACTAAAACACAGAAAAAATGGATTACAAAATTACAATTATTGATTTAAAAGGGGGAAAATCAGGAAATTTAATATACATCTATACTTTTCATTTTAATTTGATCCTAAAACAGAAAGTCAGCACTCATGATTTACTTTTCCGGGCCACACAAAATGATGCGGCAGGCCAGATTTAGCCCCCGGGCCGCCACTTTGACACATGTGAGGTATAGCGTCTCTTGTCGCATGTACGGCAAAGCCGAAGCAATCTCAGTTGCCAACCTACAGGCGGGGGTCTCATATGTTTCTGATTTGATGGTGTTTTCAGGCAAAGATTCTCCATTGTGACAAAAGCAGGCCCCCTCCGGCGAGACCCCGTGGCCTTTTTTATCTTTTATTAAAAGCCAAAACAGATCAGCTTTGTTTCTCCGAATAAGTCACACATTGCACCATCACGCTGAAGAATTAACTCACTTTAGTGGGCTCGTCGCGGATGCTTGTTGGGTCTTGGAGGAAACAGTGTTTTGAAAGTAAACAGATTCCACAAGATAAACGGTGTTTGGTATGATTAAAGAGTATGTCATTGTACTTATTTTTCATATTTTTAAATGATATGAGAACCTTGATATTGTGCTGAACTACTGAAAGCAGGAAAACAAGTCAAGCCGGCAATGAAAAAACGGAGAGAATATAAATAAGGATTTGAAAGTGACAGTAATTAATGTGTCAAGTGTGTCGTCTCCAGTGCAACTGTTAAAAAGTCAACCAGGCGAGAAAATGGAATTCCAGCAACTAATTATGCAATAGATAATTCCAGGAGAATTGTGTTGTGTAGTTATTACTTTATTTATTTGGGGCATGGCAGCACAAAACATTAGCAGCTAGAGAAAGATAGAATCATGAGGGCACATTAATTCTAGCATGGTTATGACATTTCATTTGTTTCCTTTAAAAATAGTGGGCTAAGCCTTTTATTGTGCGTATGAAAATCTAAAATCTTAATTTTGCGCCCTTTTCACCATCGATGGCACTGAATCAATTAACACCTGCAGACATAAATACAGATTATAATTTTAAATTCACGTAGTACGGACATGAACTGCACCTGACGAGCTATATTTTTGTTACATTAAAAGACCTAAAAAGGCTTTTTTGACTACTCCATTCCTCAATTGAATTATGCATAAATGCTAATGCCCAGCAGTATATGCTGATCTAAATTAGAATTGCTCCGCCTTAAGGTAGCTCCACACACACACACACACACAATGAGGCTCGTTCATCTGTTAAAAAAGGGAAAAAAAGACGTACAATAGCGATCAATCTTCCAGTGAAGCTTTGTCATACATGTCTGATTCGCCATCCTAAGAGACGAGGGCCTCGACAAGGTGCCCTGCCGTGTGTATACATCTATGTATATGTGTGTGTGTACGTGTGTGATGGATACACGCATCACCGCTTGCTGGTGAGGAGAGCAGAAAAGCCCAGGAAAGTTATTTCAACCTGGACCCCGATCAGACTTTTTCTTTTTTTGTTTCAGCACCCAAGAGCGACTTGATGAATGGGCCCGCGACTGGGAAATGACATCGGCGCGATAGCCTGTCACGTCACTGACGGAGCACCGGGTGCCGCGGCCCGCAGAAAGTGCCAGGGAAATACGAGGGAAAGGCAAACAAAACTGTTTTCCACCTTAAGTAATCAACTTGTCTACGACCATTGACGGCGAAAGACGTCCAATACATTTGGCCGATCGTTTGTGGTCACCCCATCCAGTTAAAAAGGACTGGACGTCTGTTGCTGTCCAATGAATAAAGGGTTAGAGCTAGAAAGGTGTTTTATTTTGAAAAGTACTGTATTTTCTGCACTATAAGGCGGACCGGATTATAAAACACACCTTGAATGAATGTCCCTATCTCAAAATTGATTTGTTTCTGTGCTTTGTGACCGTTCGGACTACAAAAACTCTATTCTGGTTTCAATATGGGTGAGCTAGAAAACCCTAAATGTGTTTGTAATTGCAAAATTGTAATTGTAAAAGTGTTAAATATATACAAAACGACTGATGACAGGAACTGGAGGCCTTTCAGTTCTCAGGACATTTATCAGCGATAGCGTCGTATCTAACTTTAGCAAGGTTAGAAATAATTTAGTTATAAAACCTGTTCTTTTGGTACAAATGACTCCAAGAAAAACAGTCTTCAAAACAAATCCTTTCCAAATCCTCTGGACGAACCTCAAAGTTCTTATCTCAACTCCCCCGCCAATCGACAGCAGGCGACCAACACACCAGTGAACCCGAACGTATTTGATCACTTGACACATTGTGTACCTACGCCGGTCCAAGAAAATCAGCCCCGCATTTAACCGGGCCACGGGGTACGCAAGGTCGGACTTCGCTTCGGTTACCTCGGGCTCCCCGCAGTCGCACTCCTCGCCTTCCTCCACGTAACCGTTGCCGCACTTCTGTCCCCCGTAGAGCACCTTGACCTCGGGCATGTTGTACAGACACATACCCACGCCTTTCTCCAAACTGGCCGCCAGGTCCTTCTTGCTGCACGTGCTGAACACCGTGGGGAATGGATACCTGCCAGCATTCAGATCATTTAGATCAGGAGGGTCCAATTCGGGTTGGTTTGCGGGCCGCATTAACGTCAACTCCATTTCATGTGGGCCGGACCATTTTAGATCTAATATTTAGATTTTTTTTAAAATTGGATTCAAAGAACTGGATTAAAAGCCCTAAATAGTCCGTTTTTATAGATCTAATGCAATGTTTATTTGAGCTTTTTTTTACTTAGTAATGGAAAATGTCTTTTAAGCCTGTTTTTCATTTCAAATGGAAACAAAATATATTTTTTAATTATGTTCGATATTAAAGTGGAAAACGGAAAATATCTATATATTTATTTTTAGATCTTACAAAATGCGCTTTGAACTCAAAACACAAAAGAAATAAAATTGGATTGAAAATATTGCAATGATTGATATTAAAAAGGGGAAAATCAGGAAATGTAATGTACATCATTTATAATCATTTGAATTTGATCCTAAAACAGAAAGTCGGCACGAATGATTTACTTTCTCGGGCCGCACAAAATGATGCGGCGGGCCAGACTTGGCCCCCGGGCCGCCACTCTGACACCTGTGATTTACATGAACTGGGAAGGACTTTAACGTAATGCAGCTTTTTTTGCCAGCAGACGTTCATAAATGTGACAATTCACTGTTGGTGGGCAACCAATTTCTTATAATAAAACTAATTTCCGAGGTGTGTTCGTTTTGGCGCGAATCCGCATTGCGCGTGTTTATTATGACAGCTGAGGCCAGCGGGTAGACAACGTCAGCCAAGCAAAAAGTGTCGACTTCCTCGGAAAATATTGGCTCAAAGCCTGGCGGCGTCTCCAGGTGAATCGTTTGGCAGAGCGGAACTAATTTGGCGGCGCACAACAATTAGGCGTGTTTTAATTCTGTGCCCCCTTTTCCAGTCCTGGTGAAAATTAAGCAACGGCGCAGATAATATCTCAAGGCTCGGTATGTCTCGGGCGAGGTAAAGTTTCAGCGGCCTTTCCGTTCTCATTCAGCTTCGTTAACTTTACCGGCAAATGATTCTGTTAGAAGTGATTTGGAACAAGCCCGAATCTACACACACCCCAAAAAAATCTTGAAAACTCCTAACATCTTGCAAATAAAAGCACAAACAGGCCATGACAAACACGCTTTGATGTCGTCATTGAATTGATGGGCGCGGGTTTCTGACGGATGAAAGTGAAAACAGTTTTTATCCCCGCCACCGTGGTCTCGAGTGACACATTTTTAGTGTCAACTAACGAGAAGAGACACGCCTGACCTTTTAGCAAATGTGAGGCTACGACAGCACAAGGGAAAAAGGCTTTGGTGATTAGAAGAAAGGAAGCATTGTTCAAATACGGGAATGTTGTTGGGCAGTGACATCCATCGTCTCGCTTAAATCTCACTTTGATAGCTTTTTGCACACTTGCATTCGAAACGCCACTCTTGAAGTGTTAAAAAATACCGTCTCCCGTTATCACTTTTACAAGTTCTACCAACTCGGCATGCCGTTTAAATTTTCTTTTGTTGACAGACCAAAAGAAATCTGCAAGTATGAGGAATGATCGTCATTCACGGTCTGTGTGAATACAAAACAACATTTGCAGGGGCTCAAGAACTTGAAATTCACAGCAGCGTCTTGGTGAAGCGATAACTAGAAGAGCCTAGCTTGACTCCTTGGCTTCTTGGCGGACGCCCCCCCCCCCGCGTGCCGCCCTCATCCCGATTGCAGCCGGTGGTGCCACCGATGATCACATCATTTGGATGCGAGACCGTCGTCGTGTCCCTCGTGAGCACATTTGAAGCGAGAGAACCCCACGCCAAAAACTGCAAATCCCAAATGCAAAAGGATCAGATGTAGCCACATTTACCTCCCAACCTCAGCCATAGATAAACCCGTTGGAATATGGGATTCAGAGAGCGACGGTTCTGTTGAATAATTCATCGGTACGGTGAGTCACAGTGCCGTGTTTAGATCATATCGTCGTTTCCCCCAAAAGCGCCGATTGACTCTACTGGCTGTCTTTTCCTGATCATCAAGTTGACATAAAGTAAAAAAAAAAACATTCCTGCAAACATTTCTGCTTGCATGAAAGGTACTTCCAGTTCATTTCAATCAATCATTGTCCATCAGGTAAATTACTAGGTATTTTCCCTAAATTTAAAAATGACAATCCCACAAATTATCCCTTGGCTGATTTACAAGTTTGCTGATTTTCCTCTCAAAAAGTATTTTAAAAAAATAGAATTGGAATTAGAGTGTTAAAAGTTGTAATATCACGAGATTGATGTCATTTTCCTGTTTTTACGCTACTTTAACCGGATGTTGTTTGGTTTCAAGGGCATCAACTTTTGGCCACGTAAAGTCTCTGTGAGCACATTACTTTTTGCGTAATATTGGGAGCAAAAGTAAAAAATTAAAATAAGGTTAAAAAACATTGCATTAATTATTTTAACATCAGTCAAACTGAAAGCTGTTCGGACATCAACTTAGATTGGTGTTAAAAAAAATTGATTTTGGAATAATTTAGGGGATTACTTAATTCCTAATAAAACTTTGATGAGAACGACTTCATAATGTGAATATAGGCAACATAGTGTTAAATTAGAAGATTTTAAAATAGTGGTATGCTCTGAGATTTTTTCAATCCAAAAAGTGTGCTGCAGTTACAAAACCAAACCAGATTATTAGGAATTAAAACATTTTCTGTCCCCTGCTTATACTGGCCTAAGAAAAAGACTAAATGGAATATTTGGAGTCTGGTTTTGGCGATGTCGTGGCATTCCGTCATGGATAGCGAGGGCGGTCTAAATCTGTAGTTGTGCTCTGGACCCGCCTTATCAGCTTTGCTGTTTACTAACATGAGAGTCCATCGCTCGCGGCCGCATTGTTATCTTGACGACCCAGGCGACGTGGGCGCAATACTGGAGCGGCTGCTTTGCTCTCAGGCCATAGTGGTGTGTGTAAATGTGTATGTGTGTGTGTGAGCCTGTGTGTGCCTGCCTTGCGATAAGAGCAATTATAGTATGTAGTGAAACCGCAGCATCATTTACAAACGAAAATGACCTTGTCCGATGCGATGCATCATGTAAAATGAGATCTATCGTGGATTTATCATGAAATATATCACCGTTTGTAAGGCCGCTTTCCTCTCCACCAGGACTCTCTTATTGCTGTCATTCCATAACATAATTATCGGCCACAGCGCTGTTACCATGACGACCGTTTGGATGTGGCGACTCACCCAGTGGAAGGCGTCATGATGCAGCCGCCGCGGTCCGCCGTCATCCTGCAGCCGCAGCCGCGTTCCGGCGTGTCGTGATTCATGCCGAAATTGTGGCCCAGCTCGTGAGCCAGTGTCACGGCTGCGCCTAGGGGGTTTTCGGAGTGATCCTGAGGAGAAAAAAAAGAGAAAATCTTGGGGAAAAGTACACAGGATTAAGTGTTTCTTCTAGTGCTTTATAAGCCTGGTGGGCTACCAGGCTAAAACTGTGGTGCAAAAGAATATCTACATATTTTCCAGTCATTTCTTCGTCAATCATTATGAGTAAAGTGAATAAACGAGAGAGATCTTTTTCGTCTCTCGTGAATGTCCACTGGGTAGCCGTTTAATCTTCACATTCACCATCTGCCCCCCCGAAAAAAAGGCGGACGGCAAACATCTGGAGAAGGCTGTGCCCCGAGAAAATGCATCAATTAACGGGAGGGCAGGTCCATCTGGGCCGCTACCTACTGGCGACGAGCAGATCACCGCTTTACGCTCTGGCACGCGTGCCGGCAGCTCATTTTTACGAGAAACGCGCCGTGATTGAAACGAGGCTTGGCAGTGGCCATTTATCACAAAAATGTAAATGAGTTTTTTCGGGTGTAAAAACACCTCAGGGCAAATGGAACGACGGAGCGGCCGGCAAGGTCCTTCCTGGAGCGTTTTACGGACGAAATGTTTGCATTTCATATGTTGCCGTGTCAGGTGTGCACGAATGCCCTTGTGGCAAAGACTCAACACCTCTGGATGAATGCGATACGACACGGAGGAGATGAGGCGGCGTTTCGCGGACTTTGCGCCGTGAGCCGTGGTCAGGTGTGCCGTGGGAAATGACCTTCCAAAAGCCATACATTGTAATATTCCCAGGGAAAGTGTGTCATATTACGAGGTTAAAATTTAAATGTCACAAACAAGCAGTCCATATTGTAAGATGACAAGATTCAATGCGTACGCGTGCATGAGTAAAGTTGTTGGTTTTTATCGCTTGTTTTTAATGTCAAGTGAACTGGGAATTGTTGCAACTTTAGGCGATGTAGTTTGACCACAGAACCGCTTTTGCGAGGAAATTAAGACATTGAAATAATCGGGAGAAAAAGTCATAAAATTACCAGAATAAAATCGGTACATAACTTAATGTTACGTTTCATTTTCACGTGAACTGGAAGTTGTTCAGAGTCTTTGGACTTCAACTTTTGCCCGCGTTAATTTGATATTGATCTACTTTTTGGGGTTTCTTTGATTCCTGTTGATAAAACTGATGAAAATGACTTTATCTTGTAAATACTAGTGTTGACAGAGTTGTTAAGGAAATGATTTTCAATCAGTAGTGTGCATTTTGCTATGCAAAAAAGTCTAAAACAGGCAGGAACCACTGAGATACGGTCGGCACTCACCATGACGATGCCTCCGGACTGCTCCGCGGTGCACATGCTCATGATAGGTGCCATGCCAATGGTCGTGCCCTGGAAGTACACCCCGCTGCAAAAGGCCGTGACAATTCATCAGTGAACCCTCCTCACTCCAAAAGGGACATCCACCGGATATGGCGTCGCCCACCTTATGAGCTGAGCGTTGTCGTGGGATTTCTGCGGAAGCAGCTTGACTTTGCGCCAATCCAAGAACTCGTGGAGGGTAGCGAAGGGGTCTTGCGTGACGGGACATTTGTCGTGGTCGCTCCACACCTCCAGACCCACCAAAGCCACGCGGATGTTCAGCACTCGGTAGAACTGAACGGAAGCCGCAAATGAGAAGACAACGATGAGAGAGATGGTAGCAGGTGGGCTAGGATGCAGATTTTTGTTTTCATTTATTTATGTATTTTTTTTTGTCTGTGGAGTTTGTACCTTGTCCACGTAATTGGCTATTTCTGCAAGTCGCTGTTTCACCTTCTCCACGTCACTTCCTTGTTTTTGAAACTAGACAACAAGAGACATAAAAACACAGAGGACTTGAAATGTCATCAATTCAGCAATGAAAAAAGCATAAACAACATTTTGCTATTATCATGTAACAGTTTTTTTTTAAATGGATATGAGAAATTTATAACTAGTTTCCCCCAAGGTTCATCTCAACTAAATGGGCAAAGGCCATAGAACATACTTCAAAAATAATAAACCCACAAGACTGCTATAATTTTAAATCATCTAACAATGGCGAGGAAAGGTCAATAAACATCTGTCCCTCCTTCCCATTCTTCTGCAAAGTCTCCCAATTGAATGCGTGGGAACTTGTGTCCATTCACCCAGCAGAGCATTTGCTATCTCTCCCCCCGGTTTGTCCCCGTGGTCGACGGGCCGGAGGTCAGGGCCCGAGTCCTCTGGGCTGGCTGACATCAGCGCGAGCCGGAGGAAACCCAGCGTAGATGTATTTCCTGTTTGCTTGTCTGCTCTCTCCGCTGGGGAGTCATTTCCTGTCAAGCCGCTGGCACCGAAGGCCCGTTTAAATACGGCGTTTGTTGCAGCACACTGACCTACATCTGCGGCTGCGCTCTTAATAGAACAAACCCACCCCCACTTCCCATCCCCTCTTTTTCATTGTAGTGTTGATAAACGGAAGCCGGGCGTGCGGCTTTACCTCTCGGTTGTCTGCGACGATGATCAGCTCCACGTATTTGGTGGTCTTCTGCGCGTCCCTTTTGTGCTGAAGGAAATAAAAGAAAAAAAGTTGATCTTTTCAACTCATTGGCTGCTGTCTGCAAGCAGGAAAAGTTGAAATAAGAATAACTACTATAATTTTTTTTATCCGTTCATCTTCCGTTCCCCTTATTCTGACGGGGTCGCGGGGGTGCTGGAGTCTATGCCAGCTGACGATGGGCTGTCAGATGGGTACCCCGCTGAATGGGTCACAAGGCCACAAGGAGACAAACAACCAATCACGCACAAACTCAATTTAAAGTGGTGAACAGTCCAATTTAAATCTTCAAAATAAAGCTTGTGCTTCCTAGCACACATGCCAATTTCTTAATGTACAGTATGTATATTAACAATATATAGAGGTATGTACGACCCCGATAGAGGGATTTGCTATAAAAATGTATTTAATCAAATAGACAAATTTAATATAAAGTCTACTTTAATGACTTCAACTTTTTTCTCTGGTGTGAAGAAAGATGTTTCTATCCTTGCTGAACTAGATGATACATGAAGTCCCTGCTTTAAATTCCACTTAGTGTCTAAACACTGTAAAATGTGGAGCTCCATTTGAAATTATTGTTCCTAAAAAGCATCTTGTTTGTAAACTGTGGACATATGGATACCGCAGCTGCTCTATGCACACCTTAGGCCAAATGCCCTGCGTGACGCCCACCACGCTGGAGTGTCAAACACTTGGTGGGAAACCTCTCCAAAAGCCAGTTTGCACATCTTTGCTCAAACGAGCATTTGTGCTCATTTCAACCCCAACAACAATCACAGTTTTCTCACCCGCACATGGAAGGGTCCCTTAAAGTAGTTTTCCGGGGCCAGAGAGGACAAGTTAAATCCGTGACCGCAGTCCCCCGGGGTCAGACGCAGCTCCTCCGCCCGGTACACCAAGTGGACGTCCGGGCCTCTGCCGAACGCGGGCTCGATGACGAACGATTTGTTTGCGAGCGCGATGAAGCCTCTGCGAAGATAAACAGTGGAATTAGCAACTTGCCTTTTGGATTTTAAAGAGCTCTTCATTTTTTTTAATGGCTTCTGCCTTGGGACCCCAATTAGTCGCTTTGGTTTGTCCTATTAATCATGTCAAAAATGATAGCCGTTAAAAAGCTCATTAAAAAACACATTTGTATGTGGCAATTTTGCAGAGACTAAAAACAACACATTGCATTATATGCTATGTATGCATTTTAGACTTGTAAATTAATTTCATATGCGAACTATTTCATCACTCACTTTACACTTTTTGAAATGAATGATTTGAGTTCAGAGTTCATCAATCAAATTGTGAATTAAGGTCATCCGAGCCAAAATGAACACATTCATCGCGCTCTCTATCCAGAATAACCTCGTTCACAAAAACATTGACCAAGCCAAAATACACACGGTTCGCTGCAAACATCAACTAGTTTTGGATCTTCCATTCATTGAACTCGTGTGGGAACAACGGTAAATCTATACGCAAAATTCTGGACGATATTTCATACCGAATGCCCGAGCAGGCGCTGAGGGTGACGTCAGAGTTGGGATGCGCCAGCACCTCCCCATGGTAGTAGCAGTTCCTCTAAAAAAAATAAAAAAATGACAATGATGTCAGCCCAGTTGCCATAGAAACAGAGTGCTGCCTAGACATATTCTCACCTAATGGAAAATGACAAATGGAACAAACGAAATGAGGCCTTCAAAATATTAATTATTGCAGCTTGTTTGGAGTCGAGCCGATTCGTAGAATTCTGCATATCATGATTTCATTTCACGGTTAGCGTAGGAGTAGGTAGGACGAGTACCTATCTTTCCAGACCCACGTGCTGATGCAATTGTGGTTAATTACGCTCCATGTAAAAATAGGATTCTGTGCTTAGAGCTATGTGTGACCTATATTACATCATCTTGGGCAAATAAAAATACAACATTGACTAAAAACTGTTTACGGTGCATTCATGGTCGATCACCTACTTTTCCGGAAAAACATTTTCAAATGCTAACAAATCCAGGAAAACACAATTGTTGACTAAAGTACATGACTTATTAGCAAATACCTTTCAAATGACTGATGATGGTCACATTTTTCTACTATTTGGGAAATAAAAAAGTATTTGACTTGGGATGTGTGGACTTTTTTATCCGCTGCTTGCTGAAATAACGATGAACGGAAACGGATAAATAGTTGTAGCTGGCAGATATTTGCAGTTTTTGAATAAAACATGTTCGAATATAGCGAAATCCTTGGCGAAGGTCATGAAAGGAGCAGCTAGGAATAGGTCAGCTGTTAATAGGGGATTCCATCATAAATCCCTGATGGCACCATTGGCTAGAAATCGAAAAAAAAACAGATTATCAACAAGTAGGCCACCAGATAAAAAGCGTGTTCCGCTACGGGCGCACCCTCGCTCCCACGCACGTCCACGTGTGGTCACGATGTACTGATGGAAACAATCTGGGACACACAACCTCCATTAAAATACGGGACTTGGTTCAAATGTGTCGTACCGTGGAGTTTTGCAGGCCAGTGACCACGCGTCCGCCCTCGTGGTAGTGCGTCTCCGTGTAACGGCTGGCGAAAAGACCCCTGTGAAAAGAACGAGACGGGATTAGGAATGTGCAGAGCATTCTTAGATGTGCACAAGGAAATTCAGCGAGGGTTTAAGGGATTCTTTTATGTGACTGTCTTCCATGATTAGGACGGCAGTAATCTCTGTAGGGGCAATTATTTAGCGTGTGTTTAAGTCCACGAGGAGCCCCACCCTGGGCTTGGCCAGCTTTTGCAGCTGCATCACGTGCATGTCAGGCGGGATGACCTCAGCGTGTGCGTGTGGGGATGATGGAGGGCCAAAATATATTGATTTCCCAAGGCGGGTTACACTATAAAAAGTTATTTGTCCAAAATTGCCATGTCAAAACATTGGAGGGGTGCAAAGTGTAAAAATGTGACGTTTGTAGAGCAATCATGTGAGATGTGGAAAAGGGTTTTTTTCGCTGAGTTTGACTGAAATGACAGCTTGAGGGAAGCGACACGACGGCCAAAATTGCTTCTTTTCCATGAAACTTTGACATGAGACCTGGATATTCTCACTATTTTCACCCAAAATATAGATTACCATGTAAAACACGCGAGTGTAAGTCACAATAGCCTGAGAATACAAAATGAAAGGGAAAAATAAATAAATACAAAAGTCCCATTGGAGTAGTTGCATTTCTGCGGGGCAGTTTATTAATTTATAAGAAAAAAACAACCAACTTTAAAGTAATTGTAAAATAGGGAACAACAGGCTAAATAGGCTCCTGTTAATGCAACACATATTACCATATTTTTCTTATATAACTATAGACTAAAAACAACTCTTGTGCCATAGTTCGCAGTCAAGGTGAAAAAACAAAAAGACAAACGTCGCACTTGAGTCGGAAGCCCAGCCAAACTATAAAAAATACAACTACGGTACATACTATCATCTCATTTTGTTGCCAGTTCAAATGGAATTGGCGCCATCATTGGAAGCGAATGACTTTCAAATAAAAGTACAAGTAAAAACTGTTACCAAATGCCACAATGTTTTCCCACCCTGCTTATTTTAGCCTATTTAAAATTGGCGGAACAATTTCATGTAAATGCGTCCCCGCCCACATCTTCCATTGTAAACCCGATGTTGCCATGAGGGCAAGCTCGGATGCGCGTGGCACTCCACAATGGATTAATTGCACGTGAGTAGTAATTCTCAACAAATGCACCCTTGCTAGATGTTGGCAACATGTTTGGGAAAGCCAGCTTAGATCCAAGTGGCATGACCGACCGTACATGGTGTATTAAATCCGCGGCTTTTGATCGTCCAGAAAGCTGCCTGTAATCAACTACTTGGCAAAAAACACTCGTTGATGTTTATCTGACCACCGCATTTGACGGTGCAGCACGGCGTACTGGTGAACATCAGGACTAACAGATGCTAGAGCTAGAGTAAAAAAAACTGATTACCAGATTTCACTTGTCGCAGCGCATTTGTGTACAAAGAATATTAAAGGACCACCCAAAACCTTAAGCTCAGTTCTCCCAAGAAGTATTATTTTCTGGAAAAGAATGAGCACCAAGCAAAAATTTATTAATGTGGTCTACAAGCCAAATTCTTCCTGGATAAAAGTAGCAAAACATTACGAAAATTTAGACCTTTTTTACCAAGTAACATCTCTGGTCTTTATTTGACAACCACACCAAAAAATATTATGAGTCAGCAGCCATGTGGAGATGCTTGAAGGTTAAATTTTAAAACTCCAGACATAATACGTAATTAGACTTAGATCTGTTCGCATTTAATCAAAATTTTGCCCACCCAAAATTAGGTTAAATAGACACTGGGAAATTAGCAACCCGAATGTGGACACTGATCAATTAGGTCTTGGTTCCTCCATTTTATTTGTATCTTGAATAACGGTTGGATCTTATTGATGAGCTAGACTTTACTTTCCCAATCACTTTTGTCTTCGCAATGCACAGCGCTCCCGTAATTGTCAGAGTCGGTATTCATCGATTCGGCACGAGCATTGCAGATCTCCAGACACGACGGCCTAATTATGGATGCGCTAATGGTCACGCGGGGTTAATTGTGATGAATGAGCTGCTCTTAATAGCGATGGCAACAAACACTTATTTTCCTTCACAATAACATGGTGTGCATCCGCAAACTCACAAACCAGCGATCGAAAGAAACTCAAGTGCCTCATAAAACTATATTACCGATGATTTATGTCCATACAAATGTCATTAGTTCAAGGAAAAGGGCGATTTGGAATAAAATGCAGCACTATAACTTACAATGATGCATCCATTTTGCTTGTCAGGAGCAGGCAAACAGTGTAATAACAATAATGAAGACGGGAAGACAAAGAAATAAAATGAGCAGAGTGGTAGAAAGGGCAGCACTTTTGGAATCTGGTTTAATATATAAATTATGCAATCTGCTAATAAACCTTGATCCTGAACGATTGCCATCAATGCATTAACACATGCATGAATTATGATTTTTGTACCTCAAATGGTTTTATTTCATTCCTATAGGACGGGGGTCTCAAAGTTGCGGCCCTCAATTGTAGTAAATAGTGCACAAATTTTGCAATGGGCAAAAAAAAAAAAGATTAATATAATTGAGGGATGTATTTTGGAGGGTGAAAATTAATTATTTGAATAGTAGTAAATAAACAGAATTTTTAAAGATTGATTTTCTTTTAAAAAGCCATGTCTAATAACAAGATATTTTAAAACAATCAATGCAGACAAGTGCATATTTTGTCCTGGTAATTTTATTTTTGTGAGGTTTTATAGATCTCGTGACCTCACATAGCGTAATTATTTTCACTGCAACGGCTAATGACGGTATGAAATTTATCAATGGCAAAAATAGCAGTGCATTTGTGCTTATCAACATGTCTAAAAGTATCATGTCAATGTCACCACAGCAACTTTGCAAACACAGCAGTACACTATGTTTACATATTGTGATTCTACTGACCTTTCAATTTCCTAACCATACCATCTCACACGTTATTTCCCCCATTTCTCGCCCATTATAGCTTAGCAGGCCGAGCGCAAGATAGACCACACGCTCGCAGATAAATAGACAATCACGGCGACAAGGCCTCGACAGAAACTCATTACCACGTATAAAACTACATCTCGCATTTCCCAGTCATGTGAACATCTCGCTCGTCTCTGCTGTATTCCGAATGACAAGACTTATTGACAAACAATATTTTTCCACCCTACTTTGAAGCCCATTCAGAGTTGGTGCTTCCACTTAATGAACGACTTTTTAATTAAACATGCAGCTCTGCTATTATGTTAACCACATGCATCTGTACTTTTAAGTCCTGAGTGTTGGTACTTTTGCCACCTCCTCAAACAGTTGAGTGTTCAGATCTCTGCCTCATTTACATACTGTACATGTGACTGGGTGTAATAATTCGCCAGCAAGCGAGCAAAGCCCCTCGAGCGTGAAACCTTTGGCAAGAAGCGTGCCGCCTTTGAAGAGGAACAGCAAACTGTGGTGATTTTCTTCTAATCGCCCCCCCCCCTCCTGTCAAAACCCGACGCCTTTCTATACTGTACTTGCCAGAGGCCCAACTTGGAAGAAGACCGTTTTTACGGAACGCTGCTAGTAATACCGAATTTGAAGAGAGAGGTGGGCTCGACGAAGCTAATTCTATTTCAACATGTGGCGGCGTTCCAAATTGATTTACATAGAGCTCAGTGTCCTCTCATTTGAGACTGGCGTACAAAGACTTGACATGAAAAGAGGAAAGTCTTGAGGACTGCAGCACATGACTTCTTTTTTTCCATTTGGTCACAAGCATATTTTTTTAAAATTTATTTTGTGACGAATTTGACCAAAAGGTTGAATTTGACTTCTCAAATTCTTGGCCTCATTTAGGACACTGAGCAAATTCCAAATTTCTATTGCCATGACCAAATTTCCACATAGACAAAATCACGGGTGTCCTTTTCATTTTTTTTTCATTCTAATGGCTGTTATCGGTTCGGGACACGGGATCGACAGATCCACAAAATCAGATGACTTGGCACTGAATCGTGATCATTCACTGTCCGCTTACTAAAAAAAGTTTATTTATTGGCATTCAGGGTGTAAACCCTTTCAGCACATTCACTCAAGGGCAAGGGACATCGTCACATGAGTAATAAAAAAGGCCAAACCATAAGAAAAAAACTGCTTTAGCTCATAAAAACGACTTATCGTCTGGTGACAATACAATTTTAAGGTCTCCCAGCTTGAAATCTACACAAAACATACACGCACACACACCCACACACACAAGGGGATTTTAAAGAGGGAACAACAAAACTTTGTAGCGGCTTAACCTCACAGTTACTGGAACTAAATGGTCAAGATAGAATGACACGGTCATTTCGAAAACACTTAAAAACTAGAAAGTTATCACCAAAATAAGACTGTAAAAAGAAGACACTTGTAGCGCGAGTAGCGGTACGTTTTTTTTTGTGTTATTTGTTAATATCAAAGAACCGAAACCATAAGTGCATTCCATTTACTGACACAATCCAAGTTATCGTCAAATTTTCGAAAGGACTCATGTTCATTATGCTTGCTCGCGGGGTGTTATACCCTCACGCTGCTGTTATTATTAAACCTAATATATTTTTTATGATGATCAGCCAGGTCTCCCATCCTTTCATTTTTCCTTTTTACAAGCTGAGAAGTGACAACTGGCACAAAGTATGGCTACAAGTGCAAACAACGGGATTAAAGACAGTGTTTTATGTGTCCCATAAAAGTCCACTTCAGTTTGGACGCCGGCTAATTCCTGTGAAGTCTTGGACGTGACTAAGCCTCTTTTCAACAGAGGTGATGTGAAGCCCAGCTGGTCAAGTACAAGAAGCATTGCTTGGCCAGCCGTTGGTCTTCAAGTGGGCTACAGGAATAAACACGTTTATATATGGACTAAAATTGCACAAATGAGATGAAGTCATATTCCCAAAATGCCCTTCAAATGGGAGACTTTACAGCGCCACACTTAAATGAAGCTTACTTTGTACTTGAATCCAGATCTATCGTCATCATTCATGTGTGGTTTTATCTTTAACTTGTAACACAAATCTTATTGCTATTTCAGCTTCTTAACTTGTTTATGATATTCATAACACTTTTTTGGGGAATAATTCTGTGAAAGCTGAAAAACTGTGTTTTTGCATTTCAACTATAAAAAACAAAACAAAAAATAATCCCATCATTCATGCAAAGATCATTTAGGACAAAGTGGCCACATAAAGTCCACACACCCTTTTTAAATGTTAGTCCCAAGATAAGTTTAAAAAAAAGTTTTCCCCATTAATAATGTGACCTAAAACCTTTACAAAACTAAATGTTGCTGGACAAGTTATAATTGGTGATGTGACTGTATTCACAATTAACAAGTCACATTGAAACACATAATTGCTAAATGCAAATCATGTTAGAGCTGACCCCATGTTTTTTTTAACCCTGATTAACCCTGATTATTCTTAAGAATATATCAGGAGAAAGTTACAAAATTCAACAACTAACTATTGAAAACGATGACATTTATTTGCGCACGTACGTTGGGAAAACAATATGCCAATTAGCACAGAATATTACAATTGTGATATGAATGACTAATTCCTAAAGACAAAAATTCATTAACTTCCGTACTGCTTTATCATTTCACAATGGTTGCAGGGGGTGCTGGAGCCTATTACCAGGCAGAGGACACCCTGAATTAGTGGCCAGCCAATCACAGGGCACAGAAATAAATTTAACAGTTATAATATGAATGATTGCGCTTATTCCGAGCCATCAGCTAATCCGTCCCAGACCAGAACACAAGCACGTTTTGTCTTTTCGTAAAAAAAAAAAAAAGGAGAACACATCCCGCACCATTAAGCGGCGGTCCTAAAAGTTTCCTGGACGCAGCTCGGAGTCTCCCGTAAGATAATAGCGTACAATCTGTCGCTGGCTTGCCCCATTAACTTCCAAAGATGATGGCAATGGAAAGTTAGCACGGTGCTGATGTATCATTTTGACACCACGATGGGGGTGAACGATCTGTCGCCGGAGCTAATGCGGCGGAACACGAGCCGTAATGGCTGCCGGCTTATGAGGAGATGAGGTCAATTATCAGATGAGGCGCAGGTAAAATGTCTTCATGACATTAAAATAGCAAATGTCTGGAATATTACGGGGAAATGTTGGGCGATAACGTTTTATTGTCCACCGAGACGGGGGCAATGCATTGTGGGAAGCAATCAAGAATTGTGTGTTGCTACTAACTTTGGAAAAAGACAATTATTTGCAATGCAATAGCTGACATTTTTGGGAACATTTAAAAATATTTTTCATTCAACGGCAGATAGAGAGTTAATACTTAAAAATGTTAACAAATTCACTTTAAAAACCCGATCTTTGGGCCCCATTTCCGATCAAGTGATCTGATCGGGGACGTCCCTACTTGTTTGGGATTTTTTGTGGGTTTTGTAAGGATGTGGGGAGTGCAAGATGCTTCTCTGGCATCTCTCAAGATTAACAGTATACTGATGACCGTATCCTGTCACAGACTAACTTATGAATGCCCGCCGCAAATGCGCATGATATCATCTGGAGAAATCTTTGTCTGCAGAAAAATGAATATAATCTCTCGTGTGGCTCTCTCGGCGGGACGTGTTCCCGTCTCGTGCCGATAAACGACAGCGGGGATGATATTATGCACCATCAATGTCTGAAGGCCCGCACTCGGCCGCCTCCAAAACACCACTGCGGATAATGGATTTTCTTCTCAGCGGCTCTTACGTCGGCAGCGAGCAAAATCTCAAGACGTGCTCCGGCGCCTTTGAGAGGACTTTAAAGTGGGCTCAGCCCCCGTTTGCAGGTTCATACTGGCTGTGATGTGAAAATCACTCGACTTCACTAATGTTCATGTCTTTGAGCTGAGCTTGGATGGCCAGGGTCAATGAAGAAAAGACTAAAAACTAGAAGGGGGAACAAAATCCATTTAGGGACGAACATTTGAATGGATTTTGCCTGCACTAAACTGCAGTTAATAGAAGGGAGTCATTTAGGCAACATTTGGTCTTAGAATTCTGATTAAATCTGCTATATCCCGTATATTTCAGATTATATTTCCATAACGTCAAAGGAACTGCACACCCCTGGCACACCCTTTCCAGTGACCAATCCCCTATTCTTCCTGTAAACCGCAGTGACCGAGGCATCAGCTGTGAGTCATCCATCTCCCTCACGCTGCCTTTACCATCCGCTCTGGTCCAGATGTGTCCTGTGATATCACGTTATTGGTGGGGCCCACCGAGACCAGGTGGTCTGTGACCTTGGACCATTTTAAATGACGGCTCGGTCTGCGCTGCAGAACAGATGACGACGTCGTCTGATGCCTGTGGCAATTACGGCTGTCGAGTCAGAATGGGCGATCATGCGATGAATAATCTGAGGTCAATTTGGATGATCGGCTGAATGTGTATTCCTCAATTAAACATGGCAGGAATGTGCAGGACAATCACCAATCAAAGTCAACTTTTTGTGTCTTTTTAAAATTTTGATGCTTTAGAATTCTCTTGAATGATTTTGTTGATTGAAGTCATATGTTTAAAAAAATGGTGATTTGCTCTAGTTTTTTACTTCCATCAATCGGCTACGATTTGGACGATTTTTGTAAATTTGGCAGATCAATGATCGGTTGGGCAATTGATTTCATCAGTTTGTCTTTTTTGTAACATGTGATATCATCATTACTCTGCAGCATAACTAGTACAGCAATATTTCGAAATCACCACTGTGTTATTGGAATTAGTAATTAACAAATGATGTATTGTTGACAAACTGAGAAATAATTGGTGATTAGACGACTAACAAAATAATCATTAGTGGCCACCCTGGTAAGATTAGCTCACTACATTTTAGGATGGAAATGCAAAAGACAGATGAACCCGTCATGTTAAAAGATGAAAAACGTTTGAGGTGAATATGATTTTCTCCACTTCAAACCCAAAGTTAAAAGCACCATTATCAGCCCTCTCCATCCTACTCTGCCTTTACTCCAAAACGAATTTCTACTTTGAGCACAATGCTCAATGCATTTGTTGGTACTCAAACCAGCTTTGCACAAAAAAGAAAAAAAAACCTCACTTCCCAATGACAACATTTCCTTTCATTCTTCTGCGGCAGGAAAGAAAAGAGGAAAAGGCCTTTTTGAAACACATGGCAACAACATCATTATGTTCCTGACAAAAATCCCCATAGCAACAACCTCTCTGAGCTTTCAAAGGGAAAAAAGATGCACACAGTCTGAAAACACTAGACAGACAATGCCAACAATTCTTTTTGTTTTTACCCGTTCTTTGCCAATATCTGCGACTGACATCCAGTTTATTTAAATGAGCTCAAACAGTTTTGGACCTGGATCCCGTAGAAGTCCCACAAACACTAAAAAAGGATCTTCCGGTGTTCCTTGTTGTTGTTGTCTTCAGTTTCTCGTCTATCTATAGACAGGTTTTCCTTATCTCTCGCTGTTGCTTCCCAGATTTAGCCGAGTGCTCGCCAGGCAACCTCACAAAGCCAGCGTTCCAGGAATTTTGTGCACCTAAACGCCTTTTGTTTGGCTGGCAAAGCCTTCCAATTCTCTGCGATTATTGCTACAGATGCCAAGTCGTATTTGTTTGCCTGTCGAAAAGTCCGACTGGAGCGAACAAAAGCCTGTCACGGAACTGCGACTCAACCACGAAGGCCGACCGATCAGCTTTAGACGTGCCAGGCTAAACGCTCCGTTTGTGAACCCTGACGGAATCGGGCTACCACGTCTGCTCGCATTTTGCCGTCCTAAAACTGCAAACTATAATTGGGAATAAAGTACGATCGCACCACTCCCTTCCAACGAGAATCGCCGTCCAAAACAAGGCATGAGTCAGCGATGGCATCATCCTTAAGAGCGTTTAACTCTCCCCTGACATGAAACCTGGCCTTCCCCACCCCCTCCTCTTTTCTGTGTTTATATGTGCATCACCATATTTATGAACTCCACATGATCCCCGCCCCTCTCTTCGCAGTCTACTGTTATTCTCGGCGGTCCGGAGGGGAGTGATGAGAACACGGAGTCGGCAAACCGAGGAGCGAGAGAGAGAGAGAACCCTCTTGTCCTCAAGAGTTTCTCCTCTGCTGCCTTTTTCACCGCCTTTCATCTCTTTTTTTGGGGGGGGGGGGGCCTTCGCAGAAAGTGAACTTTTGAAAAGGGCAATACCCCGAGGGGATATATTATTTTCTCTGGTCCTGCCGATTCGTATGACTTCTCCATTCTTTCTGTTTGTGATTAAAGATGCATGTGTGTTTGCTGTCCACATTGACCACTAAGAGGGGTGCTCGAACTCACTCGTTTTTCTCCAGCAGCAACACCAGGCGTTCGCCTTCCGCACGCACCAGCAACCGCAGTGACGACGGATAACCCTGGAGGGAGAAAATAAATAAATAAATGAGGATGACGGCTGTGAAGGTGGCAATCTTATCTCAGCCAACATGTCGGAAGTGGGCACGTGTCCGACTTCACCTCTCGTTGACACGCGCTGAGCAAAGCAGGATGCGAAGAGGCACAATGGACGTGGAGGAAGCGGAAGAGAGCTTCCGTATTATTCACTTCTGACAAGGATGGACAAAAGTATTGGGACAGGAAATGAAAAGGAAGGATGTCGGCAGGCACGTCGTGGGCCAACTGCGCGTAAACGGCCCTGTAGTCAAGTAGTGCGCTCGTTTGAGATAAGGAAATCATTAGCTGCCTAATTGGAAAAAAGGGTCACCTTCTTCTCTCTTAAAATGCATCAGCAGTGGTTTAACCTATCTGATGTAATTAAAAACCCAATGGACAATCACCCGGGTTGAGCCTTACGTTGCGTCTCCTATAGGCACCTCGCTACGCTTTTCAAGAGTGGCTGATAACTGTAAGTAATTAACAGTCAGACCTGCCCTCAATTCAAAGACAGGCACTTTAGTAAGGAAGATGGGGTAGGAACAGGAAGACAAGAAATGATTTCAAAACAAACCATTTCAATGAATCATCAAATAATCAAAACTGAAGTGAATCTTTTTTCGGATCCAATTTTATAGAGCTTCAAGAAGTTGGTATGAATCAAACACACCGAAATGCGAAATATGGATAAACATCATCGTTTTTAGATGTTCCATTTTGTTAAAAAGAAACGTTTTCATTCAAATATCTGAAATGTTGTAGCAACAATATTGTATCAAATGTCAAAATCGCCCTGTATTTTTAATGCTTTACATCTTCATAAACATTTTGGGAACTAGCGAGAGACTGCTGAGAGGCCATATTTTTTATGCTTAGTTTTAAATAATAACCTCTGAGAAATAGAACACAAACAAAAAGAAAAGAAGAATTACTGACAGAGGCAAGACGTCTTCGGATAAAGCAGCTGTCAAAATTGAGTGATGACTCACGAAAGCTTTTCTATCAACTTGAAACGCTCTAAATGGATCCACATGTATCCATAAAAGAAGGCTTCCTTCATTAAAATTCAAACCCGCGTTGAATTGTTGTTTATTTGTGGCGCTGCAGTGTGACTCAAACAAATTCCGTGGGTTTGAGGGATAAAATAAAAAAAGAAAAACTCAGCGGAAACCCTGTTCTTGGCAGAGTCAACGAATTGTAGAGGAGATTTTTTTTCTTTCCTTGATTTACCATGTGTCAAAATGGCCTTGCAAATACGTACCCATGAGTCCAGTTGTCCGAGGGGTCTGCTACGGTGGCCCGTGAGCAGCAGAGGTACGGTGGTCTCGTAGCGTTCCGCTCGAGTGGGCCGCTCCTTCGCCGAGACGCTTCCTATTAAACACAACGACAACACATGACCTCCATGTGAGCGATGACTTCACATCGAGACAAAATCCAATGCATCATAATACAAATTTGTTTAAAGTGGCAGGGTGAATAATCACGTTAAAATGGATCGGACGTCTATCGCCATTTATAACAATGAATGTGTTAATTAACTGGACATGATGCACACGAACTAATAGAACACCGTCAACAAAGGTCTGATTATCGGATGTCTTCGAAAAGATGATTACAGATGAGTACTATTCACAGTCACCGTGCGTTGAAAGGGAAGCGAGAACTGCAATTTAGATGGAAGATATATAATTTTAGACATGAGGAGATTGATTACCGGGGTGAATTCAATTCATACTAAGAGGTGGGTTGAGCTGGTCAATATAAATACCTCAATAAGAGAACTGTTACATTTGAATTGAACCCAAGAGAGGGGCACAAATACTGAAATAGTGGTTTGCATCTCCATCCCACAGTTTGAGTGTTCTCCCCGGGCTTGTGTGGGTATTCTCCGGGTCCTCCAGTTTCCTCCCACATCCCAAAAACATGCAATCATGCAAAGGGGTGCACTCAGAGTTCAGCGGTACTCGCCTTAACGCATAGCATGTTTGCTATCCGACTATCTTCCCTGGGGGTCCTATATTCATTTGTAGCTAGTTTCCTATCATTTTTTTGAAGTCATAACAACATTTCCATTATCTTGATATGGTGCCAATGAGCAAGTATTAATCCGTATAACAAGCGCCGCGACATTAAAATGGGATTTGATGTTCTGAATTGTGGGTTTGGAACAGGATGAGCGTGACTGGAATAAATGTTGCGGTTTGGAGGCTAATTAAAAAAGAAGGGGTAATAAAAAGAAAAGTCATGCAGGCCGCTTAATGAAATGTCATTTGCATTACATTCTGGATTGATTAATCGAATTGCAGTGGGACTTGCCTATGTTCTTGAAGTCATGTAATTTGTATAAATCCATCAGGTTTAAATACTATAGTGCTTTCCCAATGAAGATCATAAGTGAGGTGACTTTTAGACTGGTCGCCAACCAATCACACCACACAGTTGAAATTCAAACTTTAACAATCAGAACTGAGAGGCAGAAGAGCAAACCACTAAACCCCACACGCTGCCCCAGATATGTCCTAATTCCACCATTATGTACACGAAATAGTGCAATACTAATTATAGCTCAAAATATTTCCATGCCTTATTTTGATTCAGTACAAAGTCAATCAGTCTCCTTTCATCTAGGAATAGAGAAATAGGAAAATAATGGAATTCTTGATATGATAATCAGGACATCCCTGGTATATATAGATATAGTTATATTTTATTATAAATATTTATACATATTTTCACAGGAAGGATTGACTACCATTCGGTTGAATGCGGTCGATGCGTCACATTTGCATATATATTATCCCCTAACACTTCAATGCCTTAAAATGACAAATCAAAAACACGGCTTGTCTACCCAATAGATTCACAATTTTTGAAAATATCTTAGTGTCAAAATGTTGGAACAGCACAACAAACTTACTGATGAAAGCCTGCTTACTCACCAATTCACAATCAGTCATTAGGAACAAAACAAACAAAAAACTCAATTAAAAAGCACCAATAAACAGCCAAAAGTTTTACCAAAAGGGATGTTTTTTTCCCTTTTGTATTAATCGTAAACAAAAGACTAAAACACATTAGGAGAGCATCCAGATAACACCCAATTAAACAAACGATCGAAAGAAAAAATACAAAAATCCAACCAAATTCTCACCTCTAATTAAATCTTCAAGTCAAACCAGCCTTTTCATTAAATAAACTTATCTACAAGTAACAAAAAAAACATGTGTACACCCACCTCCGTGCCAGAATATTTCCCTGCCTTCATTTTCATCTCAAAACTCCTTCCTATTTTTTTATTTTTTATTTCCCCAAGTGGTATCAATCAAGGGAATGAATGGTATAATGAGAAATTGCTAACAAGTACGACCTTTAAATTTGAACAGCTCATCACAATAGGTGGTTTTATCCAAAACCCTGTCATGTCTCCCACAGATTTTGGCCTGATGTGGGGGGGATTAGAGGATTAGCAGGAATTTATTACACATGTTGGGTCACCTCCCAGTCAGCGGTGAAGGGTTGAACACCTCCCAATGTCATGTTTTTTATTTTTTTTAGCTTGTTTTTTAAAACCAGAATCTGTATTCCTTCACATAAATATGATATTTTAGTGCTAAAATGTCCACGACATGACTGGACATATGTTGCTGTCAAAGGCAGCTAATGAGTTGCAACGGTAATTTTTTGCAATACACAGAAAATTATTGTGGACAGAAATAATAAAAAGGTTGGGAAATGCTTCAGGCGAGGGAATTGTTTTTCCCCTTTTTTTCTAAAGCACATTAGAGTGCCAATTGCATGTATGTATGCACTGCGTACAAATCAGATATCTGGCTTGCTTTTTCTTGCGTGTGTGTGTGTTCCAGCCTAACACTTCACTAATGAACCGATTGAATGAATTATTGAATAATGTGAACCGGGGATGATGTTGGATAGTCACCAAAGGACCAAAACATTCAATTTTGCAGATGATTCAGAATGTATGCTGGGACCAGAGACAAATTTGATGAATAAATGAATAGGATTATTCTGCATTGTAAAGCAAATGTCAACAGGAAAATATGTATTTACACTGTCTATGCTGCAACAGAGCGAAAAAAATAGTCCTTTTTTTAAATATAACATCTCGATGTCAATATCCACTATTAAAACATGAATATATGGCCTTTATAGTGAGGTGTGCCATATATTTGATTTCTTAACAACATTTTAAATTGGGCTCTGGGGCTAAAAGTGCATTCTCTCGTGTCAAATTTTACGGTAACGACTGGTTTGGTGCGCTTCAAGCTTGGCTCGTTAAAAAACAGGATACATGCATGTACTTGAATTTTATCCGTAGATTGAAATTTCTCGTTAAGTAGTTTTTATGCAATCCTGCCGACACACAAACAAAAATCCTACCCCCTTGGATAGAGGTAATTACGTACTTAATGGGGATCGGTAACCACTTCTGGCACCTGTCGAAAGCAGATGGAGGACGTATAAGCATACGACCTTCCGTCAAACACTGCGGGGGAAGAACTGTCGTCCATTTTCCAGATGCATGAGTGCTCACGACAAGTGAAAATAAAAAAAACGGAACGTAATGTCCAACCAAGGCTGACGTCTGTAACATCAACAAGGCCGAGGAGGGAGACGTTGAAAAGCACTGACGGTTGAGATGACCGACGATGTCTCGCAGAGGAAGACGACAAATCAATGCCGGCTTGTCCTCAAAATGTCAAGTAATGAGCCAACCTTTGAAACAAAAGACACTGCGAGGTCATTTCCTAAATGGCCTTAGCAGATCCCACTTGTTTTAACTCAGATGGCAGCCATTCATCAGTAAGATGTGTGACTTGGTATACTGTTACTAGGTGGGCTGTGCTCCCGTGAGAGGGGGGTCTCGCTCTCGTCATCCACCACTTGGCTGGACCGATACGAACGTGCTAATCTTTCTAATGAACGGCGCCCGATGCTGCTGCGCCGCTGCCGGGACCGGATGAGATCTACAAATCAGGTCATTTAGTCGTATCGCTAATTATTTATTGAGCTTTCTTGGCTCAAAAAGGGGATCCGACTCCCCCCTAGATGAGTGGTTGATACGTACGAATCTGACACTTGAAATGATTTGCTATTTCTTTGTTGTTTTTACTGTCGCTGCCAAAGTTTGTCAGCTCATAAAACTTGATTTAAACAAATGTTTTTTTCCGGCCAGTATCGAATGTTCGAGGACTCTTAATTCCACAAACACAGCCTGGGATGATGACGGAGGGCTTTGGGGGTGATACTTACTTATCTTGATTTAATCAGCAAGGACACTGACAGTTTCATGGCTTGTACATTACTGCAGAAAGTCTTAGGTCACTAAGATTTTGTTGTTTCAGCATGGCTGTAATGATTATAAATACATTGAATTTTAGAGAGTACACAAAATGCCTCTTCCGAGGCTCGTATTCATGCGGATGTAGTTTGAAGTCGATGGTTTACTTCCTGGTTGACGTCCATGACCCGGATGAGGGTCATGCAAAATGGATGGCTGCAGGTTTTCCTCGCCAACTTTCTTTCAGAAGCTTTTCCGTTGAGGCGTTCCAACACGGTCCACGTTCTGATGTTTTCTTCACTACATGTTGGGAATTTGCCCACGTTTGGGCTACTTAACTGCTAAACTGCACTCGGCCTGGATTTGGGCTCAAATCGGTCAGCTCGTGGCAGCAAACCAACGTTGGCTTTAGTCACAAATCTGACGTTCTTGTCTGGCAAGTACATGGTCACAAACCACTGACTTGCATCGGTGTGTAAATACATTTTTTTACAGGTTTGTCGCTAGGGATAATCTAATGAAAAAGTGGTTACAATAAACAGCCCCCTCACACACAGATCTTGCATTTGGATCTCATTAGTACCTAATGTTGTGGCTTAGGTGGAAATTGGAAGGAAGCCACGACAAACAATCCACGGAGGCGGCAGCGTCGATATCCCACTGATATCAAAGAGAAGCCCTGTGTTGCCCTACTTCACTTTTCACTATTTTTACGACTCACTGCATTAGTATTTGGCCGAGTGAAAGTTTTAATGATTCCACTGAGATGATGATGATGATGAGGTTGTAAACATCTGGATAGTGCTCTGGATTATGTTGGAATATTATAGAAATGCATTTCAAAGATCAACAGGCTTCCAAAATAAAAGACATTAAAATGCACTGAAAGCAGTTGGTCAGGGGTGGCTGCCAGCTTGTCTACATCAAAATTGATTGGACATCCATCACCGGCAGTGGCAGTCGACGACAAACACATTTTTTTTGTTTTTTTAAATTCAAAACAGGGCAAAATTTCACAGCTTGAACATGTAAATAGAATAACATCATTATTTCACTGTAAATCTACCTTTTTGATATTTTGTTCAGTATAGTACTATGAAATATTCATAATATCTATATAAAAAGAAAAGGCCATGGCTCAGTACAGGTAAAATTTGCATTACATTTTAGTTTACACATCGATATAAATCTGATTTACACGTATCCAGCATTATATACATCAAGTGGATATTAATATAGTATAAATATTGCTTTGACAGCCCAAATATTGAATGAAAAGTTTATAAACAGGTAGCGTACACTGCCTTCACTTACCCCCCAGAGTGTTGTAAATTGGGCTGTCAGCTTTGGCGACAACCGAGGTCAGGCACCAGATGACAAGCAAGACGAGAAAGCCAGATTTCTTCCTCCGCCACCAGATTCTCATGGTGGAAAACGAATGCAAACGCTCCACCGATGACTCGTAGCCGACACCAAAGCGTTACCGGGGAAGCGATTGAATTGGAAAGTGGAATCGTGGAGGCTTCTTGCAGGAGCCAGACTCCCAAACTTAAGCTGTCACCGAGAAGCGGACGGAAAAGTTTTCCTGACTCCGCAAGAATGACACTCTCAAGTCTGCTGCTGTGGAAACATGTGTTCGCTTCGTGTTTCCGAGTGGGAGTGTTGTTCGTGCGCCGAGGACATGACAGCTGCAACCGCAGCTGCAGCCAAGGAGAACGCTGACTGAAGCCGGCGAGGGGAGTAGTCAAGCGGATGAATCGTCGCCAGCCCACAAACAGGCAGACCTCGGTAAGCCATGTGCGCTCAACAGTCCGCTGGGTCCTAGCGTCTTCTCAATCCATTTTTTGTTGTTGCATTAAGATGCAACATTGATTGCCTGTTCAAAAAATATACTCTTGCAAAATTAAGATAAAAATATCATGAATCAGTGGAATCAAATGTTAAATCAGATTTATAAAGTCAAACAAACAATACTATTAAAACGGGGTAGAAAACCTATTCCACAAAGGGCCACAGTGGGTGCAGGTTTTCATTCCTACCCATAAAGAGGACAACTTTTCACCAATCTGGTGTCCTACAAGTGCAATCAGTGGATTGCAGTCAGATGCTTCTTGCTTTCTGCAGAAATCTCATTGGTTAAACTGTCTGTGCTGGATCGGTTGGAACAAAAACCTGCACCCACAGAGGCCCTTGAGGACCGGGTTACCCACCACTGACATAAGGGATGTGGTTTTGTCTTTTTGGGATACATGCAGCATCTGGTGTTGCATTAATATGATAAAGTATGAATGCATTTTGCTTGCTTCTTCCTACTGCCTTATGAACATGTTTCAAACTTTATTAAATAATAATGTCCATTGCATGTGCATGTCTTTTTTAATTTAATTTGAAAATGTACTCCAATTCCCCCTGAGAGCCCAAACAAGTACCTCAAGTTCTTAGAATAGTTATAAAGGTCCAATCATGCTGTTGTTAGTTCATTTCAAATCCATTGTCTTGCTTCCAAAAGCCCAAAAGATGACAATTCTGTAAACAAACCTCGATTTTTTTATTACACACTTCAAATCTCAGACTCATATCGTCATTCTGCTAAGGTTCCTCTCTAATATGCATTTTAGACTTCAATAGCAGTCAAAAGCAGTGAACACATTTCATTTAAAATAACAAAAAAACAAAAAGATACAGCAGACTATTCATAATTTGGGCACATGATACTTCTGCTTGGCAGTAAAAACAACCATTTTCGGATATTGCTATAAACCCATCATCTCATTTCTCTGTATGCAGCCTTTGTAAGAAAATGTTTTGATGCGCGTCCTTTATTGCTCGTAAACTTGAAAAGCCACAGATGTGCGCACGGGTGCCATATCTGCCTACAGACTCGGTAAATCCGCGTCGCATCGCTTAGGCTGACTTCGAATGGGTTTAACGCGACTGTATACTTCGCGTGTGGTAAATAGAGTTGACATTAATGAAGGCCGGGAAGCGAGAGGGTTGGCAGAGGGAAGGGCGGCAGCATGATACGGCTTCAGAGAGGACAGATGCGGCGATGATAACGAGCAAACACTTTGCAATCAGCGGCTCTGCGTGACTCTAATGGTCCGCGCGAGATGAGCCCCCCACTTGGGGCCAGGCCAAAGAGCGAGGGATCCAGTCGAGAGGCCTCAGAAGACAGCATCCACACGGTGATGATGATAAGGACGAGAAGGCAAGAGAGAAGCTGCAGCTTGGCGGGACTTCTCTTCCAGTACGACTGCGTGTCAAGTATATGTGCTCATTATCCAAAAGCAGGGGACGTGGCATCATCTCCCCCGCCGTGATGCCCTCTCGCCGCTTTAACATCCCCCGTGTCAGAGCATGCTGTGCCGACGTGATGGTGAGCGCCCGAGGTCGCAATCAATCGCAAGCCTGAGAGAAAACCACCGCTGCCTTGTAATGACACTCTCCCAACTTGTCCTATTTGGACACCAAGACATTGCTTACCCTTGAAACTATATGGGAGCGGTTTCCCAATTGGCATATGGAGTCTACCATGCATGTTTTGGTGATGTGGGAGGAAACCGCAGTACCCGGAGAAAACGCACACAAGCCCGAGGAGAACATGCAAACTCAGCACAGTGAGGAACCAGTTGGGATCGAACCCGTGACACCAGAACTGTGCACTAATCACTCATCCACCGGGCTGCAATTGGTGCAAAATTGACATTTTTAAAAATCGCATCAAATGATGTCACAATAAGTAGAAAAGTTGACTGGCGACCACTCCAGGGTGCAGTTTGCCTTTTGCTCCTAGTCAGATGCGATAGGCTCCAGCATCCTGCGACCCGGACAGGGATTGAAAATGAAGGAAAGGGTCAAAGCGTTATTAGTATCATTTCAACAGGGCTCACAAAACATAGGTTAGGAAAAGCAACCTCGAAAGATGCCATGTCAGGTCGTCTGCCAATATTTCCCCATGTATTTTTTGGTCAAAATGATGCTTGTCAGCAAAACCTAAATTGCCTCTAACTAGTATATAAATGCAGTCCAAACAGTCAGAAGAGCTTAGTGTACGGCGTTACTATGTCGGGGCACGTGTCAATGTTATTCTTCCCCAGGCTGTGATTAAATGTCAGATGGTGGTCTCCTCTCTCCTGTTACAATGTCATCTCCAGCTATGACAAAAGGTCTCTTTTAGCAAACGCTCCCAGTCTCCTGAGTTCTATTAGCTTAGAATTCCTGCATTCCAGATGGGAGGTTGCACAAGGGAAGGTCTTGGGTCGAAAAAAATGTGAGACTCGCCCCGTCATACTTTCTATTAACATCTACTTTAGCACTGACACAGATGCTTTATTTTAATTTTTTTTTGCTGAGAGAGCTCAATTTTACGTCGAGTCAATATTTTGACTCGCAATCTTCGAGGCATATTTCCCATTCCTGATGTAATACGTTAATGCAATTCAAATCACCCAATCTGAATGATGAATTAAGGGCTTTATCGTTACGTTATCATAAGTAGGAAACTGCGGAAATACGTTTTTAATGATCCAGTCATCCCCCCTATTAAATCTACAGGATATTTGTCAGACAACTATCACATTTTAGGGACATATCTGACAAACTAAACCAAGCAGGACTCAATATGAGGAAAACTGATTGTATGAATACAATACCAAACCCAAGTATTTGCTTTTCTGCACATGCATCATCCCCTTCATCTTTGCAAGATGTGGTCCAAATGTCTCTGGCAAAGAATAAAAGCAGCATTACTGATACATTTCCTCCCCACACCCAAAAAACAATATCATCACCGAAGAATATCATAATCTCCTTTGAGGAGCAGCTCGGCATCGGAACGGCTAAATTGCTTTTTCACTCCATTGGTGTGTGTATGTGTTTCTGCGGCTCAGGTAGCTGCAATCCCTTGACTTTGCTATCTGACGGCTGCCAGCTCATTTTTAAAACACCCCTCCTAAGCCCCCACTGCTGAGAGCAAGCCCGACTTTATCGACGGAGTGCCAATCTCGCTGGAGTTGAGCCTTGGTAATAAGTTTATTTGAGAGTTGCTGAGGTCATGCCACCTCAAAAAAATAACTCCTTTAAAAAGTGTAAAAACAAGATTTGGCCAAGTTATTTTGGAGATATTGAAAAGAAATAAAATATTGAATTGTAATTTTAAAACTGATTTAAACCTGAGCAAGTAATCTCAAAGTATTGTGGCTAAACAGATTTTTAGATGGTGTTTAAATAGCCCTGATATTTGTCCAAGGAAATTCACAATTTGAATGCCATTGACTTACAATTCAGATATGGACCTTGGTAGTAAGCTTTAAAATATATCCATGGCCAGAATTTATTATTCATTTATTGACTGAATGTTTCAATTCATTGAGTGTGTGTTAATTAGACAACAAATAATTTACAAGCATGGAAATTGAGGATAGCACAGAGAGAATTTGATTTTAGCAGTCAAACAGCGTCCTCTGCTGCATAAAAATCTATAACATACTGTACTGGCTTTAATAAAACCTGTTCTCACTTTCACCAAAAGAGGGCATGTTCATACATTTATACTTAACTCTTGAGAAAAATGCTAAATAAATGCTTAAAACCGTTTTAAAGATACATATTATTATTATGACAAGGGCTCAAATGACTCATATACTTTCTATAAATCATGTGCAGATATAAACATAACCTGAAAACTATTTGTGGAAACCACATCCACATTTAAAGTACATTTAAATTCCTGGGGACAATTTTGCTTGTGAGATTCCTTCTAGATTGCAATAAATCTACAGTATACAACAAAATAAGATACATAAATGAAGTCTATATGATAATTAATCATCACGTAAAGGTATTTAAAAAAAACAGATATACAAAATGAAACACACATGCACAAATGCACATATAGGCAGACTCTCACACACTATGTACATTTGATTTACCCTATAATACTATTAGATGTCCTTGGGTCCCTTTAAAAGCCATGGCATAAATCAAATTTATTATCACTTTTCTAATTATGATGATATAGAACTTCCATCTAACAGTATTAAAAAGTGTTCACCTTTTTAAAGAGGTCAACTCACAGTCTGTTCACATGGGATGAAGCTTTCCTCCCTGGATCTTTTTTAACCTCCGGCATCATGTAGTACATCCCATAAACACACACGTGATTAGGGAATACTGCATCACGGGGACTTATCTGGCGAACAGGTCTTATGCACGAGACTCCCTTTTCACTCCTTTACATGCCGCTGGCAATGTGCTGGCAGATCCTGCCAGTAAGATAGTGTCACCTTTGAAAAAGTTACAATGCTTTGCCAGCATCTGATTAGAAGGGAGTAGAGTGGGGGGATTGGAAGAGAGAGAGGGGGGCTTGGTGCAGATAAGCAACATGAAAAGGAGCAGATAAGGTGCTTGGACTGTGGCTCATCTCTTCCGTCAAAATGGCCAGACATCCAACATGGTGTGTGAGGGTTTTTTTTAATTTAATTTTTATTTTTTTTATCTTTATGCACAAAATATGGTTGGAAAATGTAACAAAATGTGAATTATACTTTAGGTTAACTGTACCAAATAAGGAAAAGCAATGTAGAAAGTGAGTACATAGCATGTACGGTTTATAAGCCTTTCATAATGGACACGGTATTGTGAAAAAGCTTTTGGAAAATGAAAATACAATTTGGAGGATGACCTTTGACACTAAAAACAAACGTGATAGGAATTTTGTCTTGTTGTGGTATTGTGGATGACAGTTTGCTAAATAAACCTAAGACAAGGCTGTGCACATGTAATGCATTTAAATCCTGTTGTGTAATCATACTAAAACAAAAAGTACACCATAATCATTATTAAAAAGCTCTGAGGGACAGATACGTACTATCAATCGGAAAATCCCATGTGATTAGAATTCAGAGACACAAGGGAAATTTCTGATGAGATTAAAAAAAATGAATGCGCTCTGTTTGTATAAGACTCCCGTATCGGATCTCATTATGTACGTTCTGATAACATTTTGAGTTATGATGTATTTTTGGCCCTTAGATGAAACTGCACTGCTCAATAACTGCCAGCAGAGAGCAAAGTTGGATAAATGCCAGATGAGGAATTCCATTGTCTAATAAACGAGCAAACTCATTGAGCTTTGAAGTAGAAATGAACCCATCCACACATTTAACCATAATAAATTCCCCTTCAGTGAGTTTTAACGGCCTTCTTATCGTGTTTTCACAAGAGGTCCCAACCTCTAAAGTGTGTTATCTGTGCGTAACAAGTGTAAGAAAATGTGTAATAAAAAGACAAATGAATACGGGCCCGGACGTCCCGGGTCATCGCTCACCGCCGAGCCGATCCGGCACGGTCGGTGCACGTTTTGCGTGGGTTCGGTTTTCCTCCTCTCCATCCTCCATCCTCCATCCTCCTCCTCCTTCGTCCTCCACACTCGAGCCTTAGATCGGTTGATGAATTCTGGCCTGGAGAGCTCCAGGGCCTCCTGGGATAGGAGAAGGGGGGTGAGAGGAGAACATACCCAGTGAGCTGCTCGCTTATTGCTGGGAAGAAGTTCAGCAGCTCTTTGACACTAATCCTGAAGGAGGATGGAGATGGAAAAAAAGGGAGCATCTTAGCGGGGTCAACGTGTTGGGAACATAATCTATTCTTTAACCTTGATAAATCCTCTCGTCGGTCTTGTAATGGTGAGGAAGTGTTGGCGTTATGCTCTGCTTTAGAGGGGATGAGGGCAACGGGAGAGAATCACCATCCTTGGGAAACCTCCCCGAGCTGAAAGATCGGATGGATGATGAAAGAGCAAAAAAAAAAATCACCAGATGATTGTTAGGTTACAATCGGAGCATGCTATGGCCCACAGTCTCAAATATACACATACATACATATATATATATATATATATATATATATATATATATATATATATATATATATATATATATATATATATATATATATATATATATATATATGTATATATGGAGAGAGATGACTGTTATAATGTGGGTAATAAGTAAAAGTTGTTCTTTTTTGGACAATTTAAGATCCAAAAGAGTCCCACGTTGTAACTTTTCTGATTAAAATTTTCAGCTTAGTAAAACCACAAAGTCAGGAAAAATTAGGTCTGAAAAGCTTCAGTTTTATCAGTGTTAGGTGGGCTCAGAAGAGTTTAGAAATGAAGAAGACTGCTGATTGATTAGGATATTCTCATTTATGATAAATATATAGTATATTTGCCTGCGTGGGATTTTTCTGGGTACTCTACTTTCCACCCACATCTTAAAAGCATGCATCACTGGCTGGTTGACTCTAAGTCACTCTAAATTGTTCTTTGCTATGAGTGTGATTGGCTGTTTTGCTCATTGTGCCCTGCAATTGGTTGGCAACCAATTTCGAGTGTACCCTGTGTCCCGCCCATTGTTAACAGGGATAGGCTCCAACACCCTTGCAACCTTACTTTGAGAAGTGGAATCCTGGCTAAGGCCTCTTGAATATTTGTCTTCACGTAGAACAGACAATATTCCATTCCACGTCCTTTTCTAAGACCTTGTGCTGGTTCTTTTGTCCTCTGTAGAGTTCCTTTTTTTGCTAAGAAAATGGAACACACTTGGTTGAATGACATTATTTTAAAAGGGCAAGAAGCCATCTTTGATGCCACGCTCACAATCAGAACATTAGTGCTCGCAGTAAATATTTTGACCGTTCTCTTGTTATATCTGAAGTTTATGGTGCGTATAAAGGAGAAGAAGACGCCAACAAATGACCACCGGCGGCAGCTCATAAAGTGAAAAAAGCCCAAGGCGACATGACTGTGGCTTATGAATAATGCAAAAGATGACGGTGCATCTATCCTGCTCGTGTAATTTCCATTCCTGCCGCTTTTATGGGACATCTCAGCTGAATTCACATCGAGGACTGAGATGCCCAAGGCTGCCACGTTGTTTTCTGAGTGGTTTTTCCACGGTGACATCCCAAATGAGTCCCGCTGCAAAATGCGGAGGCGCATTTGGAAGTGTCAAAGTCGGAAAATGGGGCTATAAATAATGACACAGATGATGGCTTGGTGCCATGAACTGTCACACGGCAGCTGTGACTTCTTCTCTATGGCGTGTCAAATGATGATGTTTTTCTAACTACTTTGCAAGGACATTTATGAAGTTATTGTGACTTGCTTAACTGGCTGAAATTGACATCAAAAGAAGTCCAAGCCATTTGAACTGCGCGTGTTAGGCAGCAAATGAGGTGAATTGATTGGCCAATACTTTTAGTGCAGTAGCCTCCAAATTTGAGGAATTTATTCAATACGGATGAGAAATGGATCGAGTTTGAGACTTTTCTACGAGCACAACAATCAATCTGTCGACTGGAAACGATCCAGGCAAATCAATTGAAATGCAAAACATCGAAGTAATAAGTCCAAATGTGAAAGACAGGGCGGCAGGGAATACTGAAGATTTTCCACCTTTCTTTTTTTATAGCCATTTACAAACATTAAATTGCTGCGACACTTTGGAAATGAGATCTTATTCTATCTACAATCGCTGCTGAGATAAACTGATCCATTGCTTGGGCTGAGTTTGAGTTTCATAGTTGAAATTCAAACCTGCTGTTATTAAACGCATGATGGAAAATTATCATCCATTGACAACAACATCCCAAATGAGAGTTTAGTTCAAGTGGATTGGAGGCCTATCGCCGTCCACTCTAGCAAATTCGTATAATAGTTGCCATAGAGATTTGGAAAATGACTTACCTGCCCGTTGCTCGCCATCCGTCACGGCCTCCAGGACCTCCTTTTGCGTTGGGTGAGCAGAGCCAAACAAACACGGTGGACTTGTACCGAGATTTGATCCCCGTCCTTCTGTCTTGAGAACCACCAGGGACGCTGAAAATAGCTCGTCAAGACAACACGAGAGAGATGGTGCGAACGGCGGTCCAGAAGGAGGACGACCGCGGAGACGTCCGAATGATTGAGCCATCTATCATGCGCCGGCTCTGCCCCTACACAATGTGAAGCGTCCAATTCCCCTGAGCGATCAGCGCCGATCTATCAGCGGCTGAGTGGGCTTGTCCGCCCTCGTTAGGTCTCGTGATTGCGGAATGCCAAATTCTCGTAGTGTCCAATCTAAAGCCGAACTGCGTGGAATTTCAGATTTGTTCTGGACAAAGTATTAGAGTTGCTGAGTCACATTTTTACTGTCACTGCATGAAATCTTTGCTTAGGGCTTCAGACTGTACAAAAGGGATTGCAGTCAAATCTCAAACTACTTTTACAGTAGGATAATATTGAACGTGGTCACACAAGCATTTTCATCTATTTTATGGGGAGGATTGTAAGGTCATCTTTAAGGGCAGTTCGTGTTTGACAGTATGTTAATATCTAATACAATGGAAAAAAGGAACACATTTATATTTTAGATGGAAAGTTTCTTAGTTTGAAGCAGATATGATCTCATTGATATTTTGATAGGTTTTATTTTGTGATAACAAGCGCATTTTCCACTGAGAAACCACTTGATAGAATTTGTCAGTGCAAATAAAAATGGAGAGGAAATCCAATTGAAAGCACAGAAGATCAAACTATATGAATAAAAATTTCATGAAAGAAATTTCATATTTTGTATTTATGACTAAAAAGACGTTTGTCTTGACGCAGCGATACTGACACCTGGTCATTACCCCTTACAGTTATTGATCTGGCTGTTGCCATGACAACGTGTTTTGAAATAAAATCACGTACTGAAATGACAGCTGCAAATAAAAAGAAGACACTAGACTCTTCCTCCAGCGGCGAGAAGTCAACCCTTAAACACCCGCACGTTTGATTTATTCCGGTCTGAGGCGCTTTTGACAGCACACTGATTCCTCACTATTTCTTGTTTGAAGGGCCTCTAAGATTCTTTATCGTCTGAGTTTAAAACACATTTTTTTTTACCATTGTGTTTATCTACACGCTCTCCAAAAAAAGGACTTTAGAGGAGACCGGTTGAACTGAATCCCAATTGACTATGACGCCAAATGTGCCCATTAACAAACAACCATTCACACACCAACACGCATTATAATCTCTAATGATAATATTAACCCACTGAGAACTAACATGGTTAACTCATTTTTTCATTGTGAGTTAGTACAGAAATGGCCTAAATAACCCATGAATACATATACACATATGCGCCATCAATACAAGTCAATGAGTAAAAAAATAAAGTGATATTTATACAATGCAAGCAGATTTTCCATGAATTCCTATCTACTATTCTGCAGTAACTTCCCAGTTCACGTAACCTTGCAAGTAATGAGGCGGGGAAATGTTTACCTCATTGATGTGAGCTGTCGATAGGCTTCCGGCTTCAGAAACCATCCCGGTTTCTTCTACTCCTGGCGGGAGTGCGCAACTTGAGAGAATGTGGCAGGTCTCCACAGTGAAAAACAATCACGCTCACCAGTTCATCACAAATGAATATAGCAACTCATTATCACCTTCAGCAATCCTTACTTTCATTCTGTGGCGCAGTCAGTCGTCTTCCAGTCTTCCTCCTAGCAAGAAGACTCCATGCGAGATCATCTCGACTTTTAGAGAGTGCTTCCCTCCCTGCCTTGCACATTCTTGATTAGTCCCTTACATTGAACAATGACCCGTAGGATATTGAGGCAGATGCTAGCTCAGATACGCTTATCTGAGCACATTATTTAAAGCGTTTGTGTCAAAGGCAACATCTTTATATTAATCAATTTTTCCCTGACAAGCTTAAGTCGCAGCGTTCCAATGCGTCCTTAAATATTAATGAATTACCTGGAGAAGGAAATAGAGAGAAACAAGAATTAAATACAGCTTTATGCTCCTTTTAATGAGGGGTCGGGACCTTTTTGACAGAAAGAGCCATAAACAATTCATATTTTCCAAATGGCATTCCTTGCGAGCCATGCATAGAATTTAAATGTAAAAATACATGAAAATGTGTGCTTTTTTAAAATCATCTCACCACTTTTAAAGCACAAAAAGTCTCTCATTTCTTTTGACAACAGTGTCACGCTGTGAGTATACATGCAGAAGAATCTAATGGAAAAAAGTGCCTAGTGTGCAATTGGCACCTATCAAACGAGCCACATATGGCTCCTGAGCCATAGGTTCCCTACCCCTGTTTTAAACCATCAATAACTCCAACAAAAATAAAAAAAATAAACCTTCCAGGCAGTCTTAGTTAGCCTGGCTGTATAACATGGCTTTCTCTCACCAAGCAATAGAAAGACAATACGTTATTGTGTTTGCTGGGATGTGCTACGATTGGACAAACCAAGCGTGGATGGATTGATGATTTCGTGCCAACAAATAACAAGCATCAGCAAGAGGGGAAAACTAGAATGGATAGAAAGAATGTTGTGGCTCGCTTACCCTCTGGTAAAATATTGATTATGGCCACTGCGCGGCACAGTGCCACTGGAGCCATCGTTAGCACAACAGATACCCTTAGTGTCAAGCGCCACTTTATCGTGCTGCCATTTTACCGAAATTGTGTCAGGCATGTGGCGGGAGACAAAATAAATGAAATACCACGGGGTCCATTCTTATCAAGTTACCTTGGCATTTATGTATGCTGAAAAACTAGAAAGTATTTCCAGGGAGGCGAGTCCACTTGGAAAGGTTTCTTTATTTTAAGTTTACTTTCATAGGAAACTTGGTAAATAATCGGGAATGGAAGCTAACTTGTAGTTAGAGAGGTACATTTGGTTGTTTTTGTACGAAATATAGTATAAACTACAAAAAAACCCTTTATGGTACAAATTACGAATTATTATTGCAAATACAAAAGATTTTACACCATTATAGGTTGCTATTTTTATGGCTAACTTTGATTTGAACCAAATTTCCCCAGGTTATTTTGGCATTAAATTTAAGAAAAAAATTATGATAATAACTACTGTTTTCATAAAATAAGCATATTATATACATTATCAAGTTAATTAGTTTCTCACGATCATCTTATTAAAATAACGTTTATTCGGCGCTTTTTTCCCCTTTAACCCACAAACCTATTACCATTATTATATTTATTTCTCCTATTGAAAGAGGCCTGTGATGAGAATCGATAGAGTACATCAATCGTAAATATTCCACCAAATTTATTGCGCAGCCATCCGTCAGCCGCACCATTATAAATTTCCTCGCGTCAGTCATCGTAGCATAGAACACGAAAACCACAGTTTACAGAATAAGACGGCGCAAACAATGACCGGCGATGCCGCGATCCGTGGCTCGATGCCGTTTGACAGACTCCATCAAGATTGTCGGGGGAAGCGCTCAAGGGTCAAAAGGTCGCTCGGCAAACGAAAGGTGGCGCGAGATGACAAACGCGTCTGGAGGGCCGCCGTGTGATAAATGATTACATCGCAGCGAGCGAGTCAACGGCGGAGTGATGGCGAGACGCGTCCGGCGTGACACCTCAATGGCCTCGTGGTGATCGATGTCTTTTTTTGCTGGCAGCTCTATCTTTACAGGAAGTGCGCCAAGTGCATCTTTGATGGAGCGCCTGTTTGTTATGCATTTGCTGACCCCTCTGAGCCATTCCTGCCTGTTGGCATTTTCTTATGCAAACAATTAACCAAGCGACACCCCCTTAAATAGGATACACGATAGGTAAACGGAAGTACCGGCAACCTGAATTTATCATCGTTTTATGTTAGACATGCAAATTAGCTGCCGAGCGGATAGGAATGCGTAACGAGAGGAGCCGACGTGACATTCAACGCTCACGCTCGTTCGTATTGGCCGACCGGCGTCGGTCCGTTCCCCGGCTGGGCAAGCGTGACGGTCCTGGCAGCCAGTTGGACGCGGCGGCCATCTGCAGCCCACGTGTCGGGAGAGAGGACGGGGCGGCGGCCAAACGGCGGCGAGCTACCGGCCACCTGAAATCAATTAGAGCCAGGCGGATTAAACAAACACACACAGCGGGCATATGCTCGCTCACTCGTATAAAAAGAGAAAATGGCAGGTTGTGCCGTGTGTTTAAGCTCATTACCTGTGTTCGCCGTATACATTGAGGGATTGGCAGACTGTGAAGGGCCTGGGGGGGGGGATTTCGCTGCTCTTCTGGCTTCCGTCGATTTGCGCACTCGCGAGGAAATTCTAGTGCGCTACTTGAACTTTACTTTGAAAATTTGGGTTAGCGAACAGATGAGGGGAGAGCTATTTGGAAGGGTTGTTGTTGAGATTGAAGTGGCTACATCACAAGGACAAATAGGTGTTTTACAGGGTAGAGTTGAAATATATTAATAATTTAAGCAATCATTTTTAATTCTGAGAATTCAATAATATATACTATAGTATTTAATTGTTGTGATACTATATATATGAGGGAGGAAAGCTGCAAGTTGCATATTTAGTTTCAAATAGTATTTTTCCAAATAAATATGAAAACTTGAATTGCACTTGAAGTAATATTCAACCATTTCCACACATAAAAATAAAAAAATGAAAGTAAATGGCATATTTGGGGAATATACGAGCAATAATGAGAGTAAATAAAACCATCTAGAACACAAAGTGATGCCTTGAGGGCAGTTTTATGCTTCCTTTCAAGACAAAAATATGAAAACATGACCTAAATCGAAAATGAAAGGTTTTATCTTCTCTTCTAAAGTATCATTTCTTTCAAATTACTAGTTTAATACCCTCGTGCCTTTTATATTCACTAAATGCTGTCTACATGTTATCTGTTGCTTTGTGTTCCCAAAATATAAATAAGCCTGGAAACACTTTTATTCCGCGTGGATTCACATACACAACCCAAAGAAAGTTTTAAAGCAAGAGCCACCATACAGTACATTAAACCTGGTGCCCTTACAAAATAATAAACATTACCCAGTTTTAATATGGCTGTAATGTATAAAAAATACCCCCCCAAAATCCAACTATAATCGCATGAGGCTGACAGTTGTTTCCGGTCACCTCTCCATACTTCAATTAACATATTGTTGAATAAACAGTGTGCAGAAAACAAGACTGATTCGGCGGCGCAGGTGTGCGCATTGTTTGTTTTGCACAAAGTGAAACAATGAGGCTGGCAGCGCGCACATCAAAAACCAGCCATTCATTTCATTCCAAGGTTACTTTGCCAACGAAGCAAGCGTGCATCCGGAAAGATGGACGCCGTGTCATAAATGGCGACTCATTTGTCGCAGAAGTAAAGGCGGCGTGCAGACGTTTGTCTGGCCCAAATGCTTATTTACTACCTGCCGTCACATCGCATACGGCACCCTTGAATACACGCCCTCTAGAACCGTGTTGACGTGTAATGTCTGTTGGCAGTTATGCTGCTTCTTGTCATCCCTGAAATGGATGCAATTAAAAGTGATAGCAGATGTCGTCCGCTAAAGTTATTTGAATAGTTTTGCGTCCGTGAGCGGCCTGCTTTCACTTCTTCATTTTCAAGTATTCGGGGAGTTTCTTTTGTTCCGGGACAAAGCAAAAAACTCAATTTACGCCAACTAGATGGACTGTATTCTCCTATTCATTGCTTCCGTTCATTCTAAGGGTGAAGGAAAAGTTGATGCAAAAAGTTTGACAAAAAGCAATTTGTTGGTTTAGTAAACATAACTTCTATTTGTGGATATTATAATACGCTCCCATAGAAAACTTGTCTGACTACAAGTGATGAACATTTGGAGAAAGTTCTGTCACTGCAGGTCGTTTTTTATACAGATATTATTTTTGACACAACTGTACATTTTTGCTCAAAACTACAAGATTTTTTCCCCCTAATTAAAAACACATTACAAATGCTTGGAATGTTGGACCTCACGTGTTTGTCTTGAGTTTCAAACTATCACGGAATGACTTAAACTTGTATCTTAAGGCACTTTGTAAATTTTGCCATATACTATGTAGCAAGAGGGTGAGAATACAGACACAGAAAAATACATTTTAGACATAAATAAATACTACTTAACTCAATGTCGGCCATTGAGACGATGAAGGGCTGGCAGCGAATGAACGAATTTCATTGACAAACCGATTTGACATCTGCTACTGATAAATTATTTAAGGATTATTGGACGCAACACAACTAGTATCGGTGCAACACCAGTTAGCGTTCGATATCGCATCCAATTGGCTCTGTTCCAGATAATTTGAGACTGCTTAAGGACAAGACACTTAGTGACGTTATTTAAGATGCAAATCCCTCCTCAACCATTCATCATCGGACACTCTTGGCGCAAAGGCCTGCTGTCAATGGAGCCCGAATGCCAAGCTGACAGAGACAGACGGCGACAAGGCGATTGCCGACGTGCGACATCTAAATGGTTTAGTCTTTGTTTACGTCCCTTCCGTTGATAGGCACACACACCAGTCGACGTTGGGGAGGTGGCACGCTCGTCAGAATTTTTGTCACCTCCTCGACAAAACGGCTGTCACGCTCCGTTACGCCGTCCGTCGTTCACGGGCCTCTCGCGGGGCACTAGGCAATGCGCCGCCACGCTTAACAAGAGTCCTTGCCCTCTTCTCGCTCGATAAAATATACGTTAAATAATTCAGAAAGGTTATTAGCGTTCAATGAATGTTTGCTTGCTGGCGAGCCTTAAACGAGTTTCAAGAGTTTCTCTTTAAAACCTTTACATTATTGATTGGGATACAGTGGCGAAAAAACAGGGACCGGGCGTAATACCGTGCAGGCTTTATGTTTTATTTAGTCGAAAACAAGAAAGCGGATAACCTGGAATATGCCATTTAAAGTGCTTTTGTTATGTCTTCAATATGCACGATTTATCTTTTAAAAACAACTTGCGGTGGTGAATAAGAAAAAATAAAAGCGAAAACACTCTTTTGACTATTTTGTTCCAAGTAATTTACAGTTCTAGTATTCTTGTATTTAACTGAAAGTCCCACAATCACAGTTTTTACACACAAATTAAATGAGAGAATCAAGTCAAAGAGTATTCAAAAATAAACTATCAAAATTTACACGGATCTGTAACTATATACAAAAAAGGACTATGATGATGAGTACTCGTTGTGTTTATCATGCGACGTGTTGGAACACAAAGTAAGATTTTACGGTTTTTTTGGTTGTTATTGCAAAAAGAATTTCAGTCTGTCGAAAATATAACTAAAAGTTTAAAATGCTGAGTGTTCATTTTTTTCCAACCATTTGTACTTTGACATCAAAATGTAGAATGCGCTTGTAAAAAAACTGAAATCTCCATCCTTATGAATGCTTTGGTTTTTCACTAACGCTTCCCTTTTAAATGTGTTTTTTTTCCTTTATCGCTGATTGATTAAACATTCTTCACACGGCATGCAGCAGGGCTGATGAAGTTACTGATTGCAGCCTACATAAAAGCCCCCCCACACACGCAGTAGGTCATTTTCTTCTTACCATCCTCCAGATGAGCCTTCTACAACATTATCTTGCCCGCGTGTGCGCGCTGAGTAATCTCCTATATTTGATAGAGTCCCGCGAAGTAGGCGAGGCTCTTCACGAGGTGATAATGAGCTCGGATGTCCTCGTGCATGCAAATGGTTGACTTTGTGCCACCCGTGTTTCCCCTTTTTAATCTTTAAAACCCACATTCGGCTACTCAATTTGTCTCATTCGAGCCAAGTTGGCGGAACACAGCTGGAGTGGAACATCTTACAACTGCAATTTGGTCACCATGTGATGAAATACGTCGCACATCACCTCGGTTGAAATTAGTTTTGCCCTTTTTAATAGCTTGGATGAGTGAGCTGTCTTAGATTACAGATTTCTGTTGTAACCCATTTGTGGTTCCTAAGAAAAAAAATGCAATAAATGGTAACAGTTTAGGCTGATTTTTTTCCTAGATCATTTGCAAGTTTGACAATATAAGTGGGGTGAAGAGGGAGGGAGAAGCGGCTCTTCTAGCTGGCAGATTCCATCTCGATAGGCGTTAGTAGTCTCTGCGGGTTTTCCCTCGGGTTTTTGTGAGAAAGACATCTTTAAATCATGTCGCACTGACCTTTGTAGAGACCGGCTTCCTCCAAAATGCTGTGATTTTTGAAGCCCTGCTAAGCGTGCACCATTGTACTGTATATTGTTCATAACCGAGCTCAAACTGAATGTTAAGCGACTACTGCTTGTTTTGTTAAAGACAAAACTATGACTACTATCTCATTATAACCCTAACCCATTGTATTTTGAAACATTATCCAAGTAAAGGTAGGGAAATAAAATCCTAAAACGGGATCGCTCTTCACTATCATGAATAACACAATGCGTTGAGAGTTTAGTCTTGCGTATCCAACTAGGTACACGGTCGATTGGTCGCCGGTCTTTTGGTCGCCCGGAAGGTTATTGATAACTACCATTTAAATCGTTGCTCAAATTCCCTAAATACAAACTGCGAATTACTATTTAGTCATACTCAATGCCCTAGTAATTATTAGGCCAAAGAAAAGCTCCATATTTCCCAGACTTTTATTGTTTTTTGTTGGAGAACTTGTTAAGACCCTGACTGACGTCCCTTCCTAAGGGGACAACTCATGTACATACAAACTCTTCTACACTCACATGTCGGCTCAGTGAAACTGCTCATGGCCATTGTTGGCTTTTATTGATGCGTAGACCGTGTTGTTTTACCTTGTTTTGTCGCTGGTCTTTTGGTCGTCGGTCTTTTGGTCGCCGGTCTTTTGGTCGCCGGTCTTTTGGTCGCCGGTCTTTTGGTCACCCGTTGTCGCGGTCGGGGCGACCAAAAGACCGCAACCAAAAGACCGGTGACCAAAAGAAGGCGACCAAAAGACCAGCGACCAATTGACCGCACACGTCCAACTAATAGTAACTTGCTTTAACCAGTACTGGAGTAGTAGTTTTTTTTCTCTCTCGGAAAGGTCAGTGACCCCTGATGTTGACTCTGAACTAAAATCTCAACCACGGAAACCACTAAAACACTCACACAAAGTATGGGCGTATAAAAATGAGCTATAATTGTCTCAAATGAGAACATTTCCAACTCCGCCACCTCCATTTGGTTCAACCGAAAATGTGATTTTGTATTTTGTTTACAAGCGAGGAAGAGACAGCAAGCGCGAGGAGCTAAAGACGGTGAATTATGAGCGGTGGAATAAATAGATTAGGGGAAGACAGCGGGAATCAAATGACAAGAGAGACCCAGAGAGACGGTGGGCGCGAGAGGCGGTTAAATAAAAGACAAGAAAATCTGCTGAGCCTCAAGAATAATGAAAGAGACAGGCGCGCCGTGGGGGGCGCGATAAGGACAGGAGGATAGATGCGCCCGATGCGGTCACTCACTTTGATGAGACGGGACCACCAACCTCTACGCTACCCGCTTTTCGGTGACAGATAATCACATGAAACGACGGAGAGGAGAGGACTCTTAAGCGGCGCTCCCGAGGCCCGGTCATGCTCTAGCGCTTTTCGGCGCCAAAAAAGCCACGGGGAGCTTGACAACCCAGGTCCCTTGAAAACTATTTAATTGAGATGTAGGAATAGCAAGCGCAAAAGAACAATATGGCTCCAAAGGCACCATTTTAGATGGGTTAAATCAAAGGAAAACACTTTTTGAAAAATTGATTTCTGGTCGTCAGTGAAATTCTTACCGCTAATGTTTACTTTCTTGGTTGAAGGCAGTTTGGAAAATATGTTTTGACAAAAGTAATTTTAGACTAGTGCCAAGGAATTGAAGCTATTTTAGAGAAAAGTAGAATAAAATAATTTGTCTTGACGTTACATAAAAGAAGGAATGTGTTTCAGGTGTGCCTTCAAATAACTCAAATGATGCGATTCAACCTGTTAGAAGCTTTCCAAGACTTTAAAACATTATTATCTGTTTTTTTTTTAGAAAATAGTTGAACTCATTAACTGCCTTAAATGATAATTATATCTGGTTGAAGGTGAATGATCAGGATTCAGTGGCAATGATCAAGAAATATGTGCAAATTATTGGCAAAGTTAAACTTTCTGTATAGAAATTTGTGACTTTAATGAAATATTTTGGTATTGGATAACTTTTGAACAAAACTAAAAGATTGGCCATCGAAGCTAACCATGAAATGATAAGTTGAGTCTGGCTTTTTGTTAAACAGTGTGAAAAGCTCATCAATTTTGAAAGTGATTGTAAACTTCTTGCAAGATCAGAATTGGCTTAGCAACCATAAACAATCTTCACAACAACCACCAGGCCTTTCAAAACCAGCCTTTACTTTCCTGGGGGACATCCAACTTTTCACATCATCCCAAAAATACAAATACGTACGCATGTGTTGTTAAAAATGGGAGCTTTTCCAGAAAATACAATTTTAAAAAATTAAGGAGAGACTCACTCATGCCTTTTTTTCCTGCTAAAATCTCAACATTTTTTGCTATAAATATTCGATTACAATATAAACTATGCGCAGTGGCTGTATTTACTCGTGGTATTTTCTGCAGGTTGTTTTCACGGCGGCTTCGATTTTTCTTTATAAGCAAAACTTCATAACCTCATCCGAGCCGTAAAACGAGAAAAATCCAAGCACCTTTCTTCATCATGTCACCTCTCAACCTACGCACAACCGCAGAAGATACTTTACGATGCAGTAAACACAGCCGGTGAGCAAAATATACATACATTCTGAACTCCATGTATCATTCTGTAAGAGGCAAAAAAAAATGATATGTAAGGCGATGGCGGTTCCTTATTTGCACATAGCACTAAATTGAAAGAAGTTACGGAGCGGATGGGAGAAGAAAAAAGACGCGGGGGAGCTCTCGGCTGAGCAGGAAGTTCTGTACTTCAGTCCTTGACACGTGTTCCTCATAAATAGTCAATGGTTGTGCTTTGCCGGAGGTGGTGTCCAGTCAAAGAATTCACCTTCGCCGTTAGAAGGCCTTTCATTGGACCCCTCCTCTTGTTGCCAAGCAGTACGCTGAAAAGACGAGAAAGGCAAAATGTGGGATTAGTTCGGGTGTTTTGTCATATTTTGCTACTCATCGGAAAAGACGACTTTGCAGTTCTTTACATAATTTGTGTTACGACCATCATTTTTTTGCTTTAAGTACTCAACATATGTTTTTTAAGGGTGCAAAGGAACCATTAAAATATGTTCCGGCCGAAAGGTAAGGATTAAAAAGGCATCAAAAGTAGCTGTTTTTCTATTAATATATTGCGTACTGTGTTTTTTCAAAGGCGCAATTGAACCAACAAAATATGGATTCCATAAATAGAAGCAAAAATCTTTGTAACATTATCACTATAATGGTACTAAGATTTTTGCTTCTATGCATCTATCAGAAGAAAAAAAAATCTTGGGTCACATAATCTGATAAGGCAGCAAAATATGACAGAACACTGGTCCTATTTTTCTATTATGTTACTTATATTGTTGGTTATGGCTTAGAGGAGATGAATACCCACATTTCAACACCATAAGAAAAAAATGTCATGTTCAAATTAAATGTTATTGGTCCTTGTATAATGAAGTTACAATTATTTGAGAGATTCGGATGTTCATTCGATTCAAACTAACCATGAAAATGGCAAAATAAAAGCGTGAAATATTTCACTCTGTGTGTAGTGAGTCAACGTTTGAACTATGAGTTTCACCTTTCAAATTTAATATGTACATCTGATTTAACATCACACGACACAGTTGAAGCTGTATTTGACTCTGGAACATATTGAATTATAGTTTTAAAACACTAACAAGCTTGATCATCTTGCCAAGTGATTTAAGGAGAGCAAATGAATATTTGTGGAGAAAAATAAAACAACCCTCACCTAGATTTTGCAGGTGTTTATCCATCTTCTTCAGCGATCATGCCAGAAAAAGATTTGGCAGAGTTTGAAATATATATTTATTCTTTTGTTGTGTCTTCTCCCTGCTGAGTTGACGCGCAGTCTCTGCTGAGAACCTCAAAAAAATGAACGCTTCTCTACCATACGGTTATCCATCATCTTGGCTCGCTTCCTCTTCCGGAATATCCATTTTGAGACCAGCACGGGGTTTTCGTGGGCCCAATAAAAGGCCGTTTTCAAAGCACTCGTGTTCCATTTCAGAGGAACCACAGTTTCCAGCGGGCGTGCTTCTTTGAGTCCGATTTGGATTTGCGTTTAGGCGTGGACGTGAACACTTCGTTGGAGTAAGGCAGGGCGGGACATTGCCGGCTGTCCTGGGGGCAAAGTCTTTTCATCAGGGGCTGCAGTTTGTCCTCCTGCAGCTTGAAGTCCAGCTCCACGCTGTAACAAGACCAGAAAAGAGATTACAGCAGGCAGAGGAAATGAAAACTGGGAGGTCTCGGAGTATAAGTCATATTTTTGGAAGGGTGATTCTGCACTTTACATCACTGTCACAACAATGGGAGCAATTTCATTGCAATCCCCCTTCTGCAAATTCCACCAGACTGGATATGCTACCAGATGAACTGCAAATGAGGGATAATACTGTAGATAACTGGTAATATAATACAATTGGAATTTTTTTTCTTGTGTGCCCCCAAATAGATTGCACCCTGAGCAGTTGCCCATATTGCCCATAGCAAAAAGCGACCCTGACAACTCGGCTGTGTGTCAATTGCAAAGTACATCAATTCCAACACTTGCAAACTTTCCCATCTTATCATTTGTGCGGGTGTCATCTAACGTTTTCTTGCTTGTCTTTTATGTTAATAAGTCGCAAATCCAGATGGAAGCTGGGAGGGAAGCACATGTCTCTTGTGACACGCAATCCCTCAGATTCCCTCCGTCGGCATTTTGCATCTATGAAGTCAAAAGGCCTCCCTCTGTCTAGATTCTATTTCCATTAAAAAAAATTTAAAAAACGCTGTCGAAGATATCTGCGCGTTGCTTCACGTGACACGCGACATCCAAATCTGTCACTCTAATCCCGGGCATCGTACGACGTTTGTGTAGCGACGACGGCGTTGACGATGAAATCTGCCTGAAAAGTGTGCAACTTAATTCCAGGCAAAATGCAAGTAGGCAAAAGGCCAAGCAGGCCGTGATTAAGTGCCCGAATTCCAGCGTGGAATAAATCCAACATTAGACCACCTTTTCTTTTGCCCTATTGCTATTGATTTGCTGTGTTCTTTTAATGTATTTATTCCAAGGCGACGCACTAAATTCCAAGACTGTCATCGCAGGGGCCTGGAATAATGAATCCTGGGCAATTTGCCTGCGAACATGACAGGTTTTCCGCACTGCCCCAACCGGGGAAGAAAAACTGCAGCTGTTTTGAGGTTTTAGGGGCCTCGTGCCTAACGACACAGAACCTCATGATAAAAGGGAAGGCTGGATTAAAGGGGCGCGGCCAAACGAGATGCATCAAGCAAGGTCAACTTTCCTTGGCGGGCAGTTAGTTACACACGGGGGGGCTTTTGCTCAGGCATTAGATGCTAAACAGTGTGATGGGCAGCGCAATTAGCTCGCTGACAGATACGCAACAATCGCAATGGCATAATCAATCCTGTAAACTGCCATGATCTGGAGATAAGTGTCTGTTAAGAACAGAACCCTAATAGAAGGATTCTGGGGCACTTGGTAGTACTTTGCAAGACTGGAACCCCCAACGGCATCAGCACGCGGCAAACATCGCCATCATGAAAATGTTTATGATAATTATGGAGGAGGTTGCATTCATCAACGATAAGTTTACATGCTTAACTCAGCATCTAGGGCGGGAGCTAGGGACTGTGAAGGCATTAGCATGTGACCTATGGGGGGAATTAATACATTTAACAACTGAGCCTGGAAAGAATAATTGCGAATAAGTACGTCACGGCACACTTGAAGAAACGTTAGGAACAATGGAGAGCAGTTATTGGTTAAAAATAGTCCACGGAAATGTGCAGCAGTGCCAAGAGAGACAAGTGACCAGAATTTGGAGGTTTGCTTTGAAACTAAATCACACTAGGCAATGTGGAAATTGTTAATACTTCTTTATAAAATGAGGATTCAAGCGGCCAATCACAATTGCAGTTTACTGTCTAAATAAATTGAAATGTGCAAGAAAAACAAAAATAATAGGTCTTAACAGACTTGAAGAAAATTATTTGGTTATTACCTGACGTTTTTATAAGGGACATCATTGAAGTGGATATATTTTTTTGTTTTGGAGGAAAGGCCTTGCATTATTTACGATGTTTTCAATGAGAAAAGATGATATGAAATGCAAGTGTTGATCACAGAACAAATTCAACATCCCTAGAATTTGAGAATTCCTGCTCTAGACATCTTGGTGCAGGAATTGTGGATTCAACACTTTAATGAACACCAGACGTCCAAGGGAGGGCTGGCAGTGAACGAACCATGTTTCAGTGCCATTGACGGTGATAAATGTCCAATCCATTTGAAGTCAAAGGACCCACGGTGATTGACCCGATTGCCTTATCATTCTTTGCCGGTGAAAGTCCAAAACGATTACTCCACCATCACTCTCACGCGCTTCTTTTCTTAATACACCGTGTCTTTCGCTATCACGGTGCAAATGGAAAGCACATCGGGATGGAGCGCTACCAAATAGCCCCAGCAATTATTAAGCAATTAATTACTTGGCTGATCACAGCACTTAGTGGAGATTGTGGACAAATGCCCGGGCTGACAACAGCGTTTAACTGGAGGTGGTTTTGGAGCGCTGGTGTTTGAGTACACTGCAACAAGATCACCTTCACAGAGCAGCTGGAGAAACGGGAACTTTTCCAGGTTAATCATTCGTTTAGCTTTTACAGAGAAATGTTTGGATTGCTTTGAACAATTTTGAACACTTCCCTTTTGGTCATTTCACACTTGAAAGTCCTTCACTTGACAAGATGAGCGGCGTACGAGTATGCAACTGATCAAATCATAAGAGTGGACGCTATTTTCCTCTCATGACAAGTTGAAGTGTCCCAAAAAAAAAACGATATGTAAGAGGATAGGAAAGAATACCGTTTGTCTTTGTCATGTAAATGGAAAGCCGACGGCATCTATTACATGCTTTGTGCTTGACAAACACAGCGGAAAAAGCCAATCTCATTAATGAGAACAAAACAGGATGCACGTATCTTGACAATTGTTCACGAGAAGAGCTTGTGCTCCGTCGCCCCAGCGTGGGACACCAGAGCTAATGAGCTCTTCGCTCTCATCACAGAACAGCGTGGCTGCTTTCCATTTGACTTGACTGTTTTTCAAACTTATTGTCTGCCCCCAATTGGAAAGGCGACACTCTGTGCCTTTGCTTGTTGTTGTTTTCAATTCAGCGGCATGATCGCAGACGATACCTGTAATGATGTAATCAAGCATGTCGTGGCGGACGCAGCGGTGGGCTTCCAGCAAAGTGCAACCACGCGCTTACCGCCATGTTGTAAATGTGCTTAAAGAACAAGTGGGCCATGGGTACCTCTGTTTGGAGCCTCCCCTCCGCTAACATTACGGCGCTCTAATCACACAACATGCACGGAAGCGTAGAAAGAAATGGGTCGTTGAGTTTTTGCGTAATGTGTTATGATAGCCAGGCACACTAATTTTTCCGTTGATGGACTAACTGAATGAGAAGTTCAAGTGAGTCAATAAACTCCATCCTTATAGCATTTACAAAAATAGGAAATATTTGTATAAGTGTCATTATCATTTAGTGGGCCTTCCACGATAAGCTGATCTTACACAAAATAGTCAGAGAATTTCAAAATGAAGGCAAATAATGTGAAGAAAATAATTAAGGAAAAACAAATGTCCATCTTGACACAAAAATAGCTATTGTAGGATACCCTGAAATATTATTGATGCAGGTTATTTCACTCTGCAGGCGTTGAATCGATTGCAACTAGACCATTCTGGTTCCGCCAGAAGACGTTTCCCTTTCCATCTGAGTGGACTTCATCCATTTCATGCAACAGGACTAGACTCCAAACCTAACCGAGTCTTGATGCGTGAACTGAACAAGCCTGCAAAACATTTTCTAAGATAACCAAATCCACTTCCGATTGACCGAGTGCCCGGTAAACCCACCGTACGATTTGGTTTAGATCACTTGGAGGCAGAATGATAAGAAAAGCTGACCCGTTGTATTATCCGAATGTCTCTTGTCTAAAGAAATTGCTTCCCAAAACTACCTAACTATTGTATGATAAGCATTAAGCAGGATCAATATCCAAACCCTGGTCTTAACAACTCCAATTTCTAATAAAATTCCTGCTGAGCACACATTTGTTTTCGGCACTCCTCTGCCGTATTGACAGAGGCAGCAGACAAATAACAGGAGTGTCTCAATATCAGATGAGGAAAGTGAAAAATGTGTTCAAAATGACCTTTTCTTTCCTTCATCTCCCGGTTCAATGTAAAAATTACAGCACACGGCTATTTTCCAGATTCATCATCCACATGTTGAGCCTTCCTCCCTTCTTTTGTTTTGCCGTACATGCGCTCCATTTGTTACAGTGATTGATGATAGTCTGCTGCATACGGGAGGACGGGGTGATGGGGCGGGGAGGGTGTCAGCCAGGCGAGAACTGAGGTCTGGATAAGACCCAGCGACTCCGATTGAGCACCTTAGCTCAGCGGCTACCGAATCCTGATTTTATCGGACGTACACCCCAGAAGTTGTAGCGCTCTGAAATTAAAGGGATACATCTCAGGGGATTCTAATCTGTGGTATGGTCGCAAAAAGCGCTTTCTGGCTCTTTGACTGGGCGATAATTGATTTTTTTCCCCCCTCATGGCCACGACTCGCTATTTTAAATGTACGTCAATCACGCGGTGTTCTTACACGGAAGTCCTGCCAAACAACAACAGTGGAGTTTTAAGAGTAGATTTTTGACTTTGCCTCTGAAACAGAACTCAGTCAAGCAGGACATTGCCTTGCCACAGCAACGTGGCATCTAATCCATTCATTTTCAACCGATTATCTTGGATAGAGTCATGGGAAGGTTGCAGCCGATGCCAGTAGAACGTGTGCAAAAGGATCCATTTTGGGGGGTACAAACGGTTTACAAAAATAAAACACATTGATATTTATCGACAAACCTTTTGCTTGTAAAAATATCGTGCTGTTGATTGGATAATGGATCTGCCCATCACACAAAAACAGTTTGCTGTTAAAAAAAGCATTAAGGGACAATCTTTGCTCCTTTTTTACAGACAAAACTGACCTATCTACACGAGCTGTTTTGCATTCAGCCACAGTATTCAAGCAGATTGTTACTTCCTGGTCACGTCTGTAACTAGCGCCTCTTTCCCCTGATTATTTGGCCACCGGAAGGCGAACAATCCACATTTAGCCAAAGAATGACATATTAGTCTGCTGAAGAGCAAAGAACATTGATACCACGCATCCTCGTTAGGGTTGCAGGAGTCTAACCCAGCTGACCTTTTGTGATGCATTTCTGACAAAGACTTCAAAAAGTGACCAATCTACAAGAACCGCTTTGCAATCTGACATTGCATCCAACCAGATAGTTTCTCCTGATTGGCTTGCTCAACCAATGGCTGCACCATGGATATGATAATATAGGCTATATTCCAAATAAATATGTTAAATCAATGAATAAGACAGCACCATCTTCCTCTAGGGCAGGGGTTGGTTCGCGGGCCGCTTTAACGTCAACTTCATTTCATGTGGGCCGGACCATTTTAGATATAATATTTAGTTTTAAAAAAAATTAATGGATTAAAAGAACTGGATTAAAAGACCTGAATATTCAGGTTTTTTATAGATCTAAAACAATGTTTATTTTAGCTTTTTTAAACATATTTTTAGATTTTACAGAATGATTTTTGAACTAAAAACACAGAAAAATGGATTAAAAAATTACAATTATTGATTTAAAAGAGGGAAAATCAGGAAATTTAACATACATCTATACTCTTCATTTTAATTTGATCCTAAAACTGAAAGTCTGCACTCATGATTTACTTTCCCGGTCCACACAAAATGATGCGGCGGGCCAGATTTGGCCCCCGAGCCGCCACTTTGACACATGTGCTCTAGGGTTAAGTCGCCATAGGAAAACAAAGTCCAAAAACCCATTGTAGGGGATTGGTCGCCACACAGGGTTCATAAAGATGGAGCCTTTCACCTTCACGCCTATGGCCAGGAATCGATGAACTCCGTGTACCGTAACACTATCAGTGTCATTCTGTCAGCTGGAAATTTTAAACACGGCAACACCAGCGTTTGCTGTCTGATATGATGCATTAAATTGCTCTCAACCTAACAAGGTGGAGGAAGTAAGTGTCGGCTCGTCAAACTTCACGCCTCTCTTCTTCCTCTCCGACATTCCCTTCCAAACAAGGCATTTTCCAACGGCATTCCGCTGTAATCTAAGGTGTAACAATCAAGCTGAGATCTTTTATTCTGTCCCTTTCAAACAGAACACAACACAAACTACACGCCCGTGCAGTCGGTCTGAACTAGCGCTATGAGATAATTAGATGGATCTGGCCCTGGACAGAAATAATTGGGTGTTACCGTGGGTCTTCTCCTTGTGTTATTGTGTCTTTGATATTACCTTGGAATGAGATGAATGGGCTATCCAATTTCAACCCCGCCAAAGGATTTTGAACTGTTGTTTATTGTATTTTTAAAATATGATTGGATGAAAATAGTCTTTACCTGATCAATAGAAAGGAACTAAACAACTTTCAAGAAAGAGCCGCGAGTTACAAACAGCAATTGACGATAATAAAATGGAAATATTTGTAAACAAACATACAGAAATGATGTCATTTTAATTCGGCCCACACCATTCATACTGTATTGATTTCTCAATGATGAGGACAAGTTAAAAGTTTAGCCTAAACTATGAACTATGTTAACTGCCCACAAAGTGCCAGCCACGACGCCAATGAAAGCGAATGCGTTATGTTGACCCCCATTTACGTTGTCACTTTAATGCTTTTGAGAATATATTACAGCATCATTTATGGCTAATTCATTTACAGCACACTCCATTACATATAATGAACTCAAATGGCAATGTGTAAGGTTCTAACATTGCTATACGGCCTCTACTATGACTCTAATACTACCAACTAAAGCAGGGGTCGGGAACCTTTTTGACACAGAGAGCCATAAACAATTCCTATTTTCAAATTTTATTTCTTTAAGAGCCATACTCAGAATTTTTGTGTAAAAATGTGAAAATGAGATGTGACTTTTTGGGGTAATTTTACCACTTTTAAAGTACTAAATGAATTATTTTGACAGCACTGTTGCGTAGTTGCTAACCAATGAAAATATGCATGCAGAAAAGTCTAATAAAAATATAATTTTAAAAAAGATGATTAAAGTTAGAGGTACTGTCAGCGCCATAGTGCCGACGTGACGCTCCTATTGGTGCATTCGGGACTCGGCTCTGTCACCAGCGGTTTAAATACATATTTTACCTCACAGGTTAGCGAAGAGCCACATGCACCCATCAGAAGAGCCACATGTGGCTCCCGAGCCATAGGTTCCCTACCCCTGAACTAAAGCAAAATAGAGCATAGTTTCGGCCACATTCCTCATTTGTGCTTATTATACCAGAGTGTAAAAAGAGGATACTTCTATTAAGCTTTTCGAGCATTGGGCATTCAGGATGTATGAGGATGAAGAGCGACCCTTTGTTTCAAATGGGCCCATCAGGATCAGTCAGCCTTGAAAGGTTTGTGCTGAAGAGCACTAAACTGTTTGGAGATTTCAAAGTGTCTCATCATGTTTTGGCAGAGATGGAGAAGTGGCGGCAGATGGGCCGCCTTACCCGCCCTGTTCAATGACTCTTAAAAAAAAAAAAAGAAAATGTTTGGGCCAGCTGAAATAGGCGACTATTTAATGATACCCGCCGCATATGAAATGATGATCTCTCACTTTATTAGAATTTGGCTAACGCAGCGCAACTCCATTGTGTTTTTATCGCCAGGCGGTATCTTGCGGTTTTAGAGGCAGTCGGCGCCATTTGTTCGCTTGGTCAATTAAGTCGCTTTGGAGTTTGCACTCTTAGATTCTCCTCATTAGAAATCTTACCCAGTGCTCCAGTAAGGCATTTACAGTAAAAGCAAGCGGCGGCGGCGCAGTCGAACGTGGATGTGAAAACACCCAAAAGGCTCGTGTGGGCTTTTTATTGATGTTTTATAAAGATTCTTAGGGAGCCAAATGAATGAAGCCCCACAGAAGCCATATTTGCACTTTAGCGTTAACCGGTTGCGAGTGACGTTTCGCCAGAATGCTGAGAAATATTGGCCTAGTACTTGCTGTTAGTTGTGTCAGTGTTTGGTTTGTGGAGAAGACGTTGCCTGAAGCAGCAAAATAAAGAGCTCCACTTTCAAAAGATATCATTAAAACTACATATTTTGCCTCAAAACCATCATATTTGGACACTTGGGGCAAGTTAGTATACTTCATTCTTTCATGTGTTTTCTGAATTACTTAATTGGTCAACTTTTATATCCTCAACCAAAATAATGGTTATTCTGTGGAAGAAGACAACATAATTTTACATTTTTTTAATGCCTTATTTCAAATAGGACTGTTTTACCTTATCTTTATTTAAAATAGCTTTTCATTCATTGCCGTATCACTATTATTTTTAGCTTGAAATGATTTACTTTGAATGTGACTGACATTAAAGCACAAGGCTATTATAGCCAATATGTAATGCTTGTCATAGGTGGTATATTAGAAGAATATAATGATAATAGATTACATTTCATGCTACTGTTCTGAATATTGAAGTCAACCTGTGGAGTGTTACTAATTTGATTTTCTTCCCAAATCACCAGAAGCAACTGTAATTACATTTACAAAACTGCAAAACCAACAATAAGCGTAAAAATGCAACGACGTCCGTGTTAATCAAACCCACGATTCATTTTTAGAAGCTTACCCGCATAATAAACCCAGTGACTTTGTTATCCTCCTGAAAATGATATGAAATACTAAATATTCATGTCTGTAGTTGAGCTGTGATCTTTTTTTCTCTTTTGTGTTCCAAATAAACCCCAATCTAGGTCAGCGAGAAACACATTCGTCGAGGGGGAAAGAGAGAGAGTGAGAGAGAGAGTAGCTCAGAGTTGATTCATGCAACCTTTTTTTCCCTATTTAAAGATTTTTAACAGGTGTCTATTGAATCATGCTGCACATAAAACCAAATAATAGAATTTTCTATTTTTCTTTCTTTCAAAAAACTGGCTTCGTATTGACTACCTTGCCTCGGGGCTATCACTCCACAGAATTTTAGCTTGAAAGCTTATTTCTCAATGATTTCTGATGTATTAGCCAACAAAAAGGCAAACACGTCTCCATAGTTCTTGATGATCTAGTTACCCAAGAGAAAAAAAAAGTGCTGACTGTTCTAGATGTATAAATATTACGGGGTACTCGGACGTTTGGTCGCCGGACGTTTGGTCGCCGGACGTTTGGTCGCCGGACGTTTGGTCGCCGGACGTTTGGTCGCCGGACGTTTGGTCGCTGGACTTTTGGTCGCCGGATGTTTGGTCGCCGGACGTTTGACAACATGACAGAGAGTTTACTGTTGAAAACAGCTCTCAAAATTATATTCATGAGAGAGAGTTTAACATCTAAATATCTACTGTTGAAACCAGCTCTCAAAATTATATTCACCCGGGCGACCAAACGTCCGTGCGACCAAACGTCCGGCGACCAAACGTCCGGCGACCAAACGTCCGGCGACCAAACGTCCAGCAACCAAACGTCCGGTCACGATATTACGGCCATTGACCCAATATTTTTCCATTCATATTTTTTAAGAAACTAGTTTACAATGATCTCATTGCCTAAAACAGGACAGTGCAGTTAAGTCACCAATATTTTGATTCCGTAACATTCCAATCATGTGTTTGTCTCTCTACAGCAACATTTGCCCCAAGCGTTCCTGAACCAACAGCCGGCAAAAACAGAACTATAAATGCAGAATTAATGACGCAACCCTGCAGTGTAGAAACTCACCTGTAAATGATGCATGCGCTGTTTCGACAGGTGTCACAGTTTGCCGTGTCTTGCCCCGTTCGGTAGGTGAGCCTTCACAAGACAGAAAAGACATAAGGTTAGGGGCTATCGGCTAGTATTAAAGGGAAACGCTATTTCTGCTAACATGAGAATCAATTTACCACAGAACAAAATGTACACGCGACGTTTGGCTGATAGATCCATAGCCAACTACTAGGCAAAATGTGTTCAATCCTTTTCTATATACCCTAGTTTTTTTCTTATTATTATTTTTTATTCCCATTAGAGAAGGTTGTGATCCCGCAGGCTGCTCAGATTTATTCAGTCAACTGTGTAGACTTGCTGATTTCACATAATCAAATTACCTGTCCTGCTCCGTGACATTGTTTGATAATGTTTGGCCTTTCCATCCCGGTGGCAGATGGTGATCATAAATAACCGAGTGCAACGTGAAGAGAGTGTAACGCAGAGTCGGTGTATCCTTCCAAATCGGTGTTCCGATTTCCAATTGCTTTTTCAAATTTTAATTAGCGAACCAAATTTTCAGAATTGAAAATGCGAACGATTTATCCTCCATCTCCAACAGCATACTTAATGAAATGCGTGCGAATGAGCATCCAAGCAAGCAAATAAGTCCTCAATTTCACATAATTAGTCTGGAAATTATTCATTCAATATGTTTCTCTGTTCATCTATTAATGCCATTGATGTGTAGTGACTGGCAAAAAGTATGAAATGTTCTTTGATTAGATGGCAACACATGGAAAATTCACTACATTTGTTCCAGTTTTTTCCATGATGTTTTCTAATGGAAAATATGAGCTATGGACCGATATAGGTTGAAAATCCCAATTTTTTTAGCATTGCTATAAAGACATTGTGGTTACCAGAATTCCACTTCATATAGACACAGCCAATTAAATATTAAAATCCGGTTATAACCAATTTTTTATGTAATATTTTTATTCCAACCCCCTCAAAAAACTGCCTTTTCGTAATCAATTATTAAGCAACGTATTAAAGGAAGACTCCTGTTGGATTATTTGATATATAAAAAAAGCCATTTTCACAAATGATAGAATCTGCCTATTATTATTATGTTACATTTTAGCTTGTATTCAACTCGTTTTGCGATAAACGCAAGACAGTCACTGTGATAAATTCCAGATCACCCCGAGGGTCCGCTTAAGTCGGGTGTAAAAAAACCTGAGAAAACAAGAGGACAATACAATTCTCATGACAGTTGCATTAGGCTTCCTAAAACATGAGTGTAAGCTTCACGAACTCGTCCTTTTTTTTGTCCCTTCGGAGTTGCCGCCCAATCGAGACACTGGGGACGGGCAGCGTCTTTCCCCCCGCACGTGTAATTGCCTACTGTCACGGTAGCCCCTCGCCCCTGACAGATGATACGCGGCGGGGCCGAACCTTGACGAGAGGTGACCTAAACGGAGGAGTGCGTGCGGGGCTGAGTGCAGCTGCTGATAGACGCTCAAGGTCAGGGGGTTCATCCATCCCGGCCCGCTAGAGAGGCCCTTCCACGTCACCCCGGCAACACTCGAAGCTGCCTCATTATCTGCTGTGTCGTAATTGAAGAAGATTTGCGAAGATGATCAAACCTCGTGAACCTAAATGTATAATTACCGCATGCAAATATGACTTTTCTACTGCGGGGTGGCACGAGTCCGCCAGTAAAACGGCCTGTGGCTCGTAGCGAGGAAGAGAGAGAGAGAGAGGCCAAAGCAAAATAGAGGCTTCTCCTCTGAAAGTCATTCTCTAAGCTGACTGCTGGCGTAATTCCAGCGCTGTGTTGTTTTCCCACGTCAGCCGTCCTGGGAGATGCGCTGCCCTCTCGTCTCTTTTGCCATCCACACACCCTGCTGCTCACTACAATAACAATTCTACTGCTCACCACTGTGTGTGTTTGTATCCCCGCGGAAGGAATGTGCAGAAAGGATCACAGGCTGGGTGTGAATGCGTGTTTTGGTTTTGATGATGATAATGATACCGTTGGTGGTGAAGTTTGCATTCGCTCCATTTGTTTGAATGGGTTTTCTGTGGGAAGCGTGGTATCTTGGCACCAAGGAAATGTTTGGTTGCCAAACCAAAACATAAATCGGGAGTGGAGTATAAATCGGGAGTGGATTTTCACTCCCATTCCTGTATGTTTTTGACTACTTATTTATTGATTATTTATTTGTTGTTTTTATTTGTGCACTTCATGGTGAAGCTTTGAATCTCATTCTTGTATAATGACAATAAAAGCATTGAATTCATACCTTGCAATAGAGACTAATCTGAGCTATTTATACCAACATACATAACTGCTGAGCTTTGGATTGGATTGGATAACTTTATTCATCCCGTATTCGGGGAATTTCATTTTCATTGTCATTGTCATTCTTTGTTGTCTGCGTGGAAAAAAATAGGCCGGTCGTGGGATGTTACTCCCTGAAAAGTAGATCTTGGAGCAAAAAAATGTTAAACAGTGCTGATCAAAGAAGAAATAAAAGGATGCCTGGAAGAAATTCACACTTTTTTTTACCCCCCTAATGTCCGCAACAGCCTTCACTAACAGCGATGGTAGTGAATGAGTTAAAGGTAAAGTTGTCGAGGCAAAGTGGAAAGTGGCTCCCGGTCCTGCTCCTTCACCTCTTAGTAATAACTCTGAGACAGCAGAGCGGCTATGGCAAGCTCAAGTGTGTAGAGATGAAAGCCACGACTTTATGAGATTGCCCTAATTGGGCTTTTTAGAGCAAGAGAACAGTGAGTGCAAAACAGCTTGGACACTCAATATATATTAAAAATACCATTTAACTCCAGTCGCTATAGGTTTTAAGGACAGAGCGTGATGATTCCAAGTATTTGCTGCAGCTGCCTTGGGCTATTAGACCTCCTCAGGGATTTTACCAAGAACTAAATGCAAGACGACAACTAAAAATCGCACATTTCTTAACGAAAGTGGATGATATCACAAAGAGGATAATTGCATTCACATTTGCTCTTACATCAAAATTAATGTCATCATCGGGAGAGTGGATTTATACTCTTGGTGGACCTTGAAGCTTTTTCTTGATGTTTTTGGCTCAAGTGGCACTGGTTGCTTGTCAAGGCAAGGCAAGGCAGTGCATTATGTACTTTATTCTGCGTTTGCTTGGTGTGAATGTGCCGCTAATGGATGGGACACATCATCCAATTACCTTCAAACATGCTTTTACCCGACACTGCTTCTACGCGTGTGGCACCAGTTTTCTGGCTTGTCAGTTTGGTCAGTAAATTTCACACTTTTAACCCAAAGTTGAGAGTCATTTTTATGCCTTTCAACCCAAGTTAGATTTTTTTCCCAGGCTGCTAAAAGACCAAAATAGAGCAGACATGTTTAGCTAAATGTGGGTAAAAAAGTGGGATTCCAAAATCAAACACAAAGACACTTTAGGTATTTATGCATTGGATCAAAAGATTGATTTATTTTATTTTACGCATAGTCACCTGTTTAAAAATGTGTAAACATGTTTTCTGCACTCTGATTTTCTTTGTTTTTACATTTAGCATAAACCCACATCTGAAATGCAAATATTGAATAATATCTAGGGGATGATGAATTGTCTAATGAGGCGGCCTATTTGTAGATCCGTTACAGCTCCAAAGTGACTAATTTGTGGTCGTGCAGCGTGAAAGGAGACTTCAGTCAGAATTTATATTCTTGGTAAATTTGCTGTGTACCTTAAATTGAAAGACACCAACTCGTATAAATGAGGTTCATGTGAAAGGTGCTTGCTTCCACTATTTGTGCATGCAAATTGTGAATTTATTAGAGCTCTGATAATGGCAAATATAATGTTTATAAAGGTCAGCGCTTGACATTGCAGCCATTTTGTGACATCACTTTTGATAGAAACTGGCACAAAGAGTCAAACTAATGAGGACATGCGGTCAAGATGGGATAGTCACATTTGATTGGCTAAAATTGTACCAGCGTTGATAAAGTAAGTGAATAAATACAATTCTTTCCACTAGAAGGCGCGTGACAAATGGTGTTGCATTTTCTTAGAAGTGATTCAGCACCATGGACAGCGATTGTCGAATGATGGTTTAAACGCGAATCGGACGTCCGACGGCGTCCAAAGATAGCCAGAAAATTAACAATTTTATGAGACTCACCCCTCCCGCTGCGCTTCACCTTTCTCCAACTCCTGAATGACTCCGAGCAGAACCTTGATGGTCTCCTGGCTGGAGTTGATGAGCGTCTCCATGGCCTCAAGCTGTGCTTTGATATCCTTGTCGTCGGATAAGGGAATTATCTGCTGGCCGCCTCTCGCGCCCGCGGTGCCCGCAGTGCCTGCAGTGCCGCTATTCCCCTGGGGGAAGCCCTCACCCACGCCTGGCCCCCGCTGCATTTTGGAAGACGCCGAGGCATGCCTCGTCCGTCTGGGCCCTTGCGACTGAGCCGAACATTTGGCACTGTGGGGAAGCGTCTGTGACTGCTGATCGCTGGACTGCACTCCCTTCTTCCTCTTACAAGGCTTCGCGGGGCTTCCTAAAGACTCCACTTGGGTGAAAGAATTCCACGCCACCTGGCCCTTGGGGCGCTCTCGCGCAAACTCCGAGGCAGACAGCTGACGCTTGGAGGAAGCGGCGCCGGCCTCCGTTTCTTCTCGGGGTAATCCTTTGCTTTTGGTCCTCGTCCCGCACTCCTGGTGCGCCGCTTCGCTTTTGCCGGGAGGGTTGCTCAGACGGGACTCTTGGGAGAAATGAGAGTCCGCGCAAGAGGGTCCGTCCACGCAGTTGGCGTCGCAAATCAAATCCTCGGTATCGCTGCTGTCGTCGGTGTGATGGAGCAAAGCTTTAGTCTGACCCACGATCTTCCCCTTGCACTTTGACGACACCCCGATGGGTTGGCCGTCCTCTCCGACCGCTTTGATGTCGCTCAAAAAGCCGTTGTTTTGTCCTTTGTAATCTTCCACCAAGGCCTCGTGTTTAAACGTATGTCCTTTTTTCCTCTCGAAGGGAAACGTTTTGTACCGTTTGGTCAGGTCCGGAGACGTCTGCACGCCCGTGCTTTTGGTGACGTTGGGGATGGATCGTCTGGCGGGCATGGTCATGTACTGTCGATGAGTCACTTTACAGGAAATGGATCGGCTGTGTTTTCCTCGGTATTCATTCTGCGCCTCGCAGATATCCCGAAAACGCACCTGCAGAGCTTTGTTTTTCTTCTTCACTTGCTGTCCATCAAGGTTGTGTACGAAGCTGTTGTCTGAATCGGAGTCATCGGAGTCTGACGCAACCATGCATTTGTTGTCCTCTTTACTCACCATATTTCCTAAAAACAGAAGACGGAAAATGACAATGACTGTACTTTGGTTTGATGGCGGTATAAAATATCTTGATTTGGTAGCACGGGTCCATCAATAGTTCTCCAAACTGGTCTTTTAGGGCCAGTTTTTCTGTCGCACACAATTTAACCAATACGTTTTTTACTCAAACAAGCAGCCTATGACTATAATAATCCGAGAAGACTTTTAAGACACCGGATTGATTAAAAAAAGTGGAATGAAATCCTGCATCCACTGTGACCTTTTTTGGGGAATAATTTGGAGAACCCTTGCATTAAAAGCTCATCCCAGTTGGGACATCTAAAAAAAAAACATGGCGGGCAATGACAAAACTAAATGATACGAGTGGACGGATGTAAAAGTACAATGAATGCAAATGCATGTGAAAGCGTTTCGTGGCAATTAGAAATAAATGTCAAAAATAATTAAAATGTCACTTTATATAACATTCGCCCACATGCTTGCATGTGGATAAAATAGACACTAAAATAATTCGTCCCTTTGGGAGAATTATGTTAATTTTCTAATGAATATTTTGGAGACAAGATGGTTTAGTGGAAATCATTCAAAATGAGATGGTTTATTTTATTATGACTGTTCTAAGAAACGGAAAAAAACTGGAAAATGTTGCATAAGCTAATGAGTAGTGGTGGATTGTCACGTATTCACTTATTTTGGAGATAGTATTATCCTCTATTTTTCAGAAAACCTTGCCAAATTGCGATTATTTTGTCCCATTTTTGAAATGCGTTAAGTAGCTGGTGATAAAGATCTGTCCAATGAAAAAGTAGCACTTTACTCCCAACCTGTTTTTAAAGAACTATGAAAAATAAAGACGACTGTATGTTGAAATACAAAAAAAGAGGGGGTTTGGTGCTTTTTTGTGGCAGTTCGAAGCAATTTCTGTAATTTCAGGATGATAAACTGCACCGACTAAATCTGGTAGGGTCATACATAGATTTCATTGGACTATAAAACTCAGGTGTCCATTTGGTATCCTTCGGCACGTGCAAGGTTTTACAGGACAAAAATTGCTAAAAGCTTTTTAAGCAATTGTTATTATTTTAATCTTTATTCATACACTTACAAACATCACAAATGCTTAACTAAATATCATGATTGTTTTACCAAACATTATACGGTATCTAACCTGGGGGGCTTAAAAATTGGACTCCGAAATGGGGATTGCATTTCTGAACAAAGACCAATGGATTAAAAATTGACTTTAACATTGGGTCGGAGGAAACAAATAAAAACATTAATTTAATAGGATCTATACCAGTCCACTTGGCTTACACTGTAAAAACTGACTTTCAGTCATGAACCTCATTGATGCATTACCACTATCAGCGGATATCACGGCTCCCAATCTGTGTCTTTTCCAAGTGGCCTTTTTTTTCTTCTTTTTAGCACCAGAACCAATTGAACCCAGAGCAAGTCTTTCTTGCTCCTCCTCTGTTGTTTCTCTTACATACAGTATTAGTACTCACTAAGCTGCGAGCGTGAAATCTTGCACTATCTGGCATTGATCTTGGCGGCGGTCTGAGCTCTCCGAGTGCTCTGATTGTTAATGTTCACGTGGTCCCTGTGTGCTTTGCTGCAAAGCACTTTTATTACCATCCACCAGACCTGCATGGGATTTTTTTCCTCCCCATAAGAATGCAGTACTGCTGCAATGATAAAAAACACCAGCCCGCATATTTCTGTTTACTAGGTGTTTAGGGGTCTTCTTATGTGGCCCGTTCTCATATTAACATTTGTTCACACGTAGTATATTTCCCTACCGAGTGCATTACGGAACACTAACTAATGCTTTTCTGTGACACTTTGAGTTAATGTTATTGGTATCGTATCTACGAAGGGCGCTTAAATTCTCTGTTGTACGTCATAGTAAGCGTAAGCAATGTGTATAATCCACACTTTTATGGTCCCGCTATCTGTCCTATTATACATTGCTGCGTTCTGTGCTAATGGGGGGCGCCGAATAGCGTTTTCCTATCACGCACTTGGGATAAAAATGACAACGGGAGGCAATGTATGGCTCGGCAAAATAATGTGGTTTTCGTAGGGGATAAACCACATAGACGTCTCTGGAAGGATTGAGCTCGTTCATCGGTGTCTACCTGGAGGGTCTGAAATCCCCAGGGCGACATTACTGTCATCATGCAGACATCCTGCCTCAGCTGCATTGAGGAAAGAGATCGACCGCAATGCCAAATATAAACTCGGCACTCGTCTATCAGCAATCTGTCCCATCTGACCTTAAACTCAAAAGGCTACGGAGCACGTCCTGATCCTTTTTAATGCAATCAAAGTAAATAATTTGATGCACGACTGCAGGCTAAATGAGCACAGCCTATCACGGCATTTTGGAAACATCAGCAGATAGAATCGCAAGCCATGTTTGTAAATGGATTTTTTTTCTCCTTTAATTAAACACGAGGAATGTTTGCGCTATCATGTGTCAATGTTGGCCGAGTATAATGGAGTACAATTACAAATTTGAGTTTTGTCTTTGTGGTTAAATTTAATGGACCTTAAAAATGCTTTACTCCAATCGACATTTGGATTCCGACCAGGCGTTGCTTGTTTACGATCGTCACGCACGCACAGTTACGCTATGAATTATGAGCGCCCTTATGAAATATGAAGTAATATACATGGATCTTCACGGGAATTACATTCTACGCCATGCGGTGTCAGACTCGGGTTGGTTCGCGGGGCCGCTTTAACGCCAACTTGATTTCACGTGGGCCGGACCGTTTTAGATATAATATTTAGATTTTTTTTTAATAAATGGATTAAAAGAACTGGATCAAAAGCCCTGAATATTCAATTTTTAATAGATCTAAAAAGGTGTTTATTTGAGCTTTATTTCTTAGTAAGGGAAAATCTCTTTTAATCATTATGTTCGATATTAAAGTGGAAAATAATAATATGGATTAAAAGAACTGGATTAAAGGCCCTGAATATTCAGTTTTTTTATAGATCTAAAACAATGTTTATTTTAGCTTTTTTTAAATGTATTTTTAGATTTTATAAAATGATTTTTGAACTAAAAACTGAAAAAATGGATTAAAAAAATTGCAATTATCGATTTAAATGGAGGAATCATCAGGAAATATAATATACATCTATAATTTTCACTTTAATTTGATCCTAAAGCAGAAAGTCGGCACTCATGATTTACTTTCTCGGGCCACACAAAATGATGCGGCGGGCCAGATTTGCCCCCGGGCCGCCACTTTGACACCTGTGTTCTACGCCATGCGGTGAAAAGCAGTCGTCACTTGATAATAAGATCATGCAATAAAGTATTCGTTTTTATCTTAACACATGTATTATGTACTATTTTGAAATAAAATCTCTGAAAAGTGTCTCTAATGCCTTTCTAGATAATCAGATTATCTGGTAAACACTGACAGAACGCAAACCGCTCCTAGAAAACATTTCCATATTGTATTTCCACATGTATTTTTTTAATATAAGCTCTTGTTAAATCACATTAAAGTGGGTTTAAAGTTCAAAGTTGCCGACTGTCCGCTGTGACCTAACCTCAATTCAAAATGCGGACCACACGGAATGTGTTTTTAGTGAGTTTCATCCGTTTAAAATCACCGCAAAGCATTTGGCGGCTTATTCCGCAATACTACTTGCCCATCTGTAATATGCGAGAACAATATGCTTTGCTGTCTTGTCTGAGTTGACACAATATTGTTTTGAAAAGATGAGAATGTGCTTGTTTTTTCCAGGGCGCTTGGTATTTGTTGAAAAGTGATGCCTGACGTGCTCTTTGATTTCCGGATAGCTTGCTTGTCAGAAGCCGTTTGAGATAAAGAAAATACTGCATGTGCTTGATTCCACATGGGAATCCTCAAGTTCATTACCACAAAAAAACCTGCCAATCTCACACCACTTAAGAGGTAATCAAGTTGGCACAGTTTGACTCTGAACGCAACGAGTGTCTCATGTAGCCATAAAAATCATGTATTGGAGCCAAGTGGTAATCACGCAAAAGGAATGGTGAGAAAAAAATGTCTTTCTAAAACACTTAAGCGATGGCTAGACGGGAATATCCGTGCCTTTTCCAGATCTTCCTCCTCCTCCCAAAGCAAGCTACCTCCCTGCTAATGACCCGAGGTCCTTCCCTGATTTGGCCTCAGCTATCCAACGGATTATGAATAATGCATTGACTCTAAAATTGCAAAAGTAATCCTCTGAAATCTCCTTATGTCCGCTGGCAGACCATGTTGTCTGTTCCAATTGCCCTGGCTCCTTCATGCAAAAACGTACCACGGTTAAAAGATACACAACTACGGCTCTGGCGTGCGTGGTGATTGATTTCTCATGACAACTACGTTGTATCAACTCACTCAAAGGAATGCCAATAGAGCGCGTGTCTGTTTTCTACGCAAAACTTGCTGACTCACAATTTATTCCCGTCCCCGTCCACGAAGGAAAAGAGGCAGCTTAGCTCTTATCGCCTTACATACTATTCGTCGGCCTACATGGAAATTTACATCAAATAACCTGGTCTAGTTATCTCTTTTACATCCAAGTATAATGCCATTACAGCATCTTATTCAACCTGCGTCATCAGTGAAAACGCTAGGGTGCGCCGTACACGATTTCTAATATGGCAGGTTGTGCTAAACCAACCCCCCCCAACCGGCATCTCACTACCCACCCCAACGCAAGCATTGTGCGCTGCATGCGGTGTAGTCATTGTGCATGCAGAGGCTTTTCTTGCATACATTTCAGAGTGTGACATTGCACCACCGACATCTTCACAAGTGCACCGTAAAGGACAAACTCTCACACCCCATAAGGTTGTGAAAGTGTTGTGTAATAATATACAGTCACATTTGGGCTCGCTCACACACATGCACATACACACACACCCAACCTATAATATTTTGTCTGCAGTGTTGGTATAGATTAGAGGTGAGATCTTTAGCCCGGGCCCGAAACCCAACCCGACCTGACCCTAAATTTCAAGTTTGCTTCACTCTCAGGCCTGCAAATCAAGTTAATTTGGCAGGTTCGGGTCGAGTTTTTAAATCGTCGGGCCGTGTCTGGAATTGTTAGGCCCGATTTTAGCTCTATATAGATTAGGTGCAGAGTCGGTGAGCTGGACAGTAAAATACAGTTAAATGTATTCTCCTTAAAACTCTGCAGATTTGGGATTTGAACCATGTTTTAGGGAAACATTGTGTATTAAGTAGCCAATACTCAAATATATCTTAAATATTACTTTTTTCCCCAAGCTATAAAATAGTATTCTATCGGGTTATTGCAATACAATATTAAGAGTGACAACCAAAATTTTAACTAAGTTTCCCAACTTTTACTTGTGCTGAAGTACAATTATTAGAGAATAAGTCCCCTGTTATACAATCCAACAAATAATTATAGATCTTATTCTTCAATATAGTCAAATTTGACTTAATATTCATTGTTAAACTGAACAGACCGATATTTTCTCAAGATGCTATGACTGATTCTCTTGTGTGAAGAGCAACAGGTGGAAAATCATTTCTTTTTTACCTTTGGCCATCTGATCAAAAGAGCAATTAACTCTTCTGCCTGTCACTAGCCTAGCCAGCCTTACTTTTGCCATGTACAAGTTACACGGCATGCCATTCCGATCTTCTGCGCTTTCAATTGGATTGGACCGACAAATCTGATCATCTGTTCTTTCAATTGGATTGGTCTGAAAAATCACAGCAAGCGATGTGAGACTTTGTTATGTGTCATGAAGGGCAGAGATAGCAAATCTTTTTTTACACCCCTGGGACTTTCGGAAGGTGGTGTGGATTCTTATCCTTTTTCTCATGCAGAGGACTCCATGGCACTTTTGTATCGCCCGAAGCACAAGTGAACACCTAAACTTTGCACGCCCGCTCCGACTCGCTGTCAGATCGCGCCAAAGGCTCACCTAAGTGGGGCTAACAGACTTTTAGTGTTTCTCTAACCAAAAACAAGTACACTACACTATAATATGCCATGGAAGCCTACATTTTCCAGACCAAAAAAGCACTTCTGTGATCTAGCATCCATTTTGAAATCCAGTCTAAATCACAGAAGACCAGAAGGACTTGCCAAGTATCTTGTGGATGGCGAAAGTCCGGCCAACTTGCCAGTTAACAGAATATGTCACAGGCATCAACAGATGGACAAAGATGTACATTTTTTGATGGGAAATTAACATTTTAGGTCTTGTAGAGTAACACCGGATCATTGGGAATCCCCGTATAAAGAGTCTCCAAGATTGGCAAACAACTGTTATAGTTTTCTTTTCCATATTTGCAATTCATTTCCTGCAGATGATCCCATTTGTATAGCTTTTCCCCCATAATTTATTAAAAAAAACTGACTTATCCGCTCGTTAAAAGTATTTTACTGGTTCCATTTTTTGTGCTATGAAATTAAAAGCATGTTGGGGTGAGTTGAGAAGCTTCATATAGCTCTTAAACAAGGGATTTTGCCATTTGTTTGACGTCAAAGAGCTCTGAGGGAAGATTAGGACTCCTACGTTAGCGTATTGTTTTAGCCATTGACTGGCTTACTGCCATTTTCTTTCCACTCAAAGTCTATCATGTTTTACGTTTGCGTTGTATTACGCATTCGCGGTTGCCTCGACAGTGAAGTGATATGTTTATTGACGTTTATTACACCTTGTCATTTCCTCATTCAAATGAAGTGTTTTATCGTTTCTACGAGGTTCATTTTAAAGTGGTTAATGTCATCTTATTATTGAATGACATTTAATCCTGCTAAAATGTTCAAACATTTCCTGTACAGTAAATAAAGGTTTTACGACTATGGCAATTCAGGACTCGGCAACGAATTATTGCAAATATAACTGGTTTCAATGGCAAGTTTTCTTCTAAGAGTCAATTGGGAGGTACACGAGTCGCTAAAAAATATTGAGTTTGACCCCTGGGGAAGTTCATTATAAATCCCATATTTCTGGAGCTTGTCTCAGTCTTGGGCAAAAGAAAGCATTTTTGCATCGTCAACATCCTTTAGAAAATTAAGGTCAGCTAAGGTGAGTTTAGCAGAAACATTTGAGGATTACACCTCATTTTGTGGATGTCTTTTAACGCGTGAAGTGTCTTTCACCTCGCACAATGCATCACTCTGATGAATGTGTTGAGTATTCAAGGGTTGGGCTACCAGCACACAACCTGATGATGGAGTGCGATGTGTATCTGGATTTATGTAACAAGTGAAAAAGAAACTGCTGAGCTAGGCAAGAGCGTTTGGCACCTAAAAGCTTCGCCCTCAGTGATTCCCATCATTCCATGCAAACTATGACGTACCGAGACAAGAAGAGGGGGCGAATAAAAGTCTGGCTTTGTACGTGATGCGGTATCCTTCAGCTTCCCGGATTACGCCTGATCGCTCATAATATTCCTGAAACCATCTTGCTTATGCCCGCCTTGAGGACCGCATCACTCATCGAATAAATGTGTCACGGAGCTCATAAAAGCTGATGTCTTCCCCCACGAAGGACAAGCATTCCTATAGTCAATTATTAGAGCCGACTAATCAACTCCCATCCATATTTCTGTCCTCCTACAGGTACGGCATACTTGATGATTACGTGAATTGAAATTCATCCTGTGCGTCAACTACGTGCCTTTTAATGAGGAGTCATTAGAAGGGGAAGGGCATTTGCAATCAGAACCCGGCACAAATGCCCTCTCTTGAATCCATCTCAGGCATAAACGCAGACCGTACACGCCACCCCAGTAGACCGTGTTTTAGGATCATTCACGCTCAGCTATGGCATCCACATAAGTTCTTCTAAGGCACGCGCCGGCATTGAAATACGTGCAAGCGGCGGAGGATTTACAACTCTTACCTCCAGACACAGATCAGAGGTGCAAAGGACAAGCGAGCGCCTCTCTCCCGAGGAGCGAGTGTCCATCCGTGCGTTGGTCGGGCGCCGCGCTTGTGTCCAGCCAGAGAGGCATCCGGTGCAGTGACAGCTGGAATAGTTGTGGCACATCCGGCACAAATGTTAGGTTAGGCAGGCACCAGACAGTCTGTGATATCTCTTTGACTTTCTCCTTCAACACATCCAGAGCTGACATGACACTCTTGCGCCCTCACTCACCGGGTACACACACTCACGGCGGAGATCTCCATCTCGCGGCGCAGCTGATGCCGCTGCTGATGCTGCTGCCACCGCCGCTGCTGCAATCCCTGTGCATTCATGATTGAGCGCAAGTGTGTATGCGCGAGGTGGCGAGGCAGGGAGAGGGTGGGCCGGTGGGTGTGTGGATGTGGGGGAGGAGGAGCGGAGGGGGACGCCGGCGCCAGAGCTGCTGGGGAGAGTCCAGTCGGCGGTCGGTCCGCATCGCTGGTGAAGACCCCCTTAACTTGTTCTCCGCAGCCTGGTGTTTTGACACTGAGCTGTTATGTAATCCGGATGGGGCTTTAGAAGGCGAGGGTGGGGGGGCTGGAGGATGGGACGGTGGAGGATTTGCATTGGGGGGGCCGCAAAGAAAATTATAATGCATTTTGCTTTTAATTGGACGTCTACCGCAGCCACCGCCATCTCCGCCCATCTATGTACATTTATATGTGACACATTGTTTACGAGGGGGATTGAAAAGAGGCCGAATCCAGTATAAAACGCGGGTGGGGTGGAAAGTGGCGGTGGCAATGGCGGTGGCGGTGGGGGGGCACAAAAGACGAACGGATCCAGCGTAGCGGCGGTCTTAATGAGACTCAGAGACGAGTGGGAGAATTAAATAATGCCAGAAAGTAATAGAGACTGTGAGTCAAGGCGAGAGAGAGAGAAATGTACTTGTGCTCTGCTTGCTGGCTGGTATTGATTCTGCAGCCACCTGATGTTTATTAGGCCGCCACTAAATTCATTGCCTACCTCTGTGGGCTAATGGTGTGTGCAATCCTGTCAATAAACGCAAAAGATGAACTCATTAAGGAACGAAATGGGCAGCCCATAGAAATATATAACGGGCATGTTTTAAGCAAAAGAAATACGGAGCTGAGAGGATGTAGATTTTCTTCATGTCTGAAATGATACGGCTCCGGGCTAAGTTTCTTGATCGGATCTGAGCACGGTTTTTGTGCACTTTTTTGTCATTTCAATTGAATAACTCTGGTCAAGTGCTAAAATTTCTGTGATCTATATCTCAATCCGGCTTCATTGACATGCGCAATCATTTGCTGTATTAACTCCGCAGCCAATGATCACTGCCAAGTTTAAATGGACTGGACAGCGATAGCCACTGGTGCAAATTGATGACTTAAAGACAGTTATTGCTATTCTTTTTCACTCTGATTAAGCAGAGAGTTGATCAAGCAGGTTCTCTATTTCATCATAACCATAACGTTGGATCAGATTGGCAAAAGAACGATACCACTCGGATGATCGGAATTAAATTTTATTGGGATTTTAGTTGATCGCTACGAATGAGAGATTTATTGGCTTCATTTCCATTTGGCTAGGACAGTCCGTTTCATTCAAATGGGAACTAAATGAGTGTAAGCGTCTGAGTTCTGAATTAATGATGTAAAGAAATAAGGGCCTCAAATTCTTCTTGAAAGAAACCAACTATACAATATGAAAACAAGTCGCCAGCTTGTCACAGTAATGAAAATCCTATGGATCTCATAATTTAAGTTACATTGCAGACACTACTGATTCTGATAACCTTGGGCAGATTAGATTGAAATGACAAGACTCAAATCACTGCAATCCGACCTGAAATCTGACACCCATTATACACATCCTGGAAGCCAGCCAGCTAAAAGAAACAAAAAATGATAATAATGCTGACTGTTTGGAATAAATTAGTTCAACATCAAGGCACAGATATTAGAATTGAGTTTGTAAATGTAGGTCAGCAAAGCTGTTCTGGCTCTGACAGCAAAGCACTGTCGCTTATCCTGTGCAGGTTTGCTGGAAACTCCTCGCTGACTTTAGGCAAAAGTAACACTATTTCCTTGATGAAGATGACAAGATAAATGTAGGGACAGACGCCCGTTTAGAATCACCGACGGCGAATTTCCGTCCGAGTATTTTTTTTTCACCATCTTTCTACGGCCAACTTGATTGACTCGCCACAGGCAGGAATACGTAAAAAAAATGCTTCTTCGTATTCATGCGAGCCCCAGCCGACTCTCCTAGTACTTCCCGATGACTGTCAGTTTAAGCGCTTGTTATTGGGAGGGAGCACCGGAGCCTCTGGGCGGCCGTCGTACACCCGGAGACTTCCAAGGATTTGAGTGAATGCAAATGTGCATCTGAATGAATATTCTACATAAAAAGATCGAGAGGAGAGTTGCGAAAGTTCACACGCAAACACTATTCTATTTCTGAGATCATTCCTGGCTCCCCGCGGGGAACGCCTCGGTCTCAGAGGTGAGCCGCTTGCGTTGTCAAATAAATCTCCCACATTCACGTCGCATCCCTAGGTGAATGGGAGATGTTTATATTAGCATATGAATAAGGAAAGCAGCCATACTTACATTTTTATCCCCCCCCAAAAAACAAAAAACAAACGTTTGTGTTTTCCTACTGTACACGGCTAACTCTGGGGATCAGGACAACGTGATCACTGAAAAAAAACAACTTGAATAAACAAACGAATAAGCCACACATATCTAGGACTCCGGCAGATTTTGCTTAAAGATCACAAGAAGACAGGTTTACAGATGATCAGCATACTTATATAGAGCATGTTGCCACTATTTCACAACATCGGGGAACATGACACGCGCCATCAACAGCATTCGGAGCGTGTCTAAACAGGACATCCTCGTCATTAGTCTAGATTTAAAACTTGACACCAAAAGACATGCAGTGCAATATTTATGCATTCATATTCTAGACAGTCTTTTTGGAAGATGTAGGTTCATAAGATTAGCCGGCAGTCAGTTAAACAATCTATACGGCTTCTCTTTACAAAGGTCACTGGACTTGATATAATAGAACACTGTAATTCTTAGTTGCTCAAAGCTTAAATATATCTCACCCAGAAAGGGTGTAATGGATCATATGCGAGATGGAACCAGTAGACACGGCCCTTGCCCTCGCAGGCCAGCCAACTTATTAAAAAAATTCCCATTTCAGCTTCATCACTCGATGTGGCACGCAATTCACCTCCATGTCATTCCTAACTAACTCTTCCTTTGAGATAAGCCGTATTGCCTTTTGCACTTGCTCTCCTGGATACACAATATACAGCATCTACTACCTCTGCCAACCTTGTCATGTCAATCTAGCTTTTCAAGCAGTCTCTAGTTTAAGATGTAAGCACTGTAACCCCTCCCCTGATCCACATGTCAGGTCACGGTGGCTGGGTACTCGGACGTTTGGTCGCCGGACGTTTGGTCGCCCGGACGTTTGGTCGCCCGGACGTTTGGTTGCCCGGACGTTTGGTCGCCGGACGTTTGGTCGCCGGACGTTTGACAACATGACAGAGTTTACTGTTGAAACCAGCTCTCAAAATCATATTCATGAGAGAGAGTTTAATATCTAAATATCTACTGTTGGAACCAGCTCTCAAAATTATATTCACCCGGGCGACCAAACGTCCGGCAACCAAACGTCCGGGCGACCAAACGTCCGGGCGACCAAACGTCCGGGCGACCAAACGTCCGGCGACCAAACGTCCGGTCATGTGGTGGCTGACTGCTCCCACTAGTGTATGCACGTGGAACTGCAGTCACTTTTTGTTTATTTCCACCAAAAACACGTGTAACGATCAATTCCGAATCGGTACGAATATCGTGCAATGTGATATCACTATATATCGCCAACTCGATTATTTTTAAAACCCCTTTGCCATCGAGGGTGTTCCTCGCCCATCGCCCCACGACCCTTGTGAGGATAAGATGAATGAAATTAGTCAATACATCATAGTTGGCAAACAAATAAACACGAGATGCATTTGAATCTCACTCTTGTGCGGGAGTACCTAATGTGTCCAGAGGACCCCCCTTCCGTGAAATGATATTTAATTATAAATGCGCTTTCTACAGGTTAAATCAAGTGTTAATTCAATAAAATCTGCCCTATTAGACTCTTGGGCCAGTTTTAGCCCGGCAAGAAGCCATTAATTTTGCAGCAATCCATCACTATTAATGGCCATGGAAAATTGGCTGTTAAAGGAAATACTAATTTGTCAAGATGTTTTAACGCACTGATAATTAAACACAGAACAAATAATCAAGCAATGTAGCCAGTTACATAACACACCGTTTCCCTTTCGGCTGCAGATAATTCCATGTACGGGACCATAGTGCGGAAAAATATATATATATATATATATATATATATCATTTGTCCGGCAATTTCGGGGTGACAATCTAGCAAGGATTTTCTCCATCCTCCTGTGAAAAGTGTCCTCTGAAGTACAGAGAGTTTCTTGTGTCAACTGCCGTCTGATAATCATGTTTACTTATGCGCCGTGTAGCCAGTCCTCACGAGGCCGCGCTCAAGCCCGGCTAATCTGACACTGTGCGGATTGTCTTTGGATCAACAGAAATGAATGACAGGAAATGGACAAGCACACTCTTTCATGTGTAATACAGTGCGGATTCAATTTGGGAAAAGAGCTCTCCCTTACTGCAGCCTCAGAGAGTGCTCGCACGCAATAGAGCGATGGAACTATTAGTGTACAAGCTGTCAAACAGTAGCCGTGGCGCTCGTATTTTTTTAATCATTAAACATTGCACAGTCCGTTTGGCTTAATACTGGTGAGGTGAGAGGGAGGCGGAGCCTAGATCAAGGATGAGGCCACACAAATTTTGGCAGTTTGACAGTGTGAAAATAAAGTTTATGACTATAATTGTTTAATATTTTCAAGTTCGTTCCCCTTGGGAGAAAAACTCAAAATGTAATACTAGATCTAGTAGATGCTTGGCAATAATGAAAAAAATGTCAACATACCTTTCTGGGTGAAATGATTACTAAGGCACACGAAATACTGAAGTTTTACAATTAATGTGGAGCTCGTTTGTTTGCAACTTGTTCCGTTGATGAAAACAAACGAGCTCATGGAAATATGATGAATATTGTGTTATGGGTATAATTCAACCAATGCTCACTAAATGCAAAACGTTTGAATCTAAATTAGAATGATTCATTTTTCAAACATGGAGTGACTCAATGAATTCCATACAAATGCAACATCAGGCAAACATTGATTCTAACATAACATTTTCGGAGAAAATGAAAAGTATCTGAAAATAAAACAAACTCAATTCAGAATTGATTGTGCAGCAAGTATACTGGACTATAGTTTGGGATATTTGACTTTCAGATGAGAATTCAGGATAAGCCCCAATAATAACCATCGCTGTAATCTTCACCGGTGAACACAATTTGATTTTCCTGAAACGTGTACAATCTTCCCGTATTTTTTTCCCCACCACATTTTTCCACTCCCCTAACATGAAGCTGAATTGCAAAGTGGAAAACATGTTTGGTCTACCAGTAACTGGGAGGCTTCAAAGAGGTTGTTATCCATAGGAAATGGCTGCGGATCTCAGCATGTCACAGAGTGTCATCAGCACACAGCCTGGAATAGAAAATCATACAACTGGACTTGGATCAAATGCATGTTGGGAATTCTACCCTTCACTTCCTTATACAGTTAGACCTTTATATTAAAAAGATAGAAGGTCAAAGCAAGTTTACCTTGTTGATGTGCACAACAGGTTTTTTGCAACAATTCATTCTCAAGTCAAATATCCCCTCCCCTGCTTCTAGGATAGTGTGTGTTAGTGTTGGATTTATTCTGGGATGTCAGTATATGTTCATTAAGCATTTTAATAGGTAATGAAGCTATAAATTAATTTGTGCTTTATGTTGGGACCAAGTAAGCACGAGGACACTTTCCCCCACAGCTGCTTTCGAGGCCAGTTAATTGTTTTCAGGACTATTGACTGAACAGGAAACCTTGTTCCGGGCCGAGACTGTTGATCTGAGTTGGCAATGAAGATCTGCGAAGGACTCTTAAATTGCTTTGACTTGGATTCTGGCAGATGGCGATAATCGCAGTTGTTTTTTGACCTCGATGGTGTTATTCGGTTAGCTTATGCAATTGTTTGAATCAGATTACCTTAGATGTTTTGAATTATGCGCTACTAAATGGACAGAGGAGGATGCCGCTCTTCAGAATCATCCTGGATGAAAATGAATCGGGAGTGATTTTCCTTGCAAGTTGTAGCCAGTGTATGTTTAAAGATGTCGCTCTGTTTTATTAAAGTGTATTAATAATAAACCTATCAGTTAGCATTCAGATGGTATTGTTCTCTTGACATTGCTTTAAATTTAGATTATGTAGCAAAAAAAACCCACAGTTGTCAAGGGTTATTTTTGAAAAGAATTTTTACAGAAAGATATTCCAATTCTGGAATGACCCAAATACACTTTGGAATGACCTCAGCATTTGCAACTACATTTTCCGTACTTTGTCACATCGCATTTGTAACTCATTTTTTTGTAATTTTTTGTAACCTTGCATTTGCATTCCACACAATGCCAAGTGTGCCCCAACGGTTGAGAACAACAAGTACACATTTTAATAAAAGAATGTGGGCCCTCTGTTGTTCTGAATTACAATGAGTCACAAACTGAGGATCCTTGGTACAGATACAACTGTCCTTAGACTACAAATTACAGTCGACTCAATGCCGCGCAATTATGTAATCAGCTGCAAAATTGTAATGACTGCAGATGAGATCAAACACAAATGTTATTAATTACAACTACAGATTACACTAGGTTACACTAACTGACAAAAGTGGACTGATGACATGATTCACAGATGTTTCATTTACACGTTTACTCCTACTAAGATTGGCTCTAAAGATTGCAATTATTGCAATAATTACGGCGAATAAACAAAATCTGGGAGCACGGCCTATACTGGTTCAAACTTTTTATCTCGAGAGGATCATCGTTGAGCCCAGTTAAGCCTTGTGATCTTGTTTCCTTTCAAACAACATTGAACTGGGGGTTTGTTTGAATTGCAGCATCTATGATGAATAAGCATTTATCTATCTCCTCAAAAATTAAGATGCTCAACATGTCACAATAAAATTTCCCAAATACGGGATGAATAAAGTTATCCAATCCAATCTAATCCATTGATAGGAGAGCGTAATGAATCCATCAAGATTTAAGGTAAAAAAAACCTGTATGATATTAAAGAAGGAAGACAGTGACATGTAATAGTGGTTTTTTTATATGTATTAATCTATGTCAATAAAAATACTGAAATTCAACTTTCTTCCATTGCTTGGAAATAATTGAGGCTGTGTTAAGTGTTAAAGCTGACAATTACGGCAGAATGTAGACTATGAGATTCTTTTGTAGGCCAAATTCAATGATATTTTCAGAATTTGGTTTGGGCCAATAAGAACTGGGTGTGTGGCCCTTGGGCTGTAGTTTGGACACCTCTGCTATACAAGCTAATCAAACGCTGAAAATACAGGACCATCTCCAAGGGAACAATAATAGAAATTCTCACACGTAGACATGCGGTAATTCATGAGATGCCGTTCATCAGGCTATGTTCATATTCACATCACACACACTCTTTTTATTACGTCATTTACAGTCAGTCATTCACAGACATGGCAATATACAGAAGTGTGTTATGCGTGATTTTATGAGTTTACTCCTGGCCTGGAAGCACTTCCATTACCGCCTATATGACTGACTTTGGCATTTCTGCGTCATTTTCACTCCCCTCAATCTCAATGGTCTTCTCTGTCTCATTGTGAAGGTCCTACAAAAGCAAAAAATGCAGACAACCGTTGAACATGCCAACTTGTGCGGCGGTAGGTAACGCGTTGCCATCTCACAACAGATTGCCTTGACGAGTCTGAACCAAGTCGGCAAAATTGCGTGTCCAAATTCATGCGCGGCTCAAGATGAAGATGCCGCTTGGCATCACTGAGGGAAGCTGCCAAATCTGTCCGCAGCCATCGAGGAAATGCTTACTCATGTACGGGCCTTACGCATACGCTGAAAATGTGCACTTGAAACACCCACCAATGCTCTCTGCACAGATTGGACTCACACACAAACACACTGCTTTTTTTTTTTGAGCGGAATTCCCATTGACTGCTTGATAGGATCTTTCACTTTGTGGTATGTTGTCACAGGGGAGGCTCTGGCTATTAGTTTGCTTGATAAACAAACATAAATGCACACGAGTTTGTCTCCCAACTCTCGCGATTCAGCAGAATGCACACATCTCGATCTATATCTCAACAATGAAGACTTTGATGGAGAGTGCCATTCCGGTTAAAGGAAGCAAAAAGAAATGTATATGTAGTGGAAGCCACACACTCAGTCTTTATACCTTGAGGACACACTGTGAAACACTTGTACCACAAATGATCGGTTCCAATTCATAACCAGCTGTCAAGTATTAAAAAAAAGTTTGTATGAGTTATTTACATTAGTTTCATCACTTTAAAGTAGTGGTGGAGTGGTTTGTGTGTCCAGGCCCGGAAGCATGGGTGGGCATTCGGGGCTCATGCCCACCCATTGATCAGTTGCGTGGTTCTTTGTTTGCCATAAAATTAAAACAAATAGTAGCATCATCATAAGATCAACTGATTATAAATGTAAGGCACAAGTGTTAAAGTGGCGGCCCGGGGGCCAAATCTGGCCTGCCGCATCATTTTGTGTGGCCTGGGAAAGTAAATCATGAGTGCCGACTTTCTGTTTTAGGATCAAATTAAAATGAAGAGTATAGATGTATATTAAATTTCCTGATTTTCCCCCTTTTAAATCAATAATTGTCATTTTTTGTGTTTTTATTTCAAAAATCATTTTGTAAAATCTAAAAAATATATATAAAAAAGCTAAAATAAACATTGTTTTAAATCTATAAAAAAACTGAATATTCAGGCCTTTTAATCCAGTTCTTTTAATCCATTCATTTAAAAAAAATCTAAATATTATATCTAAAATGGTCCGGCCCACGTGAAATCAAGTTGACGTTAAAGCGGCTCGCGAACCAACCCGAATCTGACACCCTTGATGTAAGGGGATACAGTTTTGTATTGTTCAGTAGGACTAAAAACCTGCGCCCACTGTACCCACTCTGTGCCCACCACTATTCCCCACCACTGCTGCAGAGGATGGATTGAGCATTTGCTATGGGTGTTTTGTTTTTAAGTTTGAATAAGAACACTTTGGAAATCAACCAGTCTTGTCAGTTCCACTATACTGCATCCCATTTAAGATGGACGCCGTAGGTCAAGTTTAAGATCTATCGCTAATTAGTAGGAGGTAATTACAGCTCTAAGTCAAGGGGCCCAGGCAAATTGGTTATTCGACTGTACAAGACAATTATGTATTGTTGGCTGTCTTTTTTTGTCACAAACCATCTGAATATCGCACAATATGTTTGTAAACGTGATCAAGAGAGGGAAACCTGTGTTTGGGTTGGAAATCTATTTGGACACACCAAACTCATCTAAAATCTTGCTCATGTGCAACATCATCACATATGGAGTGTGTGAGTGTGTGTGTATTTTGTGCACACGTACTGAGCCATGAGACAAATTGAACACGGCCGGAATAATTTACTTTGTATGCAGCAATTAACAAAGCATGCTTGAGGAAGCTTTGTGTACGCATCATTCTGGCACTCTGACGATGTGTAATTTAAGACTTAAGACATCAGTGATTTCACAAGCTAAGGTTTTTTTTTTCCTGAGCACTGTACAAGGCACACCCCAAGGCAATTCTTTAAAAGAAATCACAAGTGTTGACAGTTAAATACGTTTCCCGCGACGAGGAGGTGATCATTGCGCATGCAGATGAAGATAGATTGCTGCTGACCAGAAATTCTCTTACTTGGAAAATGAGAGGAGAGAGGAACGTGGTTGCTAAGGAACAATGACAAGATTGTGAATAGTACCAGGTATCTCAGACTGGCGACGCTATTAAAACAGGTTTTAGTCATATGCAAAAGGAAAGAAGGATGTGTCTCAGGTACATTCTCCTTGTGCATATTTTGCACAGGAAACGGTGAAAGCAATTTCATACATTAAGAGGCCAAAGAATGAAGAACTAAGAAGGAACATTGAACGTCATACATGCACTATGTTGGTGTTTTGTGGTATTTTAGTTAAGGAAGCTCAGAGATAAAAGTTAGTTAGTAAATTGCCTATCCAGAACATGTTCCCCAAGTTGGGTAAAAATGCTTAAAAATGGGTTGCACTCGAACGTAAAAGTAATAAATCGTAAAAGCAATTGCGAACAGGACCGCATTTATTTTTAATAGAATTTCGAGATTGTGTTTTCTCTCAATTTTGGGAAATGAACGTTGCCCGGTCGTAGCTTCTCTGAAATGTCAAAGTATAATGGTTGATATGTCTTGGGAAAACTGAGAGTGGAACTTTTGCCAACATGCCAAAATCTCAATTTTGAAACATGGGTCACTCTGACCCATTTGGCTGGAGCAGTTCAAATAGAAGCTTTTTCCATTTTTACAAGGAGTTTGTATTATTATTTTTTAAGGGCGTGTACCTCTATCTCTGTCAAGCATTTGTCAATCTAAAAAGACCGTCACCTTTGTCATGGCTCTAATTGCATCCCGACCCAGCCCTGGCTCCAGATGTTTGCTCATTTTCTCCAAATGAGCCCCTTCCTATGGTGATCAGTAAGCAGGAAATTACATTAGACTGTGGACTGGCCCCTGACACTCGGTGGCAGGTCACTTTTTTCTCTGCCGCAACTCCCGGCTCTCCAAACACTTAAGCTATTAACCTCATTTTAGTTTGGACAACCTGGATGGATTACCCTCTTTCTGATAATGGCTCCCCTTTTCTTCATTGTATTTTTTAAAGTTATGGCAGTTTAGCCCTTTCTTTAATGGTCAACATGGAACTGTAGACTGATGTTAAAATCCCTTCGAGCCATTTCTTGGAGACGGGTAAGTACTGAAAATGGCCAAATATAACCAAATGGTTTTAACAGAGTAATTCAGCTAAAGCGAGCCTATGCGTGGAATTTCAGGTTCTGGAGGGGCAAAAACAAACAAACTTGTGTTTACCTTTTCCCTATTGGAACAGGCCATTTTCCTGGTACACGGTCGATTGGTCGCCGGTCTTTTGGTCACCCGGAAGATTATTGATAATTGCCATTTAAATCGTTGCTCAAATTCCCTAAATACAAACTGCGAATTACTATTTAGTCATACTTAATGCCCTATTAATTATCAGGCTAAAGAAAAGCTCAAAATTTCCCGGACTTTTCTTGTTTTTTGTTGGAGAACTTGTTAAGACCCAGACTGACGTAGCTTCTTAAAGGGACAATGCATGTACATACAAACTCATACACTCACACGTCGGCTCAGTGAAACTGCTCATGGCCATTGTTGGCTTTTATTGATGCGTAGACCGTGTTGTTTTACCTTGTTTTGTCGCTGGTCTTTTGGTCGCCGGTCTTTTGGTCGCCGGTCTTTTGGTCGCCGGTCTTTTGGTCGCCCGTTGTCGCGGTTGGGGCGACCAATAGACCGCGACAAAAGACCGGCGACCAAAAGACCGGCGACCAATCGACCGCACACGATTTTCCTTGTGGCTAGGGAAAGGAAAGGCTGGGCTTTCCTACCAAAACTGCTCCTCTTGTGACCCTATCTCAGATTAGCGAGAGAAGATGCATATATGAATAAAGCATCTATCCGTATAGCCGTCGTGGAACAGAATTCTCCACATTGCAACCAGGCGAGTATTTAATATATACTTGGAGAGGCCTCGTAAATTCAAAACACTGACTTTCTGTAAATTTAATGAATGCTCAAAAGCAGAATCTGTGATTTTTTTTAGTATCAAGTACCTGACAAATGAATCAATAGGCACCTTAAGAAAATGACCCCGGCAGCTAGACATTGATGGATGCGCATGCCAAATTTCTTGCCTTTTAATTGATATCAAGGGCTAAGAATTCAGGCTGTAAATCACTCTTTGAGGATTGTTGTGTCTCGGCCGTCAGCATTAATAACGGAATCTATTCATACGTGTGTTTGATTTAAACGTTGATAAAGCGGCAAGAGAAATTCCACTTTTTTCTTATAACAAAACTGGAGGCAAAAAAATGTGCATTTTCTAGTATAAGTAGAAAACGGGACAATATTGATGCTGTTTTATAATCTGGCATGGCTATTTTTGAAAAACATTTAGCACAAATGAAAACGAAATTTGTTTGAAGGTGTGTGATTGTTTTTTTTGGATGACTTTGAAAGCCCATGTGCCTTTGGACATCCAAAATGTTATTATCAATACAAAAATAATTACCTGCCAAGCACATCTGTTTCTATTCCAAGTATAGAAAAATGACCCTATGTTCAGTTCAATTACAAAAGACATTTTTCACCACAACTTTCCAATCCAAGTATACGCTACTAGACCTCATATTTTAGTATTCAACAATGTTAGCGTGACCTGCTACTTTAAGCAAAAACATACACAACGCTCAGCTTACAAAATATTCTCCTCCTCCAACCATGACAAATTACCACTTTCGCATTCTACCTTCGGGCGTTTGCACGAGTGTCATGTGCAAATAAAAAAAATAAAAAAATGTGGTAAAATATCCATCATTACAGACACTTTGATGTGAGAATGCTGCCTAAGAAAAAAAAAAGTCATTAAATGGGAAGGATGAACTGAAAACTTCCAGAATTGTGACTTTACTATATTCACAATAATATTTATATTTATGGACACCAAACCTACAGATGTAAAAATAAGAGACAGCTAATAAAATAACTGGCATAAATATTAAAGTATAGTGAAAAATGTGGGAGGGGCAGGTGAGATGTACATAGGTTCAAATGATAAAAGACTTACCTGAAAGCTGGAAAAAAAAGAGAAAAGTATTGCTTTGAAATACCTAATAAATAAAAGATTACTGCGACCGGTGTGCTACTTTTTTTTTTATTTTTATTGTAGATACCAGTAAACTGGGAGAGCAGAAATACATGAGTAAAAGCGAAAAAAACATGCTGCACTTTGAAGATCGATTTTGAGGGGACATACTATTGGTTTATAGGAATTATGGTAACAAATTGTTAATGTTTTATTATTTTCAGTTATTTTAGCTTAAATCAAGACATTTTTATGACACCAAATCATAACATAAATTATCTCAAGACACTTGACATGAGCAGGTAAAACAAAAAAAAACATGATACATCTAGTATCAAAAAAAACTTAAACTTAAGCTTTTTTATAGAGGCAAGTAAAAAAAAAACTCCCTAAAAAGGCCCCATATGCTCACAGACAATCACACTACTATAAAATGGCACTTAGATTGTGAAATGAAGGGGGTTGTTTATCTGTCCGTGCATCACGTTAACAGGATAAACGGTTGTAGCGTTAATCAGTGAACCAAATTGTTATAAATGATGAGCCTTGGAGTCAAATTGCTTCTATTCTTACAGTTTTCTTATCATATCCAGAATAGAGTGAGAAAAGTAAACTCTCCAAAGTCCATTTGAATTCACAAGTGGGGCCAAAATTGACCTCTTACAGCAAATCCAACAAAAGAATCTCAACACAGAATTCATAATAACCCACTCTGCTCAGATTGAGAGTGCATATAAATTGAAAGCTTCCGTGACTCCACATGATCACTTAAATTACTTATCAAAACTCTTTTTAAAAAAATGTTGGTCAGGTAAAACTTGAAGAAAATTCCTAGTAGTGTATCAGTGTCTTACATGCGCCATTTTTTAATCATTGCTCAAGTACAGCAAAGCAATAATTAACACTAACCCAATTACATACACACATTTGTTTCTACTCGTCTGATCAATAAATGAATGCAATCATAAAAGGGACATACAAGTAAGCAACGTGCATTGAACTATTATTGAGCGGAATGGGTTGGCGTTGAGGGTCGATATGCAGAGCAGTCTCGTGGGAAATGTAAGGCACTACAGCACTCGGCTGTTGGGCTAATAGTCGGCCATTATTAAACTCCTGGGTTAGTGAGTTCCTGCTAAAATATCTTAAAGCCGTCCGTACTTGATCACACGTGCGATGGCTGCTCACATAAAGCCAGGTCAGCCAAAACGCACACTCTTAGCAGCCAATTTTGCTTCTATTTGCATCATTTATGCCCATTATTTTCTTCTGCCGGTGGTCATGGGAATTGCTGAGGCTCGGCTAGTTGATAATTACCGATACTTTCAGCAACCAGCCGTGCATTCAAATGATGTTGGCGTCGACTTGGTTTTGATGATAAATATACCCAATCCAGCTGGTGGCCATTAAGGCCACTTTGGTTTTTTTTTTAAACTGTATGTCCAGAACTTGAATCCATTTTCATATTTTGCTCGCACATCTTATCGGGGTGAATCATTAGGAGAATATGGCCTCACCAGACGAGCTGATACAAATATATTGGAAGAAAATGTAGTGAAGCACCTTAACATTGATGGTGATAGACTTCCAATGGAATGGAGGTCTTTGACATTCAAGAGGTTCATTTTTTTTGTCAACACATTTAAAATATTGATCGTAAAATAAACATGCCCAGCCATGGTCTGGTAACCAAGTGAGTGAGTCTCCCTCGGCCAGGCTAAAAACACCCCTACGGCTCGTGATGATAAGCGGTACGGAAAGTGAATGAAATTTAACGAACCGTAGTGTAATTCAATATTCAGTCAAATTTGTTTGAGGTTAGCCCTGACAATATAGCTTGTTCTGTGATAACGGCATTACGTTTTTTACATATTTGTGCATAAACTCATATTTCTGCTCAATGACTGCTTAGGCCAGTTGTACGCAAATTATGTAACATATCAATTCAATGCAAACTTCCAATTTGCCTTGATTTGACTGATTTTGGAGTGGGAATCAAACAGAAAACCGTTCTTTCGATGGAAACCCTTGAGTTGAACTCCTGCAAGTAATTCCGAGCTTCCTGTGAGTTTCCACTTGCCCTCTAATTTGCCACAAATTTCCCAGTTTCAGCTGCGATCCTACCGCAATAGTAATATCAACCCTTTTGACAATGATGTATAGCTTCAATAAAAAAAGTCCAAGGATAATCATTCATAATTAGCATCTTTCAATTTAAGCTTCTGATACTCAGAAACTGTTTATACAGCAGCTGTGTGTGTGTGTGTGTGTGTCTTTGCACAATACTAATTCTCCTCCGCTACAACAATCATGTATCCTGATTACACATGCCGACAGCGACCGAAACCGTGTTTACCTCACCTAGCAATTGCAGTGCCGAGCCTTCTTCCCTCCGACTTCTGATTCCTTTAAGGGGAGGAGGTGTGTCTGTACATTTTGGTGCATTACTGTCCACTGATTCAAAATGATCCTTGCAGCTTGTGAACGGCTGGGTGTGAATACTGATTGGAGGGAGTTCTATATGTACCTGGATGCGAATTCCTTATTACTAATGTATACATGCCTATATTGCCCGCCTCCTGTCCCTTTTCTGAACCCAGCAACTTGAAGGGAGTTGTACATTGTACAAAATACATTGGAGAGCCTGCACTCTAGACACTAAATGCAAGTGCATTTAGTTTTGCCTTGGGCTCCGTTAACTATGCGGACTGAGGTAACTAATAGGAGTTCTGGGTTGGGGATTTTATTGTATTTACTGTATTTTACTGTACTGTAAAAGATCTGGTCATAAATAGTCAAAGTGTGTGCAAACATAAATGCCTTATATCTCTTCCTGAGTGACAAGACTAAACAAATCAGTATCTTTGGAGTAAGCATGTTTGAGATAGAAAAGGTGCATAAATATTTAAACAAAAATTGTAGTGCTCTAAAATAAGAAACAGCAAAAAGGCCAGGTTGAAGCTGCTAATAGTAGTTCAATGGTAAATAAAAATGGAGAAATTGCAAAATACACACAAAAGGGTTCAATCTTGATCTAGAACTCTGAAATAGACATGACAACCAGTCATTAAACTTCATATGAAAATATCTCCCCATTTTTTCCTAGCACCTCTGCATTTTGGCAACACAGATTCTACTTGTAATTGTGTTCTATGTAGTGGTTGTGTTCTCTATATATTTTTTTCCTCATGGGCTTTCCTACCCACTCCAAACACACTTCTTAGGTTAATGCAATGAATTGTGAATCACTCAATCGATGCTTGACTCTCTCTATGTACCCTGTAATTGATGGCTGTAGAAAACAGATGGCTTTGTAATCCTTAATATTTAGCTTAAGTATGGCTGAATTATTCAATTAGTCATTGAGCTCTTGCATCCTTAATTTCATCCAAACCCTAATTCTTCAGATCACTAAGACATTTTACACATTCATCTGTCACTGAATAAAACTTTGTTTGATGTTGCGGTTATATTAAGGAAAAAAAAACTGTTGCCCTGCTATATTGATTGATGGCAAGGATTGATGCAGTGGGTGAACAAATGGATTTGTTTGGATGGGAGCTCCCTTGAAACTTAAAATAAATAAGTTGAATTTGTATTCCGAGAGGAAATGTAATACATTCATTAGATTGTGATGCAGAAAAGCTGGCAGCTGACTCATTTGCACATTTATAATTGAACCCTTGTGAGTGATAATATGCATTTTAACTGTCATTTCTTGTTTAGTAAATAATTCATTCAAGATCCATCCAGTCAGTTTCTCAGAAACAAATATAATAACTCACATAAGACAGCATTGCAGATTATTTTTTTGGAATGAGAGTCCCCATTAGTTCTTCTGATATGGGTCGCATTTTGCCGGGTGCATCGTTTTAGAATAAATTCAGTTAATTCACTCAGGGCGGATAAATAAAATGACACATTATGTCCTACTAAAAGTGCAAAACACATAAATATATTTTACGTCATGTGATTACACCCTCAGCAAACATTCTGCTGGGGGCATCGGGCGGTAACTGTTTGTTAAACCCCCCACAAAACACCAAATGCTCTTTGTTTTGTCCCTGTGCAACACGAGTGAGCTGAAAAGCTCACAATGAAGCGACGAGTGCTTTTTCCATCTCAAGATGTGCTACTCCTATTCCACTCTCGGTGGAGCCTGTTAGAATGCTATCTAGCTCTGCACTTTCACTCAGCTGTGATCTCTTTACCTGTCAGTGGCTCAATAAAGGCCCTCTGCTGTAGTATCTCCTTGTCGCGTGCGAGTGGCTGCGGTTGGTCTTGTCGAGCGTCGATTACTTCTTATGCTTCTCTTATCCGCACTGGTGGCGCTCAGAGGAACGGAATTTCAATCTATTGCGAGGAATTGGTTTTAAGTCACGTTTCAATGAGTCTATGAGGAAGACGTATTGGAGATTAGAGTTTCTCTCCATGTGTCATCGGAATGTGATTATGCCACAACCTCGGCATTCTAATTTCAAAGTGGTTGGCTGCTTACCTTTGAGGCACTAGCAGTGTATTGATTATTGTTGGGATTTAGTGTGTATTTGGGTGGGTGGGTGTATGTTTCAATTTTGAGTATTTTTGCTGATTAGTGGGGATTGGCAGATATATGACAGATCATGGATTTTCTTTATCCAAGGCCTGATGAGGTAGTGCTTTACAGAAAATACAAGATTTAGTATAAATCATCTTCATGTAAAGAGGTTGTCGCTCAAAGAAATTAAACATGAAAATTATTAGTTTCTTAGGACTATAATAATGGCCAAAAAACTTGAGCACAGTCACAAGTTAAAGCATGTATTTAGGCTATAAGGGATCATAACACAGGGTAAACAATAATAGCATTTGATTGGTTAAAATTGTAATGGCATTGACTGACAACAGCTTTTTTGCCTACCTGCAAGAAATATTATATTTTTCCACTGTCACACATGGGAAAAATTTAATCAGATTTTTTTATGTATTTAATCAAGCAAGATTCTTTCCACTGGGCGGTATTTGATCAAAGTCTTGTCATGTGCTTAAAGTGTGAAATAAAATCTTCTCATTCAAATCATAAAATATTCAGATGCACACACTAAAACTCCAAGAGTACAATTTGCAAACAAGTGGCATTTCTGGAGTCCAAGACACAAACAAAAATATGTGGTGATGACCATAGTGATTTTTTACATAGCAATAGAAAAAAAGTCTGAGAAGTGGGGTGAGTTTCTAAACATTTTATTATACATTGTGGTGCTTATCAGCTGCCCTCTCTGGGTTTCCTTTTACATCTCCAGACACACAGGATTGTGAGGTTTTTAATAAGCCACTGCCACTTCTTTCTGCTGTCATTAGTCAAAGCCCTGCTTGTCCACTTAACCTGCTTGATGTGCGCCATTTTTATAGGTCTGGGTTGCACATGATTGGGTTGCACATGACTGGGTTGATTGGCCAATTCCTTCCCGCTGTGCATTGTTTCAGCATGTACCGCTTGCGTGCGGGTGATTTTACACTTTTAAATGAACTCACTCCTTTTCTGCGTAGGTGTTCCTCTTTCCTAGTTTGACTTTACAGCATTTTTTTATTATTCCAACAGGTTATTGGTATATGCCCACCTAAATGTGTGAATTAGTTAAAGAAGATATTCTACACTTTCTCAAATTGGAAAAAAAAATTGATTGACACTTTTTGAGAATGCTTGAAAACTTTTTCTTTTATGCTTTGACACGTTCTCCTTATTTTTGATAGTTTTTCCTTCTATTTAATATTAAAAAATGTTCATACATTTTGACAACACTTGTTTCTGCTTAATGGTAAGGACTGTGCAAGAGATAAATATTGGTTAGAATTTTTTTTTAATCTTTCATAATTGTATTTTAGGCTGTTTTCCCAATTTACGTATTCATAATTGTTGTATTAATTGTTATCGTGAGCTCTGTATAGGTAGGACATTCTCCTCCAAACAGAGATTGAAGACAAAAAGAGGTTGGCCAGCTATTTTTTTTTTAACCTTAATTAATAATAACCCAACAAAGCAAACAACCATGTATTCTTCCCCGTGATGGCCAAGGAAATGGCAAGTACGACCCGCCATCCAAGTAACGGTGTTGTGATCAATAAAACAAATATAGAGGCTGACGGGGGAAGAAAGGGTGAGTCGGAAGGGGGAGGCACTTCCACTGCAGTGCGCTTACATGTTTTGGAAAACATGAGGAAGACTAGCATAAATCGCTTTAACATTAATACAATTCTACATCCTTTAGCCTTTAGGAAGCAAAAACATGTTTTTTCCATTCAACTCAATAACTTATAGGATTTACGATGCAATCCGATTTACATCCAAGCTGACAAACAGTGATTGCATTATAATGTCTCTAACCATTAGTATTGATCCAGAAGTACCTTGATACTAAAAAAAAAAAACGAACTCCCATTCCAATGAAACGAGCCGAACAAAAGGATTTTATTGAGCGAGATGAATACATTCCTTTGCAAAATAGGATCTAGAAATGTCCAGGCACTAAACAAGCTTCAAAGAATCTAAAGAATTACACACAGATGATTTTGACACAGCAACTCTCTCCTCTTTTTTTATTCTAACTCAAAGTCAAAGGAAAAATGAACAACAGTGTATGCAGCAAGTAGTCCATAAAATAAATATTTCTGAAGCTGAAATGGAATCAGCGTTTTATCTTTACGAGTGCAATCTTTTCAGTCACCAACCCTGGCTGTGCCTCGCCACCATCGAGCCCCGAGGGAAATATCTGATGCTATGGCTACTAAGCACATCACTATTCACCAGCCAGTCTCTTTAAGTCATGTTCCATCATCGCTAGAGTTCAGCTTGATGGGGTACTCCATGTCTTTATGGAAGGTTATTAAATCGACGTTTCCTGTACATTCCCATTGGTTGGAAGGAGTGTTCACTCTTCAGCTTTGTTTTCACTCAAATCTCAATCCAGAGTGCTCCATTGTGCTCCATTAATAGTGTTTCTTAACATTAATTGCGTAAAGAAGGGGTGTAAATCACCAATTAAATGATATGTATGATAGACAATATTTGCAGATGACGTAAATCTGATTTGATTCAATTTAAGGGCCTTTGAAAGATTTGAGACAATGTTACGTACACCTTCAACACAGTTACATTTAACGTAAAGCACTAAAAATACAAAGCAACGTGATGTTTTTGTAGTTTTGTAGCTAAAACAACTCAGACATTTGAAATAAAAAACATTTTTCAACAAAACTCCATATCAAAATGACTACGCTGTTGTTGTTGTCACTGGATCGGATTCGATTGTTGATTAACCAATTGAAATGTCGACACAAGTCGATTTATCATTACAGTTTATGCAAACAGATGGATTTTTTTGCTGATTTACGCAAAAAACTCAAACTACCGTTCCAATTCGAATATATCATGCAAACCTATGCTTGTTTATTACGTGTTTTATTGAAAGGGACACTCAACGGGTGAAAGGATTAGTGAAGTGAGGCCTCAGCAGTTTTAACACCTTGAAAGTTGTCAAGTGTTCTTGCAATCACAGTAAATGTGTTGAGAGGATTCCCTTCTTTGATAATCCTTCAGAAGGATTTTCAGGATCCTGTCGAAGCCCAGGAAATATGAGATTTTTTTTCTCAAATTCACGTTTTTGTTGACGCTAGGCATTATTCATCTTTGGCGTTACTATTTACCGGACACTAGTTACGCTCATAATGATTTTTTGCTTTGCCTTTTGGACCAATGTAAAAAAGCCTTCATTGGGACCGTGAAGCAAAACTGATCCCAACTATAGGATGTTGTTAGACACTCTTCGGTCCATTGATTTGTCAGCCCAAACAAAAGCAAACACACACCTCAAAAGCTCGCCTGCTCTCGTGAAAATCAACCACGTGCCAAAAAAAGAGGGTGCACAAAAATCTGGATGTCCTCCAATGTTTGCCTTTGTTTACTTTGCGGCGCTCCTCTTCAGTTCTCGCCATCTGGCCAACGCGCTTCACGGTGGAAAAGCAAACTTGATCAGGGTTTACCGTTGCAAGCTGAACTTTAGCCGCATCACTTGCTGCTAATGAGGCTTTACTGTTTGGTGTTCAACGGGAGCTTGTTTCGTCGCCCCAAGCAACTTCAAATGCTGCCGTACACTAGACTAAAAACCCACTCAATAACTGAAGACAACTGCTGATAATTCCTTGTAGTCTCCACAACGCACACAGACTTAGACATTATGATTTTTTTTATTATGACACAAAATATCCGTAATAGCCACTTACGAGATGTCTCTCTTTGCCAGGAATGGCACGTTCGAAGATAAAACTAGCATTAAGCCTGCGAATTTAAGAAAAAAAAGCCTTTATTTGCCCAAGCCGATAAGTGACAGGAACATTGCACAGAGGTATTAAAAAGTGATTTTTTTTCCTTTCTCCCACGAGACTGTAGTCTTGCCCGGAAATCCCTGTTATGCTGATGAGGGTTTATAATGCAATAGCTCTTATAATGGGCTGATCCTTAGTGACTTATCCAAAATCCCTAAGTCATCTTTTTTTTATTGCTGGCCACTTTGTCCCACACGACTGCTCGGCTTACGCCGTGTGGGTTGTCCTCGGGGGTGCCGTCTGTCAATTCCTCCTTACGTTATGTTCCGCGTGGTAACCAAATTATAATTAAGCCAAAAGATAAATATGTCTTGGTATTAGACTGACATAATGTCCTCCTCGGTGACAATGTGTGTCCTCTTTCTCTATTTTTTTCTTTCAAGCCACATCTCATCTTGTTAAATAGCAGTAGCGAATCATTTCACTTTGACGTGACAACGACGGGCTGACACGTGTGTGTAATTACATTTTGACTGGCGCTCATTAGCATGCGATAATGCCTATTCTATCTCGTTGCAGGCTTTAATTTCATGAACTAATAATTTTGGCATTATATCTGCCTGATCCAATTACATTGTTCTTTGCATGACTAGTGTTTAAAATGTTTCACTGTGACATATCCCTGACTCGACTTTTAAATGAGGTGACACACACCAACTTAATGGTGATTCAGCAGCTATGTGTGGGATAATTACCCAACTTCCACATTATTAATCCCATTTGTCAGGTTTGCTCTAGTACTTTTTATCAAGCAAATGAGGTGGAAGGATGGGGGCTTTTACGTAGGGTTAAGTTAGTAAAGACTGCATCTTTAACCGTATTAAATCAAAGCTAGTCATTTCAAATTGCATTAACAGAGATGTTATTGACTTTTTTGTTGTGCTCAACTACGCTATGTTAGCAGCGCACTATCTCTAGCAACGTTCTCATTTGATGTGCTTTGCACTCCCACTCTTTCATCAAAAACACATTTAGACACTAATCAGTTCACTTTAATTTATTTAGAGTTGCGTGATCTTCCCTGTGACCAGCAGAAGGCAGTCAATCCTCCCAAGATAATAAAACTAAATACAGCACTTTCAAAACAAACCATCACAACATCTGATGAATTGAAGCAGCAAACTAGAATACAAGTTATTTCTCTAAAAATGATTCAATTTGAGCAAGTTCTTTACTACAAACCATCTCAACAAACAGAACATCACTAAACCTAACAATCTGCTTATTATCGTCAATAATAATTGCAGTACTTACTGAATTTTATACACTGCACTGAAAAAAACCACAATTGTGCACATGGTCAATATGAGAACTATAACCACACTAGTGTATGGTTAATATTTCGGAAACATTTGTTGAGATGTGAGCTTTGTTTTTGTTTCGTTCTGTTCTGCAACAAAGCATCCACTGAGTTATTTTCAGGTCACTTTATATTGATTGCCGTTGGGCTGCAGTCAATTGCTATAGTCTATCTGTCATGTCACACAATTTGTGTTAAAGTGTTGATCTCAGCACCTGTCAAACGGCTGTATTTGCAATAATATATGCATTATGGAGCACCAACAAGGTCCATTAAATATCATTTTACAGCCCAGTGCTTGCATCCTGTTGCCAAAAGCTCCCTCAATTGGAATTCCCTCAACTGGCAAAACGATGGGAAAGAGAAGAGTGACCAAGCATTGCCCTGTGGGTCTTGCCTCACAGAATTCACAGTCGGGTGCTCTTGAGCAAGGCATTCAAGTCAAGCGTACAGTTGTTGTTATTTTTCATGGTTACAGTATCCATGTTCCTAAATTATTATATGGAATTTACATTTGATGCATTAAACAGTCACCAGTGTGCACAAATATGCAGATTATATGCAATTTGCTTAATGTGAGTTTATTTAGGCACAACAGATTTTTTAAAAAACTAAAAAAAAACTTGTGTTTTCATTCAGGATACAAAACAAAATTTTGCAACCAGTAAGAAAAGAATTTATGGTTCATTAGAGGAATGTACTTCTACTTGTACGAAACTGTAAAATTGCTCAAACCCAGTTCTCAACTATATGCTGTATTCCAAAAAAGCATCTAACTCGAATTTTACACATTCGGATGAAAACGATTCCATCAAAGAGACCAAGAACTCCTCAATGACCAATTCTCAACTTTCACTGGTAATTTTACATGGAACAACTGGGCCCTCTTAAACATTAAAAAAATGCTACAACATGCAGAGAAGAAGACCCGCCGAGGAGATTTAGATTTAAATGAAGCAACCCGAGACTCACTTAATATATTAAGGGAATTTCCTCACTGTGTGTGTGTTTTTTTTATTGCCTTTGTTTTAAGGAAAATACCAGTGTTCAAAGATGGTTGTCTTCATCCAAGAGCATCTCACTGGGGAAATGACAGCAGTGACGGAGACGTGTATGTGAGTAAATAAAAGGTCAAAGCCGCCTCCTCTCCAGCCCTGCAAATTAGCTCAACTCCTGAACTCTCGTCTCCCGAGAACTACAAACGTTCTACTTGAAATTCCCTCCTCCCTCCACTCCCGTTCTCTTTCCTACCGGTAAAACTGGCAGACAATTTAAGTGGGCAGTGGATGCAGTTGGATGCCATGACACTGTTTTTTTCAAATCTGGATAACTAAAATAGACGCTGATCACATTGAGCTTTTACAAAATGAGCTTGCGGGATCATACCAGCTGATAGTCACCCAAGGTTAGCCTTGCCTGTTATTCCATCTGAAGTCTCGACATTAAAAAAAACATGTATTCAAACATGGCAGTAGTGGTAGCAACATATAGAATGTCATGAAAAATTGAAGGGGAAAGATACACAAAGAAAAAAAGGTTATTATACTCACTTGTTGTGTCCTCTGACAGCTCATTTTACATAGGAGAAGGAAAAATACTGTGTAGACGGGAGAACTATAAAAATACTTATCTATGTGTACAACATAAAGTAAACAAGCACCGGGGGTTTTCTTGAAGCTATATCGAAGTTGTAAGAAAAAACTCAAAGTGCCAATTTAAAAGGTAATCTTAGCTTTGATTTAAAAAGAAGCTTGTTGGACGAATAAGAGTCCTGAAAACAGATGGTTTAAAATTCAGCAACAATAAGCAATTTCTATCGTCACACACAAAGAAACTCTTCCTGAAAAGACAATGGAGGAATGCAAAGCTGTCTTATAAAATTTAACCTATCTGGCCTGCAACGATTTAGTTTCAAACAATTCAATATGATGGGACAGCAGATTGATTAAGATGATATGGATCAGGGGGCGAGACCCTCGGATGTCGTTACGCAATTGATTTATTCAAAGATGGAAATGGCTGCAAAACAGTATTTTGTCAGCATGATTAAAACTCAATATAAACAGATTGAGCCACTGCCTCGCGGCTTTTGCATATTCATCCTATTTTACATTGAGAGAATAATTATCACCGAGGACCAATCGTTACCGCCACAGAGTTGAGAATCTCTCGAATCCCCCTGAAATGCAAGTAGGTCCTTATCACAAGGAATCGCCGATTGCCTTAAACCGCTCAGACCATGGTCGTTATTATTTTATTTGAAAATATTCAGAAAAGATGAATCTTCACGTTCCCACTTCAAGGGACTTTGTTTTTTTTACGCTACAAATGTGAGCTAACTCGTAAGTTGGAATAATAGTTGTTTAAATAATAATGGAAACGGATTTTGTCAGATCTTTAAGTGTGACAAATATTGCCACGGATGTTGACAATACTTGACAGTGACTTTAGTACTATTCGTGGGGTCGGCAGGCCGTTAGAAGTCTGTGCATATCGGATCGTTTTTCAAGCGGATAAACTGCTGTTTTATTTCACTGTGCGCCGGACAGCTTGGCAGATTTAAACATCAGGACGGCACAGCGTGCGAGAGCAAATTAAAACAGAAAGCTATTGTTTCAATGTTTCCGGACGATGCCCTGAAAGGGAACGGAAAAACATGAATCAGACTCGAACAGTAAAACTAAGGCACAAAATCAATCTTCAGCGTGAATAAATTCTGTTTGTTTTCAGGTTTTAACGCGCGTCGGCATGTTTTTTAAAGCGGGTGATGACGGGAGGGATGGCACTGTGTGCGACACCGCTCACACTTTGGGCTTTTGCAATTAAAAATAGGTTCGTCTTTGCATTTGGAGCGGCGGCGTTCAGCCGCAGAGCTTTAATCAGACTTGGCCAGAGATAGACGCAAACAATGCGGGTGAACGATGATAGCCACAGCTTCTTTTTATTATTAACTTTATGACCTGCTGAGCCATGCTAAATGATTAAAAGTCTTATTACGGAAGCATGAAACAATTCAAAGTCATTTATGGAGAGAGTCTATCAAAGTAATGTTGAGCACTTTATGACTATATTCTTTTAAATATTGCATGCATTTGGCGGTCACACAGTGAAAAGTGCAAAGATTTGATTTGGACTGCCCTTCTTCAAATATTGCTCTTACACAGGATTTTTTTGTATAATTTTTTTGAGTGTGAAGGATTTAGAAGAATAGTTTGGAAGTATTTTGATAGTGGACTCACCACTACATTGTTTTTTTAGAAATGTTGTCTATTTGGATCGAATATATAACACATTTTGGTGTGCCAGGAAACAACGGCTGTTTTATAGCCATCATTAGTTTCCAATTTCAGGTGTTTCAGATTGGTGCACACTATAAATATTGATTAAGTTCATCGTAAATTCTTTTATTTTTTAACCTTTAGAGTCCACGAGCAGAACGTAAAACAGATATAATTTTGTTTCCGATAGCAATACCATTGTACCTCTGGATTATTTAGTTGTTTTGTAGCCACTAAAGAGTTTAAATAAATACGTTTTAAAACCCAAAGTTTTTCCCTCTCCACTTCTGAGAAATTAAGTAATCCGATCACATGACTAAATCAAAGAAATTTTTGGGCCAAATCACTTCTTTCTGTATTCGATCCCTCCGTCATCGTTGAACTTTCAGGGATTATGGTCTACGCGACCTATTGATTTTGTAGGACATCTCACCCTAAAGGATATATGGTCTAACTTCCGGTCACTACGTAAATAGCTTGCCATTTTCAATCGTCTCATTTGTCCGAGCGAGAGCATCACTGATTGGCATACCTGAAGGTCATAGGTCGTACCTGGCCACAACAGTGGTTTTATTTGCTGGCATCTCCTTCGATTGCACCGTTCTTGCTGGGATTTTGTCTGCACTCGTCTGATTATTACTTGCGTTCCTCTCATCAGATTTCTTTCGCCGTCAGCACTTTTGCTTCATCCCACCCACCTGTGTAGCATCCTTGTGATTAGAATGAGTGTTTGCTTCCGCTTTCTGCTCATTTTTTTCCTTGTAATTCCACCTGGTGTTCTTCTGACTTTTTTTATTATAATTCAGAGCACTTTATGCTGCTTTTGATTAAATAGTTGAGCTCAGAGAAAGCTTTTCACCCCCCCCCCCCCCCCAAAAAAAAACAAATCGACCATCAATCAGTTCGTCCTCACTATCAATCAGTTGTCAATTTTATCTCATGTCACATTTCCTCTTTTCACTTCATGCCTCGTCTATTGGAAAATATATGTTTTCACCTCTCTTTTTGCTACCTATCCTTGTTTTAGCACTCAACGTTTTTTTTCTTCCAACAAGCCCATATTCTTTATTACTTTTGCGCCTTCCCGTTGTTTGTACCCTCCAGACGCTTCTCTATCTTTCTCTTCTCGGCCCCCTCTGGGGTGTTAGATCCCAATCATCATCCCAAAGATACTCTATCTCTCAACTGAGCTTTGACTGTAATAACAAGTTCTCAGGAGAATTTAGCTGAAAAACGCGGGGAAATGTGTCACTTTTTCCGTACTAACGCTATAGGCAGCAAAATGGATGGAATAATCATTTTGAATGAAGTCTCTTGTGAGGAATTGCTTGCTGATTGATTGTTCAGATGCAAACAAGCCAATATTAAGGGGGCTGCTTGGGTGTCGATTCATTTTCCACAAGTTGGTGGTTGAAAGAACAATAAAAAGACAACATCAGCAACTGACCTTTCACAAACTCCTCTCCCAAAACGGGCATTGACAAATCATACGTCCTAGCAACCGTTGTTAAGTGAGCACGAGGATCAAACTCAGCATTCCCTCGTTGTCTCATTGATGATTTAGAAGTGCAGTTCTTTCGCTTCCCAAAGCCGCAAAACATAACTCAAATGGTGGTTTCAATGGATAAAACAGGACAGACCTCTCAAATGTCTAAAAAAAATAAACAGTCTAAAGTAACACTAAGCTGAGCACAAGTTTTTTAGGCAAACATATCATCCTAATCAAGAGCTTGAACACGTTCTTAATATTTTTTCCCAACATACTGTAGGGAATGAAGTCAAATAATTTTCTTGAACATTCATATCACTGGCATATCATTATCCCAACAAACCTGAAAGACATTTAATTACTAATTTTCTTAAATTCCTTTACCTAGAAAAGCTATGATTCATAAGAAGAGGCGAAATATTGAAATCTCTTATTAGTAGTAGCAAGCTTAAATCTTAAAAAGTGATGATTTATAGATGAGGTGATGATATGGTGACATTCACATTTCTGTTAGGTTGCCGTTTGTTGTTTTATAATGGTGCAAATGGGGATAAACTGGTCCATGGATGAAGACACTGTATCATCCTTAATGCATTTCAAAACCAAATACATTTCAAAGTATATCTGCCAGGTGTACTTGAGTGTTAAAATGGAATTCAGCACAACACAGCCAATGCTTTGCGCTACACCCCAAACTTTCCCTGTCATATTTAATTCATGCGGATTGTGGAGGCGCTCCAAATGATGCTGCATTAACTCCAGACCTGGATGTGTCACAGTTCAAGCTCTCTCATCTCCAGCCAGATAACAGCAGATGCCGCAGGTGGAGTCAGCTGCCGTACGTGCGCCATCAAACGCGTGTCTTTTTCGACGCGAATGTGCTGTTCTCTGCAACTTTAAATCAACATCAACATCAATACTTCAGCAACTCGGCTGCGACTTTAGTTTAAACCCCTCTGACGGGTCACATGCCACATTTACCGGTAAACATGCAGCTTGACATGGATGAATCTCAAGCACGCTTTCATCTCACGTGAAATGGGATTCGGCCTTTCACTGACAAGTGGCTTGATGGATGAGGTGATTACGTCCTTTTACGCTTTCACCTGAGCAAGGTCCCCGCTTCCTAATTGGTAAGAGAGCAGATGACAAGAGCAGAAAGCTTTCGTTCTCCCTCTACCTTTTCGCTTCCCAGTCGTTTAACTTCTCTCATTTTATCCCCCGTCGTCGACAGCCACGGGATTCAAACGGCAGATAACTCGCCCAGGCGTGGTACCTTATTGAGGACAGATGTTTCTCCTGCCGGATTGGCAGATCCATCTCCATCTCCCCCGAAGAGAGAAGCCGCCTTCGGTCATCGTTAATATCAGCCAATGCGATTTGCACCTGCATTTTTAAGCCTTTACAACAACAACAACAAAAAACAGTATTTAATGGTTTGTTTTGTTCATGCGCATTGGTAGTGTTCCCCTTTGTTTATGAGTTTGTGTGTGTGTGGGCGGTGGAAACTCCGACAGTGATGCGGCAGAAGCTGATTGACCGAGGCACCTCACATCATGCGGTAGTGCCAACAACAAAAGTGCCTTTTCTCTTTGTAACATCAGTCAAAAGATGAATCCCTCTCTATGGCCGACTCAGAATTGAATTCCTCCCTTTTGTTGCAGCCCCAAAAAGGAAGATCACATTTCATCAAGCCTTTTTCAATACATTTTAAATTGTACTTGTCAGCTGCCTCATACAATGGGATGATGCCAATCTGTACTTCAACGGCACTTAGAAGTGGAATAAAGACGGGATGTTGTTAAAAAATAATAGTGATGAATGACATGTGAATGAATGACAGACATTTGTATGGCATCGGGCCTGCACAAACACTTTAACCAATGGGGGTTGTGCTGAAACAAGAAGCACCTGACTTCAATCCACTGATTGCCTTTCTAACATTCCACATTTGTGGAAAGGTTTCCTCTTGAGAGGTTGGAATGAAACCCACAATTTGTGGAAACGTTTTCCCAACCCTGGACTAAAGAGTATTTCTGTTAAAATAAAAAAATAAAAAAGAGAATAATTTCATGTGAACAGGCAGGTTTTTAGCACCTTTTATCTTTTTTTAGGAGTTGTGATGCTCCCCCATTCAGCCCCAAATGGTTCATTCCAGGAAAATGCTCTCATTTGGCTCTTTCCAATTTGAGTCTGTGAAATATATATTTCTGGAGCAGGTACACAGAAGTCAGTCAGGAATGTTAGGTGAGTAAACCACCTTGTCTCAGTGAAAATGCTGAATAAAAAGCAAAAAGAGTGACTTCAGAAATGAACATTATTTGAGCCGATCCCTCAACATGTGCAGAAAAAAAAAACTTGAAATGACTTGTTACCTTTCTACCTTGGCTCTTATTCATAATGAAGTGCGGCCATTAGTTCAGTCCATTAAATTTAAATGAACCTTTTCAGGTAGAACATTTTAAACCAAGTTTCATAGTTCTTTTATTTCTCAATATGTTGCTCGGCTCAGTTGCCATGTCAGGCAGTAAATGTAATTGGTAATCCAAGTTGACTGAACAAAATGGATTGGACGTCTGTCTCTGTCAATGGCAGCCCTTGAAGTAATACTTAAAAATCCAGAGAATAAAATGATTATCTTTTTTAAAACGTAATCTTTTACGCCCTATTCCAGTCCTGTGAAAGTGGCATGATGAGTTCCAATTTCCAATCACCTTAGTTCTATCATAATTTGACCATTGCAAAGAGAGTGATGCTTACTTTTTATCCTGCCAGGAATATCGACAAAAAAAATGTCATTGTCATACACAACTCAGAGCGGCCTGTCCTTTTTTTTTCTCATGTTGCTACAGTAACTTGGCACTATTCGACCATTGTCATATCAGCCATTGTGTTGGCCGGCTTTCAGGTTTCCTCACTTTGAAATTCAGCACGTTACATCAAATCGACGCCTCCGCGTGCCAGCATCAGATACGGAACTTTTCGCCACCGGACGACTCGTTTTCAATGCCGTGCTCGTATCGAGCGAAAGATCATTTCCCCGCTTACCGAAAGAAAAGCTGCCATTTGCCAATCGGAAAGGTCACCGCTGTCTCCGGTGAAGAAACGAAGCCGCCGATGCTTTTCTGCGTCCACGGACTCATAACATTGTCCATTTGAATGTTGATGGCCTCCTGAGTAAAACCGTTAACGAGCGTCCGGCTCAATTAAGCCACGAGACGGAAAAGATCGGTCGACGAAAGAGGCGAAAGAGGATTAGGTTTACTTTTAATACAGTTTTAATACATTTGTAATGAACAAAGTGGTTGCACTACAGACATTTTGAATGGTATTCGTTTAATTGAATTTTAAAAAACTATCCTTTATTTGTATTCTACTCTATCAAACGAATCTTTCATCTCGCCAGGGTTAATTTCAGACCATAAGAAAAAATATTAGTAATTCACACGATAGACAAAAAAGACAATTTCATCTGTTGAAAGATCAAACTTACTTAGCTTTTAGACAGTTCAAATCTTAAGTAAGCTATCTACTCTTGGAATTGACTTATCAAATGGTCTTTCAATAGCTCCTGAAAATTTGGCCTTGATATCTTTTTCCCACGGTAATGGTTCCTATGGACTAAATTAATTTTCGGTCTGCCGCTGCGTGTTGAGTCACGGAAAGTGATAGTAATGTCTTAGAAGTGTGATTTTCTTCTGGAATGGTTGTAACGATTGAAAAGTAGAAGCTTGAATCACTTCTGAGAACGATGTGCACCCCAATCGCAATTTGCACATTCTCCTGTTGGAACATGCACTTGCTGGTCTTGGGGGATTCTGAAAACAATGGAGGAGCCCAATAATGTATACGTGTACTTTTATGAGAAAGCAGAGACAGCGTTCACACCGGGGAAATTAAAATTGGTGTTGTCCCTGTTTCCGCCATATTTGCACAAGTTCGGACAGAAATGCACTTTTTCTGTTCACTTATCTGCAAATAAATGCTCCTGAAAGCATTTCAGCTTATTTCCTTCTTAACTTCACTTTGTGTACTTGTACTATTCCATGTGAGACGACCCAATTGGGTTCGCCGTTTTTGAATTTACCAAGAAATAGTCCATGGTGGCAAATTTCCGCAGCAGCATAAATTGGCTTCAGTGCACCAAGCCAAGTCCAAGTAGTCATTTTTGGGTTATTTTGGTGTGGAAGATCTTCATCAAGCACGATCAGATGAACCAGAATGTCATTGATCAGTCCCTGAAAGCAGAGACTCCAGCATTTTGCAGTTTCCCCAGAAAAATGGATGCTATAACAGCTGCAAAACGGGTGACCAAGTGCACATTTTGTTCCATTTACACTAGCTTCAGGTGTAATGGCCGGGTGCCCCATTTCTGTTGTTAATATAATCTGTGGCACCTTTAAATGGATTCCGGGTCCATATGGCCTTCACGTAAACATAAAAGCTTCTACTTTTTTTCGATGACACGCGTCAAAAGAATAAATAAATGAATCCCTACAAAACTTTCTTTGTATTCCACAGAGCGAGCAGATATCCTGAGCAAAGTCCAATGATTCTCCATCATTTTCTTATCAGCGTTTTCTAGCCGAGTCCGGCTCAAGGATGAGGATGACCCACTGAAAGAGGAGAAACCAAGGACGCCGCCTTCTCACACCGGTGCTTTATTCTGCCCGAAATCCCCTCCTGAAACCCACTTTGTGAAGGTTAATGGGGGATGAAGCATTTTGTCATAAAGCTCGCTGCAGCCTCTCTTGTCGTGGCCTGGCCTGAGAAGCGGCGGCCAAGCGGGAGACAAATTTATGCCTTCGCCTATGGCCACAAGTGGACGACTTGTCACCGTGGCCTATTTGAGGACAATGCGCCTGCCATTGCCAAGCTGCTGAAGGTACACGTGCAGTCTTGCTCTTCTTCTGGCTCGCTATGAAGGCCTTCCCCCTCAAAAAAAAGCAATCTTCATGTGTGAAGTCCACAAGTGGTTTAGGTCACGCTGTGGAAGAAAATGCAGGCGGAACATATTTTCACTTGGACCCTTTTGAAAAGCACAAATTTGGATTTTTGGAGGTCAAGAATAGCAGCGATTGAATTGATCTCGATGCAAGGTAGCTCATTTCAGTGAGGCTGTCGTATAAGAATAAACGGAATGAAATGGGTGAGTAGTTTTGATGTTTTATTACACAGCAGTCAATTTCTATTTAGCTATGTTTAATCAATCAAAATGTGTTGCATTATACTTATAACTCAATCTCTTTTTCCCCTCAGGCTTGTGGCATAAGCCAAATACTGAAAGTGTAAAGATAAACCTGTTCAATGGCCTGCATTTTCAGCTATGAATCCGTTTCCTGACCCGGCGACTTTACCGGCAGCCATCAACAATATTGACGCGCCAACGGGATATATTCTACTTACATTTGGAAAGCAGACGGTGAGGAAAAAATAGCATGTCATTAATTTAAATGTCATTCAAACCCCTGTTGTCTCAACCAAACAGAAGTGATCACATCACGGCAATCTAAATGGCAACTAATGAAACAACGAACTGTAATTGAAGAAATAATCGGCTCCGAATATGTCATACAAAAATGTGAATTAAATCTACAGACACTTAGATTATATATGTTTTGATAATAATCACTGTTCTATTTTAATTATTATTTTTCTACATTTTTATGCATACATACAATTGACTAATACATAAACAGAATTAGGATAAACTAAGAACTGAGAGAAACACTTATGTCGATCAATAACAATCTAAAGTTGACTTATTATTTTTTATATTTCATTGTGTCAATTTATTGCTTCTTCCTGACAAAAATAGACATCCAATTCATTTAAACTGGAAGGAGTGGATGTGTGAATGTTTGGTTTAGAGACGTGGATAGTGTTGGACTTTCATTCCAGCAAATGATGGTGGCCAGCCCTCCCTGTCACGGATTGGACAACTGGCGCCGTCAATAGCAGCCAATGAGTTAAATGAGCGCCCTATAAAGGTTTAGCCTTTATTGATCGCTGCTACTTGTACAGTATGTGTGCTTCTGTAGTGGGTCTAAGGTCTTACAATCGATTGGAAGTGTTCCTGCTATCTTGGAAAATGTTTGGTCTCATTTCAAAAGGCTTCATCAGTAATGCAAGAAGGCTATGTAGGACAGCAGGATTTTGGGTTTGGGTTTTAAAACTTCAACTATTTGTCCTCCAGATTTGTTAGTACATCTTCAAAGAATAATCGGACTGTTCTGTTGCTATGGCTGCAGTGCCCTTTGAATATAAAGACTTGGATGAATGAGAATATTCATACCTATAGACATTTTGTTATTCTAGTGATATGCAAAATATGGGATACGGGCTTGAAATCCAGTGTTTAATGTTTGGTCCTCTGGTTTTTTATGCAGTTTATTTTTCTAGGATATTAAAAATGGATACTTTTGCATTTCATTTGTTACATTGTTATATCCAGTTATTTTGAGGGAGTTTGATAAGAATTAGTATTTTGTTTTGATGTTGCATCTTGTTAAGATGGCTCTTAATGCGAAAGTGAAACCTCTCAGAAGCTTAAGATGACTGCGTTTTTTTGTTATGTGTCATTGTTATTTTTCATTGGGGAGCTTTGTATGTGTGTAGTTTTATTTTTTGAACTGGTTGTTTGTTTATTTCATCGGCTGCCATTGACAGACATCCAATCCCTTTTTAATGGGATTTCCGGGGATGTATATTTAGCAAACAAAATGACCTTATTTCTGAGGCTAAAATTAATTAATTAGGTCAACAATGTTAATCTTTGCTATATCTAAACACTCAATATCTGGAAGGAACTCAATTTCTTTTCTGTGAAGAGCAACACTGGCCTCTTCTGGGAGGCATTTTATACTGCAAGGTGTCTTTTGAAACTTCTAAGTGACTATATATACCATATAGTACAGCATATATATTTTTGTTTTATTATTTTCTGCTTACAATGGACTCAGTCAAACAACAGGGTATCTTAATTCATTTCTAACATATTCCGTACTCAGCATTTCTTTATGATCTACATCCTTCTGGGAGAATCAATGAGAGTGACGAGATAAATTTGCCGGGAAACACTTAAAGGTGATAGAAGTTAGGAGGTCTTTCATTGTAATGTTGGTCCACAGCTTATGGCGGCATGGACGTGTGTAAATTGTTTGTTGGGCCAGTTGATCGTAAGTTTTTGGCACCGCTTTATTGCCTCTCATCAAAGATAGCATCACCTCATTGACTCACTACTCACTTCTGTGAGAGGTCAGCAAAAAAACAGCGGTCGTTGCCACTGAATGATTTGTTTCTGTGTCATGGCAAAATCGATAGAAGACACAGGAGATTGTAGAGGAAGATTTTTGAGTCAATATTTTCCAAGCAATAGACAACAGCATGTATTTAATCTTGATTCTATTCCACATTTTTCCTGGAGCAACATTAAAAGTGTGACTGGGTCTTAACATTGACAATAGATGATTTCTTTGAAATACTTTTTCTCTAGTGTTTTCCCACTGGAGCTTTATCCAGATGATCACTTATTGGCAAAACTGTTGACTTAGTCACTTAGACACTGCATAAATAGAATGTACATTTTCAATAATGTGTTTTTCATGATGTACAAAAGTGCATTGAATCCTACTGAGAGATGTCAGTAATGTATTTAAAAAAGTACATTTTATAATGGTGATTTTAAGTAGCAGTAGTATTTATGAGCATTTTAACAAACACATTTTGCTAAATAAGGCACACTATGTAAATGATTGTAATCACTCCTGTTATTGTATTGTTAGTGTCTGCAGTTTTTGTTGATGAACTTTTCATTATTGACATCATCAATCAGATTATAATCTTTTCATCCTTGTCATCATCATATTCATTATTTTTGCTGGTATTCTACATAAGAGTGGGGATGGAATCACACAAAAACAAAAAACTTAGTAGCCTGAGAAAACCCACAAAAGCCCAGGGAGACCTTGAAAACTCCATTCAGTGAGAACCCACCTGGGATCGAACCTTCGACCGCAGGAATATGAGACCGATGTGCTAAACACTCGCCTGAAAATACAATATGGATTAGTTAATTATTAAAATAAAGTAATAATTGGCAATGTTTAAGTTTATTTAATACTCCAAAATAATACAGATTGTTTTGTTGTTGTAATTATTATCATTTTTACATAGATATTGGGGAAAACAGCCACTTAATAGAGGTCCATGGTAAAATCCATTGTAAAAACACTTTGTTTGCTTTCTAAAAGCAAAGTTATGGTCCAAATATATTGAGGCCTTTTATAAAATGCAACTTTCATCACGTTTTATCACGGAATTGTTGTGAGCGAGTCCTCCTGGTGGCCGCGGATGGCGGTGTATGAAGATGCGAGTATTGGGGTGAGGGGATGGGAGGAAGGGGGGCTTCTCCTGCCTCCACACAGGCTACCATACCGCGGTTAAGCTCGGCCAGCTGGCGCATCCTATCACGTAGATATGACGCAAATATAATCACTTGCACGTTTTGACAACCTTTTTCATCGTTTCGTCCGTGTATGCTCTTGTCTTCTTCCCTTAGGACAACAGCCACAAGCCCAGTGGGAACGCTGAACCAGGAGGTCTAACATCCTTCCCTGCTGATGTGGCGAGCTCATGTTTTACGGTAAGATGCGGAGAACCGTGAACGTGATCGCAGACAAACAAGGGATGGGTCTTTTATTTTTGATTTTTGTAGTTTTTAAGTCTCTATTCACCGCATGTTGCGCCGCTAACCTCGAGTAAAACCTAGCGTGAAGGTAGCAGGCATCGCCGCCGGGGATGTTGTCCTCCTCCACGCTGCCATTCCATCACATGGACGGCGTGGAAGGAAATGGGTTAGTGGAGCAAATCAAGCCACATGGGCAAGATTGCTTGACATAAACATGATCTTAAATGTGTTTGATGGGGGCGCTGTTCTAGACAGGAATGGAAGGGGGTGAAGAGGATTTTGGGGGTGTTTGTAGTGTTACACATGCTTTGAGTGGGGCCTGCAGGATGCCATCATAACAATGTGATGGAGTCTTAAACATGGGGGTTTTAATTTGGGGGTGTCCAACTCAGGGTGGTCCAAGGGACATATTCATGTAGCTATGTATCTGTTTGTTTGTATTGACCAAAATTTAACTTGCTAGTTGTCAATGGCGTGGAAAGATGAGCATCCACTGCAGGTTTAAGTGAATTAGACGTCTATCGTTGTCAATGGCAGGGAGTGAGCTCATTTTGCGTCGCTTCTTTGTTATTTTAAGTCACTCGCTGGAGATTTTGGATCATTTTCTATTGATTTGGGGGATGTCTGGGCTGTTTACTGTCCATTGGTCGCTTTCTGGTGATTTAGGGCATATAATAATAAAAGTATTTTTTTCTAAAACTGTCCAAAAAGATCCTTACAAACTATGAGGATATATATTGACATTACCTTGAATGAATACAGTCTCTTTTTAACACGATATTATTGCAACATTCTTGTAAACAGATGTCTTTGCAGGGAAACTTTCATAATAGTTTTACAGTATATTACCATCCCATTTTGGAAAATATCATTATTATTTTTATTTATTACAATCCACTCGGATAGGCTTACCTGCAATTGAGGAATAGTACAAGATGGGGCTGGGAAAGTTTAGCCTAGTAGTTGTGGACCACCCCCATGCAACACTCAGGAGACTCAAAAATGAACAGTATTTTTCTTCAAAAATATTTTGTTTATGAAAAACCTTGCATTTAATCTGTGCTGCCATCTTTTAATGTCACTGGTGGCTGATGTCACTGTATCCTGATGTCAGGATGATCATTCATGAATTATAAATTGCTCATAACCTCATTCACAACAAACCACGTAACCTTCATTTCCTGTCCTCTCTTCCGGCGGCCTATATTAAAAACTGAGTCAGATGACACCCCCAACCCCCCCTCTATGCCCCTGCATGGCCCACTTCCTCAAAGTCCTTGGGAATATGAATGAGCTAATGATAGACCGATAATTTCACTTATTAGATCAGTATCCTATTATCTCGGATGGACAGGAAATTATGTTGATTATGTCAAAACATATCCAAATTGAGTTGATTTATTAGTGGCCTATCAGTTTGAGGTCATCTTGTAGCACAATAATAAGAATGATGAATAGATTATATTTCATTAGACACATCTGTACAATCTTTATGAGAGCTTTATATGAGCTTTATCAAAATGTCTGGCTCTGTAAAATGTGTAACTTAAATATGAGAAACTCCATTTTAGTCATGGTGATTCATATTATGATGAGCAACCACAAAAATAAATTTTCTAATACAAATCCACCCATTTTCTACAGAGACCACCAGTGTTGGTGGGCTCCCTCCAGTGGTGTAAAAAAAGAATCACTGCTTAGTTTTAATCTCAGTGTAGTATTTGCATGTAACTGTATATTTCTAGGTATTAATGCATCACATTTAATTAAATAATTATGTAAAGGAAAGTTTTTTTTGTTATAATAAATTGCGGTTAACACAATGTTAACTATACTTTTAGGAATATAACCGCTTCTTGTTTTAGAGGAAAACTTAGGTAGTGTATGATTCAGTATTTCAGTGACTTCTTTAGGTATGAACGTTTTAGTGATAATAATTGCTTGTCCAAAGGAAGTTCAGAAAAAGATATTATTTATTTTGGGCCCAAACAGGTCACAATGGCAGACGATTACAGGAAACCTAAACAAATACGTATTAACACCCAACAATATTGTTAAATTGATGACAGTGTCAATCGAATTATTTGCATAAAATATCATGATTTTGAAATTTCATTTGCCTTTTAGTATAGCTTCTTAGAAGCACCTTTTCATGTAACATCTGCTACTCAACAGTCCCCCTTTAGTCCTCGGTAAGGTTATATAATATTATGGGCTGCTCATTTATTTCTGAGTCCTTAAACCAAAAGCGAGGAAATTACTGTACTCCTCTTCCGTAAAGGAAAAAAAACAACAACCTTGAAAGGCAATATAGTTACAAGACCAGCTTGCTTTAGTTTATACATGAAGTGGCATTTATGTGGGTTTTTAGAAAGGTAGGCACGTTGGTGAAGGTAACACAGGCCAAAAATGTATTGTTTCAGCCTGCTTTTGATTAAATGAAGCTCCTCAGCTCACATCAACCTAAGTAATTCGCAATGGAATATCACAGGGTGGCGCCAAAGCGACAGTTTTTATTCCCAAACCAGTCCGAGAACAATACATGGCTTTTTTTTGTCAGGATAGACGAAAATGTTGGGTTTATCATGTGGTGGATGAAACACACGTCAAAAATGTGTGCGTACATCAATGACATTCAGCCACTTTGTTGGAAACAAATGGTTATTCCATCATCATCAGCGTTGTGTTTTCGATATGAATTAATGATTGAAACAGCAAGTGCGACGGCGTAAAAATTTAATGAGCTGCATATTTGGCCTCTTAGTCGGCGGGCCGAGCCGTACGGGGAGGAAGTGGGTGCCCGTCCACGTCGCCCGTAAATGCGAAAGAGTGAGAGAAGAGGATATAAAGATGGCTTCCATGCGAGCCTCCCACAGGACTTTTTGAGGAAGTCAAATATGAATAACTTAGAGCTTATGCATTTTTTATTGCCATTATCATTCAGCTCAGGCGTTTGGCCGTAAATGATAATACACACATTGCGGCCAGCTAGCACGAGCTTTCAAATTCTATTATACGCTCAGATTAGTTGCTCTGTTCATTATTCAAGTCTTTTTACCCTCCGTCTTGAAACATTTGGTTTCCAGGACACAAGACAGCGACAAAATAATCGCTTCACGTGGACATGGCATGCTTGATTTTTCATTGGTTAAAGGGATTTGGGTTTGTCAGCCAGGCCAAAGGTCACGCTGGCTTTGCGGCCAGAACATGATTGCGTTGTGACCTTGACGATGATGTATAATACATGCTCAAGGAGGAACGTAATGTATCACAGCTGCCGGACTGAAGCGACTCACACAAATGCGCTTTTAAAGAAACCTCCCACTCGTTTTTATAGCAACTTCCTGTCCGCTCTGGAAAAGGCACCAATGAGCCGTTTCCTCTATTGGCTTTGGAGGGGTGTTAAAGAATAATATTGGGCCTTGCATGACCTGTTGCCAAATTTATAGAACTTGATTTGAACAAAACATCATTGTGGGTGGGTGTGTGGATGTGTGTGTGATGGGGACTTTCCCACATTCATGCAAAGTGATAAAATACCTTAACAGTCAATTCATTGTTACATGAACACCATGCACTTGGAGTTTTATTAGTTTGGTTTTATTTTATTTGTTATTCTGAGGTACACCTTTTGGCCTTTTTATGAGCATTCTTACATGGAAAGCAACATTGACCATCGCAAATTCATGGGCTGCCATTGACGGGTATCCATTGATGGCTGTCAAACTGGATTGGATCACTTTTAATTGCAGTGAAAAATAATCAGGCCAGGCTATCCCTTACAATTGAAATTAATTTGATGTCAATAGCGGTAAAAGCGTTAAAACGATTGCAGTAATTAAGTATTGTTTATTTGAAATCAGTATAGCATCATTTTATCTTACTCTCAGACTTGTCATACCATCTTTTTTTTCTACATGATTTAGAATTCGACCATGTGAGGAAATCATGGGCACGCCTTTCCAAATGCAAGAAATTAGAAAATATTGCACAAGCTAATCATTTTTGAATGAGCCACCAGTTTGTTTCTTTTCTATTGTGGCCCACATTTTTTGGTATATTTTCTGACAATTTTGTCCTTTCCTCATTTCCCAGCATGCATTGCTCCCAAACTGAAGTCGTGGCGTGAGCATTTTTCCTCACCTGGAAGCAAACTCTCCGAAAGGATGTGAGCTTTGCCGGAAAAACCAGTTGGATTTGCCATGGACAAACGGCTCCACTGATACCAGACCGCGTCGGCTCGTTTGAACATGTAAGTATTTGAAATTACATGAATAATTTTCAATGGCAAAAACCCATTGTTACAGTTGTAGTCATGCGTCATGTCGAGTGGAGGTGATTTTCTTGTGGTGAAGCTTTTCTGGAGTTTTTTAAGCCAACGATGTCTTCCATATATCCACTTATGCGTGAACCAAAAATCAAGACATTGATTCCTTCACATCTTCCTCTTCCTCTCATCCTCCTCCGCTTGCCACACTTCACTGACATGTTTGTTCTCTCGCTCCATCCTCTCCCTCTCTCTGCTTTTTTTAAAAAACACATCTTTGTTCCCCCTCGCTTCGCAAAAAAAAAAGAACATCTTTATGAAGAGGCAGCCACTTGTTTGTGAGAAGATATTGATCGGTGCACGACGTGTCAATGCTTGACTCTGGACTCCAATTAAGTTGGTAGATAACTCACAAAGGCACTGCTTGACTCAAAAAGATGTGATTTTAGGTTTTTTAATTGGCTGAATAATTCACAAAGTACCTGTTGATGAAATACAATTAAAATGTATTGGATGATAAATAGGTTTTTGTTATAGTACAATACATTTGCATCACAAATGATGACAAATGGCTTATTTGTTCCCACATTTCAACTCATGAAAGCTAGAAAATATGCCCTATATTAGCATTAAACAAGTACTAACTATCCCACGTTGGATGGTGTGAACTGAAATTGAACTATCAACTCAACATCTTGCATCACAGATTTATAAAAAAAAGCCAAGTGTCCCATTTGAATTCATTTTTTTAGAAAATATATGATTAAAAACATAAAAGTACACTTGCACTTTTTCAGTGTATTATAGTATATGCATTAGAAGTCCTACAAGAAACTTATTTCATCACCAAACATAACAGAATTAGCCTTGCCTATCAAATTATAACGTTATTGCTCCAAATTGACAAACGACATGCATTCATTTATTTTCTACTGTATTTTTCCAATTAAAATCGCCGAGTCAATTCAATAACATGTTTCATACTTGAATAATTTCCCCTTCATAATTTCTAAATTCCCTCAATTGCATACACAGTAATTGTCCTACATTTGCAAACATCATCTCTTAATCTATTTAATATAGCACAACACTAACAAACATACTGTTAAATGAATTTGTTAAACACTCTTACTGGATCTTATTAGACGTCTTAGTGGTGATTGCAAATGTCATTAGTGCACGTTATAGCCATCAACTCATATAACACACCTACTTAAAAATGTTCCTCCAATGGCGGCGGCATCTTGGAAATAAAACTGCTGATTACGACCTCCACGCAAATTGTTTCATTGCGCTGGCAACACGTGCCTAATATGCACTTAATGCCTTCTTAATGAGGGGGCATAACATGGGATCCAGATTGCGTTATTCATAAGTCAAGAAGGGGTGACACAGTATCCGGCTCCAGGTGCGATTAGACGCAATTTTACGTCAAGTACTTACGCCTAAGTAGTCCATAAAACCTTACGGGCTCATTGCACTTTTCAGCCCTCGTAATCAGGACTTGTGAAGGGATTTATTTAGTGGAAGCTTTCACCCAGCAACTCATTTGCAGCCTCCAAATGCTGCCGTGTTGGGCTTTTTTTTTGTTTCTAATTTGCACATTTTGAGGAGCCAACGTGAACTATTCCAGCAGCTTTTCTTGGCGGCGCCCCCGTAAAAAGGTGTAAACAGCTTATTACTTTTCGAGGCGGCTTTTATAGAAAAAGGGAAGAAAATAAAAAGGGTTTATAGGAGATTAGCTGCCATGTATGTAGGATTAACATAACCACAAAAGAACATGAGCCTGTGGTAAAAAAAAGCCAAAATACAGATGACATCTCATAAATACTGAAATTTTAGGCGCATATTCCGATTTATGTCGAAGCACTGAATCCCCATGCAATGAAAACATATTTGGAAAACATTGTTTTTCCACATTTTATGAGGCACAACATGTTTAGGGTTAAACAAGCTAACCACAGGACATCATTATACACATTGAATGCAAATTTTAGGCATGATTAAAGTTCCCTGACATTGATTTAAATCAATATTTAACTTTATTCATGATATTTAAATTCCGTAGCATACATTAGAATAATGAGTCGCGTGTATCAGCATGTGTCTTATGTGGAAATGACATCTTTATGTACGTATTTTTCTTTCTTTCCTTCCTATGGTTCCATTATTTATAAGAGCTGTTTAAATGAGGTGCAGAGGTCAGCATGGAGTCAATTTCATCATGCTTTATTTTAAATATTAAAACTCTTCACACTGCTTTTTTTGCATAAAGATACATGGCAAATCTGCGCTCAAAGGATTTTTTTCTTCTTCTTCTGTTGTTGTTGCCGTAATGAGCTTTGGGCTTCTGTTCGGAGAGGTTAAGTGTGCGTGTAAGGAAAAAGAAAAAGCGGCTCTCTCGCCTTTACAATGGATTAAACCTCATCCGCAGATGCGGTTTTGACCTCCATCGCTGTTCACGGTGCTCATCTGCTTGTCTTGAGTGGCGCAGGAAGAATTAGCCTCCAGCTCGTTCCATGTTCGTCTTGCATCATGCGCGGACGGGACGTTTTTTTCTTCTTCTAATTTAATTCACGGGAGTCGTTTCATGCCAAGCTGGTACCGGAGCTGCAAGTAATTGCCTTGGTTTTCAGTGAAGCCCGATGAGACTCTTTCTAGTTCAAAGCAACAATATGGAAGACATGTAGCTGTGAATTAGAAGCTACCAGATGAATCGCTTCTTATAATGGCGGATATTTAGGAGAGACGTAGATTAGCTGTTTTCACATGAGAGCTCTATAATCTTGTCAGAACGCAAATTGTTTTGACTTGAGAGTTATTTGAGCAGTGAGTGAGCCCCATGAAACGGAGACCACCACCACTAGACGGCAGCATTAACAATTACAACGTCTGGAAATCATCAGTTTATCATTTAAACCCCCATAATTGAAACATTTAGACTTAGTGAAGGACGCTGCTATAAAAAAAACCTGCAAAGACGCGTAATCAGAAAATAAAATGAACAGTTTTATTTTATTAAAAGTGTGTCCAATTACTAATTGATATTGCGTTTCGGTCCCTAACCATCAACAAGAATTCTTTTATTTTATTTTTTTGCATTTTGCATTGATAGAATTTATGTGAATCTGTTAAAATACTCGAATTTAAGGGTCTCAGACTCAATTTCCGGATGAAGTGTGGGCCACATCAAGTCTTCTGCAAAAGTATTAAAAGAAAAAAAAAGTCAATCCAGTGGCCCAGGTTCAAATGCCGACGGGGCCGGCTTGTTAACGCTAATCCACCCACACGCCCGACACGCGATGGTCACATCGCAGGAATGCATACATGTGAAATGAGAACATGTGATGTAATATCTTGTAATGTCATGCATAATGGGTGTGTGCTGTTTATAATTAATTACGCATGGGCTTTTTTCTTAGCCAACTTTAGATGAGCTAAAGCACGGGTGTCAAACTCAAGGCCCAACTATATCATTTTATGCGCCTCGGGATCGCGTGTGTCGGCCAAGTGTTTCTTGCCAAAATATACCAAAATTGGACATTATCCCTTTTCACCCTTTGTGGATAAATGTATTATATTTAAAGCATGAATGGGTATATTTCAACCCTGATTAAAAAAATCATCTCCTATATATATGATACAAAATTAGAAATCATGTTTTTGCTCTGAGGGACCATTAAAGGTTCAATGTTTAAAGAATTTTAATTTGCTTTCAATTATAAAGCAAGGGTGTCAGCCTCGGGTTGGTTCGCAGGCCGCTTTAACGTGAACGTGGGCATTTTAGATATGATATTTAGATTTTTTTTAAATTTATAAGTGGATTAAAATAACTGGATTAAAATCCCTGAATATTCATTTTTATAGATCTAAAACAATGTTTATTTTAGCTTTTTTAATATATTTTTAGATTTTACAAAATGATTTTTGAACTAAAAACACAGAAAAAATTATAAAAAAATACAATTATTGATTTAAAAGGGGAAAAATCAGGAAATTTAATATAAATCTATACTCTTCATTTTAATTTGATCCTAAAACAGAAAGTCGGCACTCATGATTTACTTTACCGGGCCACACAAAATGATGCGGCGGGTCAGATTTGGCCCCCGGGCCGCCACTTTGACACGTGCTCTAGAGGGTTAAAATATAGCAAGCATTATTTGCTCACAATTCCCTTTTTTAAAGAAATGAAATATTTATTTTAACACTTTTTAGTACCTTGTGCTGCAAAACAAGCCATTTTCAACACCAAGTGCATACATGCAGTATGACGAGATCCTATTTAAATGTTTTCTCGGTCCTATTGACCTTCCGTGACAAGCATGTGACTGGAAATAAAAATGAAAATGGATGCCCCTGAATTTTAAATTGAGTCGTGGCCGCTTTGCAATTCTGATGGCAATTTGTAGACCTCGAGTAAATGCATAGTAAGGCCTTTTTTTTGACCATAGTGCTTCCTTCCCCAACACATCTCTCGTCCGCATCACCGCTCCCAAACGCCGTAACTTCCGTGCCCCGGCGCTCCATCCTCATTTGTCGTCCGCTAACACTTTGACATGGCTGACTTTCTTGTAAGTGGCCTGGTTGTGCGTTTTATTTGAAAGCCCCCTCAGGCTTCCGCACAAGGCGCTCTCTCAAACATCACAAATTAGGCCCCTGGATGACCCAAAAGAAATAAATTGGCACAATGAGTGATTTCATTCTTCTATAACAAGAAGGGGCTTTTATACGGGAGGATGAATTAGGACGCCGAGATGTTGCTTCAAAGCCATTTAGGTAGATCCAGCTCCAATTTCTGCTATGCAGTTGAAGTGGGAAAACAATAAAAATGGCAAGATGAAGCATCTAAATTTTGGAGACACTAAGACACAAAAGAAAAGAAAAACATGTCAAGGCAGACACAGTGCTGGCGTCGTTGTCAAGGATTTTTAACGCGTCCCAACGTTCCCTTTTAAAGATAGGCGCAAACAAATAAAGCAGCACTAACAGCTCCAGGCATCAAAGTAGGAAAAGGACAAGTGAGAATGGATCTGGTGTGCAAGTAATGTCAGGGAAGCAGCGGGAAAAGGAGGGTGTCGGGCAGGAATAAATAGGACTCAGCCCCTGAGAGGAAAACACCATCTGGTCAAGATTATAACCCAGATACCAACACTCCTCCTCTGTCCTAAAGCCCTCGTATCATCCTCGTACCATCCTCAATTAGTAATATCATGACAGCCAACGTGCAATTCTCTGGTGTTTTCTAACGAATTCTCTTTCTTCAATGTCGCCGTTGCCTTTCCGTTCACTTGAACGATTCTGACCCTCGTAATTAAAGATTCTAAAGGGGAGAAAATTAGACCGTTTCTATGGGAACGCTGATTATTAATGAGCCAACTGTGATTGGCTGGTCCAGGGCATACCCCAACGTCACCGGGGATTGACCCCAGAAAATGGATGGGTGGACAATTGATAGGAATGATATTTTAGTGTGTGTTTAATGATATTAAATGGGTATTTAGTATTTAATACATATATGCAGGTAGTGTTCTAAAAAAATGGATGAGAATGGAAAAATCAAAGTGCCATTGCATGTTGATTCAACGCCCTCCGGTGGATTGACTGTGAAATTGCAAGTCTGATCCTATCTTCTCATTTCTTCCTACAGAGAGACGATGGTGTTGTTTTTGATCGGGATCTCTGCAGCCGTCAACATTTCATCTCATGACAACCAAACGGCTGGTATGCATTGATTTGAACTGTGTGGGGCAAACATTTTTTGGGGGGTGGGAGGTCAAAGTTCAAGCCAGTTTTGCCACTCTTGCACAGGGAACCCCAGCCACCAGGGCGCGCACGTGCTGCCCTCCACGCTGATCTTATCCATTGGCCTCGTATTTGTGGTCCTCCTGACCATTTACTGCCTCAGGTGAGCAAACCTATCCTCTGAGTAAATGTGGACGTCAAAGCAAACTAATAACCTCATAATATTCTTTTATTATCAGATCAATTTACTATTCGTGACTCTCTCATTTTAGTTTCTCTACTTTGTTACAAAACATCATGGTAGTGTTATTTATTATGGCCATTTTATCTATTTATTCATAATTGTTTACATTTTAATTAAAGTAGAGTGCACAATTTCTTTATTTAGTTTTCAACTTTCAGTTTTGGCTTGTTAGTCCAAAACCTTCATAAATTATTAATCCCTAAAGTAAAACATATATATGTACATATTTTCTAACTAAATAAAAATTCATAACTATAAAATATGGCACCAATTAGATGCTCAAGACCCACAATTTTTGTTCACCAAAGCCATAAATTAACAAATAGTACATAAATGAATAAAAAAAGATAACTACATAGTTAAAATAGGAAGAACACATGCAGTACATTGATGCACAAATGCACCTTATCAGAAAAATATGCAGCATAGAATACACAACAGCAACTTTATTTAATTATTTTCAGTTTTATTTTAAAATCACCTTATCTCTGTATTTATGATGACCAATATATTATAACAGTTCAATCACCAACAACAACACGTCCGTACCGTGGAAGTCCAACAAAAGATGTATTACATTCATACATAACACTCAATCTCGCTCACGTGGCGGATATTAATCTGAAGGTGTCGTGACCTTTTATGACAGATGGCTTACTTATGCTCATTTTCTTCTTTTTCCAAGAATTGTACATGCACATATTAAACAACTTGATCTCATGATTCTTTTTTTGTGCGTTTCTAAGGTTCAAGAACCACAGGAAAGCTCTTGTTACATCTGTTGATAAAAAGCTTCCAAATGGCTTCCTGGAGGAACAAGGTACTCAAAGTATTCAGCACCCCATGAAAATGTAATGCTTTGCTGCTTTTTCCTTTTTTTTTTTTAATATCGATATTTGATTCATGCATTTACATTCTTTACGGCTTTGGAACAATTTCCCATGTGTCGTCTGAGGGAACTGGGAAGTTTGCGCAGGCCTCTTAGCTTTCCCAGCACGTAGGGAGCCTTATAAACTTTCATTTTAAGTGGAAAAAAATATATATAAATAAACGGAAAGGCCGCATTCGGAGCCAAGGCACTTCTTAGGCGGCGCTCTGTTTACGAGTCGGAGAAATCATTTCTGTCACGGATCCGCAGAAGTGGGAAATCTTAATGGCCGCCCGGCTTGTTGTTGCAGGTGCAACGCCGGCTCGTAATGGTGCCTACTGGGAATCGTTAGCCTTCTGACCGCCATATATTCCTTTTTAAACACAGGAGAGCAAAGAGTGGTCCTCCTCCCCAGATCCCCCTCGCCCTCCAAGCGGTACTTCCCCATACCGCTGGACGCGTTGGAGGAGGAGTACCGCGTCCGCTCGGCCGACGACGGCAAGCTCTTCCGGGAGGAGTTCAACGTAGGTTTATCTGAGCCCACGCTAACCTTTTGTCCTGTCGCGCAGATCCAGAAAATAGCAATAAAATGTTATGACACTCGGCGTTGTTCTGGTTGGGGTTTTTTTTCTCTTTTTTTTTTTCTTCCTCTCATGAGGTTTTCTCGTTATAGTCGCTGCCGTGTTACTATCACCACGGGTCCTTTGAGGAGGCCAGCAAGGAGCACAACAGAGACAAAAACAGATACCCCAACATTTTACCATGTCAGTGAGCCCCCTAACCCGAAGATGAGTCCGACTTTATTGAAATAAGATTTATTTCCCCCTTTCTCTGGTTTTCAGATGACCATTCCAGAGTGGTGTTGAACCTCGTTGGACATGTGTGTTCGGACTATATCAACGCATCTTATATAGATGTGAGTGAGTCATGATTGCTGATCAGTTTTAGCTTGTTTAGGTCTGAGCACTGACAGTGTGATCTTTCGTGCAGGGTTTTAAGCAAAAGATGAAGTTCATTGCTGCTCAAGGTAAATGAAAATGAAATCCATATAAAGTCAAAAGATCACCATTTTAATTGGCCCGAGCGATGATTTCCACCTAAATCGTATCACTCTCTCTTAATGTGTATGAATTGCCATTACTCGAGCACAAAATTTTGAAAAAAGTGTACTTATAACTTTTTATATTAATGCTTGTTAAGAAAGAGAAAAAAGTGGAATATTTTTGTCACTTTCTGTTTCAAATCGATAGAAATATGAGTGGAGACTTAGTTTTTCTACATGGAAGATAAAGACTCTAGCCTGGTAGTATTGCTATATTTTGAATGTACAGTTCTCACATTAGTTTTGGTGTTCAAATATCTGTTCTCAAAGTTCTTATTCAGGGAAAAAAAGAAGTACAATCAACTATATTTTATAAAAATACATTAAAAAAAACCTTTATACATTGTACAAATATAAATACTGTGCATTACAGTAATACTTTGAGATACGAGCTTAATGCGTTCCGGGACTGAGCTCGTATGTTGATTAACTAGTATCTCAAATCAACGTTTCCCATAGAAATGAACTAAATACAAAGTATTTCGTTCCCACCCTCTGAAAAAAACACCAAAAACAGGATGTTACAATGGAAAATCACTTTTACTGGTTCTAATTCACCATCTACTAACAGAGGAATAAATAACTAGTGGTTATGATGTTTAATACTAAAATGAAATTGTTTGTGATTGGTTATATTTGATCATTTTTGGTCCATGTGCCTCATGATTTCAACTCTCATATATTTTTATTTTGTTCTTTTAATACTTAAGGTCCAAAAATGGAGACAGTGGCCGATTTCTGGCGGATGATTTGGGAGCAAAAGACGACAACGATAGTCATGCTGACCAACCTGAAAGAAAGAAAAGAGGTTTGAAAATGAATTTAATGTAGTACTCACAATCAACCATGTACGGTAAATAGCCCCACCACTCAAAAACCTTCCGTTGTGTAGTTTCCATGCTCCAAATTTGTAATGTACATGACTGCCTTCATTCCCAAATGACAATCCAATCACATTGTCACCTAGCAGATGACTTTTGCTTGAGCTGAGCCTCAAAATGGATGATCAATTGTGAGCTCACGGGCAGGTTGGATTCAGCGGGAGGAGGAGGAGAAGAAACGTCAGGGATCAATGATGCAATAATTGTTGATAAGACCCGCAGAGACTTCATGATAATTAGTCCGAAAGTCTCGTTAATGAGTCGAAGCTCAGCTCGTGCAGAACTTATTGACTGACAGGGACGCACAAAGTCAAGTGCTTTTGAATCCTGTGTTTTGCATGAGGTGAACTCATAGATCTGACTTTTTTTTCCTCCTAATTATGGTATTCTCAGGACAAGTGCTTCCAGTATTGGCCGGAAAAAGGCTGCTGGATGTACGGTAACATGAAGGTGGCCATGGAGGACGTCACCGTTCTGGTGGATTACACCGTTCGCAAATTCTGCATTCAGTATGTAAGTCGATGCACCCGCACATCATTTGCTTTCATTAAACCTCTGGAAAAACGGTTGCTTTATTAAAAAATGTGCCATGTATGGATTTCCAGAGCACACCAGTAAAATTTGATTACACTGCAGCATGCCTTCTGCGCCATTCTTTTAAGGGAGCATTGTCTCTAATTAGGCACAGCGTAAAATGGTTTCATATTTGAGCCAACTGTAGTTATCAAATGACATTAAAAATACATCATCTTAATCGCAATCTCTTATTAAAAATTAAGCATCTAATAAAGCTGCACGGAGAAGACGTAAAAAGTCACGCTCCCTGAAGGGGCTTTCAAGCAGTTTAGTACACGTTAATAGGATAGAAAATAGAACGAATGAGAAAAATGGCGGCTGAAAAACAATATAGGATATTAAAAGGGCTTGCATGCAAGATTAAAAACTAATATTAATACACCAATATGTTTAATGCACTCGCAGAATCACTTTCCTCCTTCGTCGTAGCAGTTTGCCGCAGACGCCGTTCACTTTGTTTACACGTTTCGGCGACCGATCTGTTTGAGTGAACGGACGCCACGGGTCTGACACCCCTGCTGTATGCGAAAAAGACTCTAGTGGAACAAAGCAGACGCGCTCCCCAATATTTAATGGTCTATATTGTCAAACTATTATTGTAAATGAATATGACGGTGTAGCCCCGCACCTACTCGCTTGAATATAATCTCTTCACGTATGAAAGAGTGGCTATAACTCATGTACGGCGCATTTAAAATGAGCGATTGACCACTAAGATGTCTTCCGAGTCTTCGGCTGTTTGATGTGCAAAAATAGAAGGACAGCAAAAAAGATAAAATCCTCATACTTGACCGATATTTGGAAGTGAGAGTCACACTTTGTACTGTAATTCTAATATTTGCCGCCACCTCTGCTGCGGCATTAGAGAAATTCCGCCCGCATTAAGTTTATTTTGTTATCATTCATCCAGTATTTTATTATTATTTGCCCTCGTAGCTCCCTCGTGATGAAAATGGCACTTTGGCTGGTTAAAATTTCATCTCCTGTTTAAAAAATGCTTTAATTTTCCCATTAAAATGTAACTTAATATGATTTTCTCCTTCAAGCGACCACACGAGTTCCGCAATTTGACCGTAGTTGATCATTTTTTGGTGCTTCTAGCCCTGTGGTTGGTTTAGAGTGGCACACGGTGATTTCAAATACTAACTATAACATAAAAGCATTTATCTGCTCATCTTGAAATGTATACGAGGTCACGAGTGATCACTTACTTACGGGTTTGAATAAAACAATGAAAGCGTGCGAACCTGCCAAAAGTTAGATTTGTAATTAACATTCCACCTTTGCGCCTCGTCAACATTAGTCATTTGCGCGCATCAACCGGACCCGTCTGTGCTTGGCAGCAGGGTAGCGAGGGGCCCCGGGCCCGAGCCCCGTGTCTGGTCACTCAGCTCCACTTCACCAGCTGGCCGGACTTCGGGGTGCCGTTCTCGCCCATCGGCATGCTGAAATTCCTCAAGAAGGTCAAGGCTGTCAACCCGTCCTACGCTGGACCCATTGTGGTGCACTGCAGGTAACAATAACACCATCAGGACCTTTCCTTCCACTCTTGCGTCATCTGCTTTTGCAAGTCGTTAAAAGGTGCCAGATTGTTGCAATTATAAAAGTGCTTTTACACAATACAGAAATAAGTACGCATTGGAGTCCTCCAGGGATCATTCAAGTGTTTTTATTATAATGTAACATGGAATTTTTCCTGCCTGTTCTGTGCGTACGCGCCCTTTTTTTTGCGTCAGCGCTCGAGCCAACTGGCGCAACAGGTGCTCGGCGTTGTTCGCGAACGCTGGGGGCGCCGGCACCCATCTGCTGAAATGAACCTTATAAATCTATTGTATTGCCACGACTTACTTTAATACGTGCACATGGCCGATCGCCACCCAGTGTGGCAACGTAACGATATCTATTACATGGATGAATATAGTCGGGCATCTGGATTGTATACGTTTTACAGGAAGTGGAATAAAATAGTGAGCTTGTTAAAGCACTAGGCAGCTTTAAGAACTTCAACTGGAGAGATTTTGGTGACACTTTTGTCCTTTTTTTTGTGAATATTGACATTTTCAGAACCAGTGCTGATGTTTTGGACCTTCTGGATTAAAACCCACCGTATTATTGAGCCAGTCTAACGTACTAAGTACTGAGCTACACGAATGAATTTCATTTTATTAAAGGCAGTGGTTACGAAATTGGCCATTTTACAGGAGCGTGCTGTTAATTTGAGAGAAAATGTTTCTAGCGCTGGCACTGAAAGATGGGTACACGGTCGATTGGTCGCCGGTCTTTTGGTCGCCCTGAAGGTTATTGATAATTACCATTTTAGGCATGTCCAGGTGACTTCCTGTTGATTTGGGGGCATTTTCAGGTTCCTCGTGAACTCATAGGCTGCCATTGAAGGCCCTACGACACATGTGTCAAAGTGGTGGCCTGGGGGCCAAATCTGGCCCGCCGCATCATTTTGTGTGGCCCGAGAAAGTAAAGGATGAGTGCCAACGTTCTGTTTTATGATGAAATTCAAATGAAGATTGTAGATTATTTCCTGTGTTTCCTCATTTTAAATCAAAAATTGCAAAAATTTGTACTAATTTGAATGTCCAAAAAGGATCTATCGATTAGCACGATCGAGAAAGCTGTCAATTTATTAATCGATTAATTTTGGCAGCCTAGTTGGAAGACATAACGGCCCTCCGGATGTAATCGAAAAATGAGTTTGACACCCCTGCCCTACGCCATCAGGTGGCTGACGTGTAAACAATTCATACGAAATCTAGGGGTGACCCAAGAACTTTGCACAGTTGTTGTTTTTTTCCACCCATCCTAAGTTCTCTGACAAGTCTGTCCATGCTGTGTTTGTGTGTTGCAGCGCGGGCGTGGGCAGAACGGGAACGTTCATTGTCATTGACAGCATGATCGACATGATGCACATGGAGCAGAGATTGGACGTCTTCGGCTTTGTGAGCAGAATACGAGAGCAGCGCTGTCAACTCATCCAGACCGATGTAAGCTTTGACCCCGACTGACCCGCCGCGCCCCGCCGACTGACAGCCGAGCTCGGTTGTTGTTGCGGCAAGGCAGACAAACCGAGAAAGGCGGCGAAACAAACTGTCAGGGATACTGGAACAAGTCGATCCGGGGGAACCAAAAAAAAACAACAACAACAAGCTCAATCTCTACTCCTGACTGCCTTTGTGCTCCCTGACAGATGCAGTACTCCTTCATCTACCAGGCTCTTTTGGAATACTACCTGTACGGAGACACCGAGCTGGACGTGTGCTCTCTGGAGGGACATCTGCACGGGCTTCACAACACCAGGGCCCCCCACGACAGACTGGGCCTGGAGGAGGAGTTCCGGGTATGCATAGACAGAGAGAGAGAGAGGGATGGAAGCGTTTCGGTAATGAATTGTCCCAACATGGCGCTATTTTCCCCGAGATCTGGCCCAAGGTGGCGCTCTGAGCGGCAGTGACATTAATAACAACACTTTATAAGGCGCCTCCATCTGCCATGCAGAATTAACGGGAGCTGGGTGGGAGCTTTTCATGTTTTACTCACAGCTCTACCTCAGCCCCCCCTTCCTCTTCTCTCCTGATTACAACTTTGTTTTTGTTGTTGTTTAGTTGAAGCAATAAATGTTTTAGCACTTTTGAAGCACACTCCAGGGTCACAACATTAGGTACGCGTTCACGCAATAATCCAAAAAGAGGCATTTAAACTTTAATTAATTGCGTTATTAACCCCAACCAAGTAACAGATGTAGTAATTATAGATGAAGAAAGTTTTAAGATTCATCTTTCAATATGTTAAAAAAGGAGGAAGAAGACAAACAAACAAAATATTTTTTGCCATATTTAGTAACTTTAAAATAAATGGATGACTAATTGTGCCAACCAAGTTTCAAGTCCAATGATAATGGTCTCTAATTGTAAGACAGTGACTTGACACCTTGGTTCTTCTCTTATATTGATTGATATGAACTATATTTGTTTGCAATATGGCAGGATTCTCAAATCTCGAATGTTTATGGAATGCTGGGTGGTCTCGATTAGAGTCGCTGCTGATCTCCTCACTCTGCTCTCTTGTCGTCCCGCTCATCAGAAGCTGACCAACGTCCGCATAATGAAGGAGAACATGAGAACGGGGAACCTCCCAGCCAACATGAAGAAGAACCGCGTGCTTCAGATCATCCCGTGTAAGGAGTTCTTTGATTCTCCCCCTCCCACGTCTCCATAATACATCACATCTCAGCCACATCAAAGTGATGGCTGATCTGTATCGATGATGACCGTGCGTGTGGCTAATTCCAAAATCGCATGTCTCATTTGAACTTATCAATTTCCATCGTGTACCATCTGTTTTTTTAAAATGAAATTTGTCATCCAAATCGAATGAGTCTAGCCAACAAGTTAAAGCTTCAAAATTGTGAAGGAAACGTCTCTATTAACAATCACTTTGTGCACCGCCGCTCACTATTTTCCACGCGTAGGCCCATTTTCCAAAATGTCAAAGGTCAACGGCGCTCTATAATAAGCCAGAATTGCGAAAAGAAGCCGCAAAAATACATATCTAAGAACACGAATCTTTTCTCTTTGTTTTTTGCACCCAAGTGACACTTTTCTTCTCCTTCCTACTTTTATTGGCTTGAAAAAGTTCTCCTTCTTCCCTGGCACAGATGATTTCAACCGAGTCATACTTTCAGTGAAAAGAGGGCAAGAGTTCACCGACTACATCAATGCCTCTTTTATTGACGTAAGCACCCCCCTTCGCCACGCCGCCACGGCGACCTCGGCTATAGATTTTCCCATAGAAGTATAAATATAAAGCTCACGGTTTCCTTGTGGAAGCATGCAAAACATCATTCCCCGAGTGTTGTGCTGTTCCCTCCAGGGCTACCGGCAGAAGGACTATTTCATCGCAACCCAGGCCCCCCTGTCTCACACGGCGGAGGACTTCTGGAGGATGGTGTGGGAGTGGAGGTGCCACTCAATCGTTATGCTCACTGAACTAAAGGAGAGGGAGCAGGTGAAGCACGCCGCGCTGCGTCTTTTTTTTTCTGATACCTTATTCTTTCGCCCCATTCTCCGTCTGCTTTTCCTCCTCTTCATCCTCCTCGTCTCATGTTCCGAACCTGATATTTTCCAAACAGGAAAAATGCTTCCAGTATTGGCCGTCAGAGGGCAGTGTGACATTTGGAGACTACACGGTGGAGCTGAGTGGGGATTCGCGAGGGGAAACCTTCACCCTCAAAGATTTGCTGCTCACTTGCAGACAAGTATGTTCTAGTTTTTAGTCAAAGGCATCATATCAGTCTTTTTATATTGTGCTTTGTTACTAACTGAAAGGCTTCCGTTGATAGGGCGTACATTAATGGCAGCATGTTTGAATGTGACGTTCATGGTTACGTTTTCTCCCACATTCCAAAACCATGCGTTACGGCCTCTAAATCCAGGGTGTCAAACTAAATCCCACAAAGGCCCAAACATAAATATTTCTTGAAAGGTACACGGGTTAAACAGAATTTAAATATTTCATTTTAAATGCCCTGTCCGTAATTCAAAATAAGACAAAATGTACTGAAATCCTCAATCCAAACTTTCCATTTTCTTTGCACTTGGCTCATTTTGGAAGATACTTTTGCGAAATAGTTTGATACAGCCCTGATTTAGATGGAGGCTAGATTTTTGGGGGGGTTTTTGGTTGCAAGCTATCGCTTGGGATTTGCAGGTGGTGCCAAGTTGCCACACGGAGCCATTGAAAAGATACCGTGACATGTACGAAAATCGGGGGAGGCGGCATTTCTCAACATGCTTTGTTGTTGTCACAATTAACACTTTTGACTGTGACATCGGGCCTCTTAAATGTGTTGTTTTGTACAGAGACATGGCATAATAGGCTTTGTGGTAGAGTGAAATTCTGTCTATTTTCAGTGGCAATGTTAGATGCAATTGATAATGTGCATCATGCGCACAGTTTAGATTTGGCCTTCACTTTATTTCTCCACTTTTTTATGGTGGCATTGAATCAACTCGCTTTTAGAAGAAGCAGCAGTTTGTCGGACTGTAAAAATTATTCATAAGGTTTCAAGAGTGGACAATTTAGCTCGTTTTTTACACTCAAATTGTCTCCTATGCATCCCGACAGGAGAACAGATCTCAACACGTCCGCCATTTCCACTTCCACGGATGGCCGGAGATCGGAATACCGGCGGAGGGCCGCGGGATGATCGACATCGTGGCCTCGGTGCAGAGGCAGCAGCAGCAGTCTGGAAACCGGCCCATCGTCGTGCACTGCAGGTGAGACGTCGTCTGTGGGCGGTGTTCGAGGGCTCCTTCTTTTATAAAACATCTATTTTCCCTTTATGGAACGACTGTTACGAGAACGTCCCCGCGTTGCCTCGGTGGAGCCGCCGTTCTTCTGCCTAAACCGCTTATCTGATCTTTTATAAAGACTTCTCCGCAAATGCTTTGATCAGAACCTAGCTTCAGGTGAAGTGATTCTAAAGTGACGCCGGCCCGGTGGGATGGATCCAATCCACCCATTCGCAGTCAATTAAAACCTCTCAAAGCGAAATATCCTCCGACTCCCCACTATGATTAATCTGATAAAATGAGCTAACGACAGGAAATGGTGTCATCACTCGCCTCTCCGCCTTCATCACCGCTCGTCTAAGAGGGGCTTTTTAAAGCCGCCGCCCCCCTTGCCGACGCCTCCCGGGAGCCGGGCTAACCCTCGGCGATCCCCCGGCGTCTGCCGCGCCGGTCCAAATTGCACATCAACGCGCCGGCTCGCTCCCTCGCCGTCGACGCCTCTGTCCCACCGTCGCGAGTAAACACGGGCTCAGTCCGACACTCGGCTTCCACGCTGATTAGTGTTGGCGTTCGGATTAGCCGCGCTTTAAGTGGAGGATGGAGGAGGGCGGATTATTAGCACCATTAGCCCACTCAGAGGTCACCTTTTCCCTCGCCGACCCGTGCGTTCAAATTGTGTGAAAGGCATACATGTTCAAGGATGAGAAAGCATATTTGGTCTCTTAAGTGGCTGCTTAAAACAGAAATGAACGCCACAGTTCTCCAAGCGCACCTTGAACCCTGTAACATGAATTCATTGCCAGGAACGGCACTACCAAAAAAGAAAAAAATCACACAATAGCAATTTTATCTTTGCTCTATATAAGCTCATTTGTAGCAGAAAAGCAACGATTAATTTTCAAGAATTTTCATTCCCAAATGTCCCCCAATTCTGGAAATTGCTTATAACAATTTTACTATTGATCTGTCAGGTGAGGTCATCTTATCTTCAAACTTATTACCTATTAACGATTAACATTTATTCATGTATTTATTAATTTATTAACTTACTTTTATATATATATATATATATATATATATATATATATATATATATATGTGTATGTACACGTATATGTATATATATGTATAATATGTATATGTGTGTATATATATATATATGTATGTATGTGTGTGTGTATATATATGTATATATATATGTATGTATATGTATGTGTATATGTGTGTACATATATATGTGTATATATGTATATGTGTGTACATATATATGTGTATATATGTATGTGTGTGTGTGTGTATATATATATATATATATATTTCAGAAACACGCTTATGTATTTATATATTTATTCATTTATTTATTAACTTACTTATTACCTATCTATTTATGTCTAAAATGCCTTTCCTATTTCTGCATCCTCACCCTCTTGCTACTGTGACAACGAAATTTCTCGAATACGAGTTATCCAATCCAATCCAATCGCAGTCAACGATAAAAGCAAAAATTAATTTAACCCAAGACCACCTGCTCTAAATTATACATGTGAGACTCACAAATGAGCCAACGAACCCTTCAAAACTTTTTTTTTCTGGACCAGTCCAAATCTGACTTTTATGGGGTTAGATAGGAAATCCTCGACAGCCCTTATCTCGTTTCCATCGTCGTCATGCGTAACACGCTTCCCCATCTCGTCCCGTTTTTAGCGCCGGCGCGGGACGAACGGGCACCTTCATCGCCCTCAGCAACATTCTGGAACGCGTGAAGGCCGAGGGCCTCCTGGACGTCTTCCAAACCGTCAAGAGTTTACGCATGCAGCGGCCGCATATGGTGCAGACCGTGGTAATGTTTGCCAATAAGACAAAAACAACAAAAGCCGCTCGCCGAGTGGGCGCCGCGCGCATGTTAACGCCGCTGGTTTTAATGCGCTGTTTATTTTTCCATTGGCTTTGTTTTCCAGGAGCAGTACGACTTCTGCTACCGAGTGGTGCAGGATTTTGTCGACATCTTTTCCGACTACGCCAACTTTAAATAACGCGCTCATTCTCCCGCCCGCTTAGCAAATCTTATCTTATGCAAATGAGGTTTCTTTCTTGAGTCGTTGAATGTACATTTTTATAAGGGTTTACATTTTGTACCATACTGTAAAATAGGCAAACATATCGGTTTTTGTGGAAGTCTTAGGATGAGATTTTACTTGAAAATATTTAGAGTAAGGATACGTGACTAAAAGGGATGCCGGACCCCAGTTGAAAAGATTTGCTCTTATCTCAAAGCACCATTGGAAATGTCGTGTGCGGTCTTTTGGTCGCCGGTCTTTTGGTCGCCTGTCTTTTGGTCGCCGGTCTTTTGGTCGTCGTCTTTTGGTCGCCGGTCTTTTGGTCGCCGGTCTTTTGGTCGCCCGTTGTCGCGGTCGGGGCGACCAAAAGACCGGCGACCAAAAGACCGACGACCAAAAGACCGGCGACAAAACAAGGTAAAACAACACGGTCTACGCATCAATAAAAGCCAACAATGGGCATGAGCAGTTTCACTGAGCCGACGTGTGAGTGTATTAGAGTTTGTATGTACATGCGTTGTACCTTTAAGAAGCTACGTCCGTCAGGGTCTTAACAAGTTCTCCAACAAAAAACAATAAAAGTCCGGGAAATTTGGAGTTTTTCTTGATCCTAATAATTACATTAAGTATGACTAATTAGTAATTCACAGTTTGTATTTAGGGAATTTGAGCAACGATTTAAATGGCAATTATCACTTACCTTCCGGGCGACCAAAAGACCGGCGACCAATCGACCGTGTACCTGGAAATGTTGGCTAAACGTCCAGGATTTTGAAAATGGTGTAAAAGTAGATGGCATTTTCCACAAGAATTGTAATCCGTTAAGATGCGCTTGTATTTGTAGTGTTTGAATGGCTGACTTGCGACCTAAAATTCTAGCATCAACATCGAACCGCATTCTATTCCCGCTTTACCTTTCTTATTTACCACAATGCCTTTCCTTCACGCTCTCGTTTCTATTGTCACTTTTCACCAACGACGCTGGCACGCTGTTTGTAGGTTAACAATTCCAACGTGTCATTTAAGGACCTTGTCTTTCAAACAATCTTTTTGGTGAGTAGAAGTCTTCACTCGAATTGATATGAATAAGTTAAAAGCCGCTGTCTGTTGTGGTTTGATTCAACGCAGCCAACTTTCTTCTTTTGCCCGTGGCCATGTTACTTAGTGCTCGGGTTCCCGACATTGCAAAATGCCATTAACCCATATTGAAAATAATGTCCAATCACTCGAAGGCAAACATGTCACTCAACTGTTTTTTCCCCCCTTTGGCTGCCAAGTATCATATTTCCTTCTCTTTTTTTTAACCACATTTGTCATTTCTGCGCCATGCATGTTTGATTAGAAGCCGAGAAAAACACTTCTAATCGTGAAATATTTGTCACCAAGTGACACGCTGTTTAGTTTTTAACGACGACCGGCAGACGTTTGGGAGTTTTACTGCTTTTAAATCAGCGGTTTAATAGTTAAGCAACCGCGTCGCGTGTAGGATGTTTTTGGTGAATAATTGAACGACTATTATGACTGATGTGCTTGATAACGGACAAATAAGGGTTTCGCTCCAAGGAAATTGCTCAACGGCATTTTTCCACACATTTTGACAACGCTAAGTGGTTTTGTTGTATGTACACTGAAGAAAAGTTGAACAAACACTTTAGTTTTTGCTTCCGTTTTCTTTTTTTCATAAGCTTTACTCAAATGTCAGAGACTTATTTGCACCAAAACCATTTACTGCCCACCTTTTATTCCCCAGAAGCAAATATTTAGACACCCCTGCTTTACACAAAAGTTGTTTGTGTATGCACGAAAAAGTTGTAAAAAAAAACGGTAGTAAAAAATCAACATTTCTCATTTAGTTTTGCACATAACCAAACAGGGAATAAATTCTTCACCTTTCCGCCAAAAGAAAATGTCTATTTTTACATTGGCAAGACTCCTGCTTACATTTTAAAGTGTACTAAGCCAGGAAGAACTTTATACCACCGCGTTTCTATGTACGTAGAAGTCATTTTGTGTGTCGTGCTCCTCACTAAGCTTTATCTAAATTCAATATACTAAGCGTTCTAGTACTTTGAGGCCTTGTAAGCTGCTCCAAAAGTTGTTTCCATGGAACTTTCTGCCTTTTTTTTGGAGTCTTGTACAAAGTTGATTCGAATAAATAATACATAGGAGAGAAATGTCTGCGCTGTTTGTCTCGCTCCCAACAGGTGAACACGTGCGCAAATATAATGCGGGTGGGTCTCATGCCATTTGAATCCTCAAGGCGACCACGCCGAAAGTTCTGGTGCACTTAGGAACCTCCATTAGCGGCGTCGGGTGTACCATTAGTGTGTGAATGTGTCACACCTGCAGAGAGGGGATTAGAATCCTGACACCTATAAAGAAAATGCTTTTTCATCGACGCAACACACGCTAACTAGGCCTGTGCAGAGGTAAGTGGCAATCGGGGGGGTTGCTTTCGGATAGTTCTGTGTTGATGAGGATGTTTTTCCAAAACTTGCAGATGGAGTCCAGCCGTAAAGTGGCGGTGCACGCGTTGGTCTTGGTCCTGCTGCTTCAGGTGACTGTGGCCCAGCATTGGTCGTACGGCTGGTTGCCCGGTGGGAAGAGAAGCGTGGGGGAACTGGAGGCCACCATTAGGGTGAGTTTTCAAGTTTTTGTATTGATTCTCATTTAAAAAACGTTTTATATTTAGTTTTGATGGTTATCCTTTTCCATGAGATGGGCTGTCAATCAATTCAAGGTGCTCGATGTTGGCTGGGATAGGCTCCGGCACCCTTCCAACCCTTGAAAGGATAAGCAACTCATTTTTTTTGTTAAATAATTTAACAACAATTTTTCATAGAGCCAGAAGCTTTTAAAAAATGTTTTAAAAAGATAGATACTATTTCGTAATATACATTATTCTGATATTTTGTATTTTCACATTTTAAATATGTTCATTTTCCATACCGCTTATCCTAACAACAGCTATACATACTACTGACCTCAATATGTTGTCAGCCAATAGCGTGACTCTTACCTTGATTTTAATTCAATACTCTGACATTTTTTTTTAGCTTCCCCCCCCCAAAAAATGTCCATTTGTACAATTAATTCCATTTTTTTGTACTCCTAACTAAATTAGTTTTAATTTTCTAAATTCAATCCTCTTATTTGCCCTTTCTCCTCTAATATTTAACAAATGCTGCATCCTGAAATGAGACTTTCCCTTGAAATAATTCTTTGAAAGTGTTTGCCTTAAAAAAAACTTATATGTCATTTTATCCCCCTTTTTTTTTCTTTTTTGTCGACTCTATGTTCCGTTTTGAACCGTCTCCCTCATCTTCCTTCCACTTAGATGATGGGTACAGGGGGCGTGGTGTCTCTTCCCGAAGAGGCGAGTGCCCAAACCCATGAGAGACGTCGACCATACAATGTAGTAAGTGTTTATTATCCATAATTGATGGCGGATGTCTCCCTCAATTGTGCAATATTAATGTACGCCGCAGCTCGGCTGCGGCGGCGTGCTCCACGAGCAGCTGCGACAATATACAAAATGCTCAATTACCTTGTTTTTTTAAATGTCATTTTTCCCCGTCTCTTTTTTTTTGGGCTCCGTTAAATATATGCATGGCTTTTTTTCCCCCTCCGCCGACATTGACGGACGCTTTTGCAAATATGGCCCGTTTGAAGTGCTTACGACAAATTAAATGAAATATTAAAGAGATCTCGTTCCAATCTCTGCAGATGGATGATGATTCCCATCATTTTGAGCGAAAGAAAAGGTTCTCTTATAAATGAAAAAAGGGGGGAAAAGACAATTTACATGATTATCTACAGCAGCGGCGGATTCCCCCGAGGGCCCGGCATTTATTGCCGCAGTGTCATTGATAGGCATGTCTGTCTCATTCAAATCCATGTGAAATTGTAATAAACTCTTTTTTGAGACCTCATCAACTTACTTATTCAATTTGAGGCGCCCAAGCCGAGCCAGGCTGTCACCAGCTCGGTCCAGAGTTTGTAATAAAAGAAAGGGTCGGCGGGGCGGCCTGGAGGGGGTGGGGGGGCACCTTTGACACCCCCTTAAGTGGACAAAATTGCTTTTGTTTTGCTTTTTTTTTGTCAAGCAGCCGCGACCGACAAGCATGACGAAACCGTGACGGCGGCTGCTGATTAAGACAATTTATCACAAATCAATGACATCACTTCACGTGTTACACTTGGCCAAATTCCATTGTCATTGACACCAGCTGATCTCCGGGACAAAGTTAAAACATGCATGATGGAATGGAGAGAATGTATGCAAAAAAATAGGGGAAAAAAAAGAAAATGTAAAATTTACCAGGGTGAAACTTAACCTTAACCTTAACATAACCTCGATTTAATGGCATCTGTTAGTTGTTTTACCGGAAAAAAAAGTTCCTGATCGTCAGAAAAGGATTTTGAAATAGTCCTAGTTTCCTTTGTTTATTAGCATTTTCACGTTAAAGCTGATATAAGGAATATCATTTTTTTGTTAATGGTCTCAATTTAAGTTTGCTAAAAAACACTTTTTCTTCTCACTTATCTTGCAGATTTGTAATTCAATCCGATAATCCGATAAAGGTATGACTTTTCTCGTAACACTTCAACTTTTGGAGTACCCTCATATTATTTGACCAAAATCAAATGCTTTTTTTGATCAATTAGGACACTCATAACTTCTTTTTCTTTAATTTTTCTAACAAATGTATTCTGATGTGGCTGGCTCACATGATAACATAACATAAAATTGCGATATTCTATCATTATCGTATTCGCCGTAGCCACGAACGAAAAATGTTTAAATTAGTAATCCGGTCATAAAATGGCAGATGTTCAGTCAAAGTTACTGATTTAGTCAAATTGTGTGTTAAAATATAGCGTCCCCCGTTAAGGCTCATAATTGCTTATAGTGACCACCGGATGGCAGTCGAGCACTGTACGAAGCCACTTGAACTCACTTCCTCAAATTAATTCTTTTCTGTAATTTCATCGTAAAATACGAGGTTTGAACTTCCATCCATCTTTTAGAAATGCAGCGTAACTTGCGGCGGACGCTCCCGAATCCCCCTTTCCCCTCAACCGCTTCCCTCGTCCCCATCGAGCAAATTGCCGGGCTTCATTAAAAAGAAAAAAAAAACGTGGAATTTTCATACCAGGAAAGAAAACGTATCAGCGGGGGCACGCGTTTTAAAAAGAACTCATTTGGCGGCAAAACCCCCACAGACGGAGCCCCCGCGCTAATCGCCCGTACGCGAGGGGGCCGCCATTTATGAGGCACTCGCCTTGTCGTAATGCACACCAATCAACTAGCGGCGCCACTGGGAAAAGGTGAGCGTCGCGGAGGGGTAAAAAAAAAAAAAGAAGCCAATGGAATTAAGCCACGTTCCGTTCCAACAATGTGTTTCGCTCTTTCGTTACGTATTCGACCTGCCTTTGAAATTCAAGTCTGGCAATTTGCGTTCCAAAGAAACTTATTCGACAAAGTTACAACCCGATATGCGGGTTTTCAGCGAATTGCTAAAGCTAATTTGAAAAAAAAAAGAAATCAAAAGGTGTCACCATTGCAATTTAGAGCACGTAAGCGAGGTTAATTCTTGTTTACAGATAAGCCCGCCATTCTTTTCAAGGTTCGTTTTAATTGCACGTACCGACAGGACGCAAACAAAAAACCTGCCGCTATCTGTGTTTCCAAATTTGATTTAACCTCACTTTCTCCTTCGCCCCGGACCCCCCCCCTGGTGTATATTCACTTTGTTTACCTCAAATTAAACTTCATATTGTTTACAGCCTCCCGGTCCCTGAACATTTTATAGCGTTTTAGGCCCCCGTTTTCTTTATTTATTTTTTCTAATGATTGTAGTGTTGGGATTCATTTGAATGTTCCCCTCATCTGCATGAAAATTATATAATTAACTTTTGATTAACCAGCTCAGTTGAGTCCCCCCAACACCCCCCCAGCCCCCCTTTCCAAAGCACACTGGTGAATACTACCCAGTGCATTTTAATGACTGTTTTCCAATTGAGCGAGCGACCTTTTTCATCAAAGAGCTACAACTGGGGCCAAAAGACGGTGGCAGGGAATAATCGCGGCCAAGACAATGGCGGGCGAGCATGTCATCCTTAAATATAACAACAAAGCGCGTAGTGGCGGCGGCGGCGGCGAGCCAAAAGTTGCGGGCTCGCCCCCATTGTTTCCCCCACGCCGAGGTCACGTCCACTGGCGTGCGGCGATGGCAAAGGGACCGGGAAGTCGAGAATGGCCCATTGTTGCGTGTCCTTGCTCGATGGAAATTCTGTGAGGCGTTTGTTTTTTTTTTTTTCACCTTGAAAGTTAGGATTTTGGTTTTGTTCCAAATCACATTTTTGATAAAGATGAATTTTTGCTTTGCAATGCTATCTTTAGAAATACGTTTTTTTTTCTTGACTTAGGTCATTTAGGTTTTAAGAGGTACTTTTTTCCTTCCATATTGCTGCTTTATGAAGTTAAGGAGTTTGAAAACATAAGTAGTATTTTTCGGAGTATAAGTCGCACCAACCAGATAAAACACAAGGAAGAGAGAGAAAATGTAGTATAAGTAGCATTTATGGGAGGGCAGCTTTTTATTTTATCAGAAACCAAGAAAAAAAACATATGTTAAAGTATCAATAGTAAGATGGAAACAAATAACATAATATTTAATTTTTTAAGTTAAGGAGTTTGAAAACACAAGTCGTATTTTTCGGAGTATAAGTCGCACCAGCCAGATAAAAAACAAAAGAGGAAAAAAATATGTACATTAGTATAAGTAGCATTTATGAGGGGGCAGCTTTTTATTTTATCAGAAACCAAGAAAAAAAACATACGTTAAAGTACCAATAGTAAGATGGAAACAAATAACATAACATTTTTTCACTTAACTATAACCTGAAAAAGTCAAATGGATGCCAAAATATAATCTAAATTCAAAGTCCATTTTACCTGCAACATAATATTTGTAAAATCAACGGTTTTCTTCCTTACGTCTAAAGATATTATACAGGCAACCAAATTGCATGATGACAGTAAGCAAATACTAATGTACCCAAACATCAAATAATAACAAATATGTCCCTTTCATATCCAATATTACGACTTGATTTTTGTGATTTATGCGCCTTTCGAGACGCAGGGCCAACCCAGGCCACATTAGACCGTCCGTCAATCAACGCGGCATCCTCTCATCTGCATAATCTACTTTCAAACGGGTCATATCGCAAAGTTATATTGAAGTGCGCCTCGTAATAAAGTCATTTTTCCAGGTGCTTGTTGTGGCTCCTGTTACCAACGGAATGATAATTTTCCCCTGGAGGGCCGGCGCCCGCCGCATATCAATGGCGGCCGAGCGTGGCTCCTACTCCGTTCCCGCAGGCTACGGAGATGGTGGAAGGCAAAGTCATCTTCAGAGAGCCTTTAAAATGTCGGGGAGGTCTTGGGGAAGGTGTTACTGTACATCTTGGAAGGACTTGTTGTTAGTGGTGGAATTTGAATGAACTGGAAGAAGTACTACTACTAAATCTCAACTCATATTTTTTTTTTATCTCATAATTTGGCCACTGTGTTTGCTACCACGTGGTGTCACTCTTGAGCTTTTCATGCCAACTGCCTGCCTCCTCATCCATTCCATCACTTGCAGGAAGCAAACATGATGGAAGCCCCTCCATCGCCTCCCCTTGCCAAATCTAACAAAGACTTCCATACATCACCTAAAGAGTCAGACTGCAGTTAGTGGATTGTATTTTGGTACAGTTTGGTGATGGTAAAAAGCCCCATCAAGTATTTGAGTGAAGTTTTTCAGCGTAGTGTAGTGTACAGTAGGCCTGGTTGATTTTTCTTCTTCTTTTTAGTGCTGGTAGGGAAGCTTCCTGTTGTGCACGGCTTTGATCGGAAAAAGAACAGCGTTAAGGCGAAGGGGAAAGGAGGAGGCATGAAATATGAATGAATACAGCTGTGTTTTGATGGCAGTGTCTCAAAAGTTATGCAGGAAGAGAGCTCGCTAAAGGGCCCGGAAGTGTGTTTGTGTTGTGGAAACGGGCTTTTCTTCTCCTTCTCGTTGTCACGCATGCAGTTTGTTAGCAAAGAGAGAGTGAGAGAGTCGTCCTCATCTCGGAATAATGTCGTCGTTTCTTTCCGTTTGGTCTTTTGAACGAGGCGTGAGTATGCGAGGATGTGTGCGTTATTTTTTCCCAGACAAAGGAAGACGACGTTCTTCGGCTTTCGTCGGTGGCGGCGGAGGCTTTGTCGTCGGTTAAGTCTACCGGCGCGTCGCCTTCGGGGAGCCAGAGCTCGTTTTTGAAGTCGGAACTCGGTACTGTGGTGCAAAACTCCCATTGGGGTTGAGGGAAACTAACAGAAAAGGCACAAATCTGACAATTTTTTAGTCATTAACTCATTAGCCGCAATTGACGGCAATAGGCAATACATTGGGAAGATGGTTCCAATTGATTGGCTGTCTTTTAGCATCATTGAATGAAGTGAGTTCAAAACTACTGTACGGATTTTACTGCAAGATTCAATAAGCTAAAAAAATGAGTTGGAACAAACTGCAATAGAAAGTTGATATGGTGTCATAAAACCTTGAGGGAAATCAGCGGCACCTGCGCCGATCTGACAATTGCAGAGTGGAGTTATGCTTTAATAAACAAAGAAAACAAAAAGATCACAATATATTAGATTCGGTATTAATTTTATATTAAAAGGAAGCTTCCTTCACAGCACGCATCTAATTAGGAATCATTTAAAGATCCCTTGCTTTTTGCTCCTTTATTGAACAAAAGCGATAATCATAATAATAAAAAAAAACATTTTACGATTGATAAATCACAAACAATTTCAATATAAGCAAAAGCCTCTGTCTGCCCGTTAAAGGCCACCAAGATAAAATTGATTGAACTCCTCAAGCCTTTTTGACAATAATGCTGAAATTAGCCCGTTTAGCACCCGGCCTGATACATTTTAAGCATAAACAGCAAAATCCTTACAGCTAAAACCCGAATAAAATGAGGGCCAGCATCCACCTACACAAAAGTAGCAGCCTTGGTTTAAAATGAGATCTTGTCTTAGGCTTTTTTTAATAAACAAAGACAATTAAAAAAAGCTCATAAAAGTAGAAATATTAAGATGAAGGTTCCTTCACAGCGCTACCGTCTTATTAAGAATCATTTAAAGACCCTCTCCGGTCACTTCCGAGCATATTAACTAGCACGCCGGCTTTGATTCGCAGCGAGCGGCGCGCTTGTGAACATTATTAGCCTGGCTAATGGGCGTCTTGGCCCGACGCGATGGTCCACCTCTGCTGGGAGGGCGGCCTCAGATCCTGTCAGAGAGGGGTCGAAGCAAGCCAACTGTAATCTTCAGGGTCCTCCACTCCCACCGACCTCCATCTAACGACCGACCCTCCCTCTCCGTCTTCGGCCCACCCCGTTTCCGCCACCCCTCGCGCGACACAACCCGACGCGATCCACGTTTGAGGATGGTCCGGCCGTCCGCGGCGTGATAGCGTGCCTCGTCCTCACCCAAATGGCAATTAGCAGTGTCGGTTCGGCCTCGCCGACGGCGAGCGGCAAGCAATTAGCCACAATAACAATAATGTGTTGTTAGTGGAACAAAGACGCTAAAACAGACTGGCGTGGCGATGGGTAGCAGGGTGCAAATGGTAGGGGAGCGGGACATTTGAACAGATAGGAGACGGAATCCGGAAAATGATCAAATAAGCAAAGAATGACACCCCCCTAATTACCCGACACTTTCATGTGACAACCAACGGCGTGAGTTTTGGATTCAAGTCAACTCCAGTCAGTGGTCTTTGGGCCTCACACTGAGGTCAGCGCTTTTATTTCCTTAAAGATGAATCAAAAGAGTGCAAGAAGATGGTCATGTGGCGTGCACGCCAACATTTATTCCGCAACTTGATTAGACACACAAATGTTTGGTCATTGTGAAATGCGCCCCTTTTTGTCTAAGCGTGTTTAACTGGAATTTCGAAGGGCATGAAAGTCCAAAGTTGGCTCGCTGTGGTTTGATGTGGTTCTTTTTTTCACAAGTCTCGCAAGCGTCCCAACGTTTGACAACAAACTTACACATGCAAACATTGTTCAATCGTTGGACAAAACGTTCTGGGTGGGTGAAGACGGTGAAATGTGGACGTAAGAAATCAAGGTAGTACTCCAGAGTACTGCACTTGAAGCTGCCTTAGTGCTAGATTCCCTCCAACTTTCCACTTCTGTCATATTCTTACAATATCATAAATCTATGCAATTTTCCGTAATGACTGCTTAAGGGATTTATCTGCTCACTGTGATTGTCCTGTCCTTGTCACGCAGCCTTTCCAGTCGTACAATATGTCCAACTCCTACCTAATGTCATTGTTGATTTTTACCGCCATTAGGCCGTTACTTTATTCCTTTCTCTTCTTTTGTCCTCTTTGGAACGATCTTCTGTCAGACGGCATTTCTAAAAATGCCCTGACATCTAAAGGCAAACAGATCCGCCATACTAATCCTTCTAACGGTATGTGTCCTATTTACGGTTTTACTGTGTCAACATGACTGCTGTGAAAAAGGCCATTAAAACAACAAAGCCTTGGGTGGCCCATGAAAATGAATATGTGTAATATGTTGCTTCCAAACACATGCGACTGATTTGAACCCCTTCATTCAACGCTCTCATGTAACATTTGGATACCGAGGAACTATTTTCAACTCATCTCGTTAACAAAACAGAGTTTAGACTCTACATATTTTGGCTAACAAACTATATCCAAACTATATAATTTATACCATGCCTATTTTTCATCTCTCACTCTACTTATGTAGTTATTTTTCAACTTTTTAGCGCAAACTACGAAACTGTAATACAGATTTAACGACAGTGAGTTTACCGTGTTTCTCGAAAATGATAATAAAATGTATTATTAATCTTATGTTGTTGTTTTTTTGTTTTTTTTAGGAGCAATGGAAAGGTCTCCCCAAAGTACAAGGCAACCCACAGCAGGCCAAACACGAGCAAGAACTTTTCAAGTCAAGGTGGTGAGTTGAGATACAGTCGGGAGAACATGTATCTGACGGTTTTTTGGTTCTGTACAGAAAAAAAAACACAACATTCCTCCAGTCTCACATGCAGAGGTTTACACAGGATAGTTTGTTGGGTGTTGGGAAAAAAAAAAGAAAAAAAACCCAGCAAGCCAATGTCCCCAGAGCAGTAGCCGACTTCACCTTGGCGGAGTAATGCTGTGATATTCTGTTTATTCTTCACTCACTTCATTTTACTCAGAGGAAATCCTCTGGAGATGGCTTATCTTGGAGCTGGAACAGGTGCACTCTAATTTACTCCTATTGCTTGGGGAGCCCAGGGGCCCCTGTAGAGAAGAAAGTAGCGATGTAGCACACTCCAACTGTAGAGCGCAAACTGCCAGAGAAAGAGCATTTAATCGAAAAGAAAAGAAAAACACAAGAGTTTTTTTTGCCAGTTTGGACGCCAGGAAAAAAAAGCGGATATTTCTTATTGGAGGGAAAAGGGCTGTGGTTGAGTTTGACTTTGATTGGTTCTCGGTTGTTTGCTTTGCTTGGAAGGCGTGTGCTGGTCTACACTTGACAAAGCAGCAGATGACGCTTGTTGTAATAGCGTCGTGTAACCAAATACCTCTCCAAAATTTTGGAAGCGCAAACCATGTGTCAAACGTTAACCCAAAGTGTACGGTTTGGAATTGGAACAGGGTTTTTAAAAAAAGCACAATTTGGAATGCATAGCAAAGTTTTAACTTGTTGGCTGGATGCTCTTTATATATATATATATATATATATATATATATATATATATATATATATATATATAGTATATATATATGTATATGAATATATATATGTATATATATATATATATGTATATATATATATATATATGTATATGTACATATATATACATAGATACATATACGTATATATATATATATGTATGTGTATGTATACTAATACTTTTTCACTTTTTATAGTAGTTATGACTCTTCATATTGACATTACACTTTGTAATACTAATATTTTTTTAAATAATAGAAATATTGGGATGTAGACTATCAAAATTTCTTAACTTTTTCACGGTTCATTTTTTTATTTTTGTTTTATTTATTTATTTATTTTACATCACCATTTATTATCCATTTTTCCAACTGTCCGCCAATTCCAGTTTTTTTTTTCGTCATACATATTACAAGTTTAGTCTTACAAGATTATCGATCTTTGGGGCCTTTTAACATTACATTGGATTTCTCCTCCCCAAATCTTTTCTCTAGTTACTTTATGACAACATTTTTCTTGTACTAATATAACTTTGTTGTTATCTAGCAACATTGCCGTGTTGTATCCTGGTGACTTTATTTGATTGTTTTTAGTGTTCTGCCTTGTTCCTGCACTTTCTCCAGCTTTCAACTCTGAATTTACTCCCCAATTCCTTTTCTTGGTAGAACTACGTTGTTTTGTGTGTGTGTGTGTGTGTGTGTGTTTTTTTGAAGAGTGGAGCTTGCTATGTTATTTGTTCGCTATATTATAAGTCTGAATTCAGTCGGTATTTTTGTTTTGTGTTGTTGCTCCCAGGGGAGTTACGCAATCAAAGCAGATGCCTGGAGCGGTCTAGAAAAGCGCCCCTTGTGAATAAGAGAAAATCTTGTACGCAGCAAAAAAAAAAGAAAAAAATTTCACGTGCGTGTGTGTATTGTGTTACAGGAAGGCGGGGCATGACAACAAAGCAAATATATGGCATTGTTCTCCCAACGCTGCACCTTTTTGAAAAGACAATACGAGGCATGTGTCACGCTGCTTGACTGCATTCTCCGAGGCGGGAAAGGAAAGCACCTTTTTGCACTTTTGACTGACACCGTGACTCGTATTCATGTATGCAAAGTGACAATTTCACGTGGCATTAACACACAAGCGTGAACAAAGACGCAGAAAAACGCTGTCAACATGGTAGCGCACAGCGTGGAAAGGTCGTGTGTTGTTTTTTTTGTGTAGTGTTAAAACACACTACACAAAAAAATCATATTTTTGAGAGGCGACCTTTGGTGGTGAAGCACATTGGAAGATTTGTGTTGCTGCTCTTTTGTGTTTTAAGTCAAAGCTGTTTGAAGGTATATCAGATGTTTCAGGGTGGCTTGGTTGAACACTTTGTTCTTTTCGTTTAGTGCGTTGCCATGAGATACTGGAAGGTTTTTAAAATACAGGGTTTCAATCAGACGTTTTGTTTTTGCTTTGATTTGATTTGTGAACGCAGACTTGGATACAAGAACAGTGTCCATAGCCTGTCAAATCAACAACATAATTCCAAGTTGTGTAGTTCATGAGGTATAAGATGAAGAAAGTCAGTTTCACTTAACATTAACTAACAATGGAAAAAAACATTCTCATCATTTCGATGAAATACATGAGAATATCTCTAAAAAGGCTCATCTTTTCAAATTTTCCTCATCTAGTTGCTATTTTAACATCTTCTTCTGTTTCCCTACATAACTTTAAAACCTAGTGCCTGCTGGTGGACAAAGTGTGCACCCCAGAAAACGCCAAGTACGTGAGTTATTAAAAAAAATCTTATGTTTAATCGTGTTAGGAATCTGACCTTCTATTGCACCTTTTCCTCCGTAAAATAATGCATCGCCTTTTGCTTATAATGAGCGACTGTGTGTTTTTTAATCACCTTATTTAACGTCTGACATGGTTTGCGGCCAGATGATTGTATATGCTTGAGGGACTTTTTGGACTTGTTGTCAAGTATAGAGAGCATTTGAGCCAATCAATAGCTGTCCGTCCTGTGGCACGCTCATACGCGGCCATTAGGAAAGGAGCCTGCTTAAAGCAAGCTCAGCCAATACCATTAGCCCTAGCCTTAGGGCAGCTCCGTGCCTTAGTCAGGGGTAGGCACCTGCCCCCGTGGCCCCCTCCCCTTCGCCCCACCTCACCCCCCTTAACCCTAACCCCCCACCATTAAGAGCCTCCCGTGAGACTTCATTTGGACACATCGGCCAAAGAGCACTTCTTTATTCCCTCTCTTTTCTTTCCCCGGCTCCACCAAAAATCAATACGTGGCCCCCCTCCCCTCTTTTTTTCTCTTATTTTCACAATTTTGCCTCCATATTATTCTCTGATATGCCAAAAAAAAATCACACACCAAGCTATCTTTTTTTTTTTAACTCCTGTGTGTGTCTTTTCATCTGCAATTTCCTGCTCCTAATGTTTGCACCCCTCACAGGGAAGAGAATGCAGGAATAATTAAATTACATTAGTTTAGCAAAGGGGCCGGAAAATTGTCAGGTATAGCTATGGAAATGTGCCGGGAATTTTCCGTGGGGAAATTTGGGGATTTGCAATTAGACACACGAATGTGTGATCATTTTGTCTTTCTATAAATAACGATACTCTATATTTTTTTTGTCCAAATTATGAGATATTCCATGTTAATTTCATTATTAGTTTGTTTTTCAGTGGTTTACTGCATAGGTAAAAAAATGTTCAACCAAAACTGTATTTTTCATGCTTTTTAGTTTAGTTTAGTTAGAAAGGTGTCACTTACAGGATTAAAGCTACATTAAAATTAAGACCTTTATGATAATAGGATGGTTGAATAAACTTTTACAGCAACACATCATATATGAATTTATATTGTTATATTATTGCATGTGGTCCTCATTTTGTTTAGTATTGTTTTCTTTCATTAGCCTTCGTTCTTATCTGATTAGAATTCAGACTGATCGTGTAAACAATATGACTTTGTTTTAAAAAAAATGAGTCAAACCATACATCTACACAACACTGCGTTATTGTTTGAATAGATAGATGAGTTTTATTATGAAAGTTAGAAATATTGACTGAAAGAAAGACGTCCATCTTTCATCCCCACTCCAAAATAAGCTTAAAGGACGCCAAGTGGATGTCGGAACATAAGCTAATTTCACATTGCTGCTGTCTGCTGTTACATTGCTGTCCATTCCCATAATTCCCAGTGCAAACTATCAGGTTTGCGCAAGTCGACTCACGGTGATATCTACCACATGTCCCACGGTGTGCCGTGGCGGGGGTCACTCTGCTCTGGTTTTGACCCCGTGTTATTTTTTATTAATTCTCCTTTCCCCCGCCGCTTGCAGGCGGTCCAGCGTGTAAGTCATTTGTTTTTGACACTCAATGAGGGAGACATCAGCGCTGAAATATCTGGCCAGTAATGAGTGCACTTCCTGCTCTGACCGTGTCATAACGCAGGGGCCCTGGAGACCCTCCAGAGCGGGAGAGCGCGGCCGCCGCGTAATGGCTCTCGGCCGATTCCCCTTTTATTGCCGGCTCATATGACTTCACGTAAAGTTTCCCAACGATTCATTTCCTTACTTTCTTTCCATTATAGCAATTATTGCGAGTGTGGTACCACTAGTGGCAAAAGAGAGAATTGCGCCTATAGTTCAGTTGTATTTCACTTTTTTTTTAAGAATTAGTTTATTTTTTATGTTGAGCGCAGTCATCAAACTGGCTGAGAAATATATGAATATTTTGATTTATTTTTGTACCTTATGTGCAAGACATTTTCCCTGTAATTCTTCTATTTTCTCATATTGAATCACAGTTTTAATGCTCAAACTAAAACTAATTTTACGAATAAAACTTTCAATGAAATGCTTTTATTTGCCCACTAGTGGAAGTAGAAGTAGTAGTCATGGAAAAGGAATAATAACACTAGTATGGTTACTTTCTGATTAGTAATAGCATGGTTACTTTCTGATGATGATTGAATGAATAAAAATAATCGCAGTACCAGTATTTGTCATTAAAGTTATTTTACTAGGAGATGTTGTTGCGGGCAGAGGAAAAGTACAATTGCTAGTAAAAGTAGTGACAGTTAGAGTATCGTAATTAATTGTTGTCATGGTACTCGGATGATTCGCCTAAAGACGTTTCGCCAACGGACGTTTCGCCGTCGGCGAAACGTCTTTAGGCGAATCATCCGGTCACGATTGTCATAATTGTAATTTTAGCAGCAGTGGCAATAAAAGGAGTTGCAGTAATTTATATCCATAAGTAACAATACTATGGATCATGGTTGAAGGTGGAGGTTGGTAAGAAGCTGAAGAAGCTTTGTGTTCTGGCACGGCACAATCGGGATGCGCCGTCGGCCCGAATGCGGCTGCGGCCGTTTTCTCCTTCCGATAATAACAGTGAAGAGTGATAGCCGGTTCCACAGCGCTGGCCATTTCTGCGGCCGCTTTTATCGATCGGGGGCCCTAATGAGCAGCCGCCGAGCTGCGGCTAATGGTGTTGTGTCTGGTGCCCGTGGTAAACGCCCACGTTGAGATTAGCCTTCCCAAGAGATGGGGGGGCGGGGGGACTTTTGCCAGCCACGAGCCCTCGGGGTGCGAGCGACACACTTCAGGGGTCAAGGTAAATATCAAAAGAACAGGAGGGCCTTTTCCCACTGCGTAAACATGGGTCAAGTCGGCAGGCGTCTCCTTTACTTTTGACCATTCGAAGTACTGCTAATGATAATGAGGAAGGGAATGGACTCCAACGATTGGCCGATTTGCACCAGTGTATTGTGCACTTTGTGTCTTTGTATAATTGTTGTCGTTGTAAAGGGTCGTCAGTGAAACGGAGACTTCGGCAAACTGCTTGAGGGCTAACAAGAGACCCCGATTGACAGACTGCTAATGGCTTATTTGACTTCAGAGATGGCCCTGGCACAAACACGGCCGCCCCTCGCCGTACCCTCGGCGGCCATCGGCGGCGGCTCGGCACGGACGCTCGCCGGCGACATCCGACGACTTCAGCAGATTCTCCCACGTAAGTGCACACCAGGCGCCCGGCGTGCCGGTCTTCGAGAGAAGATGCTCATGGTGACGTGGGGAGCCGTTGGTTGTCTCCATAAAAGCCACAAACCTGCTGTCGGGATGGGGCGGGGGTGTTTTGACAATTAAAAACAACCCATACTAAGATACTGCATCTTAATGACCTTAAGACTGCAAGTTTTACATTGATTGCCCATCTTCTACCTATTGTGCAGTTGCGAACCCAACTTTCCAAATGCTCAAGATATTATCCATCTTTTGGCCAAAATGTTTCTCTGACATACAGCCAAAATAAAAAAATATGATTAGGATACTGCAGGCTCTTAATTGCAGGCAATGTGGCTGAATCATGCAGGCAGCCAATGGAACCTTTTCAAACGAATGCAAACAAAAAACTTGGATTCCATTCCATCTGAATTATGAATATATTTTAATTTACCAACATATGCTTTTTAATGTAAACAGGCTTTTCTCATGCCAACATTTCACTTTTTATAGTAATCGATGTTCAATTGTACAAAAGGGTTTCGAAACACTACTTAGTATAACTTCAACTCCTTAATTCATGGAGGCTGATTTTCTTGGAACCAGAGTTGTGTGTACATCCTGGATTGGTGTATTCTGGTGACATCCAGCTCGCATTGACAAACTAGTCCACTGTATTTGTCCAATATGTGATGTCACTGTACTCCCCTATGCAGATATTTAATGCGCATTAAATTCATGTCCACCATTGGAAAAAACTAGAAACCCCAGAGTAGATATTAATTTCCGATTAGTTTACGACGTCAATCCTGAATTGACCATATCCAATCTCTACCCTCTAGCTGGCAAAAATGTGCACCGATCCACTTCTTCCTCCGTGTCAAGATGTCAATGTCAAAATACAAACGCTTGAGGCACCGCGTGCATATTATAAAAAAATTCTAGTTCAACCCCAGAAACTTTTAGTTCTAAAGTCATATTTCCGCACGCTTAAGCACACCCCACGTCATTATAGTAAAACATCCTTTCAATTCCTTCCGTCATGGCGCCTCTCCCAATCATACCCCCCCCCCCCCCCCAAAAAAAAGACAATCGCCAAGAAAATCCACCCTAAGACTCACTGGCCACTTTCTGAGCGGCTTTGACGGGCTGCATTCTAATGAAGCGCGTTTGCAGTCACACTCGCGTGTCCTGGCAAACGGTGAGCATGTAAAACAGAAGTGTCAATTATTCAAGGCGGGCAGGAGGGTGTACGGAGTGACACGGGAGGGTGGACAGGGGCCGAATAAGCCTCGGGCACACCGAAGCTGGCTCTTTGATGCCAGTGTGTGGGCCTACACGGAGCGCCGGGTAATCTGCAGTCGAAAGCGAGCACTCCTCGTCTTCCTTTATGTCTCGGCCCGCTATCACACTCTCACACACACACACATAAGCGGCATGTACGCATGCATACACACCCAAGTGTGCAATGACATGAAAGCGGGCCTCCTTTGTTCATTAAGCAAACCGGAGCCGGCAGCACATGTTACAGATAATAAAGTTGTGAGTGGCTGATTTTGGCGGCCGCATTGTCACGCCGCCGACATTACTCATTTATACAACGAACACTAAAAGTTCTCCCCTCCCGAGCCCCGTACAATAGCAAGCTTAATTACATTAAGTTTGGTGAGGGGTGGGGTTGGCAGCCCAGTTAATGGATGACATTTTTGCTACATGGCGAGCGCTCCTTCTAATAACAATGGGAAACCAAATAAGAGCGAATTAATATGCAAAGCAGAGGCCAATGAACTTAATTGTCAAGTTGCTTTTATCAACCTGTCAAAGGGTTGACAATTAAAACAGGCCCTGTTGAAACTTTAATGAGCAGCAAGTAGCAGACGAGGGCGGACGAGGGAACAAAAAGACGCCGGCTTCAGCCGTCATGAAAGACACTACACGACAACTGGCCATTATTATTTCCTTTCAGGGATGAAACTATGCAAATCGCATGATGCATTTTTAAATAACGAGTCAATGAGTGATATTTAATTTATCGCCTATACTCTTAGAATGAATATTTCATGCTGTTTTTAAGTTGACGAATTCATTAGGTAATTTGGCAGGCGCCACGAGCTGTTTTGGTTCGCGCCTGCGCGCTGGGAAATTAGAAGTGAACATTTAGGGACAAAGTTTAGGAGGACTTTTAAGGATAATTCAAAATCAATGACCATGCCAGCTGGTGAACTCGAAAGTGACTTAAAAACCTAAATTTGAAAAGCCCTCGTTCATGAGGTCAACATTTGCGTGACCCGACGTTTGGTCGCCGGACTTTTGGTCGCGGACGTTTGGTCGCCCGGACCCAAACAATAAGGGAATTTAAGCAACGATTTAAATGGTCATTATCAATAACCTTCAGGGCGACCAAACGTCCGGCGACCAAACTGGCCGAGTACCAACATTTGCTACCAGGTAATGTAGCAATCAAGAATAAAAATGACCTCTTTTGCATTTTCTCTAGATGAAAAACATGATCAGATCAGAAAATGTCAGAATTAAGAGGACCTGTTGTGATAAAAACTTTTACTTGGGCAACAGTTTCAAGTGCTAAAAAGTTGTGCAGCTTACTTTCATGAGTTCTATTTCTTTTGCTGCTCTTTTACCAAAAGCATCCTCATCCTGGGTTTCACCTTCCACTTTTAGATTGGTTCCAAACTTTTCAAGTTCCAAAAAGAAAACAGTTGTCTGTACAAAAAGAGTCGCACTCTTTTCTGTTTTCAGCTGAAAGCGCGTAAACAGCCCCAAAGAGTCTGTCAAGTTGAACAGCCTGCGCCATGTTTGCGCCTTAGGAAGGAAGCATTCTGGAGTTATTTTTCCCTCCCCAACATTGACATGGGCATGTCTCAGCTCCTGAAGGAACTGGGGTGGGCTGGGGAAGTGCTGACTCACTCCCAGCGAGCTGGTTGTTGTTCTCCCTTACAGATGTGACCGTTAATAGGCCCGCATCCATAATCATTAGTGTGTCTCAGTGCACAGGTACCCGATGGGCCCCGTGCGTCTGCCATTTGGTCTCGGTTCACCGTGCCCGCCTGCAGATGTGAGATGCACACGCACCTGCTCGGGTAGGTGGCAGGAGGATTGTGGGATTGTGTACGTGTGTGTGTGTGTTGGGTGGGCTCTGGAACGGACCGCCGCCATCCGTCACAGCTCGCGCCGCGGCCGCTCTGTCGGAACAAGGCCTCGGTTCCGCTCGGGCGCCCCTCGGACTGGTAGGTCAGCGGCCGTCTCTGGTGATGAATCATATCCTCCTGTCCCTTCACGCCACGGCGAGCCTCCCCGCAAAAACTCTTCGCGCTTGGCCGCCAAGAGTGGGGCGAAGAGGTGAGGACGCCACCTTAAGGAAAGACCCCGAATAATGATCTCCACGGGTGGCTCTCTGGCGGGCATCGGGCCACGCTTCACACTACATTTGTTGACGTGGGCATGCATGTGCACGTCGCACGCCAGCCCGCCTCCCGTCATGTCCTAATGAGGCCAGCTGGCTCCGAGCGAGGACCAAACCAAACGGAAGAGACGACGGCGGCGCAGTGGTCCTGGCTCGGCCCAACCTTGTCTTGGAGGAGGAGCATGCGCAGCTGAGCACGCATCCACGTGAGTTAGCCGGGTAGATTCGGAAATGTGTTTGTTAAAAATAAAAAGTTCTGTTGGGGCGAACCCGCAAAACGCTTCAGGACAGCAAAAAGCAGAGATATGCCTGCAGGCACAGTACGGGAAATTCACTCTATATATGGAAACACAATATTACAACATTTTATGCTCGCTACAATAACACATGAAATCGATACATATCAAAATGCGGCATAGTGAAGTTCTGTGAAGTTCTATTCACCTGAGTAAACTATTGATAGAATTAGGATAATGTTATCTGTTATTATGTAAGAGCAGAAAACATTTTTTAGATTCTGTTAAATAAAGAAGTAGGATAACATTTATTATATCAAATTATTTATTCTGGTTTCTGTACACGTTCCAGCTTTTGAAAGAGAAGAAAAAAACAGCAAAAAATTACAATGTCATCAACTTTGACTGGACTATCATTACAAAAACTTCATCAATGGTTCAGATAAGCACAAAAAAATGAGTTAAATCCAAATTTAAAGTCTGTAAATTAACCAATAGTCTGTCAGTTTCACAAAATGCAGAAAAATCTTGCTCTCACTGCGTCTACAAGAGGAGGATGCTTCACAAAAGCAAAAAGGAGGAGCAATGCCCACAGGCGCAGTCCAGGGAATACAATATATGGAAACAATATTACACATTACTACAGTAACTACAATAAAAATAATATAAAAAAATAAAAACAAAACGGATGAAAAAGCCCGCGCTCCAAAACAATACACTTCAATTGCCATATTTCCAATTTATCCCCCATTATCTCTGAGCATCTGTTTTTATTGTTATGATCAGGAAGATCATGCTGCAGTTAATTCCGCCGCAGAGCAATTAGAGCCATTTCGCATTATTAACAAGCATTATTGTTGATAAGGGCCAAAGTGGTCTGTGGAGAACAGCGCCTTGTCCAGCCTGTTACTTGGCATCCGCTAATGTCCATGTGGGTGAGTAATTCCGCATCTCCTTGACAACTAACAATATTAAGGCCGCTATTAGCAACACCAGTTCATGCTGCTTATCATTTGTACATGCAAATGATGTGCGGGAGCGCACCAACGTGTGCATGCATTAGCACGCGCACACACATAATGAGATCACACATGCATAAAAGTACGTGTATATCAAGATCAATTTATGCAAAGATGAATATAAACAATACACAATCCCCCCTTCTCCTCCTCCTCCCATTCATCCAATCAGGACTTTAATAAAGCATCCCAAACATGTTTTTTTTTCTCCCTGTGCCCAGGAAGAGAGGCCAGACCAGGGGGAGCACCTTAACAGGTAGCCCCCGGGTGCTTAGCAGCGTCGGGCAAACCGGGGGGGGAGGAGAGTGGTTCTGGGAAACTCTGCCTGCTCTCTGTCCACTGATTATGAAGCAGGTCCCAGACGGGTGCCTTGAGGAACCCCCCGGGCAACTCACAGCCTCCCTCTCCTCTGTTACAGGATCTGTCACAGGGGGATTCCGAGTGAAGTGTGAAGAGGGGCGCGTGCTGGTGTGTGTATGCATGTGTGTGTGTGTGGGTGGAAGTGATGCTGAGAATTCCAAATAGGTACGCACTCATTTCTCTCATTTGTTGTCTCTTTGTTTAGTTTTGTTGCAGTGACAACACTTGATGGGTGAAAGACTCCGCTCGTGGTCGGCTTTTGGCTCATTTGACATGCAAGGCCATGTACATGCGCGAACGTGTACACACACTCAGACACACACACTCACGCACACACAGTTCTCCAGTGTGAGGTCAGGCAAACATTCACAACAGGCTTCACTGCACATTGTAGCCAATCAGGATCCCACAGAAAGTCACATCCAGGCACAGTTCCAACCTGAATGGCACTCAGTTGAAATATCTGCAGAGGGCAAACATTAACCATACATTTTGTAACGTGCGAGGTTATACCTCACGCAATTCGCGTGCTTCCAGGAGTTTATCCCAGAGGACTATGAGCAGGAGGTGGGATACACCCTGAACTGGTTAGCAGCCAACCCCACAGCCTATAGAGCAGGGGTCTCAAACATGCGGCCCGCGGGCCAACTGCGGCCCGCGGGACGATAATTTGCGGCCCCCGTCTTAATATGAAAGATCAAATTTTTTTTTTTTTTAATTTTTTTTTTTTTTTTTTTTTTTTTAATTTTTTTTTTTTTTTTGGGTGGGCGGGACATCGGCCGGGCTGTCCAGTGCCTCGCTCACTCACTCATTCATTCCTCCAATCAGCTGGGCGGAGGAGAAGCCGTGAGGCCGATCACTCCGCTCGGCGCGCACACTCCTCCGCTGCTCTCAGCATAGAACTGAATGAGGCGCTATGATCCGTGATCCAGCCTGTGTCAGTGTCTGTAGCCATCTCCGCGATTGAAACGGAGAGCGAAAGTGCACATGCGCCACAAACCCGCGAGACTGAATGTGAAAGATCAACCCGAGACTCATTCCAAGTGGAAAAACATATTACAGAGCCCCAGAGATGTCTCTTTCAAAGCCTGCGGTGAAGAGAAAGGTCGGTGATGAGCACAGACAGTTTCAAGAAAAGTGGGGAGTGCAATATTTCTTTGTTGAACACAGGGGCACCCCGACGTGTCTCATTTACACTGAAAAAGTTGCGGTGCACAAGGAATACAATTTGAAACGTAATTGTACTACGAGACATGCTGTGGAGTACGAAAAATACCAGGGAGATGAGAGAGCCAACCAGGTTGCCAGTCTTAAAACACGTCTTCTGAGGCAACAGGATCTCTTCAAGAAGGCTACCAAAGACAGTAATGCAGCAGTCAAAGCTAGCTACGCCGTTTGTGAGTTGATTGATCCTGTGCTAAGTGATCCCAAATGGCTCATGGACTTGGCTTTTCTTGTTGATATCACACATGAGCTTAATGTACTGAACAAGAAGCTACAAGGCCAGGGGCAACTTGTCAGTGCTGCCTATGACAACGTGAGAGCATTCTGCACTAAACTTGTGTTATGGAAAGCCCAGCTCTCTCAGACAAACCTTTGCCATTTCCCAGCATGCAAGGCTCTCGTGGATGCAGGCACACCATTCAGTGGTGAGAAGTATGTTGAGGCCATTTCGAAGCTACAGGAGGAATTTGATCACAGATTTGCAGACTTCAAGACACACAAAGCCACATTTCAAATTTTTGCGGACCCCTTCTCCTTTGATGTGCAAGATGCCCCTCCTGAACTTCAAATGGAGCTCATTGACCTGCAGTGCAACTCTGCACTCAAAGCCAAGTTCAGGGAGGTGAGTGGAGAAGCAGACAAGCTTGGGCAATTTTTGAGAGAGTTGACCCCCAGCTTCCCTGAACTTTCCCGAAGGTTCAAGCGGACCATGTGCCTTTTTGGGAGCACATACTTGTGTGAGAAGCTCTTCTCCACCTTGAACTTCAATAAGTCCAAGTACAGGTCCAGACTTACTGATGAACATCTTCAAGCTCTACTGAGGGTCTCCACTGCTTCCTCCCTCAAGCCAAATGTGACTATGTGAGAAGAAGCGCTGCCAGGTCTCTAGCAGCAAGGAGTAGGCAAAAGAAGCCGTGTTCAGAATATTTCATGTTCAATGTTCCATTCAAGTTCAGAAAGTTAAAGGTTAAAGAGCTGTTAATACAGACATTTGAAACGGAATAAAAATAATTCATTTTCTCTACTTAGCCAGCCAGTGTATATCTACTGTATGCTCATTAGTATTATTTGGTTTTATATTACTGATTGATTTATTTTTTATTCATCTTTAAGTTAATTTATTTAATTCATTATTTTTTGTTAAAAAATATAGGTATTTGATAACGTTGGAATGTTTTATCAGTGCTTTTCTTGTGGAAATCCTGATGCGGCCCAGTCTCACCCAGACTCGGCCTCTAGCGGCCCCCAGGTAAATTGAGTTCGAGACCCCTGCTATAGAGACAAACAATTCTCAGTTATATTCAGACAGATGGATATTGTGGCGTCTTCAATTAATCTACCTTGCTTTTTTCCCCCTCTAATGTGGGAGGTGAAAACTCACACTGGCACACGAAGAACATGCAAAGCTCACATTGGCCAAATATAGAAATTAACCTTTGGCTGCTGACGTGTGGTGAATGTACTAACAAGTACATGCATTGCTTATTTATGAAAATATATGCATTCATTATAAGCATATTTACAAATGTAATATTCTGCATGTAAACATGGCCTAATAATTAGAGGTTGTCCTTATACAGACTTATCCTCCTGACTACCAGAATAGTTCAAATGTGTCCTCTGTAGAAGACATTTGTAAACCCAGTGCATCCAATCGCATTAACTTCTTAATTTGTGCATTATAGAGGACATTCATAGCTTTCCAATGATGCCACATTTCTTTTGCAGTATTCCAATTACTCCACATAGATTGGGGTATTTTAAAATAAATGCGATTTGACTACATTTTTTTCCTTGGTAGTCAGGAGGTTATAAGTAGAATGTTATATATTTTTTATTTATTTTTGGTAAATGCTGATATTGGTTTTTACACATGATCTCATTCAACTCAAAAATTATGAATAATGCAATATATTGAGGTAGATCAAAACATTTTAAAAAGTAACTCATAATAATTGGTTGGATTTAAGCAAGTTTGGTTTATTTATTTTTATTCCTTGATTTTGCACCAACGTGACCGATCTGCAGCTTGGAAAAATTACGTCACGTGACTTTTTTAGGGTCAATGTGTGTAGTATATCCGAGTGGGGCCGCATCACGCTCTTGCTGGTAGGTCATTTTAGATGCTCTGAAATAACTATTTTTACACATTTTCTTCTGCTTTAACTCGACGGATGAAATCTTAAACATTCCTTACGCCCTATTTGTTGCCATCGATGTCAATAAAACGTATCGTTAACCGGCAATTCAGATTTGTTTGTATTAGCGTCCATGCGGTACTTAAGCATAACTTCATATCTACTCTGCAACCACTAATGAATCCGTAATCATGAATTATTTATCGATCTAAAGAGAAAATAACATTCAGCTCATGCATTGTTTTTCTGTGTTGTTCCCTTATTTTAAAGCAAAATCGCATGGATGTATCAAATCAATTTAAATGAACGGTTCACCGTGTTGCCAAACAACCTTAATGAGTTCTTTTTTCTTTTCTAAAATCAAAGTGAACTTCTCGGATTGAACTGGCTAACAAAATAATGTGATTACATGCAAAACATTGAATGCTGATCCAATTCATTTGTCAAGCGCCTAATGTTTACCAGGAATATTTGTCTTCCCATGTACATGCCTGGCTTTCCCAACATGAATTCATCACAGTCAAAAGAGAAGGTGTAAGCATTTGAGATCATCAATTACGGAGTTATGCTGATATAACAGGTTTACTTCTGACATGGCACGTGCATGCCAAAAACTCTTTGCAAAAAGTCCCCTCCTGACCGGCAAAAAGAGGAGAAGAATCATAACTAATGAGGCCATTTAGTGCCCAGCACCTGACTTTGGCCCGTGATCTCCAGGAGACATTAGAGGCAATTTGCCATCTACTTCAGGGCTGCTGTCCCGAATGTTATCAATGAGCTTGTCAGGCACACACCTAACCTCCCTTTGTTTCCTGCAGCACGTATTCCCCGGCAGGGAACCCGACGCCTGCTCCCCGGGCCCCCGAAGAGCTACTGGCGGCATGATGTCACACACCTGTTTGGCTGGAGGCTGCTGCCCGGCGACGCTCGCAGCCCCGGGTGTCGCGTTGGCACCTATGCCAACTCAACCCCCCCGTACACAACCACCCCCTCGTCGCTGCCTGCTACGCCCCGTGGATGTGTCAAAATGGCAGATGATGGTTGGGGTGTGTGCAGCTGCTTGGGAGGAGGAGTGCCAAGGGCGCTCGTTTCCTGCGGTGAGTTTTAATTTGTTCGACGCGCATCTTCTAAAAGGAACAACACCACACACGTGCATTCGCTGCTACAAACACTCGGCAATAAACAGACGCTTATTCATAAATATGTGCAGCATGGTGGGCTAGTGGTTTGCACATCTGCCTCATAGTCAGAAGGGCCTCTAAACCAAGTGTTTTTTTTGGATTTCAAATAACCTTTTATGTATGCATGTACGAAAGTTGTACTAAATATTAATAGCCACATTTGTACCAAGCTGTCCGACGCAGTTAGGGAGTAGGGTAGGTTGTGGGTTTCCAACACCAAGGGTTTACCATTTGAGTAGGTGGTGTTGTGTGGGTATTGGCGATGTTACGACAATATGGCGTCCAGTAAGTGCGACGTGAACTTAAACAAAGGATGGCATTTTTGTCATTTTTTTGTCAACCCTGCCTCCAAACAACAAAAACAAGACAACTTCCAGAGATGACGGCGACAACGACAATTTCAAATACGACACTTTTCGGTAAGTTAAACATTTAATAATTCTATCTATCATTTATTCCGAATATCAATTTGACCCTGATAAGCGTGTTATTGGTTTAAATTTTTCCTACGTGATCTAAGCAATAAAATAAAACTGTCATTGTGTTTCGATGTATAACTATTTTTCTGTTTTCCATAGGGTTTGGTCCTTGGACCAGGCGAACGAGTCATGGAACGATATTGGAACCGAGATCAAAACTTTTGAGCCAATAGTTTACAGGATAGAACAATTTTGGAATGTCTGATCAATTGCATGGAATGTTTTGTTAAAAATGTTAATATTCTTTCAGACATTCATGTATTAAGCAAATGTACAAATACACTTTTTCTGTTTCTTTGTTTTCTGAATTAAGCAAATTTACAAATACACTTTTTCTTCCTCTGTGTTCATAAAGTGTCATCATTTGAGCTGTATTGGAGCTTTCTCGCTTTATTATAGCTACAAAATATTTGGTTTCGTTCACAAATATTAGATCAATATATATCTAAATACTGATTGTATATACGTACATATAACCTGAGCCACTAAAATGCTCAAACCAAATGTATGCATAGCTTCATTTTCATCCTGTTCTTTATTATGTTTATATTTATTGTATTAAATGTCAATTTAGTTGAAGTTTAATTTTGGTGATTCCTTCACATACTGCTGAAAAAAACACTTATTTCCATGGTCAAAGAATAGCTCATTAAACAAGATTGTTTATTCACGTCTGGTTCCTACACAGGAGATCCAAGTTTAAATCATATGTGCCAAAATAATTTAGGGATCCAAATTGTCTGTAGGTGTGAATGTGAGTGTGAATGGTTTGTCAGTGTGTGCCCTGCTGTTGGCTGGCGACCAGTCCAGGGTGTATCCCTTTTCTCACCCCAAGTCAGCTGGGTTTGGCTCCAGATCACACGCAACTCTAATGAGGACAAGTGCTAAAGAAAATGGATGGATTTTCACAAATCTGTCAGCACCCACTGGGGGTGTAAAAGCTACACTTGGCCAAGTAAAGGTGTGGAGATGCCAGACAGACATCACTGATACCTTGCCTACGTATTTAACTATATATGGCCAAACATATCATATTTGATACATGGATTTTGTGCACTTTCAGATATTTTCACTGCTAAAAAAGACATTGAATTGAATGCATTTATTATTCAACTGTATTTTATTTGTTCCATTGAAAGCTCCATTGCAAGAATATTTTTTATCAAAATGTTAAAAATTTGGCAGTTTAGGCTTTAAATGATTAATTCTGGGACTTAAATCAAACACTATTGCAGGTACTTAAAAGTTGATCAAACAACAGCTGTTTATTAATTTTGCTCTAATTCACGTGTCAAAGTGGCGGCCCGGGGGGGAAACCTGGCCCGCCGCATCATTTTGTGTGGCCTGGGAAAGTAAATCATGAGTGCCGACTTTCTGTTTTAGGATCAAATTAAAATGAAGATAATAGATGTATATTAAATTTCCTGATTTTCCCTTTTAAATCAATAATTGTAATTTTTTAATCCATTTTTTCTGTTTTTTTAGTTCAAAAATCATTTTGTAAAATCTAAAAATATATATTAAAAAAATCACTGTCTATGGCAACCAAAAATAAGTTAGTTCAAAAATCATTTTGTAAAATCTAAAAATATATATTAAAAAAATCACTGTCTATGGCAACCAAAAATAAGTTAAAGTGGAACTAAACCTGAATGAGATTTTTCCCATAATAAACCTTGTGTGCCATCAAAACGCATTATCTGTACCCAAGTAGCATTTGTTGAATAAGAGTTAACCACAATCCTTCATCAATCGCACATTGGGCAGTGTTGACTTAACGTTTCAACTACTCCGGTGAACGTCATGTGACCAAACCTAAGCCTGCAAAATATATGTTGCGTCACGCCATCTTCTGTCCGGCGACACGACACGTGCCGAATATGCGGGTTGTCAGCGCCAGCTCCAATCCCCGTTGATCAGACGCCACGAATTCGTGCCGCTGTGTTTCCCCATCTTTGCGAACAACCTCGCTCTCACTGGGGGAGTTGAGGGGGGTACTCGCGCTGACAGTTACACCCAAACAAGACTTGCTGTTTACCCGAGAACAAACACGTCCACGGCGTAGCAGCAAATCTATTCTCAATGCACACAAGACGTTCAATTTTCGCCTACCGGGAGTGCTTCCCCTTTTTTTTCTTCTTATTTTAACGCAACAATCCGCCCCGTCCCCACTCCTCCCTTTGCCTTTGATGTTGGCATCGACTATAGGCGACTAAAAAACTATAGTTTTCTGCGAGCTGACAGATAAAACGGTGCGAGACGCCATTAGCCTGCAAAGCGGCATAATGAGGAGACCTGAACGCACACAAGACAGGAGCCCGGTTGAATTACGGCGCTCTCTCATCCAAGGTGGGAGCTTTTTGACAGCTTTCCAGGCAGCACAACACATTACCATATCCACGCCGCGGTGTAGTGCCAAAGAAAGGCTTTGATGAAAACAGAACTGGGGGGATCTTTTGACGGGGTGCCTACACACCGTACGTTTTTCCACGTGCCGGTGTCCTCGGCGACAACAAAGACGGGACAACAATGGCAGCCCAACCGGTGTCAAGCTGCAACTTTATGTTCTTCAATTAGGGAGCGGACGTCGCATCTAGGAGCGCATTGCCGCCGATTGGTCGCTGCGATAAGGCCCGTTTACCCCGATCCACTCGTGCAATCAAAGCTGAAAGTTAATGCATCTAGAAGTGGGTGGACTTGGGGGGGGGGGGGGGGGGGGGGGGGGGGGGGAAACTTGAAGGGAAACCAAACTTACAAAAATGAACAGTACATTCCACTGGATCGATCATTGAATGATTCAGATTGGAACAAATTGATCCAAACACAAAACATCAACTAACATGGTCATCTTTCGGGTATGCCATTTTGGCTCAAAAGAATGCTTTTATTGTAATGTTTGAAACACTTGTCAGTTTTAAAATCGCTTTGTATAATCTATTGCTATTGGTGAAGTGTAAATGCTTGTAGTAAATGTGTAAAAATAATAATTTTCAATTGATCAGAGGCCTTTGAATTGAGTCACGGTGGCTGACTTTCTAAGATCGGCAAACATTGTCTAGATGAAATCATGAAACTGGTGATTTAAACCACAATAAATATGTTATTTTAGTTTAAGGTCAACCTCCAAATTTCCTGTTTGGCATTTGCAAATGTACATTTTCCCAAATGACAGTTTGGAAAATCAAAAACAGTAAATGACAGTTTTCCAAGATGACATTTTATCGTACATTTCTTCAACCACAGCTCAGAAACTTGGTGTGATTGGTCAAGCAGTCATGTGACAGAAATGGAGTCACAATTATTTCCCCCCAAAAAATCAAACCTCAACGACTGCTCATGTTTCAGTGGCACTGACAGCGATTGACATCAATAGCAGTAAGTGAGTGATTACATTGAAATGAGTTGAAAAATGAACTAGAAATGAGCAGTATGAAGCAGAAGGAGGCAGCCTACTTGACAAAGTACCCCTCTAAGACAACCTTGCCTTCTCGCATTTGATTAGGTTTTCAGCCAGTTTACTTCTCGGTATTCTAGCAGCGTCGGCTCGATGTGGGATCTTTTGGCAAGGACACCCTGTACTGAGTTTTGGCACGGCCACGTGCCGCAGTATGCTGCTGACTCTGGGTCTTAACGACAGGCTAAACGAAGCGGGCGTTACGGCCCCCTGGATAGGTCATTACTCGTCCGTGGCCAAGAGCTAAACTGGAGCAGGGCTTTTTAAAGAGGGGAGCAGGTGTGTTTCACCATAGGGGCTGGAGCCGGCCCAAGACCAAACAGCCTTAACGGTCTTTATCTCCTTCATAATGAGGCCACGCTCTCCACATACCCCGACGCTGCCCGCACGGGCCAACGCTGGAGGTAAGGAGAAGCCCCCCTCCCCACTTTACCTCATGGTTAAATGGTGACACTTTCAAAATGACCCCAGCCCGGGAGGAACGATGACAAGCCATTAGCGTTCGTATATACAAATTTGACAGGCGTGATGTATGCGCAAGGAAACGGCGCCTAAAAAATTGATCAAGAACTGGACTTCTGTTACAAATGTCAATTTTTGCCAGTAAAATGGCATAACTTGTCAAAATGTTCCCCACATCATGTAGTATTATTCTAGAATGTTACGCAACACTTGGCCAGTTAAAATGATCTGAAATGCAAGTTTTTATCATATCAATTGCAAATTAATTAGTTCATTTTTGTTACAAATGTCAATTTTTGCCAGTAAAATGGCATAACTTGTCAAAATGTTCCCCACATCATGTAGTATTATTCTAGAATGTTACGCAACACTTGGCCAGTTAAAATGATCTGAAATGCAAGTTTTTATCATATCAATTGCAAATTAATTAGTTCATTTTTGTTACAAATGTCAATTTTTGCCAGTAAAATGGTATAACTTGTCAAAATGTTCCCCATGTCATGTAGTGTTATTATAGAATGTTACACAACACTTGGTCAGTTAAAATGATCTGAAATGCAAGTTTTTATCATATCAATTGCAAATTAATTAGTTCATTTTTGTTACAAATGTCAATTTTTGCCAGTAAAATGGTTTAACTTGTCAAAATGTTCGCCATGTCATGTAGTGTTATTATAGAATGTTACACAACAATTAGTCAGTTAAAATGATCTGAAATGCAAGTTTTTATCATATCAATTGCAAATTAATTAGTTCATTTTTGTTACAAATGTCAATTTTTGCAAGTAAAATGGCATAACTTGTCAAAAGGTTCCCCACGTCATGTAGTATTATTATAGATTGTTACGCAACACTTGGCCAGTTAAAATGATCTGAAATGCAAGTTGTTATCATATCAATTGCAAATTAATTAGTTCATTTTGTCATGTGGAATTTTTTTATGTCCTTTAATCTGCAGTAATCTTTGATTTGAAATGACCATGAAAGGCATTTTCTAAAAATGTCACATTTGTCATGATTACCTCCTTCAATCTGAAATACATATTTGCATGCCTAAATTCGTACTGACATTTAAAAATGTGTAGTGACGACTATTTTGTCTAATTCCAGAAAATATTGATATCAAGAATATCCACATGGTCGGTGGTGTGTGTTCCTTGAAGTCCTTAAAGTTGAATGGAAAGCCTCTGAGCATACACGGACGGATCATCCTTACTTCTTCTTGAACTTAAATAACTGTCGAGGTAAGAGTGTGGGTGGTGGAGTGAACCGGTCGCTGTGTGTGAGTGCTATTGTCCCGCGCGCGTCTTCTCTTTCACCTGTCTGAGTAGGTTTTGTGTGTGGGTGTGTGTCGGAGGGTCCCAGTGCTCCCCGCAGTCTTCTCGGGCCTGTCAGCAGAGTTGAACTTGATCAACATCAAACGGCATAGCATTCAAAAGTATTAGTGTTCTCTGTTGATGGGCCCTCGCGCTATCACAAACCCAGTCCCTGAGCTACTTCATTATTTATCCCTAATTCATCAGTGTTGTGTCTCACACACACACACATAAATCTCAGATATAGTCTCGTGTGTGTGGTTTTTAGGCTATCTTTATTGTGTCACCTGCACGAATCCCCTAAAAAGTGTTCTACTTTCTGCACTTGAGTTAGTGGCGATACGTATGCATTGTCTTACATTTTGGGGCTAAGGAGTGCTTAGGCCTGGCGTTTCACCTGAGTCCAAAAGTTAGCCCCCCGTGGTGCCACGACCTCCGACCCAGCGTGGGCGATCCACCAGATGTGGAGTGTGTGGCGGGATGGTGGCGAGGGGGCAGCTCGCTCTCACGCGGGGAGGCCCCCGTCTCCCCAAACTGCCACAGAGAGCATGGCCAGAGGGCTTCTGTCAGCACCGTTATCAATCATACTCCCTCGCTCGCACTTTCTCACTCCCTCACGCTCGCCCTCACTCCGTCTTTTTGCTTTTTGCACCGTCTCTCACTTTGTCTCCTTTCCGCTTTTGTGTTTCTCTCACTTTCTTTTCATTTTGGGGGGTTCTCACGTTTTTCTTTTTACCGCTCACCACTTAAGACCCCCTTCTACCACACGCTGTACAAAAGCTCCACCTCCTCACTACTCAGTCACCCCGCCTCACACATATGTACATGCTTTAACCTTCCTCGTACAACTTGCATCCTTCTGATCCGATGCACACACACAGCTTGTCGTGACCTTCACGCTGTGAGAAGGACGCAGCAGGCGAGATGTTCCCATGTGTCGTTAATGGGCAATGGTGAGCAAAAGTTAAAGTTAACTGCTGTATTACAGTCAAAATTAAATAGAATCTACATTTTGGGCGCTTGTGCATTGACTATGTTTTAGGGATAAGGCATTAAAAAGTTAAGCAAATATAGCAAAGAATAGGAAGAAAAAAATTGCAACACTCCTAAAAATAGGGTGACTTTATTATTGGGGTAATTATTAGGATTGCTCAAGTTTACCAGGAAAACAAAATACAATTTGTGAGTATTTTGGGTACGCAGAGTTAATTTTTTGAATTTAATTTTTTGTGACCTGTGACCTTTAACCTCAAAATTTCAAAATGTAATCGCCTCTTCCATTTCGTATTACAAGCCTTTCTTGCATGTGTGATATTAATCCCTCGATTGGTTCTTGACCTATCTTGAACACAAACATACACTTTCAGTTTTGCCCTGGGAGCAGAATTCTTTTCATGACCTTTGTGACCCTTATGACCTCATTACCTCAAAAAGGAATGCCCTTTTCCATGTCATATTACAAGCACATCCTGCACATTTGATACTAATCCCTTTATCCATTTTTTGAGTTATGTTGAACACAAACAAAAAACAAACAGAAAAACTCATGTAGGCTTTTCTTTAAAAATCAGCAGCGTCACCAGTTTAAAAATAAATGCGGGCGTTTATGTTAGTTATCACTTTGAAGGCATTCATTTGTTGGTAATTTTTCGTTAAAACGTTTGAGGACCGCCGACTTAGATTAAATAGTCTCCCCAAATTCTGGAAGCAATTGACTTTATTTTCAGTTGTACACCCAAATGTGCCAGAGTGGTCCTCCCTCAAGGTTTCAGTACAAAGTCTCCTTCCAACCTTTCCACTTTCATAGATTTGGCTAAAGTGCTAACATAATCATCTCCTTGGCGGAGGTCAAAGCGCGAGGGCAGACGGCGAGGCAGGCGACGGCCACATCTTGGCAAGGAGACGCCAGTCCTCGCCATGCGGCGTGAGGCGTTCAGTGACACATGGCACTTTGAAGGCCCCCGGCCCGGCCCCCCGTATCGCTGCCATCCTTCACATCTGCAATGGGGGCAAATGGGTTACAGCCAGCACAACAGACAACAACTAAATAAACAACATACCTGGGGTGGATTCCCTCCAATTTCCGGACTGCCAGTCTGGCTTTGGTGCATTTTTAAAACATCACTAGGTAATTGAAGTAGAGCGTTCGCGTTCACACTGACACATTTGCATGGGGAGGGGGGCGCGCCGTACGTGTATGTATGTGTGTGTATGTGTGTGTCGGGGGGAGTAGTCCGGGTGTAAGCAATGGAGCAGCTGGTACGCACCAGTACGACTGCGGCTCAACCAGTCCTCCTGACTTCATATGTAGCACTTAATTGGTTCCCAAGGCAAGAATGAAATATTTAGCTTGCACGTCCTTTAAAATGCGATTGATTTTGATCTGACAGCTGTGCTTGTCCCGCGCGAGGGGAGCGGGAGAAACCAGGAAGAGGCTGGCGAGGGCTGTCTGGGCTCGTTGCCTGCAAATAGCGCGACAACACCCACTCAGGCGCACACAAACAGCGCTATATGGACACGCCATGTACGGATCACTCATAGATGCCATATGCTATCAACTGAAGCCTCCTTTCAACCATACACACACACACACACACACACACTCACGCACTAGCCCCCCATCTTTAACCTTAAAGATGCACAAAGCTTTGAGTCCACCAGTCAAAGATGTTATTTCTACTATATCCTCTCATACGAGCGTCCAGTCTCATGTACGGATTAAAAATAATTGTCTGAAAACACTTTGCTCTTATATCCAAAAATAATTGAAAAATTGCCAACGCAATGATAGTAAATATGTTTCAGTGAACAAAATGACATATCAGTCGTCGCTTTCACACAACTTGAAAGTTAAACTTTGTTCATTGTCTTCTTAAAACACATTCAAATAATGATTCCTAAAAACCTCCTTAGTGAGAGGTCATGGTAGTCATATGGTTCTATGGATAAAGTGTAATTCTATTTCAAAAAATATATTGAAAGTTTATTGTTTTGGTATTTCAGCAAAATGGATTACAAAGTCAAAAAAGTTGGTGCATCTGCTCAGAAAAAGATTCAAAAGTGCATAGATGAAAGTAGTAGAATTACATTATATTACAAGTACAATCTTCCCTCGATTATCGCGACTTCACTTATCGCAAATTTCACTTTGCAATTTTTTTCTGCTACTAGTTATTTAAAAAATACCTTTTTTTTCATAATAATGCGAAACCCACGCTGAAACTCGCAAGCGGAAGCCAATCATTCTCTTAGGACTCAGCACTGAAGAAAAAAAAGGTAGTTATAATAGGGGTGACCCTACTTTGATTATCGCGGCCATGTGGTGGTCTACATTAACCGCGATATTCGAGAGGTTACTGTAAATACAAACATTGTAGTAATTATGAAGAAAGTTTTGTAATGTTATGAAAAACATTCAAGTCCTAATAGAGAAAAACTTTCAACGTTTTAAGACTCAACCAGTATGTTTTAATGAGAAAATGATTGAGAACATTACTAGAAAAGAGTTGCAATTCCAAGAATAGGAGAAAAAAAACTTACAATGTGAAAAGAAACAAAATTATGATCATAATGGGGATTATGCTGCAGTGTTTAAGTCACAAAATTAGAATTCTCCAAATGTTTCCAAGCACTCTGTACTAATACAACGAGAAGTCTGAAGATGACAATTGTGTGCCTTCCCACATGAAATAACTCCAACTTTTCCCCTGAAATTGAAGGTATCGTCACGCGTAAAAAGCATTTTCCTGCCACCTTGTCTATGGAGTTGCAGCTCAGCTCGCAGGAGATGGCCAATCAAATTGGATTAATGTCACTAATTATTTGGCAAAGCAATAGCGTGGTCACGCCATAACATGATAGAAATGCATTAAACCTGCACGGGATCCATGGCCGGGCGCCTCCCCCCTGTCAAATTGACTAAGCTGCAAATTACGTACAAACGGATATATCCTTTATATAACAGCCGACCCCCCCACCACACCCCCACGGCCCCCTCCTCCTCCTCCACTTTATCCTACCTGTCAAGCTGAGAACATCACAGGCTAATTCTTTATTAAGTGAAAGGGCGTCGGGGACCGGATGATCCAATTTAAGTACATTGGGCAGAATAGAAGACTAATTAAAACCCATATTTTTACATTATTAATTTTGGAACTTCACTTTTAATGAATGTGAAATGACAGGCCTTCCATTTATACACACGTACACTTTGGGCTTCTCGGCGGGGGAATAGGACTTATGGGTGTAGTGCTCAAACTGCAGGGGCTGGTCGGGGAGGGTGTTTTTTTTTTAACATTTTTTTTCAAGCGACCATGACAGACTCGCTTTCAAAAAAAGTTGAGGCTGGGCTTCGCACCGCTAACTTGAGCCTCATTTTCAAATCGGGATTCCTAATTGAGTGTAGGCCGCTCCGTTTTTTGGCTTTCGTAGCTTTTGGCGTGGAAGGAAATGTCATTCCAGGCTGGAGATGAGAAAGAAATCAGGACATCTGTAGCCAGGGGTATAACTTTGTCATTTTTAGACTACCTGCATTTCGCTGGTGGAAAAAAAGGGCTAATATTATGACATCAACGTCAACGACTGGCGGAAAAAAAAGGTTGTGCTCCGAAAATAAAGATGTCTTCTAAGGAGATTGAAGTCATCATTTTTTGGGGGGAAAAATAGTCATAATGTTGAGAGAGAGAAAGTTATGAGGTAAAGTCGTAATGTTAAAAGAAAATGTTGGTGATGTTATGACTTGTTGGAAGAGTAGTTGTCTCGCAAACAGGAAATTAATGCAATGTTTTTTAGTAATCGTGCGTAAAAGGGTGAAAAGTGAGAGGAAAAAGGTAGTAAGTTGGCAAATTTAATTTAATGAGGACTGTTAGGGAACAAATGTGATATTTTTATGAAGATGAGGTAAACTAAAAAAATGTTAAACAGGGAAAAAATATAGTTTTGAAAAAAGATCTGGTATTTTTTTAATTATGGATTTTTTGAAAGATGGCATATGAGAAAAAATGGATTAGATTATGAGAAATAATATGAGAAAAAATTATGCTGCAAAAAAATTAGATAGCAATGCTTAAGGCATATTTTATAAAACAAGAATTGAAATTGAAATAAGGCAATATAATGAAAATATGGGAAATGTCATGAGAAAAGCAAACTTAAGAAAAAATGACAATAAGGGAATCAATTCATAAGCAACAAAAAGGAAAGAAATGAGATTAAATGCGATGAAAAAGTCACACTGTGACTGAAACAAAGTATTGTAATGGTATGGTATGGTATTATGACCATTAATTTGTTGAACTAAGAGCAAAAAACAAAATAAATTTAACACGAAAATATTTTACTGTTTCTCACTGAGAAAAAAGTTGTACTCTATTATCAGGAGAATGTTAAATCGTTTGCACAACACAAAGAAAACAAGCCAAAACTACGAAAAAACTCTGAAAATAAAAAAAAAGTCTTGTCCTGCAAAGATGCACATTTTTTAATTAAGCGAAAACCTTTGGTGGCTTTCTCTTCTTTCGGCGTGTGCAAAAATGGAGAGAAGAAAGTAATCAGGACGTCTGTAGCCAGGGGTGCAACCTTGTCATGTGGAGTACCTGCGTAAGGCAACTTTAAATGGCATGTGGCCCATTTCTTCTGTGTCCATCACGCCCTCTAATTAGGAAAATGACCCCGCGTCTTAATTGAAAACACCGCAGCAATGCTCCGGGAAAATCATCTATTTTTGCCATTGCAGAAAAAAAAAATGCAGTGTGGGAAAAAGAAAGAAAGAAGAAGGCGGGACTGGAGTGTTTACCCTCTTCTCTCCATGCACTTCTCATTCCCCACAGGCTAATGCATCCTCACATCCACAAATAGACGCCAGTCAGAGGCCAGCCGCTTTGTAAAATTGAGTCAAATATACAAAACGGACATTTTTTTTAATGGCGTTTTTTTTTTCTTCCCTTTTTTTTTAAGCGCACTAGCTGACCCCCTCGCACGGAATGGAAACCAATCTTTTTTTTTTTTTCTTTCTTTCTTTTCCTCCGGTTTCAGGAAACTTGTAAGGCAAAAGCAACATCCTGAGCTAGTGAGGAGACAGCAGAGGTGCTGACACGCCGACAGGCAGGGGATCCTGGGAAAAGCCACAGACAGGAAGAGCCTGACTGGCTTTGACCCGCCGGGTCAAGGCTGGGGGCTCGGCAACTGAAAGATGTTTCCAAGCCACACTTGCGCTATCATCCATTTTTTTTTTATACAGGAAACAGTTTCCAAATGCTGTGAAATATGCAGGCAGATCTTTTTTTTTTCTCCCCATTTTATTCTCGGCTCTTTTGTTTGGCTCACCCGCGACATGAATTGCGATCCGGCCCTGAGCTATATTTGACTTATTTGTTCCAGGGTCACTGTATGTAATTGCACAGAGCTCAAGTCCACGTCCCTTTTCTACCATGCGAAAATATTCCTTTTTTTCCTTTTTAAAAACATAAATATACCTCGAGTTCATTCGCAACATGTGTCATGACTAATCCATGTTGTCAAGGCCAAAACTACAACATACGAAGGCGTAGAAGGGCTGTGATCCAAAATAAAAAAAAACCTTAGGTAGCAAAATTACAAGGCAAATAAAAAAGGTCATTTTTCGAGAAAGAAATACTATCTCTTCATACTCCATACTCCACTCCAACATAGTTCGAAAAATACGGCTTATTGCGAGAAAAAGATAGTATTGTTGATTGTTGTATTGCTGCAAATATCAAGGGAGGAAAGTTTTCAAGTGTTCAAAGTGGTTGATATATACATGTTGGGACCTTTTTTTGACCATCATAATGTCACTTCGGTCTTTGCCACACTTCACTTTAAGATATTTCCTCATGACTGAAACTTTTTGCGTACAGTAATCCCTCGAATATCGCGGTTAATGTAGACCAGACATAGCCGTGATAATCGAAAAATCACGAAGTAGGGTCACCCCTATTATAACTTTTTTTTGAGTGGTTTCCGCTTACGAGTTTCAGCGTTTTCACATTTTTATGAACTTTAACAAAAAATGTATAATTAATAGCGGAAAAAATCGCAAAGTAGTGAATTTGCGTTAAGTGAAGACTTGATAATCGAGGGATTACTTTATACATAATATGATGCTTCATAACTCAACCCTTGACTAATAATTTGTTGTCAGTGAAAATGTTGTACAATTTTCTTTATTTATTTTTGGTTTAGGATAATTAGTAGATAGTGCAAGAGCCACTGTAGGCCACTATTCATGGCCACACTCCCACGTGGAAGCGACCAACCTAATTTAGTCAGTTGCAAGCCTTGCCCCTTAAAGGTACACTTGCAAAAATACTTACTAATTAAATACAATACTAATCAAACGTTCTTTATATTCTTTTATGTTATTAAGCAATACATGGCCATTTTTCTTTAAAATACTAAAAATATCCCCCAAAAACTATGCTGTAATGGAAAAAATTCATAAGCGAGTCAATTGAGTTTTTAGTTTTCACAAATTAAAATCATAAAATAGGGTATCACTGCAATGATGACTTTTTCATCCCTAGTAGCTTGTAAAATCAATGTAATATTTTCTTTTCATTTTCCTAATAATGTGCCCTTATTTGTACTAGATTTAGACTCATGCTCTATGCGTTATGTGACTACGGCCCTAATAGCTGTTCACACAACGTCCCTGTCTGACAAGTGTTTCGAATTAGGCAGATTGTATCTTTCTCTCTTTTTCTCTCTCTCTTCACGTCTGTGCGAAAGTCTCCAAAGGCCTCTTAGAGTAAAACCAAAAGATGGCGAGGGGAGATTGTCCTCTAGCCAGTCGTGCACAATGACGCATAAATCAAGGCGTCAGTGGTTCGTCGCCCTTCCGTCTCGTCGTCAGCTCCTGGCTCGGACCCCATCATAGCGCCATTTCAGATTTTTTTTTTTTTAATGGCCCAAATGTATCCATCAAGCCTTCAAGAGTGGCTTGCCAGCCGCCCCGGCGATCGATGGGCGCGCCGTACCCTCCCTCTCGGCCCCGCGCACGAGCTTTTGCCTGCGTGGGAAGGGGGTAAGAGGAACCTCATTTTAGCTGGTTTTAGCCTCGGGCCACTACTGTGATTTTACCCCATGCTCCTGGCCTGACGTCATTAAAGATGCATGATGATGGATACCGTGAATTCAACCTCACCGAGGGGGTTTTGAGGTGGAGAAGAAGAAGAGGGAGAGAGAAAGAGAACCTTGCTTGTTTTTCAGATCACACTAAGAATAAATCAAGACTGTTTAAATGGAGAGGTTGCAAGTGGATGCATGTGACTAATCTCCCGGTTGCACATTACAGGAAAGCAGGCGGAAGGAAGGCTGGCAGGCGGGTGGACAGGCAGGGAGGCAGGCAGGGAGGCAGGCAGGCAGGCCTCGCCGGTGGAGAGGCGGCTCCCGTCCAGTTGGTGGTGCTCCTGTCACAGTCAATTCCTGCTCACTGCCCACACTTTGCAAAGTGAGCCTCCAACACGGTGCAACGCCATGATGCTCATGTAGGTTCCATATCAACAATCATATTTATGCACATTCTGGCTCTATTCTCGCCGTTGGCAAATGTTACTAATTTTAGAGGGTCCTCCCTTCTCTTCCCGTTGCGTGTAACGCGTACACGATGGAGGATTCGGGAACGCAAAAGGCATGTCTATCCAAATGCATATTTTGTTATTTGGAATTTTAATCACATTCGTGCCAAAAGTGTGTACGTCTGAAAAGTGAGGTGTAAAAGTAGAGTAGACACACAGACCAAGGCCTTGTGAAATACACCCTAAACATCATATACTCCCCTACAATAGAATTATATTTCATTTGGATGCATTGTTTATGCTTGAATTGAGACAAATTTACAAAAAAAAACCAATGATGAATGTTTTGGGATGTTAAAATGTAATATGAGAGAAATAAATATTGTCGAAAGAACATTTTCTTATTAAGGATTCGTGTAGCTGGGCCATTAAATGCTATGTATATAACATATAACATCATTTCTTCATCATGTCATTAAAATTCAAGCATTGTGATAAAATAAGTGAAAAAAATGAGGGTTTAATTAAAACATAATCCTGAATATGCAACGTTAACCTGTCATCCTTATTTATTAAACTTTCAAAAGTTGTGTAAGTTCTAAAAAAAATAAAAAGGTTTCATTGATGTCAACTATGCATCATTTATGACCCCAAAGTTTGAGAAAAAAAATGACTTGAATTGAACAGACAGATTTCTTTCCTCTATGGTGCAAAACTCTAAAAAGTTCATAGACAACACCGTGTTTTTTTTAAAAATCATTTACTTAACGACGATAAAAAAAATAAAAAAAACATGTAACTTGAGGCTTCAGTGTAACAAAATCCTATGAGCATGTGTGTGTGTGTTTCTTTCCAGGACTCCTGTGTGTCTCCAAAAGTGGGAGTGACAGAATAGGGGGGATACATTTGACAGCCGTGCTCCCCGGGTTCAAAGGTCGTGTCAAGCGGTGAACGAGTCTCAAGGTAAGGAGTCTGACGAGGGTCCGCCTGGTCAATGGCTATCGTTTCGAGGGCCCGGCTGCGGTAATGGGACCTCACTCATGTGTCAGCTCGCCAAGGAAAAGTGGAGGGGGTGGGGGGCGTTTTTGAACTTTTAAACTGTCCAATTTCGAGCTTAAAGGCGTCGTACGTTCACCCACGTCTTATCAGTGTCTGGTGTCAGACTTGCCTGTCTGGCAATCACACCTACTTATAGCCATTCTTGTAATGTAACAGAGCAGCGATACGTTCTTACCATACTTGGCTCGCTCAGTCTAAGACATTTCCCATATGGCCAGCCATTTTGGAGCTTTGGGCTTATCTTTAAAGACACACGGGGTATTGTGTTCTCGGACAAATGGAAAGGGTACACACTGCATTGTTTTAGGACAAAAAAAGTTCCTTTTTATCCTGATATTTTACCAAATTTTGCAAGAGATCAGGGCATTGCAAATGGGAAGACAAAACAAGCTTTTCATGAAAAAAAAATAAGCCTCAGTCATTGTGACATGTTAAAACCATAAACTAAAAGACTCAGAAAGGATACTCATTGGCAAAAAAGTAACTTATTGATGAAAATAATAATTATTCTCATGAACGTAATGTACTTTATGCACATACTCTATTTAATACTATTCACTCATTTGCGGCCTATTTATACTATGTATGTCATATTTCAATGCAAATGTGAGATATTTTCTTCATCTTCAATATGTTGCCATTTCACACCATCATTATCAAAGTCACAGCCTTAAAACATATTTACAAGAATATCCGCTTCAGTAAAATAGCTCGATGAATCCCAACTTCCACAGCAGTAAAAAAAAAAAGAAGTATCACGTTCCGGCATCTGTACTTGATTATTTGCATTTTTGGGAGCTTTTGCTCTTACCCCAATGCATTTCCTTAAAAAAAATGTATTTTTACTTTTATATGAGGATATTGGTAGACGGTGATTATGCATACAGGATGGGCAAATGTCATCAAAAACAATTCCCATATCCAACTAGAGCAAATTCCGGACTTTTGTCGGGTAATATTCTCCAAGGCAAGCCATTTTCCGTTCCAATACTTGAACTCAAGTGCGGCTTTCAGGTACTTTCAAACAAGACTGCTTTTAACCCGCCTGGGTTGGAGCTCCGAGCGCACTATTCCAACATGCCGCCTTAACCGTCCCTCAGCTCAGGGAGTTGAATCCAACCTCCTCACTGGAAGACCCAGAAATAAGGCCTTTATCAGCTGGGCCCACACAGTATCAGGGGGCTCCTCCGGCTGCCTCTGATGTGAAGGGGAGATGGACGGTGCCTGGTGCCGGTCCTCTGGTCGAGCACCAGAACGGGATTGAGGCGGGGAGGGGTTGGTGGTGGGGTATTGTGGCGCTTGGAATTAAGCAGGCATCAAACGGCAAGAGGAAGCTGTTGTCGATGCATTGTCTTGTGTTATTTTAACCGGCTTAGCGCGAGAGCCTCTTCATGCTGGAGTGTTGCGGGCGCTGGATGCCGATGATGATAAGTGGCGCATTCTCTGTTAAGACCGCTAAGCTGCCAGCCTGGCTCCACCAGCGACACATTCGCTGTGTGTGCGCGCCTGCTGATTTTGGCGGCGCGGCTACAGCCTTTTTCAATAGGTTAGCATGGTCTTATCCTGTCAAAAGCGCTGACTTGGCAGTCCGACCAGCGCCCTTTATGGTGTCACCAGTGGGAGCGCTCTTTATTTCATAATGCTGACTTTTTTGCAAGCGATTTGGTAGGAGTGGTTCGGGGGGGGGGGGGGCAAAGTTGTAAATGCGCAAAAAAAACTTTTAAAGCTATCGGAATGAAGCGTTTGGTGTGGATGTTTTCTCTTGTGCCAGGTAAAATATCTGCATTGTAAAATTGGTCCAATCAAATTGCTAGATGTATACGCTGGATACTACTTGGCAGTGGCGGTCCGTGCATTTTCTCGTAGCGCCTTCAACGAATCAATCCAACCGTCAAAAACTATTTTGTGGCTATAAAACCTCTACTGCAGCTACAGTAATAAGTATTGATGGACAAAATACAATATATGATTCAGATATTTCTTAGGCCAGCAGAGAAGGCCTTGAAGGCCCTGACGGCTCGCCACTGCTACTTGGTAGTCAGATCACTCATTGCTGTCATCACGACTGAAGACAGCTAGTATTTTCCACGGTTCGTTCAACATTCCTCCATATTTGTCAAGTGTTTGTTCAAATATTTACTGCTTGATCGCCCGGTGGCGTTGCGTTATGTTTACAATATTAGCATTTCTGCTTAACCTCATCGGCGGCACTATAACTTCCCCTTTTATTTAAATATTTCAACTCTTCTGTTTTATTTTGCTGCTGCAATATTATTTGACCCCTCTCGACTTGGCCCTAATATCCGCCTTATTCTGTAAACGGCAACAAACAGCACGAGGCTCATTTTAATAATGGTGCCAATAACATGCAAATAGGCACTATAAACATACTTGGGAGGGAAATATGTTTTGCATAGATTTAAACTGCTGCATTTTATTTACCCGCTTGCTGAATAACGGCCCGGCAAACGAACACAGTCACGGCTTTAATTCCTGTCGTCTGTCGTACACAGGGTCGTTAAGTGGCATCGTATGTCATGCGGTCGACACCTTCGCCGTTTGTTGCGGCTTGTTTTAAAGTGCTCGTGACGCGTTAGTAGCAGAAGCATCAGGCCGTGTTGGATTTTACTACTCTTGGAAGTCGAGTCTGGAAGTTTTAAGATTGTGATTTCAAGTTCTTTAATGGCATACGTTCTTGTCATGAGTGTAAAAGATCGAGTTCACATTCTAGTTTGCTTGCACATGATTCTTGTAAAGGAATCTCACATTTCTGCTGAGGTTTAGTGCTGTGTGTTTTTCTTTTAAGACAGAGAATTACGGTATAATGCTTGTGAGGTCAGGAAAGGCTGTTCTTGTTAAAATCACAATTGCATTATAAATTTGTTCTATTTGACTGCAGTCAACAAGTGATTCAATATGTAAACCACTGAGAGAAATGTAGAAAATAGCATTAGTGTCTTTTTTTGTCATTCAGCATGGTGCTTTTTGGTGAGTGCACAGTTCTGTTGGAAGTATAATACATTAAGATTGAATCGTCTTGAAGTGGAAATGTGAAAGTGGCTTCCAATGATATTCCGTATACATTTTTTAAGGAATGAAACCTAGCTTCTACACCAGTACGGCTGTAGTAGGAGAGCTCCTGTAAATATTACATACCTGTTTCAAGAACCAATAATATTACATGTATTTGCTCCCTTGTTCTCCCAAAAATTCGACGTACAGTGGTACCTCGGGATACAACATGCTCATGTTACGACAAAAAATTCGATCGAATAATTCGCTTGCGATACAATTAAAATTTCGAGATGCGACGAAGCCAGGTGGCCATGACATGAGAGGCTGTTTATCATTGTAGCGCACTGTCTTTTTTGCCGCATCTCTTTTCTGTATAACTACTATAGCTACGAGGACTGAACGATTTATTCAGACGAGTTTCGACCAGGAAACGCACAACGCGCAAGCAAAAAGAGGGCTTTCTGGGTAATGAAGTATACTCGTGTACACAACACCGATAGCCAATGGCACTCTTTCTCAGAATAAAACTTCATTACCCGCAATCAATACGTGGGTAAGCTCAGCTATTGCATTTCCTGTTATTCTTTCTAAGGAAAGAAGGTCCCGCGATCGTTCTTTAAAGACTATTTCTCGTTGGAAAGTGGTCGTGCGTTATCCTATTGTGAGGACATTTGTGTGCATCATTTTCGGAATATTTTGAAGGGAATAGTACAACAGCAAACAGTCCATCGATTGCGAACGTGAGGGTGGAGGTCTCGGAACGGATTACGATCGGATGTCGAGGTACCACTGTATTTAGTACATAATCATAATCATAATACATAATCAGGTGGAAAACAAAAACTGCAGGTAATGAGGAGAATGAAGCACATTTTATACGGCTTTTATGACTCAATATCGTAAAGAACAAGAAGATTAAAATACTATTACCACGGCTTTTTCATCTGCAGTGAGCTGAAATTTTAAATGACTAAATTAGACAAAAGCTTGATTGCATGTGCAACTGTAGTAAATACAAAAAGTGCACACCAAAGGCAAGGAGAAAAAGAAAAAAAAGAAGGTGCGAGGGCCAAATGTTTTTTTCAGGATGGCGTAAAACGCCGCCTAATCTGAATGAAAACGAATTTACGTGAGGGCCCCGCCGCCGTTGCCAGCCGCCGCCATCTCCTTCGCAGTAAATTTTCACTTCTGCACGCGCGCAACTGATGCTCGGCGGACACCTCGCCTCACTCTCGAGCTGTCTCATTACCCTGCCTTTCAAGTGGCGGGAGAAGAGACGGGGTGAGAGCGACGAGACGGAAGGAGAAAACGACGAGGGGGCAAGAGGAGACGGAGCGTGTTATTTTTCAAACGCCGCTTTTTTTTTTTCTCTTCCTTTCCCTCCTCTATTGTTTGCCCGAGTTCACACCGATTTTCAAAAAAAGTCTCACTTCCCTTTCTGACAGATGTGGTGTCATCGCTGCTGTTTAATTAAAAAGGAAATGGAGGTGATGATTGCAACACAGACGTGATCTGATATGATAATGTATTTACAATCGTTGAGATGAGCGTCATTAAGGATGTGTCAAGGACAAAGTCACCCTGGGAATTTTCTTGGGGGTCCGGAGCTGTCAAGAGTGTTTTTTTCTGAGGCGGCTGTTTGTTGAGATTGTCAGGCGGCCATGACAGTCACAATTAATAATTTGCACACGAAAAGAAGAAGTGATGGCGTTTTATGTTCCTTTTCAAAAAAAAAATTTGGCCACTTGTAAATGAAAGCCGTTTCCTACCTTTGCGAAAGAAAAAAGAAAGAAAACAAAAGGCACAAAAAGATGAGCCCCTCGATACTATACGGGACTCCATTAGGAGATGATTTTGAGTTATTTTATGAATGTTTCATAAGCATATGGAAGCTTCATCAAAACAAATTGTTTCCATTTTGACAATTACCCGCGACAATCGACGGCCGCACCTGCCTGGGAAGGGGATGAATAATTTCCAGTCGTTTTAATTGCTTATGTGACAGCTAATCATCAAGGCCTTCATTTATTTATCCGGCTTCATTTGAACTTCCTCCTCGGTTGATAACGTATCCAGCCTCGCTCTCTAGAGTCGTGCCATGCTGATTAAACTGTAGCGCATGAAAAAAAAAATTCCCTCGCTATTATGCAGATGCCAATAGAGCCTGAAATAGTGTGTATCATCCGGAACACCCGGCGTGGCATTGGCCAGAGTTGGCAAAACAATTCACACTCTGTATTTAAAGACATATACTACCAATTGAGAGAAAAGTGGTTCGTATTTGGGATTATTGGGTGCGATTTACGCTTTTTGTTAGGTACGCTGGATAGTTTGCTGGCATATTAGAGTGCCTTGTCGTCAGGCGTGAGTGAACACGGGTTACGTGGAGAAAGAGTGATAGAAATATTTAAAATTAAAAATCAATTTGACAGTCTGCATGGAGAAATAGGCTTTGGCTGACAGGGTAGGGTGTATGTTAGCGAACTCGATAGGATTTGTAGGCATAAAAAGTTTCGAGACCTGTGGACGTACTCTGTTTATCGTCGAGAGTTACATGTTTTTCTATGCCGTACGTTTGTAACATCATTTTTTGTACATGGGAGGTTTTTTTTGCATATTCTCTTTGGTGTGTCAAATTTGCATTGAGTTTGAAGGGAAGTTTAAGTATTTATATTTGTATTATGGACTGTCATTGACTCAGAGAGATGTTTAAGCTACCTGAAGGCTGGTGGTGAAGTAGTTGCTGGGTCATTTAGGGTGTGGTTGAGTAAAATTATCACATTTCATAATTTGATTTATTAGAAAAAAAACTTTTCTGCACTCGAAATACTTTCCTTCTTTAAATCAATTATAGCATATCCTGAAAAGATGAAAAATGCTACATCTTGCATCTTCTATTTAATCAAAACAAGCAAGATAAAAAAGTATCTTTTTAGTTTAGCACACCTTTGGCATCAAGTTTCCAACTTTAGCAAATGGGAACTGTCTCCTTTTTAATTTGGGTCACCATCTACAGATGTAAAAATATACACAAGCATACTTTGGTGAACTTTTTAGTACATCTGTTCCTATTCAAATACTGTCAGTCGAAATTTGTCAGAAAAAAATGTTCCGTTCACTTATGAATAGAATCCTCCAAAATGTACTCGTGGATAGTAGCAAAGTATTTGTACTCCCCACCAGTACATGTCGGTCAGAGCTATGGAATTGTGGCTAACTTGTTGACGATGCTGAGATTTGTAAGTTAAAGTGCGCCTGCGGGGGAGCTTGAGTTCTCTTCTCTAATTGTGTTCGCAATGAGCAGCCAGGCTCCAAATGTCATTTTAATCATGTCACCGTTTAGCTGCAAATACATAAAAATTGCCCAACACCGACTCAAATCAGAGGACAAGCTTGACAGTGTAGAGTTATGACGCTGCCGAACATCTGCCCGCCCCCAACTCTCCGAAGAAGCGGCGCATTAGGCCCCGATGTTCCTCGCCGCCGGTGGCTCGTCTGCAGCTGCCGGTGGCGTGCCGGGAATCGGCGTGGCGGCTATGGGGAAATCAGCTACTGTCCCCCCCAAACCGCCCCCACCACAACCTCTTCCCAGCATCGCCGCCCCTACACACACATACACGCACCCCTCCCTCCGCTCTCGGCGTCCCAAGCATGGCCATTAACTGACTGCCAGCAGCTCTGGGAAGGGGAACAACAGATGCCAGCCACTGAAAAGCCTCCAGCTCTTCAGCTCGAGCAATCCCAACTGGGCCGGGACGGGCCTCTGTAGATTTTTGGACATAGAGCGAACAAATGTGGACATGAAAAGGGGGGAAGAGGAGGGTTGTCGTGGAGGTAAAGATTTGTTAACCCTCTTGAACTTGACAAGAGACAGCACCCAGGCGCAGATTAGCCTCCTCAAAGCTCACTTTAGTACCAGGTTGCGGCGTCAATAAGTGAATATGGGTAGCGACTCTGCATCTGTGCATGTTTGTGTGTGTTTGTGTGTGTGTGTATGTTGGGTTGAACAAGCTAGGCTGTTTGCACATCCTCACCCTCAGCAGTGGATGTCATTTTTAAACAGTGTCATTACACGCTTGCAACACCTTAATTAGGCTTCAATTACATGTTTCTTTTTCTAATCAACAGAATTGACCTTGTAATGCAATCAATAGTGAATTACAGCAACACTTTAAAATTCGGGTCAACTTTTTTTATGGAGGTTTGCTACCAAAGTCAGTGAAGAAAATATGCAACTCTTTAAACCGTTTACCTTCATTTTTTCGCCCGTTCGTTGCCAAAGTACTGCAATGAATCTGTACAATTGCAATTAAATCCAAACATGGAAAAGTATCAGTCTCACTTTGCATGCGTTAAGAGATTCATAACATCGTGACTGGACATTTCGTCGACGGACACTTCGTCCAAGTACCGCATAACATAAGGTAAAAACTATCAAATCAAGACACTAATACGCAAATGGCAGCATTTTGAATCAAAACATTCGAGGGAGGAAAGCCTGACTTCAGTGCCAAGTAAATTATAGTAATCTCGCCAAAATGGGAAGAGGCCATGGATTACGGTTTCAAATGACTGCTCCGTAGTAAAAAAGCTTCATCCCTGCCAATTGCCTAAGGCCCGTCGCAAACCCGGCTGTTTTGTTCCTTTGCAAACCGAGGATGACAAACGCCATGCCGTTTAATTTAATCCTATAAAATGATCCTGTAGGACGAGGAGTATTAAGACTGCCTTTGTCCCAATAAAAGAATACACAATAGGTCGTATCATCCATCGGAAAAATGACACATGTTCAGTCTTCAGGACCCAAATTATTCTCGTGTGAGGCAATCCGACAACTCCCGAGTCAGAATTGTGACATTTCAATCACCACCCCAAGGCCGGAAATGTTTGTGTTCGATCTTGGAGGTTCCGCCTCAATTTTCTCCTGCCAAAGAAAGAAAAGTTGTTCAAGCCCACACGTGCTTAAGCGATTGGATCGTGTCAACGGAAAGCAAGGCAATGAGGCGAACAATTAAGGTGTTAATGCGACCTGCGGGTGTCAAGGGCATTTGCCGCTACATTACATACTTAAGCGGAGGCACTCTGACCACACCGACAAGGAAGCGAGGGACGGATCGGAAGTGGAGGTGTGGAGCGGTGAGGGAAGGAGGGAAGGAGAGAAGGAGGTGGTGGGGATGTGGGGTGGGGGGCTGCCAGAGCACAAAGCCTGGGTAAACACAGCTAGCTCTGCATCTGGAACCAACTAAAAAGATGCTTAATAATGCAGAGCCGCGCAGGCGGGCCCTGTGCAGCTGTTGTGTGCGCAGGACCATGAAAGACTCTCCATCTGACAGCTGGCTCCATCTAGCTGGCTCCATCGCCCTCTTCCTCTCCTTCATCCCTCCCTCGCTCCCTCCCTCCCTCTCTCTTCCGTGGTCCAGAGCGGCCAAGAGACAGCAGATTAGGGATTAACCAATCCCTGCCTTCTTCATTTGTCCCATCTGCCAAGCAACCAGGCCTGGGCTCCCCATTCCGGGGAGATACGTATGAGCGAGGAGACAAAAGATGGGGACGTCATGCGGGGGTAACGACCGACAAAGACTTTGACCCGGAGAAAAAGACACGACCTGGCCCCGTCGTTGAACTTGAAGCGACTTTAGAACAAGTCGAATGGAATGATACCTGCTAGAAATTGTGTAATCTCAGGCAACTTTATACAAGGCATGTCCCTCTTGAGTTTTCTGACGTCCAATCTATTTTAGCTGCGCAGGGACAGGGAATTAATTACCATGTTTTAGTGCTACTGACGTCCGATCTTTTTTAAATAGTGCCAAACTCCCAGGTGAAATGGGTTGGACATTTGGACCCTCTACATCAGGGATGTGTCGGACTCGGGTTGGTTCGCGGGCCGCGTTAACGTCAACTCGATTTCATATAGGCCGGACCATTTTAGATAAATTTAGATAGACTTTTTATAAATGGATTAAAAGAACTGGATTAAAATCCCTGAATATTCCGTTTTTTTATAGATCTAAAACAATGTTTATTTTTGCTTTTTTTAAATATATTTTTAGATTTTACAAAATGATTTTTGAACTAAAAACACAGAAGAAATTGATTAAAAAATTACAATTATTGATTTAAAAGGGGGAAAATCAGGAAATTTAATATACATCTATACTATACTATATATTTTAATTTGATCCTAAAACAGAAAGTCGGCACTCATGATTTACTTTCCCGGGCCACACAAAATGTTGCGCTGGGCCAGATTTGGCCCCCGGGCCGCCACTTTGACACATGCGCGCTACGTCTAAGCATTGATATTTACACGTTACACGTAAATCTCGTAATAGAGTTGCGCTTTTTAAATCAGATTATTTTTGTGCCGCACCAATAACAAAAGTACCGAGTCCTATTTGGAAAAGAAAATACCCCAACGGTGTCATATTTTTGGTAAGAATAGCAAATAATCCACATGCAGTTAACACCCTGGCAAACAAATAATTGTAATTGTCTTTCGATGCAATGGGATGGCGACAAAGCACTTGGTTGCATTGAACAAACCTACTGTCAAAATGAAGCTCCTCCCCTTAGTTCAACATTTAACACCAAGGTGCCATGAGATGGCGTTGAATCAAGAGATTCTCTGTTTTGCTCAGTTTGTATGTGTGCCTTTAACATCTGTGCATGTTCAAAGAAAACTTTACAATATGTATTTTGAAGAAGGAAAAAAAACATTTTTTTTTTAATCTCTTGTATCGTACATCTGGAACGCATCCCTGCGATAAATGAGGGTTCACCGCTATTTCCACCTCCATGTCTTGAACGTACATTCCGTTAACGCTCCGTACCTGAAACAAAGATGGCACTCTTTTTAAAGTGGCTAAAAATACACTCATGTATTTTGTCTGGCGAATCAAAGGCGGCGCCCATCTTTTTTCATGGTGTGCCAGCTCACATTTGGCAGCAAGCAGAGCACACACACTCGCAGAAATAATTGCTCTTATCTATGAGACTCCATAAAAAAAGCTCCCTCTTTTTAACTAAGAGGGTGCTTCGCGATAACTAACTGCTTACATACATTAGGATCCTGTAGAAGAGGCTCTTGGACTACATGGCTTTTTTCTTTCTTTTTATTTAACTGACACAGCAGGCTTTTGAGTGAGCAAATGCGTGGCTTCACCACGGCTTATCAGTGACATTAATTAGGGTTCTATTCCGTTTAGCTTTGAGAGAGACATCAAGTGGTGGGGGGAGGTTATAGCATTTTGTAGTCGTGTTAGTACTGTGCCACAATATGCTTGACATTTTAAACCTGCTTTTGCAGTTTTGCTAGATCCATCGGTTGCAAAGTTTTGAGTTAAATGTCCATATTTTCCCAGTCTTTGGTTTACGCAAGGCAAATGTTCTGATTTGTTTCAATTCAGAATATATGTCATATTCTCTGTTTTATGTTTCCTTTTATGCAAAATGTATGTGGAATTGGCAGGAAACGGCGTTAGTAAGAGTGCTTTTTGAAGATGTTTTTTTGCCAAACTACCCTTGTTGTCAGAAAAAGAAGCAAAAGAATATGTGAGAAAAAGGCTTAGTGGAAAGTCAAATGTTTGTTCTGCAAATGCAGCTACGTCTCATGACTTGAAAACCCCCCAAAATTGGGGCTCTTAATTGGGTCGTGCTACTGCTTATCCTTCATTTCTTGAACGGCAACTGCTGAAGATTCCACTTTAAATCCGAAGAAAAGTCATCCTCCCCGAATCCAAATCATTTTCATTTATCCGACTCTTTCTTTTGCTTGAGCACGCATGTGTTTTAGTCTCTCTGTATGTTTTGGTGGGGAAGCGTCTTGCAGCAGTACAATTCCAGCTCCTGTTTCATATCATAAAAACGATTCAAACTTAAGAGACCGAGTTCAGCTGGGCCACCCGGGAATTCAGGGGAAGGAAAAAAAAAAGTTCCCTCTCCTTTGGAAAGATCGCGGGTGTCTTAACAGGCCCTGAGCTGCACTACCTGCCTCCCTGTGTGCACACCTTTAAATCACACCCAGGATAGTTGGCTTGTCAAAGCTCTCTCTCTCTCTCTTTCTCTCTCTCTCTCTCTCGAGCATCTGAGAAACATTAAAACACTTCCTCGTGGAAGCCCGAGCCTCCCACAGGGCAGCGAGCGGGAGCAGAGCCTTTCTCTCAGGCCCGGCATCCGGGGAGGATAGCGCTCAGTACCGCTCGGAAAGTCCCAGCTCGGACAGCGGTGGTTAATATTTTAATAGCCTACGGCTGAGGCAGTTATCGTCCCAGTGTATTCTTGTTGGTGGCTTGGAAAAAGGAAAAAAAAAAACGAGAGGAAAAAACCCACTCGCTTGCTCTTTCTCACAGTTAAGAAGCCGATTTGAGTTTTTAATTATTCCTTTTTGAATTCCCCAACCAGCTCTCCTCTGTTCTTTTTCATTTGTGCACCGCCGTTTTTCCAACACTTGTATCCAGGGAATGCCTGACAGTGTCCTACTTAACTTTTCACTTTCTTTCCTGTGATTTCTCCTCTTCTTTTTCCCTAACCACCAACCAACCCACCTCCATTCCAAGGGACTATTACTGATCAATCCTCCAAACACCTGCATTTATATTGATCACTCATTCGCTTTCCCTTTCTTTTTCTATTGAAGGGAAGACTTTTCAGCTCAGGTAAAAGTGAGCCAATCCCCTCACGAGGACTTTCTGGGTCCACAAGGCTTTGTTTTGATCTGGCCTATCAGACAGTAGGACTCACTTAACGTGGTAAACACACGCAATTTTTGCTTAACTGCGAGTCCAAATAAATGTAATTTCCTGTTTTGTCACCAATGTACAATGGCGCAGCCCCACTTTTCTGCCCAAAGTTGGATGGGATGTGCTCCAGCTCCCCCTCATTTCCTAATGATGACAAGCCCTATAGAAAGTAGATGTATGGATAATGAGGCTCATGCAGGCTTCACCATGCCTAAGGACAAATACGCTATTATCTGATCACATGATCACATGTAGCAGCCTGCTCTGGTTAATTTCCATGACAGATAACAACAGCCAGAGGGACCTGCCTGCCAAATAGTGGCCTGTATTGAACTCCTATTGGGTGTTCGTGAGGCTTTGGCTAGACAAAAAAGTGAGCCCAAAGTCATAAGAGTTCATTGGTTGAAAAAGGAGTCCGTCGGCATATATGCACATTGTTTATTTATTTATCATTGATTGTTTATTAATGGAAGTGTGGAGTATAAAGTTAGACCACCAGCCTTTTATAGTGGGGGTGAGGGAGGGGTGTTTGGAGAACATTGATATTTATGTAGCAGACACATTTATTTAATCGCAATATTTGTGTAATGCAGTGGCGGTCCGTGCATTTTCTAGTAGCGCCTTCTATCGGAATCAATCCAACGCTCCAAAACTATTTTATTGCTATAAAACCTCTCCTGCAGCTACAGCTGCGACACATAAAAAATCATCAATAATAACCCCGTACAATTGAAATATTATTTAGGAATATAGCCATATTTTACTCCCCAAAAATCCCTTTTAACTGTACACAATATCCATCCTCCTTTCTTTCCTCCTTCATTTCTATCGCCATTGAAGCTAATGCTGAAAGTCGAGCCTGTCCTTTCGTATTTCTGGCATACGTTTTTATTCGATTTAGTGCGTTCGATTTAGTGTTTGTTCCCGGTTGCGACATGCTTGCTTGCTTTGGAGGTGTCCGACCTTTCTTAATGATGTCCAGCTTTTTTTTTCTTGAAAAGTCCATCTTGAAAATGGCTCAGAGGACTTTTTATCTGATGAAGGCTGATTATTGATGCCATTAGAGGATTAGAACAATTAGGGGCTAACCACAGGGTTTGACAGAATTGTAGATTTGTCTTTTTAAGCTTTATGGCTTTAGACTGTTTCAGATTGAACACAAATGGCACTTGTGGTATGTGGATCCTTCAACGGCCGACTAGATGAGGAGGACGCACTCGTTAATATTTCGGTTCATCAATTTATATTTGATCAATCAGATTTTTCAGCTTATAGTTTCAATGCTTTTGATTTCGCAGTGCCTTACACACTGGCTTTTACTGGCAAATGATGGTATTTTTTTGGACAATCACTTGTCCAGAGTAGCCGCATTTTGCATCCTTGTACCAAATTAGACCATTAGATGAGCAGAGTTAACATTTTTGTTGCATTCTTAGCTACTATTTAACAGTATATTGTCTGCCAATTGGCAGCTTTTTGTGCAATAATGGATTTCAGGGCAAAATGTCCTGTTTTTGAGGCAACACATTGCATGTGATGGCAAAATCATTTGCTTTGTTTTGAAATTGGACAGAATCTAATAAAGTTTTAAGGGAAAAACAACTCTGCGCTCCTAAATAAACCCACTATACGACTCTTGATGGGCACACCAAACAATTTCCACCATTGAACGGGTCTCCAGATGCAACTTTACAACTTTTTGTTGTTTCTGCTCATCAGCACATAAAGCGAGACCACCAACCCCCCTTTATACTCCCACCATCTCCCACAGCCCTTAATTTAAAACTAATTACAAGTAGAAGAGGCGAGTCGGGTGAGATAGACTCAAAATCTACATGTATGCCGGTTAGTGCTCTCACTTGACTGGCTTGCGTATGAGTCAGAGCAAATGCAAATGAATGCATTACAGGTTCCTGAGTGTGTGTGTCTGTGTGTGTGTGTGTGTGTGTGTGTGTGGGTCGCTCGGAGCCCGCCGTCAGCACAGCCTGCAGGGAAGGGTCCGGGGTTACGGCATCAGCTGCGAGCGGGAATGAGAGTGGCTGAAAGTCAGACAGACAGCGCCGTGGGTTATTATGTTTGAGTCAGAGCAAACACTCCCGGGAGCGCCGGGCCCTCCACCTCCCCAAAAGAAAGAAATATATTGCAGTTACAGTTGTAACGCAATCATAAAATAAGGCCAGCCGGCTTTTTAACAGCAAATTTAGATATTCAGGAGGGCGTGTGTTGGTGGGCCGTGGCACTCCAACAAGAAGCGGAATAATTAATTAGACAAATCTCATCTGGGCGCACTTAATTGAAGTGCGCTAAACACGGCGAGCGCTCTCCAAATGGAGAGGACGGGTCAATCCGAACCTCCGCACCTTCCGTAATGAAAGAGAAAGAGGAAGATAATAGCACACATAACCTGCGGCAATTAAAGGGCTCGGGAATGTGGTGAACAAGCTTTGCCCTCTTGGACACTGTTGACCCCCCGGTGCCCAACTAGGCCCCCCGGGGAAATAAGCACTTATTAAAAACGGAGGAACGGGGCCACAAATCCCGGCGAGGCTGTAATACGCTATAGAGTAATTTAATTCTACTTACATGTATCACTTGAGCTCGCGTGCCGACCGGGAAGCAATTCGCCATTTCATTTGACAAAATATGACCCGTCGAGCGGTGGAATAATAACATGCAATTCCGAAATAGGGGAAGGAGCATAACAAAAGAATATCTGGATGTAATTGTCATTGTGTTTGGTGCCCTCTCGCTGCTTCTTAAAATAAAATAACAAAACCAAAAAACATCCTAGGCGACTTCAGGGATTATTTTGAAAGTCTCTCTTTACCGCGACAGGCTGATGAAAGACAAACCGTGCTTGATTGGATCATCCTTCATAATGCAGTAAAAAAAAATATATATAATAAAAGTCTATCGTCCTGGCATGGGTTTGGGAATATTGGTTGTACCCCCCTCCAGTGAGTGAAAAATCCCCCCGGTGTGGCTGCGCTTTTTCTTTGTGCTGTGTAGTTTCACTGCAAATAAACATACTGTCTGTTATTGTGCTCCCACAAGAGCACCACCGTTAAAAAAGTAGACGTTTCCTTTGCTCTTCAAAACCGAATACAGGTCAGCGTCCTACATAAGTTTTCCTGCACTTTTGGAAATGCGCTGTTCACGGTTTCCACGCAAAACTGTTGAAATCCACCCCAAAGTACGAAGGAAGTTTGTGTTGAGATAGCGTTGGTAGCATTGATTGGTTAAAAAATTCATCCAGACTCACACACCGATTGATAGTGCATCCTGGAACTGGTCTTGGGTTGCAGTGGTTTTGTAGATAAACAACAACACTGTGTGCAGATGTGTGTGAAACAAATAAAAGTCACACTTGAGTTTATAAGTCGCAGGCCCATCGCCCCAAAAGTGAGACTTATAGTCCGGAAAATACGATACATGCAACATCAATAATGATAGTTAAGGTTACATTATGTGAAAGTGCACCCCTAATGTAATGCACAATTTCTTTGGAAAATTTTGCATTATCTTGGAACATGCTAGCGCTAACGACAACATCCTTTTTTATTATAAAAGATGGAATTTTGTATTGCATTTGTGCTGAAATTGCTTTATAGCAGAATTGTAGTTTTTTCATAACTGATGGCATTTCCCTTGCAAAATTTAACATTATTTAATGTAAAAAAACGCTTTGCATAAAATGTTGCAATTTTTGGACAAAATCCCCAATCATATTTCAATTTATATGTAATCTCTTTCGACTGGGAGGGGCTTGCATTGAACGGTCATGTTTCACTACCACTGGACGTCCAATCCATTTAAATGGACAGTGGAAATGAATTTACCATCCCTCGCCGTTTTAAGGCAGCCAATGAGTTCAGCATCTTTAAAATGCAGCACAGCAGGATTTGCGGCACACGTAGTAAAGTTAGCCCGTAAAATCTGCCTTGATTTTGGATGATTTGCCACCAAATTCCTTGGGGAGCCTGTTGACCGCGATGATAGCTACATATGAACATTTAGGTATGAAACAGAAGGGACCCGTGGCACCATGAATAAAACAACTGCTGCAGGGGGAGCAATTTGGGACATCTGATGAATTAAAAAAAAAAAGAAAGCAAAAAAAAAAAGGACAAAAATAAATAAATAAACAGTCTCTTGTCGAGAATGCAAGCTCGCTCGCCTCCGGAAGCGCGGCCGTGCCCCGCGGACGCATAAAGGATCGCAAAGGAGTGATAGGACACGGGGGGATAGGGCAAGGACACACGGCGGTCCGCCCCTGGTCATCGGCGACAAGAGCAGGGGGATGTTAAACACACAGCGGGCTGACTCCACACTTTGATTTAGCACTTTTGCCTAATGTTCCTAAAGGGGGGTTAGGCAGGCGGGCCCGCTGGAGATGGGATCAGCAGATCTGCTCATAAAGGAGCCTCACCTCGCCCGTAGTCTCACGCAGCCGCCGCGTGGAGACGGGTGGTCCGTTGGACCGTAGAGAACGATACACAAAGGGCGCCTAACCATTCCACATTGATGCCGGGTAAATGGCTTAATTTGTCTGCGGTGAGGGCTGTATTGAATCCAAACACATGATTTAATACGTATTAATATTAGATGAATCGCTCATTAATGGATGCAACAGACAAACCGTAATATTGTGGCGTAAATAGATTGAGGCCTTTTTAACAATTTATGGCTTTGGGGTTTTTTCACGCAGGAAAGTGGTGCAATGTGGAGGCAGTTGTGTCGATAATTTCAAACTTGCAACATGGCAGGGAAATGTTGCATTATTGGGGTAAACTCTGGAATGTCGAGGGATTTTCTTGGTTGCAAATAGCGTTTTGTGGCAATTTAGAGTATTGTTTTGTCCTACTATAGCGTTTTAGGGAGGAATTTTAGGATTTGGGTTACTCACTTGTAATGGATTGGCCGTCTGTTGCCGTCATTAAGAACAAAATTCGATTGTTGTATCAAGCAGTAACAATATTCAGACTTTCTTAGTAGCATCTTCCTTTTTTATGGTGAAAGAATGCAACATGTTTGAGTATAATAGCCAAAAGAAATTCGAAAACTAAGTGTTATCGTACAGATACTAGAGTCTGTTATATAATTGAACAATGTTTATGGCCAAATGTGTGTGAAAGCTACCAGATCTCCCGTCTTTCAAGGCTTTGCGTGTCCATCAAGAATGCCGAATGAGCAACTGACCTTTTTTTATATTATTTATTTAGTATTTTTCCAGCAACTTCCACTCAGAAAAGTGGTGCTGTGTGGATACAGGTATATAACCCCCTACTTGCCACACACATTCACCCTGTATTTTTTATTTTATTTTTTTATCTCCAGCTAGTTACCCTGACTGTGGGCTGGGATGTGAACTGCGCTCCAGACACTTTCAAGTCTACTTAATGTAGCCTACACGGGCTTCACAGGCTGTTTCATGCTGTTATGGAAAACAGGACTTTGAAATCCCTGCGCAGCCCAATCTTAATCTCATTTGTGAATATGAGCCCAGCCACGACAGGACCGTCTTCCTAAAGCGCTGCTTCATTTGTCAGGAGATTCGGTAGAGGGGGACGGGCGGTTGACACCGGAGGAGTGATTTAATTGATTTTAATCACACACCTGAGATGCGCGGGGAGGCGGCGGCGGCGGCGGTGGCGGCGGCCCTCCGCCATTATTCCGAGGGCCCCTTCCAGCTCCTCCTCTGTTTGTTTTGAGACGTCAGCGATTTGACGGATACGTCTTGGATTATGAACTCACAAAGCGGGCCCGGAATTTCAAACGCGACCTTGGACTTAATATTCCGACGAGTGCTATTAAAAGACAGAGCTCGTCACCGCCAGATAAAAAAAAGGACGCGATATGGATTTCCCAACGTTGCCCCCCCTTTGACGAGGTTGACTTATCGCCTCTCGGATGCACCTTCGGCGGGCAATATTCAACTTTTTGTAAATGCGCAAAGATGAATTCCTCCCTGACGACGGAGGCCTTCCCTCAGCGTGCCAGTAATTTCCGATGAAAATCTCTGCCCATTCGCGTGGTGAGGGGGAGGCGCTCGCTCTCAGGACCACGCTGTTGCCAGCCATTAGATGGGGAAAACAGTTTGGTGAACATTATAATGCAAACCAAGCCGAAGAATGAGGGAAAAAAGAGGCTGGAAGACAGCCTGGGGAGAGAGATTTAAATATGTAATCAACTAATATTTCATTTATTTGTCTCACATGGGAACCTGACCATTTAGCTGCGGCGCGCTCGGATCTAAACCTCTCTCTTTTAATCAGGCGGGCCGGCAATTACGCGCAGATCTGAGCTTGCACAAAAAGAAAAGTCACTTTTGTGCCATTAAACCCCGCAGTCCAGGTTCACCGAAAGAGAGAGGGATAAAAGTTTTACTTTGCTCTGCATTTTTGTGACGCCCGCTTGGCCTCATTCCTTCATTCAGCTCTCGTCGGCGGAAGGCTGCCTGGTTTTTATTTTTCTATTTATGATTACCCGACTCTTCCCCGGCTTGTCGTGCGCTCCTGGTAGAATACAATGGCATTCATTCTTGATGAGCCCGCTGTCACTTTTAATTTCTGCTCGTTCGCCGAAAGTGAATGACAGTCGGTTGCCGTCATAAATAGAACATGCGGGGCATGAATTTTTCAAGGAACAAGAATGGGAGGCTCCCGTTACTAATTCCTTTTCAAATGTTTAGATTTACGGCTTTCCATGCCGCCTGCATCATTCTCCAACTTTGTGGTAGAAATATATTTCCATCTCATTAATCAGCAATTAAGGAAAAGGGGGAAAGAACTGAGTCTCCAGTCTAAAGGACGGGGTTCACTCTCTGCAATTTATTTTTATTTTTTACTGTGGTATCCCAATGTTTCTAGTGTTTTACAAGCTATTTTCTCCGTTTCCAATATATTAGGATTCCTTTTGAGGCTTTTAGGAGTGTGTGAGATTTTGAGACCTCCCTAAGGGCGGCCTAAAGCGATTTATAAATTTGCATTTTAAATGATGAAATGAAGACCTCATACTCATACATATGATGATATTCTCATCCAATGTCGACTTATTATGGTTTATTCTCGACCTATACTAACATATTTTATAGTTATTGTTTTTTACAACCGTACTTGGCTTCTCTTGTTATATTCAAACACTTTTTATAAAACTATGACCAATCTTTTTTTGTATTCATTCATACAAAAGACTGACTAGCCCAGGGGTGTCAAACCCAGTTTGGTTGGCGGGCCATATTCATGGTGACCAGATCTCATGTGGGCCGGACCATTTTAGATATAATATTTAGATTTTTAAAAATATAAACGGATTAAAAGAACTGGATTAAAAGTCCTGAATATTCAGTTTTTTATAGATCTAAAACAATGTTTATTTTAGCTTTTTTAAAATATATTTTTAGATTTTACCAAATGATTTTTGAACTAAAAACACAAAAAATGGATTAAAAAATTACAATTATTGATTTAAAAGGGGGAAAATGAGGAAATTTTATACACATCTATACTCTTCATTTTAATTTGATCTTTAAACAGAAAGTTGGCACTCATGATTTACTTTCCCGGGCCACACAAAATGATGCGGCGGGCCAGATTTGGCCCCCGGGCCTCCACTTTGACACATGCGCTCATATATGAGAACACTACTGCACTGAAAAAAACAACCCAAATTAATGTAGATCCAATATTTAAGGCTAAAAAGACACAACAATACTTTAATATGTTACATATTTTGCTGTAAAGTGACATCTCAATGAATGTATATGGCCTCCAATTTACAAAACTACCAACTTTTGTCACAAGCGCACTCAAGAAACGCCTCAAATTTCAAGGCCCGAACAGCAGCGCTTCCTCAATGAGGCCTTAAGCACGAGTCCCATTTGCTTTTTACAGCCCTACAGTTTCAGTTAGTTTGTGTCAAGTCCCCCCGCATCCCGTTCCAGCTGCAAAAGCAGATTGGAAAGGGGGGGAAATGAGCGAGATGAAAACGTTTGGATATGCTCAAAAGAAGTCTTCTCTCAAAGGCAGCGCATCCTCAAAGAAGTTGGAGGAATTTGCTATTCTTTTTAATGTCTGCAAAGCCGCGGAAGACACGAGCTACTGTACGTCCTTGTTGTGGCTCTTCCGTCACTATGTATCACACAGGTCCTGATTAGCCACCGGGAATCCTGAAATATCAAATAAACGTCATTTATTGGACCAAATACATGCTTGTTGTGGCTTTTTTTATTTTTAAAAGAGGGGCGAAGAACGTGGAAGTGACAGCTTGTTAGTTGCTAATTCAATTTATGGCGTCTGCTTTTATTTCAATAACATCACCTGTGCCAGATGGTACGAAACTCATGATGTTACCGAAGTTTCAAAAACAAACGCATTCGTTCCCGATGAAAACTGGCGCCGTTCTTCTTACTCCGTGACACTAATTTGAGGCATAATGGCGGCGGAGCAGTTAAGAAAAAAAAATTGCATTCAGCATAATTCACAGACATGAGAGGTGGTAGACAATAGGCAGCAAATCAGCGGCAATCCAATTTCCATGCCACCTTGTCTGGGAGCAAAATGTCATTCATATTTTAACCCTTATTAGGACCGTCTGCCGCTGAGTGTCTGAATTACATTTGCAGGCTTTTCGCTCGTCATGAAAGACAAAATCAGCCTAAAAGATGGCAATTGACAGAGGGGAGTCAAAATATATAGGAATCCACCACACGCACCTTTTCTTCTGGGCCTTTTTAATGAGCTAAAATACCCACTTCTTGCCATTTCCTCTGCCTTAATTGATGATTATGTTGTTACACAGGAGCAGCGCTTCCCTCTCTCCTCCCAGTCATTATGATGTGGACGGGCAGCTCTTGAAGCTTCAAAGGCGGGAAGGAGTGATTTAAGCGCCGGGTTCAAGCGTCCCCCTGGCCTTGCAGGTAAAAAAGAAAAAGCAAAAGCAAAAAAAAAAGCATGTAAACACAACATGCTAATCGTTAATTAGCCCCGTGGCTGAATTGCACGTCATCCCTGTTTTTTTTTTTTTTAGAGATGACCGCCGCTACGGTCACGCTTAAGGGCATGCTGCACGTCTTTTGACGACCCAATTAGAAATTCAGCTGCAGGAGCGTAAAGGGGAGAAACCTGGTCATGAATATTTAAAAAGGCAGCCGCCGACCAGCACGGAGGGGAGCACTGAACCGCGTGTCTTGCGGGAGGGAGGGCGGACGAAAGGAAGGGTTTCGAGGGGGGGGGGGAGATATCCGGCAAAGTAACCTACAATCGATAGCCTTGATATGCTCTGTATTAGAAGCAAGATGGCGGAAATGCGTGTATGTGTGTTGGACTTGTGGTCCTGCAATTGGTTCCCTGTGAGCCTAATGAGGACGAGTGCCATTGAAAATACTTTACATCACATGTGTCAAAGTGGCGACCCGGGGGCCAAAACTGGCCCGCCGCATCATTTTGTGCGGCCCGGGAAAGTAAATCAGGAGTGCCGACTTTCTGTTTTAGGATCAAATTAAAATGAAGAGTATAGATGTATATTCAATTTCCTGATTTTCCCCCTTTTAAATCAATAATTGTCATTTTTTAATCCATTTTTTCTGTGTTTTTAGTTCAAAAATCATTTTGTAAAATCTAAAAATATATTAAAAAAAGCTAAAATAAACATTGCTTTAGATCTATAAAAAACTGAATATTCAGGGATTTTAATCCAGTTCTTTTAATACATTTATTTAAAAAACCTAAATATTATATCTAAAATGGTCCGGCCCACATGAAATCGAGTTGACGTTAACACGGCCCGCGAACCAACCCGAGTCTGACACCCTTGCTTTACATATTACTTTTGTCATTTCTTGGGGTGCTGTAATTAATTTTTCAATGGTGGAAATATGGCCAATGGTTGTCATGTCCATGTCATGCCGGTAATTATGCCCGTATCCCTCGTCAGCATAACTGCAGGATGCTGAGTCGACACGTCAAGGATACAATGGCGCGTTCATCACGTGAAAAGTGCACACAGAAGTCTTATACGACATTCCTCTTGCCAGAATGGTGTTATTCTTCCATGCCAATATTCCGTGAAATGCTTCCTTCTTACCGCCAGACGTGTAAACTCAATCCTACCTGGCGGTTTCCACAGCAGTAATGACGCCGGTGTTATATGCAGAGAGTGGGATGTGCTTAATTGGTGTTTTTAAATGTGGCGACACCTAAAATTGATTCTTTTGTTTTTCCACAGCGCGGCACGTGAGCTGGTGTGATTATCGCGCGGGAACGTGACAAGCGCTTAAACTTCACTCGGCTCTCACCTCGCACGCCGAACTGCAAAGTAGCTTCGGCGGCGGCGCGCCTGGTGGAAAACGCCGGCGCTTCTCGACACCTCTGTCGACTGAGCAGGTAAACATGGTTTGTTTTTTCCGTGCCTGCGGGGCACTCAACAATTATTATTCATCATCTTTTATGACACACTTTTACTGCGCGTTAAAGCACATTTGCATGCCGCTAATACAGTGAAATCCCTAGAGGTCGACGCCCTCGGGATGTTGGAATTTGACCAACGTTTTCAGGAAAAATACTTTATAGTAGTTGAACAAATCAACACGTTTTGCATGTAGTGGGCAATATGTTTTCTTAAAGAATGGGGACTGTCAGTAAAGGGTCCTAACCCCCCTGGAACCTATTTTCTTAGAGCAGGGGTGTCAGACTCGTGGGCCGCGTTAACGTCAACTCGATTTCATGTGGGATCATTTTAGATATAATATTTAGATTTTTTTTAATAAATGGATTAAAAGAACTGGATTAAAAGCCCTGAATATTCAGTTTTTTTATAGATCTAAAACAATGTTTATTTGAGCTTTTTTTATATTTTTAGATTTTACAAAATGATTTTTGAACTAAAAACACAGAAAAAAATTGATTAAAAATTACAATCATTGATTTAAAACGGGGAAAATCAGGAAATGTAATATACATCTATACTCTTCATTTTAATTTGATCCTAAAAAGGAAAGTCGGCACTCATGATTTACTTTCCCCGGCCACACAAAATGATGCGGCGGGCCAGATTTGGCCCCCAGGCCGCCACTTTGTCTTAGAGCATAACTGCATTCCACTGCTCAAGACACACATTCATCATTCATAAAAACATCAATAAATCAGTCAGACAAATGGAAATAATAATAAATATATAAAACCTAAATCACACTGTTAAAATATTAAGATGTAGTGACAAAAGTGGTACATTTATGTATGAAAATCAACAAAAAGGGTCATGTTTTTGTGATATGTCTCTTTTTTGAAACAATTTTTGGTGGCTCATTAATATTTGGACATCTTTCACCGTCTGTAGCACTGAAACATTTAAATGGTCATCTTATTAGAAAAGCGAAATGGATTTTGTAGTTAGATGGAATGGGTCTAGCCCACGTTTTGTCTGTGGCGTATCCACAGAGAAGCTCAGTAGCAGAGAAGAGAGCAGAGCTCTTAACCCCTCAGCTCAGTCATGGCGTATCACTCTCCAAGGCAAATTGTTTTTACTTTGGACCCCACAACAGCAACTAAAGACCCCGCTGCTCATCCAATAACAGCAAATGAAATCACCTAGGCTTCCCTTTCTTGGTTTCAAAGGGACATGCTCTAAGTTGATTCTTTTCATTTAATTCCAGCAAAGAGATTGACGCTCCCCCAACCCCCCAAATAACCCACCCCCCACCCCCACCCTACTCCCCACTGCACCCCAGCAACACCAGCAAGCAACGCACGCTTGCCCTTTATCTGCTGCAGAGAGCAGGGCGGGGTGAAGAAACAGAGGATTATCGATTTGCACTCAAACAGTGGGCCAACCTAAAAAGCCCCAATGAATTGTCACTCATTATTGAAATTATCAGGCACTAATTAAACTGGCAACCCTAAGCCCCCTGGGCTGTGCTCATCTCCAACTGAATTCCAGCTCCTCCGACAGTAATAGGGAGGCAGCATTAGCCGCTGCTGGATGTTAATGAGACCTGGAAGCTGTCGGCGCCTCTTAGGGGGCTTCACAGGAGCATCGCTGCTGCATGGGAAGCGCAACTCCAGTGCAGCAACGTAGCAACGTAGCGAGCGGGAAAATGAAAGCGGCAGATTCGTGCATCATTTGGCGACCGTCGGCGTTATTTTCGCGCGTTTCCATCCTTTTCCCAGAGTTGTCGACGCGCCACCGTCTTTTTTTTTGCGAGTCAACACGCTCGGCGTACCGGCGAGAGTCTGAGTGACTTTATCACACGGTACACAGCCTGTTAATAACTTCCTCTGACAATTCCCCCTCATCTGCCGCTGATGACCAGAGGGACACGTGTGATTGTCATGTTTGTAGGGGGGGGGGAGGTTGAAAGACTCCAAAACAATGATGTCACGTCAGGCTCTCTATTAAAAGACTTCATATTTTGAGCGGCATAATTAATACTCTTGGGCACGCCGCTACCAAGTTGGCACTGCAGGCAAAGGGCTGCCACTCACCTGATAATTATTTTTGGAAATGGAGCCCAAATTACGGTGATTGACAAACGCAACAAAGCAGAGACAGCCTGCAGCATTGGCACGGGAGAAAAAGGAGAAAATAAGTGCTTATTGTATCGCATCCGCTTTCAAGCAGGATTTCACGTGGCGCTTTCATGTCGCGAGTGCGACTTTGGCGGAGGTCAAACTATTTAGCCCTTCTATCCTCTTGAAGGAGCAACAACAAAAAGCCACCGCGCCAGTAATTAACACTTCTGTGGCGTTTTTGAAGTAAATGTAGTTAAAGCAACAGTATGTCATAATTAAACACTGCGGTAGAAATGGTGTCGATACGGGGAGAAAAGTAAATGTGCTTATTTTGCTCGTCCTTCATGCAACGTCAGGGTATTCGATCAGATTTGGTATTGGCTGATGCTTAGGCAGTGACTTGATGATTTGATTTGATTGATTTCATTTTTGCATTTGTTCTTTCTCGTCTGTTTCGATGACATATCTAAATCTCGGAATGGTTCGACAATTGCAAATCAGCGGAGTTTTGCAATGACCTGAAAAAAAGTAATTCCCGGTTGGCGAACTGTTGTGACGATTTTATTTGTCGAGCCTCTGCGCATGCGTTTCACTTGGCAAAAAGACAAAAAGATTGGCTATGACGAAAAAAAAATGGGTATTAAGATCTGCGATCTAGCGTAAATAGGTTTCTGGTTAGTATTAGTTGTTGATTAATTTGCTGATAATGTCGTAGGACCAGGCTACTGAAAGGAAAATTACCTAATGTAGTTGTTCCATTTTTTTCTGAAATCACAGTTTGTGGTGGAAAAGAGGCACATTTCTGCTATTGAAAAGAATTGAATCCTCTGAAAGATCGTGAAACGAAAACAAGACAATCCGGATAATCATCTTTCTGTTCAATTTTCCTGTGTGTGGCATTTGTTCCGAAAATGGCTTATTAAGGAAAGTTTGGATCTGGCAAGCGCGTCATATTAAGGGAGCAGCTGTTAAAAAGCCGGTGATGAGCAACAAGCAGAAACATTTGCAGTGAGCTGCTTTTCAAACTGCGTTTCATTCACTGATGAATGCTGCGCTTTTTTGGCTGATCCAGATGGTTAGTGGCTGGCGACCACGTCTCAACAAGAGTGCCACGTCAGCGAGGGGTGGCAGAGTGATGTTTTCTGCTCCAGCGAAAGAGTAGGGCTCTTTTGGGTGCTTTCAGGTATCACAATAAAGGGAACCAACCTGCAGGTTCTCTTTACCAAAATTGTGTGGAAGATGCTGTTGATCTTTGTGAACTGCGAGCTTGTGAAGACTTTAAGGGCTGGATGAGTCAATTGGATTGGTCAATTCAGGGGGGTTGAGTACTAATTGGATGACAGCAGTGTGTGGATCAATCAAAACAGGATCCAATTGATAAAAACGTGATAATAATTGTGTTGGATCTTCAAAATCCTTGTCAAAACTAGTAGAATATTCGTTGCCATGGACAGTGCTAGACATCCAGTCTGAAAGGGCTGGCAGTGAAAGATAGCTATCAACGGCAGCCAATGAGCGAATGCCAAGTGGCTAATTTAATGGCTTGGCTATGTTCTTAAATTTGTGAATCTGACTGATGTCAGTGGCTTAACAGCCATTAACCTCACTGCAGATTTCTCAACACTATTGCTGGGAATTGATTACGGAGAGATAGTGTAGTGGTTCTTTCACTGGGCAGGGTGGGATTCGATTGGTGGTTGTCTCTATCCGCGACTGACTGGCGACCGGTTAAGGGCAGGTTTGCCCGAAGTCAGCCGGGCTAGGCTCCAGCACCCCGGAAACCTGACGCAATGCTGAAAATCAATGATTACAGTGTCATTTGAGATCAATGACCGAAGAAAAAAAATGCGCTCCAGGAGAAAGGTTGCTTTTCTTACGAGGTCCACAAGAGCCGGTGTTCTAGTCCCACAAGGTGGCAGTCTATCTGTGCACAACTCCCACCACGCACAAATCGGCCACTGGATCGCGACGCTCCTTAGACTAGAAGGCGAGGAACGACGTTAAGTTATTTGTTTTGTTCCACAATGAAATATTTATTGGCAGCGGACACCTTGCAGGAACAGACGATAGGCCAGGACGCTTCTTCATCTTCTCACACTCATATTTGGCTTCCACCTCCGCAAAGGCCAGCCCGTGTCCTGGGGGTGTTCAGCGATTCAGGGAAGTGCGCGGGCTTCGGATCCGCATTTCAAAGCTGGCGTGTTTGCAAGAGCGCGGCACAAAATGACCGAGCAATTATATGCCGATTTCCTCCGTTGCTCTCCCGACCGACTCTGCCCCCGTGCTTTATTTTTCCACATACTGTACATCTCTATTGTGCAAGGCGCGGACTGATTTATGCCTTTGCGGTCAGGACGTTTTCCACTCCAGCGGCAGATGTGAAGTTGCGGTGCATTCCTTGTCATCGGGGGTTGTTTTGTTTTCCTGCGCAACATGCGGAACACATCATTTACCATCATTTCGACTCGAAATACCGCCACGTCTCCGAGAAAGATTTGATGGAAAAGCAACTAAGGAAATCGCAAAGGTGGAAACTATAAATCGCCGGCGTAAAATCCAATCGGAGGTCTGGTGAACACAAACGCGCTAAGACAAGAAAAAAACCCTCACATTGCGGTGCGGTTTCCAGAACCACCGCTCACTTCGGACCTCATTGCCTAAAGTACTTTTCACTGTGCGGAGAAAGCCGGGTGGTAAGAATGGGAAGTATTATTTGCCTAAACTCCAAGTGGACCACTTAAACAGTAATATTATTGATTGTGGCAATAATTTCCGACTTCTGGTCTGCACCGGTGTGTCATTTCATGCAACAGCCCCTACCACGCTGGGAAAGCCATTACACAGGCCCGAATGCTAAACGCATTAACTGAACAGAGTCGAAAAGCATTTAAAAAAAAGACTCATTGTAGCCGGGCCACAGAAACGACCCCCCCCCAGACCCCCTCCTTCAGACTCACATTGCAGCCATGATTGAGCCGGTGTCATCGCCAGCACTGTACCTGGAAAAACTATTTTCCCGGGCCCTCGTTTGATCACGAGAGCGGGCGAGGCATGTCACGCCGGGTTATTCCCGTAGTTAATATGCTTTCACGAGCTGCCATTTGCGATCCTCGACTTGATTATTTTGGCACTCGGGCAAACGGCCACGGCTTTTCAGGTGCCGCGTACGGTATCAGAGAGCCCGGCGGTCACGAGGGGTGATCTATTCGCTGAGAAGGCAGGCTCCTGGCAAAAGACTCAGCATCTCGGCATAATGAAGCCGTCGCCTTCTGTGGGCCGGTTACATTAGAAATGCATGAAGGCCAATAGGTGGCTACCTTCACTCTGCTCCAAGCCATTTGTGTTTCCATCAACCAGTATCAAAGCGGCGCAATGTTTTTGGAGAGCGCGGCGACGTAACATGCAAAAATGATAGTCAGATAGCGGCGGCCGCGGGTGGGCTAGACGGCGTCCAAGTCGACGGCGACCACAGAAGGCCCGAGGCGTCAGCGCTTGGACGCCTCGAGCGCGGCTTGGATAAGCGCTCTCTTCCTTTAACGACACTTTAAAAAGCGCCATGATTTTTACTTTGCCGTCTCATTATCGGCGTCCACTTGGCACGCGCGGGAGACTCCCTTGCCCAGAACGAAGGCCTGAACCTGGGCAACTTTCCTACCGTCCACACCCCCTCCACAACCCCCCCTCCCACTCTTTCGCTCTTGGAGACTTTCAGTGCGTACTTAATCATGATTAATCGCTGCCTGGATAATCAGATACAACATCAAAAGGTTGGAGATGACAGTCCAAGGACGCTTGGGAGGAAACAAGGTATACCAGGCATTCATTAGCTTTGGCATGGCACTCATACATTAGCCCATAACCCTTTATTGTCCTAATTAGGCTGGAGAGGCTGCTCGTATCGTACTTTTACATACATGGTGGGATAGTTTACCTGCACCTTGACCACGGCGGAAGCCCCGCCCCCCACGGTCGTCTATTACCTCTTTTATTTGTGCGTCTGGCCGGCTTGGTTTTGCAGTGCGTCATGTTAACACTGAGCTGGGTAATGGTTTTGATTTACGGTCACTTACAGGGGACAAAGACAAGACAGCCTCTCCCGTTCTGTATTAGTACTTGAGTCATCTGAGCGCACAGCGCGAGGTGCAACCTGCGCTGTGTATTTCATTTCTTTGGTCCCCCTATTACCAAGCCACCACCCTCCGTCTCCTCTCTCTACTGTTTTAAGTCTCCCTGGATGGAGCCTGGCTGGCGGTGCAGCATTTTCCCAGCTACAGTAGCAGTGGTGCTGGGCCTTGTTCAACCCCATTATTTCTGGGAGCCAAATTCCCATGGTCCCAGGAACAGGCGTGCCAGCTCTGCCTTCTTGGCTCTCTTCCCTGGTATTGTTTCCTTTGTTACATCCAGAGCTGCATTTCAGTCCGTTAATGTTTGCGCTGGGAGGTCCGAATTCCCAGCGTTCAGCTTTAGAAAAGGTAACTTTGAGTTCAGAATGCAGACACTTTTTTTCTTCTCCCCTTTCTTTACCTTCAGAAAATTATGTTTTGTATTTTGATTGTTCTCCACCCCCCCTTCCCCTCCTCCACTTTTATACTTTCCATTTTTCTTCTTTGTTGCGAGCACCGTGATAAAACTCCAATGAAATGTTTGCATGGATGGCCACCATAAAATCTCTCAAAAGGCTCAGGTGGCTCTTCATCTAGAATCATGGTGTTTTCAATTACAACTGCATGTTTTTAATGTATATTTCCTCAATTTACACCTTTTGAACATTACAGTTTCGATTCACTAAATAATATAAATGTTCCTCTTGTTTTTCATTTGTAACATTTTCCTTTCTTATTGGCAAACAAATATAGATACTTCTGTTCTTTCTATTCTTTTCCATAACCATTCTATATTTTATTCAGATTATTAGTAGTCCCATTCCCTCAATATCAAGCAGCATTAGTGTCACATAGAATAGATTGATAGAATTTAAATACAGTTGTATGGGTGTATGGGGGAAAGCTAGATTTACCATGAAAAGGAAATCACAATTTTAGAAAAAGGGGCGAATATATGTTTATATACATAGTCTGATGTCCAAGAATGACAGTCGTCTATGGCTATCAATGGCACCTAAATATCCTCTAAATCAATTTAAATGGGAGCCAATGAGCAAATAAGAAACTCATTAAAAATATTGGCCATTTTGAGGCGATCACAGTGGTTTAAAGGATTTTAAACGAGGAAAACTGACTCGACCTTGTATGAATTCAACTCGTGAGTCAAGGTACTCGTGCTGTAGTTTTGCTGGAATTTAAGCCTACTTAAGTGGTTGTCAGCCCACCGAATTAAACTCCCAGCATATAACAAACATGAAAAAGATTCTCCACCCCTAATACCCCCAACCTGAGCTTCTACAAGAGCGATTACCTAAAAGTGTATCACGATTACCACTTGGAATCTGTCTCCCTATTGAGTCCTGATGGCGTTTTTCCATCTGTAATCCACTTTATCGCCCATCATTCCAGCCTGAGCACCCTAAACTCCTTTTCTGTGATGTGGGGCCGCCAAAGCCACCGTGGCAGCTCTCACACGTGGGATTAAACGCGAGCTTGTTGGCTCAGCGCAGCACGGCGCGAGCATATCCGACTGATGTCGGCCGTTCCGCTCGGAACGCCGGCGCTCGTCTCCCAGCGCGCAGACAGGCCGGTGTCAGGTAATTCTCTGAGGAAGAGCCACGCGCCCCTGCAGGGAACGGCGGGGAGGCCTGTAACACATCTCGGGAGTTGTAATAGCAGCTTTGAAGACTCCAGTCCACTAATCCCACATCATGTGATCATGTGTCTAATAGAGCGGCTCCTCACTCGCCACATTGTGGGGGGTTTCTTTGCTGTCACTTGCACCCGTTACAGTTGGGGTGGTATTATATGTCGGGAAAATAAATACACTTTCCTGTGGACACGCGGCGCCGAGCATCGGATCGGAGGTTTTACTGGGTTTTTGACCACACATCACGTGCTCGGTTAGCATTTTTAGACGAACGTTTTGAAATATAAGTTCTTTAGGAAACTCATTTTGCTAGACAAGGCAATGAAAAAGTCGCCAAAGCAAACAAATAGTTTGAGTTTCATTGCCACATTTGGTCAGATCTCAAGTTTTTCTGATATGTTTCCGTTATTTTTGGGGTTGAATTCATGCGGTTATGCAGTAAGTATTCTTAGTGGCGGAACTTAACAAAATAGTACTAATTCATTGCTGTACTTGAGTAAAATTGTGTTGTATTTTTCTGGCAGCTTTTGTTTTTAATCCTCTCTTGGCAAAACATGTGCATTAAATCCTAACTTTCCACTTTGGCAGCGCTGTTTACTTTATTTTACCTCCACGCACAATGCCAGAAGAACGTTTGAGGCAACTTTGATTGACTGAAATTAGCACCGCAACTTCATTCATCCAACAAAAAAAAGACAGCGGTGCATTAAAATGTACTACAAAGCTTTTTATCAGGCCCCGCCACGGAGTAGACGCTCCGGCAGCGGTTTGGATCGTAAGAACCAACGAGTTCATAAATGTCATTTTGTTCAAATTTTGAGTAGAAGAAGAACAAACAAAAAGTGTCCCCTGACTTGCAATGAAAGGATTGCCAATGAATTCTCTTAAGCACTCCCCTAATAAACACTTAAGAGAATTTCCATGAGCGGCTATGATCAATAATGGCATCTCTGGTGACGCAGCAGACAATCTTGATCACACGTGTGCCAATGCAATACCTTGAAGAATAGCAGAAATGGTCTCCTCCATAATCATAAGCTGTCAAAAATGCAACAAGAGCTTGCGAGTGGCGCGTGTGATCATTGTGGAAGCCCAGGTCTGCTGAGGTTTGCGTGACATTTTTAAGTCCTCCCTTTCTCTCTCGCTCTCCTTTTTCGAGCGATTATCTCAGAGGTACGGCACACATTAAATGGCTGAGTTAACCTTAACGCATGTAAAAACCGTGACGCCATTGACGACAGATGCGTGTAATCCCGCGGTTTGATATTGACACCTCGTGATCAAATGTTAAGCCCCGTTAGCAGATAGCCGTTGGCTCTCTTGGGGTAAGGGGGGGGTGACGTAGAGGGGGAAATGAAGCAGAGCCAGAGTGATGGGAAATGAGTCCTCAGAATTGTGCGTCTGTGTGTGTATGTGTGTAAGGGATACTGCCCAGCCAATCAATGAATACTTAAAGTGGAACCAATTCTTGTTCCACTTGGGCTTTGGCCCCCTTCGTTTTCATCCTCGCCGAGGTCTGCATGGCTAATTAGCGGCATGGCAAATGGATGCTAAGCCACGGCAAATTAAATCTTAGTTCATTAGATATAAGCTCTTTAAAGATGGAAAGAAAATATTTGAATTTTTAAAAAGTTTCAACGTTGCCGCGTCCTCATTAAAAATGGGACGTCGCAACGTGAGGGGAGGAAGTGGGGAAATGTCTTTCTTTGTGCGGATGAATAATCCAACCAATATGAAATATTAAGTCACTATTTTACCCGGTGTTTCTCCTCAGGCTGTAGTGATAGGCTGGATAATAGAAGGCTTCTGCTTTGAATAAAATACAGAGGTGCATGAAGGGGAAGCTCAACTATCTGGAGGCGAACGCACTTCTGAATTACATTGTAAATATATTCATTATTCCACATGCGCGCACATAAAAGAGGGAATGAAGCATTGTTGATAGACGTCAGTTTCGAGTCAAGCAGTAAATAAATAAACAGCTTATATTTTCTGCTAGGAAATGGGGGGAAAAAAGGACCTCGCCCGACTCGGCCTTTTAATTTTTAACTGTGTTTACCGCCTGGATGGACTTTGACGTGGGTCATAATATTAGGTACACCTGCTCATGCGACCCTATTTAAGAGTCGTGGAAAATTGTGCTCCCTTTTGACACGAGGTGTACTTTTTTCAGATAAATAGTGCATTGAGAAAACTTTTATAACTATTGGTCAAAGGCGATGAGAAGTATTTTTTGCCCATTTGCAGTTCAAGTGATTTCTATTTTGACTTATGAGGTCCTCGTACTGTACTTCTTGGTCTTATCGGTACTTGTGACCCCGTACCCCCCCGTGACCGGACGTTTGGTCGCCGAACGTTTGGTCGCCCGGACGTTTGGTCGCCCGGACGTTTGGTCGCCGGACGTTTGGTCGCCCGGGTGAATATAATTTTGAGAGCTGGTTTCAACAGTTGATATTTAGATATTAAACTCTCTCTCATGAATATAATTTTGAGAGCTGGTTTCAACAGTAGATATTTAGATATTAAAGTCTCTCTCATGAATATAATTTTGAGAGCTGGTTTCAACAGTAAACTCTCTGTAATGTTGTCAAACGTCCGGCGACCAAACGTCCGGCGACCAAACGTCCGGCGACCAAACGTCCGGCGACCAAACGTCCGGCGACCAAACGTCCGGCGACCAAACGTCCGGCGACCAAACGTCCGGCGACCAAACGTCCGGCGACCAAACGTCCGGTGACTACACGTCCGAGTACCATACCCCCCCCCCCACGCAAGTGCGACATTGATTTCAACTCACACCATTTAACTGCCACGATTCGGCGATGGCTGAAACAGATGTTGGCCGGCTCGCTGACGTCTCCTAACTGCCACTTTCTCGCCTGACGTGAGAGGAAACAAATTAAATCCCATTCAAAATTTGTCTCGGGAAACATTAGCGTTACTGGGGAACGCGGCGGCGTCTGCGTTATAGATTGAAAGCTATCGAGTTGACTTTACATGAATAACTTTCTTTGGCCTTGTTCTGTCTTCCGTCGTCGAGTTGTAAAAAACGGCTAGCTCGGAGGCCACCTTGTCGTAGGAGTTGTTACACTGTGTCCATTGTGTAACAGCTGTAAAACACGCTCCAAATTATTAACTCCACATGCCTGCGCCGCTGATGAACTGGAATCCCAGAACAACCTTTGGATTTTGGCCAATAACCTTGGAGGGGGGACGTTGATTGAGAACAGGACTGCAGATCCAGGTCACTTGTCGTACACGCAATGATGAGAGAGGGATGCGTGACCAATTCCAGGGTGTGGCACCATGACGCTCTTTGAATCATCTGTTTTGGATACCGTCACGTCAAAACTTTTCGGCAGAGCGCAAATAACAAAAGACTTGAAAGGGACGAGATGTTCTGAGGAAGGCAAGAAAAGTTCTGGTCCTCTCGGTGGGGAATGGGAATGCTGAGCTAGGCCAAAAATAGCAATAAACTGAGGTACCTCTACTTTTACCAGTGGGAATATATTGCGTTATATCATCCATAATACAGGGCTTAAAAACAGTCACTTGTAGAACTTTGACTTGTTCGGGTTTGAAACATTCTGAAAATAACCTAAATAGAAAAAAAATATGTTGGAAGATGTTCTGTCAGAAAACTTTTAATCGGTGACCACACAAGTGAATGATCATGTTTCAGTGCCATTAATGGTGATGGATGTCCAATTCATTGACTTTGTTCTGCAAAATCATATATATATATATATATATTTACCTGTATTTGGATTCTTTTTATTCATCCAAATTTGCATTGCATATATTTTATTTGTATCAATCTTCTTTAGATTTTTATTGTATTTTCCATCCAAATGTTAATTCAAGTTTTAGATTGAGTGCAATTTAAGATCGCTGACAAATTATGGCTCTTTTGGCCCCAGTAACACTAATCCAGAAAGCATTAATGTTATTTTGTCTGAAAACAAAGCAAATCTCAATTGAAAACAATGCTATATAATCATAAATAATGGCTGTCTTCTTAAAAATAACTTTGGGGGCTCTTTAAATACACAGTGGATGCATAAAAGCAAAGAAACAACGTCAAACCAAAAGCAGCAGAAAAACAACACCCTAAAAGTTAATATCAGCAAAAAGATGAGACAGTGTCCAAATGACTCCCCAATTCATGACCATCATTATTGTGATTATGGATTGCGCTAGCGGGACTGACGCAAATTTCAACATTCCTGTGACGTCTTTCAGCAATGATGTGACACCCAAAACCCAGGAGTGACTGTCTGTCTTTCCCCGCAGGAGGAACAAGCGAGATGATTTGTTGAGGGGCCCCGGGGAGCCAGCGAGAGCGCCTTGAAAACAGGTGGTGCGACATCACGCCGCGGCGCGCCTTCGGGGAATATTTGTACATGTTCAGGAAATGCAGGAAAAACAAAACGCATCCTCAACGCGACAGATAGACAGACGCAAAATGCCACTTACGACGAAGACGGTGAGTACGCCATTAGCTCCTGATGCTTTCCCGCTCAAATGTCATATTTGAATGTTTTATGTATTCTTGAACTTACTCAATTGCAGCTACTTTCACAAAAGACAACCATTTTAACACCAGATGTTTTAACCTATGACCTGGCGTACACATGTGGACATCACATTATTGGTTGTCAAGTCCACTTATGATGTGGACATCATTTTTCTCAGAAACTACATCTTGTAAAAAGATAATTCTTAGTTTTTAACCTCATTTGAAGCCTAATTATAGCCTAAATATCAAAGAGAAAATAAAAATACATGCTTTGCAAGAGTTCGGGAGGTTAAGGCCTGCAGAATACTGCGTTCTGTTATGTTTGGTCGACCACATCAAGAAAATTAAGCCTTACTGATCATGTCAAGGGGTGAAAAAACTTGGCTTGTTATTTTGTAAATCCGCCCTGAAATGACAGTGTCTTGTCAAGCACATTTTCTGAATAGGCCGATGATAAAAGCTTTCTTGGGTGGCGCCCTTTCGCGCTCCGGTGACGATTTGTACACAAGCCATTAAAAAGGCCATTTTCCGTAATATGTCCCCTTTCAAGTACTTACATTGATGAATGTTGTGATTTTTCCCTCTCCTATTCAGCGTCGTTTACAGTTGGACAAGAACAATTTCTTCCTTATGACAGATGGCTCCAAAATGTATTAGCAGGGAGTGCGACTGTCAATCCTGCTGCCCAAAGGTCCTTACATGTCTTTTTTCCCCCCGCCCAGTGTTGAAAAATGATGTAATCAAGCCGTCCTTCCTTCCTCGCAGTGCTCCATCTATCGTCTCTCCAGGCCTGGCGGTCCCTTTGGCCTCGCTCTGGATCAAGTCCCCCCACAAGGCCCCCCCCACTGACCCCGTTAGAGATGCATGATGGGCGGCCCTGTCACCTCAAATGGCTGCCCGGGTCCGGCGCGAGCCTCACCCCTCACTGTGAGTAAACCTCTACGTTATTTCGGTTTTATGGGCTACGGCCGGATAACTCGACGGAATGAATGCCGACAACTTCGTTACTGTCACGCGGGGCGAGCCAGTCGAGGGAGTGACGTGAGCGCGAAAACGGCTTCCGATGGAGCGCCGTGAAAAGTTATGTGGCGCGGGGAAACCAAAGCGCCGCTCAGTTCGGGCTGACCGGCGGCCGGTAGCGAAGCCGACCGACTTCTATCCCGAAGACGGCGTTCAAAGGGGTTATTTAAATTTCAAGGCAGACGAACGCCTCGCATGTGATGTGTTGCTTCAGTTGCGGAGAGCGGCGCCTTTGATGGCGAGGAGAGAGGGGAAGACGCCGGCTTTGTTATTGAAGTAAAGAATAATAAGGCCACTGCATGTTGGGCTGTGTACAGAGACCTTGATATCAATCCAATGCACTATGCATGGCCCAAGCGCAACAAGCAGCCAGACAGGAAAGCGTGTGCCTTTTGATCCCGCTTTCCCTCTGTTGTCTTTCATCTGACCCATCCTCCCAAATTGTCACCAACACGCACACACACACACACAAACAGAAAAGAAAGATGGGAGCGCCACGCACCCTGGGGGGCTCGCTCCGGACATTTTTAGTCATTAGGTTCCAAAGAAGGGTGCCTGGTGTCTTTTGGAAAACACTCGGCTGTGTACATGGCGGGGCCAAGTGGCCGTGGCGTTCCCATTCCAGTTTTGTGTCGTATCAAATGCTGAAGAATCTAGTGTTGGGTTTCTGCTTAACTCCTTTGCTTGACGGTGACAGACATTCAATCTGTTAAAACTGGGAAATCTGGCAGTGAGTAATCACTATTGGTGTTAAGACACTCCTGAAGTTAAACTAGCAGAACCTTCCTGAATTCATGTTTGGCTAAAGCACATGTGTCAAAGTGGCGGCCCGGGGGCCAAATCTGGCCCGCCGCATCATTTTGTGTGGCCCGGGAAAGTAAATCATGAGTGCCGAGTTTCTGTTTTAGGATAAAAAATGAAGAGTATAGATGTATATTAAATTTCCTGATTTTCCCCCTTTTAAATCAATAATTGTCATTTTTTTAATCAATTTTTTTCTGTGTTTTTAGTTCAAAAATTATTTTGTAAAATCTAAAAGTATAAAAAAGCTAAAATAAACATTGTTTTAGATCTATAAAAAAAAACTGAATATTCAGGGCTTTTAATCCAGTTCTTTTAATCCATTTATTAAAAAATATATATAAATATTATATCTAAAATGGTTCGACCCACGTGAAATCAAGTTGACGTTAAAGCGGCCCGTGAACCAACCCGAGTCTGACACCCCTGGGCTAAGGGGTCTTTTTTAGTGTGAAAAATGCCCAAAATGCCAGAAAACAACCATAATTGGTTCCGCCAAACAGTCAAGCCCGTTCAGGCTTCTCAATCTTGCCCTTAAAGCCAAAAATGACGTTTCCCCTGACAGGCAGAATTTCACCTCGACTTTACCGGTAATTTTAACTTCGCTATCTTAACTGAAGTTGCATGGAATAATAATAGACTATATTGTTGTAGCGAACGCTACTCGTTTTATTTACACGGTGAGGAGCTGCGTTGCGTAGGAGAGAGAAGGTTCAGTTTCCTCCCCTCATGTCAGCGAATTACACGCTAGACGCGACTGAGGCCATGAAGGCAAGGGCATAGCAAAAGATAATGTTATCCTTGGACTTGATCGGCTGAACATACATTTTTCTTCTTCCAACATAAATTTCCTCTCCCCGTCACAGTAGCGGCAGACTTTAATACTCTGGATTCAGCATTTCAACTTTGTCAATTCCATCCCTTTCACCTCAGGGTGGCATTAATAATCAGCAAAGTGAGTGCAGAGTAAATGATGCATTTGGAAGTTGCAGTGTTTCCATAGCGCGTGGTTCATTTCGTTTCCACTTCCAGGCACTTTGGGTCAGAGGGAGGCTTGCTTGCAGGAGGATGATGGAAAAGAATCCAATTGAATTACAGCAAAGTTGAACCTTTTATGGTGGCCTCACAGTCACAATGCGTTGAACGAGGCTCTGTGGCCTGTCAATCAATACAAGATAGACAAGCCACTTTAATATGAGCTGTAACTTTATGCTTTTTGCCATTAGTGCACCAAATGATACCACACTCAATTGTTTTATAATCTCAGTCGGATTTTATTATGTCACTTACTATTTACATGACATGCATGTTTTTCTAGAATTTGGAAAGAAAGCAAAGTACCTGCAGAAAACCAACATACACTTTGTTCAAATCATTAAAAAAATCCAACCATGTATACCAGATAGACTTTAACACGGCCAAGTTTAACTGAAAACTTTAATTAACCCTTGTGCAAATGCTAACGCTTTAATTCTTTTTTTTATTACCCAAGATGAGAAAAATTAAAATTTTATAGGCTCACTGCACACGAACTGTATATTTAAAATCAAATCTATATGATATTACCCAGGTATTAGTGCCTTGACTTATGAGTTTAATTTGCTCCGTGACGATTCCCCTTACTAAAAATATGCTTAACCCATTTTGTATTTCGCCATTGAAACCTCCACGAATCCATGACCACCATACAAAAAACACCAATAATCAAATGTCACAAACTTTTTTTTAATACATAGCATTACAGAATTATTCTTTAAAGCACAGAGTTAAAATGAATAGACTAGTTCCATATTAATTTAAGGCGTTAATTCAGTAGTGCTCCTTTTATTGTATACTCGGTTAAGTAGTGCTAAAATTCTAGTGTAACCGGATTTTGTACTAAATTCGGTTGTTTATTCATCGTCGTTAATAGCAGCCAATGGGTTAAGAGTTTCCATCATAACTTTGGAATGCATCATTAAGGGCGTAGCACACATCCTTACATTAAAAACAGGGCTTAACTTTGCACAACGTTGTCATGAAAACACACTGTCGTCACATCACAACAATGATATATTTTTGCAAAGCTGTAATAACTTTAACCATACATATCAATGTCATTTTTCCCCATTAACCTCCTAAGATCCAGACTCTTGCGAAGCATACATTTATATTTTCTCTTTGATATTAAGGCTATAATTAGGCTTCAAATTAGGCTTTTTTATATGATGTAGTTTCTGAGAAAAATGATGTCCACATCATAAGTGAACACCTGGCCCTTGTAGTCCAAAATTTAACATTATAGTCTTGTGACAACCAAAAATAGGAGGTTAATTTAAATGGTTTACATTGCAAAGGCTGCCTTTTGCGACCAATATGATGATTCCACATCGAAAACAGGTAGTTCTTAAAAGTTTACTCCCAACTCTAAACTTTCCGTTCCTTTCAGCGTCTCGCTCTGGAAATGTTTGCCTAGCCCGTCGCGGTCCCCCCCCCCCAAAAAAAAAGTCCTCCAGAGGAAGACTGACGTTCAAGTGATTTATCTCACACATAGCAAAGGGAGGCTTTTATTGTCAAAGGCATCAATGTAGAAAGGCTATTATGCCAGTCTTCCACATCGATTTGGAGACGACCCGACGCCACAACGCCGGGTAACAACAAGGTGTTGGTACCATAATCATCGTAATATGTCAAGTATCGCCAGCCATCATAGATGCTAGTCTCAGTTTAATGATTCTGGGAAATTGCGGATTACCCGAGATATGAGAGCAAGCCTACAGTTTTCATATAGTGTGGGAGGTTGCAGGGGCTCTGTATTAGTAATCGCAGGGGAGCGCCGAGAGGTGGGAGAGAAAATCTGCTTCTTCTCTTCTCTCATTCATCATCGCCGTCCTCTGGTGAGGAAACATGGCAAATGGCCAAATGAATGCACTTCATAAAGCGCAAATGTCTCCTCTGATGTGCCTCTCGCTGAGGATCTGCACGGAGGAGGAGCGAGGGGGGGGCGTAGATTTCCACAGATATATTATTGTCAAACTCCGCTGCCCCCGCTCCGGAGCGTTATTATGATATCGGAGGAGAAGATTTTACAATAAGATTTGGCGACTTCAGCCGCAGCCGTTACCATAACCGCATTATAGTGATGGCAGCACTTTTCAATAGGAGAGCATATATTGTCTGACTGGATGATAAGTTTCCTCAAATAAGCACTCACTCATTTTTTTTTTTGTGTCGGGATGCTTTTGTTATTCAGGATCCTGACTAAAAAAAAAACTTCCTTTGTGGATAAAAGTGGATGAGATATGGATAGAGCGAAAGAGTCGTGCCTCATAATAAGATGGTCAGTGCCACAGGGAGGTGCTATGGATCTGTATCTGCTAAAACCAGAGACCCCCGCACCCCCCACACACACATACACACCCCTACGACCGCCCTCCCCGCATCACATGCAGAATATTGACTTTAATACATGAAATGTTTGTGACACCTCGTTCAACAGCCGCAATATCAGGTTTGATCACGGACAGCTTGTCGGGCATATTGGATAAAAAGAAAAAAAATCATGGCAATATGGAGCAAAGGGCTGCGATAATAGTGGCAACCTGCGCGGTATCAGGAGACGACTCCTTCGGTGTGCATCCAAAGCTAAATTGAAACTTGGGAAGAGGACATTGACATCTTTTATTGCCAAAACTCCAAATATGGAAATGATTCAAATATGGAGGTTGGGTTTGGAAAACAACACATTTTAGGTGGAATTAGTTGTCCAATTAAAAGTCGTGCATCCAAATTAAGGTCAAATATAATGCATGTTTGAATTGTAAAAAAAATAAGTAAAGAAAAAATACAATTTTGGCTCTGATGAAACCATTTTTTGAAAAAAATCTATTTTTGTTTATACCTATATTCTGAATCATTTTGATCCTAAATCTGAAAAACATTTTGCAAATCCAAGATAATTATGCTAAAAACTATGTAGCCTATTTTTTTATCTTCATACATTTAGAAAATGTATATAAATAATGCAATAAATATATACAAAACTTTTAATTTAAATAATCAACTTTATTACATATCAAATTGTCTTATGAAAACTGGATTTTCCTTCTTAAATGGGAAATCCAAATGTATTGTACAGCAATGCAATTCATATGCAATATTTAGAATTTTAATATATTAAAATATTTTTTTAGATGTTAAATGACAATTAAGCCACATAGCCGCACATGATCTACATTTTTTTTTTCCAGCCATATTTATATTAAATAAATAAGGCACACAATATAAATTGAGTTAAAGTGATGCTTTTTTTTGCTCTATTTTGTATTGGAAAAAAATCACAGTTAACAAACTCCACGCACAGTTAATGTATAGTAATAAGAAAATATTTCCCTTAAGATACTCGGAGCTCATCAAAACATGAACACACTAGCATAACAATATATTATTCATTAATGGAATCTTAAAATGGACATTTTATTTGGCTTCAAACAAAACAGCATTAGTTGTGGAATACTTCTCTGTCCACTTTTGATCTGCACCCGTTTTAATTAGTCCGGATTTTCGGAGCATTCCCAGCAAATCGTCAGCAACCGACCTGATGAAATTATGGCAACGCCGTGGCTTTTTTTGTGATGATTTTGCGGGGAACTAATCTCGCCAATGTTCTCATGCACGTGTTTACGTTTGTTTGCGTGATTAGCGCAATTACGCCTCGTCGGCACACAGTCCCGCTTTTGTATGGCTGTATTAATTACTCTATTGATTCAACTTAACACCTAATGCACAAGTAACATAAATCATATTTTCCACTTAATTATGGTGTTCCTACCTAATTAAGAGCAGAAGTGGAAGCTGCCGTGGTCGGGGAAATAGAAGAAAATGTACTATTTATTCCCACTGCTGTCACAACGTAAAGTAATGCGATTAAATTGTTTGCGCCAGTATCCGTGTGAATTTGTAAGATTATAAAAACACATGGTAATAAACAGCCTTGCTGATTTTATTTAATTAGGTGGTCTTTCTTTTTTTTCCCTATTTTTTTCTTTTTTCATTTAAATTAGAGCTTATTGGTGCAGAATCGTTGCCAACTGGCGGTCCGTCTGAAAAGTAAGCGTGCGGGAAGGCGAAAGGGTCAAAGGAGGAGATCCGGGAAGGCTGCGCTGACTTATAATTACAGCCTCAAAATGGCATATTTACCATCTCTGCCAGCGAGGTCGTGCCTTCTGTCGTAGTAAACGTAGTGGAGTATGAAAGAGCCAATTACGGCACACTGGGTGACCTTTTAACAACTATTACCGCGTCCCATCAACACATTATCGCGACAGAGATAGGAGCGGGAATTGCCACGTCGGGCCCGGCCGTCGCCGTCGTCTGACGTCGGTGACAAGTGGCAGCTTTGAAGAATCAGCACAATAAAAGAAGACAAGCGCCATGGAAGAGAGGGGAAAAAAAACGAAAGAGATACGGTAGCAGAGTGAAGAGGGTGGGGTGTCGAGTCTTCGGGATTGAACAATGGCCTCCGTACAGTACATTAGCTGTGGATGTCAAGCACCCCAGTCGCTCCCAATGAAAAGCACAACAAATAAGACGTTGGCCTGTTTGTATTCATTATCAGTCAGCACATGCCCCGGCTCCTGCATTAAACATTAGACTGCCTCTGATGTCTGCTTAACAGTTTAATTCCCTCCCCGCCGCTCAGCCTGTCATAATAAACCCAGCGAAGCACACACAAAGTCAAATAAGAGTGTGAGGGGGCCGCCTTTGTGTATACGTGTGTGTGTTTGTTGCCATGCGCGTGCCGCCGCTTGAGCGACATACACGTCATTCATAATAGCCCCCCATTGCCCGGCTTGGCTTTATTGTAGTTTATCTGATCACAGATTAAGTAGATCTCAAGAGTGGCTGACCTCCCCGGTGTGTATTTGTGGCTGGTTGGCTGGTTGCGTCTGCCTCAAACCATCAATATATTCACCACCCACAATATTAGGTACATTATATTCATTCACCCAAATGTTGCAAGTGTACAGTGTCATATTGGCTACTCTTTATAATATAGTGACTAATAATCATACATTACATGTCAAATGTATCTCCCGGGTGATTTACTGTATACCCACACCGAGCTTACTGCATGCTTTCGTCATCCGTTTCCAGTCAGAGTGAAGTTATAATTTTTTATGGAATCTAGAACACAATCATTCATACTGTTATGAAACATCTCCAAAGGTTTTATACAGTGCTTAGGAATTAGTTTGCTTGCACATTAAGGATTTTGTCTTGCCATGTTGTAATATGTGAGAGTAGGCATGTGGCTTGCCCAAAAATGAGTGTAATAAGCTAATAATCAATAACGATTGCTTAAGTTTTTTTTACAACGGGGCGACATATTTTAGAGTGACTACAACTACAGATTGCCAAATTGCGAGACTCTAATTGCTTATTGCTCCACCCATATACATTTTTTTATTACCTTATTGATAAACTTTTTTTTTCGGTTTCAATGTATCTGTATTATGGAGTGAGATTTTAGGACATTGGTATTGATTTCTATTTTCCTTAATAACATATTTGATACTTGAAAATTGTCGCATATTAGACGAAGCGGGCAGGAACGAAGGCGTTTAGTTTGGTGGAGGTTCCCAATCAATTTGACATTGTCTCATTAGGCGTAGTTTGTATCGCTAAGACTATTGCTCAGTACAAATATGGTCTCTAGTTGCGGCTTGAGAGTTATACAGTGTTATTAAATACTGTATTGGTTGGACGTTAAGTCAAATTATGCACGATGAAGATGGAAAAAAAAGTATATATAATTCACACTGGACTAGAAGTAAGGTAATTTTTATGTTGCCCTCAGTTCCTCAGTAGACACAAAATCAAGTGAGGACATTCATACAATTAGAGGGAGGAGCTTGGGAATGAAAAAAGTATAATTTGCAGCTGAACTAAATTGGCAGTAGTCTAATTGACATGAGAGCCATCATGAGTATGATTATGTTACTGCATATTTATCGTTACATGCTTTGTAAACAATAATGCAGCCTGTGAAGTTGGATGCCTTGCGCCCTTTTCAATCCGTGTTATAACATTTCGAATCCATTTAACATTTTCCTTACTTCATTATCAGATGCATGCATCTAAATGAGATATTTCATGCATGCGCAAGAGGTGGGCGGGACTAAAGGCAAAAAAAATTGGTGCTGATCCAAATTAGGATCCTTCAGGTCTGCCTCTTATTGAAGGGTATTTCTTAAAATTTACATATGTATATATTATACATGTAAATATTAATATATGGTTATTGCGCTTTTTTATTTATTGTGAATGTCGTGGCCTGTTTTTTTTTTAGTTGATGCGTGTCCATGTGTGAATGTGTCCTTGGCATTTGTTTTCTTTTTTTATTTTTAATCTCTGCCTCTTTTTGCACCCATTATCTCTCCACGGCAGCCAGAGGTTGGCACAGGCATGGCGTGGTCATAACAGTCTCCTCTAGTGAGGGGGGGGGCAGCTTGGCAGGCGGCTACAATGATGCCAATTGCAAGAAAAGAAAAAAAAGGGGCGGAGGCGAGGACAAACGGGGACCGAAATCCCCACTCCGAAGAGATGATTGGATTAATTAGATAAATCCACTGTATCCAACGCGAAGTCGCCTTGTCCAGAAATGTGTCGCCGCCCGTTTGGTAAAGGTATGGCCTCTGACACGCGGAGATGGCGCTTGGCACGAGGGCTGACCATCTGCTCGCTAATCCCAAATGCGAAGTCCTTCACTTCCAATGAGCCTCCATTTTATTCCATATTACGCCACTTTGATAATCTAATCCATTTAGCCGCGTAGTCGGCGTGGTAGGCACGCGCTAATCGCGGGGCGGCGGAGGAAGGCAACAAAAGCCGTCTCTTAATATTAATAAATCACAAGCCTGGCGCTTCACTGTAAATATGTTTCAGCAATGTTATCAAAGAAGGGGAGGGTTTCTCTTATTTCTCTCTCTCCGGGAAAATAGTATAATTACCCCTTGGCGTTGTGAGAGAGCAGAAAACAGTTTGAGGCTTTTTACTTTTTCATGACATTTGAGGAATCATCTCAAAATTTGGGAGGGGAGAAAGGAAAATAGGAGTTGTCGTCTGCTATTCAAATGCTAATATGTGCTCAGTGCCGGAAAAGGGGTGCACGATATTAGTAATTCAACATGTTACCATTGTGTTGGGGGTCTCGCGCGCCTTTATTTGCCTAGCAAACCGCGACAATGCAAGTCTGTCTTTTTTTTTAAAGGCATATTTAGCCAGCAGAATGTTAACTAAGGTAAGCAGTGTTGTTTTAGCCCCTTAGTAACCACGCCAATTATCTGAAAACTTATTTTTTTCGACTTCCATGCATCCCCTGCTTCTCTCTCGCCATCTGCCCCCCCCCCACCCATCCAAACTACCCCCCCCATCTCCCCACCCCCCCACTCCCCCACCCTCCCTCCCCTTCGCCAACACTCTGGAATTTTTATGAGATAGGACAAAAATGGGCACTTCCCTTATTAACATCTCACAGTGGAAATCAAATATGCAAGGAAAGTAGTGTATCTACTAATTAGTGCTGAATTCATAATTACTGTGCTCATTGATGGAGATACATTTGAATACGTTCATTTCCTTGGGGAGAGAGAGAGGCAGGCTGTCCGGGATAGACTGGGAAGGGAAGAAAAAAAAAATCCCCTTCAGTGTAGCCCCCCACCCCACCCGACTGCCTCCCCTCTTTCTTTTGGAAATTAGGGATCCGTGGCACATGGCGATACTACCAGACTAAGATCCGAAGTGCCCGCAATTTTCTTCAGATATAATTAATCAAGTGAAGCATGTAACCTAATGAATGCGTTTGATATCCGCTCCTATTCAAATACGGGCTTTATCGCGATGCGCGCCGGAATGGCTCGGAGCGATGCGTAGACAGTGACATCGCTTGGAAATGTTCCTCAACAGTTTCTTTTTGCGTGTAAACAATATCCATGCTTGTCAAGGCATGAAGGGAAAAAAAGAGCGAGGGGGGGGGTGGAAAAAGAGAGACACATTTTTAATTGCAGTAAATTAATAACAATTAAGCCGCAGGATGCCACGCGGGTATCTTGACAGTGCTTTGTTGTGGTTGCCCTGGAGATCATTTCGCCGAGGGCCTCGCAAATATGACGAGCAGGTGAAAAGGTGCACCGGAAAAGTACTTGGTGGGAAATTTAGGAGAAAAACAATAGTAAGCCAAGTTGTTGACTTTAGAATTGTGGATTAGTACCGTATTTTCACGACTATACGGCTCATCGTATTTTTAGCCGCAGTGTCAGTAACGAGTGCTATTTCTGTATTTTAAACACACAAAGGACGCACTGTTTTTATAGACGCAACCAGGCATGGCAAAACATACACCAGCTTAAACATACACGCTACACCCACACGCTAAAAACACGTTTTTAAAAAGGCAACGGAAGCAAAACTGAGTTTGGTTGTACTTTATTTCACCATTTTACAATGTACTCACGTCATCATCACCTACAAATCCATCAAAGTCCTCATTTTCTGTGTCCGAATTGAACAATTGTCCAAATGAGTCATCGAAAACGCTGAGTTTTATACGTTCGTCCAGGCAGCCACAATCCATTCGCAAATAGTAGCTAGCGTAACTATTCCAACGCTGTCTTCCATGCTTCGTAAAGCTGTGTTGATGTCGATGGCCAGGCTACAATCCATTGGGTGTATTGACAAAATAACTATATATCCCAGCAGTCACTGCATAGTACTTTTTCTACGGGAAAATAGTAGAGTCGGGGGCTGCTTGCCGTAGTTGTGAGAGCTGTAGAGGATGGTGTACCCTATCGACTGATTTATTTTATTTTATCGTGATAACAATTTTAGTATTGGTCCATATATAAAGCGCACTGGATCATAAGGCGCCCTGTCTATTTTGGAGAAAATGTAAGACTTTTATGTGTGCCTTATAGTCGTGAAAATACGGTACCTCCAAATTGGAACGTGCCCGTGCCATATGAAGTAGGACTACGATGCGATACAATTTGAAATCGAATCAAATTCAAGTCTAATCGCAAGTTGACTTTGGCTCCGGAACGGAATGTGTTCCACTTTGGAACCTCCGTCGCGCTCAAGGATTGATAAATGAGCGAGCGGGGGGCTGGATCGAAGAAAGTGAAGAAAATGAAAAATGCGAAAGCAAACGTAGTCGCGGGCGGGACCGACGGACGTGGCGAGCGGGTGGGCCGGGGAGGATCCATAAGTCCTTAGCGTGACCTCCGAGTGTCAGAACGGAGGAGTCACGTGACGGACAAAAGGCTCGCTAATTAACAGCGAGGACTCTGGGAAGGCGCTCCGTAATGAGGCACCATGCTGGACGGGCCTCCAGTGAGGCACTTGGCCCATATGCAAGGCCAGCATTGCAAGAATTTACATACTGTGGGTCAATTGAACATATGCACACTCAAAACTGACTAATGACTTCCACTCTGCGCTCTGATTCTATTTCGCATCCCGGCTCTGTGGATGGCCACGCTATAGAGCACTAATGAGGAGAACATCAGGAGGCACATGACTGCAAACATTAATATATGTATCGGGACCGGGGGTTCAATATTCAACCTGGTTACTGAGGGAAATGGGTACAAACCACAACATTTTCCACGGGCACAATTAAAGCTGCCTGAGCACGACTTGTGTAAATGGGCGGGGCTTCCGACTCTGATGGGCAGGGACTAAAAGTCAATGTCCGGTAAAAAAGCAATGTTGTCTATTAGGGGCGTATACGTGTTACGGTGCTTGTTGTAAGAGTGACCTGACCTACGTTTTAATATTGAAACGGCCATTCGGACAAATTGTGTTTTGACTTGCATGGACGTTAAATCCATTTTTACTTGGAGAGACTAGCAGAGATGTCCATCGTGGTCAATAGCATTTGATGAGTTGAAGTCCTCTATCACTTCATAGAGAATGCCAAAGCACAACAATTTTATACATATGTATATATGTCTATATATATATGTATATATATGTCTATATATATACATATATATAGACATATATATATATAGACATATATACATATATATATGTATATGTGTATGTGTATATATGTATATATGTCCATATATACATATATACATATATGTGTATATGTATGTGTATATTTACGCATGTGTATATGTATGTCTATATACATATATGTATGTGTGTGTATATATATCTATATATATGTGTGTGTGTGTGTGCGTATGTATTTTTTTCTGAACCGTTTAACCTAACAAGGCATTTACCAGCAGCACGTACTAAAATGAAGCTCAATATTATAATAGTTTCCTTTTTTCAATAGTTAATTCTTGCTAAGAAAAAAAACATATTTATTTTTCAAAATTAGTCGTCATGGCAAGTTAAAATAGCGAGCCAAAAACCGTAATGTTCAACATTTTAATTTTTTTCCATGTAAATTGCTGAAAAAAAGCATTGCTTGGGGGGATTTTCTTAGTTTTGATACAAAATGCGTTGTTTGGTAAAGACTGTCGCAGTAGTATTTGGCAACTGTGCAGCTATTAAGATAAACATGTCACTTGAAACATTGTCTCCGTATTGGGACCTCAAGTTTCAATCTTAAATGCGGTTGTTGATGGGAAGTGGATACAAACCACAACATTTACTCCAGGCAAAATTAAAACTGCATGAGCGAATCCTCCCCCTGTATAAATGCAGGGACTTGGCCGTCTGATCAGCAGGGAGCAAAAAAGGCAATGTCCAGTAAAGTGCCCATCCTTGTCTTTTTGACGCACATTTACTCTCCGACAGCTGATGCCCGCTTGCTTCACTACGAGAGCAAGTTTGGGGGTGGGGGGCAGTGTTTGTCCATCTTTACGTTGCCGCTCGTCTGCGTGCTTGAGTGCTCGTGTGTGCATGCATGCGTATGAGTGTATATTTGGGCATTTAAGTTGACTGCGTAAGTGTTGGAAGGTGTTAAAAGTAGTGCTGGTGCTGAGTGCGTGTGTGGGTACTGTATACGTGTTTGGAGGGAATGTGTGTGCGGGAGGGGGGCTCTTATTTGGCTGGGTGTAAAAAATAAAAAATAAATGCCCCTAGGTCTCCTGATGGAAGAGACAGGTATTAGCTCTGAGACCTCCTCAGTCCCAGCTTGCCATTAGTTTCCTCTCCAGCTGCACCAGGATCCGGACTATGAATCTGCCATGCTTGGTCATTCATCAGTTTCACAGTCCGCACCAGCACACACACACACACACACACCAGCACGCACGCACATTCCAATAACAACACTGCGAAATAGCGAGCGAATGGGTAAGAGACAGCGAGAGAGTCTGTGAGAAGAATAACTCATCACACGTACAGACATGTGCTTGTGTTTATGGCCGGGGCATGTTGTTTTGCACATGTGTTTGGAGTAGTAGTCCTTGTAGTAGTAGTAGTAGTAGTGGTGGTGGGCCAGGCTCTTGTCTCCACCTGATTATGTACACGTGTGCGGGCAGTCTTCCACAAAAAGAGGTGATGAGACATGATATAAATTAACTCGGCGCATAGTGCACGCCGGGCCGTTTCGCACGCTTGAGTTGCTGCCGATGCGGCTCCCACAGAGTGATGTGGAACTTCCTGGCAAACAGGAAGCATTTTAAAAGTTGGCCCGAGAGTTATGGAATTGCCCGTGGAAACATATCGGCCGAGGTCAAACGAAGGGGTCACAACTCCGAGACTTTCAGTGTCAAGGTCTCGTCTCCACGGGATGGCCGTGTCTTTTTTTCCTTTTTTTCCCTCTTTTTTTTAGGAAGCGCGGTTTGTTTTATTTATAATCTTCTGCCTTTTGAGATTGCAGTCACTTTTTTTTGAAATACTGATGCTTAAAGATAGATATTTTCCCCCCCTTCACGGGAGAAGTATAACTGCACTAAAAAGTCAATTTGACCTCCACCAAGGGCCAAGTAAAATATTGTGCAGCTTCATAAATACCCACCTGCTATGACTTAACTTTGCCGCTAAGATTAATGGATGACAAACTGAGAAAGTTGTCAAACGGACTTGCTCTCGTGGGAAACACGAGGATGTTTTAGTTTATATTGGCATTATAAAATTATCTGCAATTTTACGCTTTGAACACAAAAAATCACACTACTGCCGCATTTCTGTGCATTTTTGATTGGTTATGTGTTCCCAATACATTCAAATGTATGGAAATAACCACTTTATGTTGCATTTATTTACTGTTTGTAGATTAATTGTCATGTGTTTTGAGTAAATTAGACTTAACTTTGTTTGAATTCTTGTTTTTAACTATTTATAACGGCGATAGGCATCCAATCCATTTGAACTGTTCAACAGAACAACAACTCTCGACAAGTTAACTATATTTTCGGAGCGTTAAAACGTCTGTAGCCCACAGCGTATAGTAAATATTTGTATGGAAAGCACATTGCGCCCATAAATCTGAAACTGTCGAATGCGAACTCGAAGTTGTTTTGTCTTAGGAATAATAGTCTTTTGTTTAAAAATGCGGTAGAGTGCAAAATGCTTCAAATGGCTGTTTTCCTTATCCTCGAAAATGCATTGGGAACACCGCACATTCTATTTCAAATCAAAACATGATGTAAAATGCATTAGATGTGTTTTTCCTTTGCAGAAAGTAAAGAAAAGGGAATCTCGGACTGTTTAAAAAAAATACAAGTGTCAAAGTCAAACATTTACTCTGTAAACTCAAAAGATTTAGTTTTCCTGCAAATCACTGGACTAATATTTAGTTTAGTTGAATTGCTATTCCAGCCCAAGACGATGGGAGACATTGAATGCAATATTTTATCATTCATTGACATTGTAATTGTGCTGTGGTACCTTGCCACTGAGGTTGCAACAGAAAATGGAACAGTCCTACTTTGTCATTTTTTTTTTCATACACAGCCGTTAACATTTCATTTAATTGTAGATATTTTAACAAGCACAATGCATCAAGTTAAAGACTTGATCTTCACAAGTCATCCTGAGCGTGAGTTTATTTTTGTTTTAATGAATCCGTCAGTTGGTAGCCTGCCTTTCTTCCCCCCACATTCCCATTACATGCATGTTTGGTTCAATATAGATTTATTTCTGGTGTTTCTTATGTCTTTTAATAATGGCCTTGTGTAAGGAGTTGACGTGGCACAATTCCAATTTTTTTGCTCACGTGTGATATATATAATGGCAGAGTAAATAGACAAAAACAGAGGAGATGTGATTAAATGTGAATCAGACTTCCAAATGTGGAAATAAATTTGATATAGATGTGGGCTTCTTATATGAAAATCCTGGATAGAAAGTTGTAATTTGGGCAACACTGCACCTAAAACTCTTTTTTTTTATACATGTTCAACCATTTGGGTAAAGATATCCAGTCAGGAAATGATCAGATTTCTGCAAATTGTAGGGATTCTCTACTTTCAATCCCAAATTTAAAGATAAAGTTAATGTTGAATGGGGAGATTAGACAGTAAATGAATGAAATAGGACTCAAGCATTTGACTTGGTGCAGTAGTAGTCTTAGGTCTGACAGAGTTTTTGCTCACCTGTGATATATATAATGGCAGAGTAAATAGACAAAAACAGAGATGTGATTAAATATGAATCAGACTTCCAAATGTGGAAATAAATTTGATTTAGATGTGGGCTTCTTATATGAAAATCCTGGATAGAAAGTTGTAATTTGGGCAACACTGCACCTAAAACTCTTTTTTTTTTACATGTTTAACCGTTTGGGTGAAGATATCCAGTCAGGAAATGTTCAGAGTTCTACAAATTTTAGGGATTCTCTACTTTCAACTTTAAAGATAAGGTTAATGTTGAACGGGTAGATTAGACAGTAAATGAATGAAAGAGGAATCAAGCATTTGACTTGGTGCAGTAGTAGTCTTAGGTCTGACAGACCCCCCTCCCCATGTTTGATAGTGGAATAATGCTTTTTGTCCCCCTCCTCTGCATCACCTCGATTGAGTGAAGGCCACAAGCTCGCCGGCGTCACGTGTATGCTAACCGAAAAGGAAGGACAGGTCGTGGCGATGCGGTCGCTTGGCTTGATGTGACCAGGACGCGGCCGTGGCAGCGGTGAAAGCCCGCTTGAGCCGTAGTGACACGTCGTCTCCATCCATCTTCAGTCTGAAACATTTTACGCTAACTGACAGAGCGTGGCGCTTGCTTACCCGCCTCCCAGAGGAAATAGTCCAGACTGGTGTCTTTTTGACATGCACTAAAGAGTGAGCAGTCCACATGTCCAGAGGGGCATTGTGTATTCAGTCCGAGACGAAAGGTTAGATCCTCTGCAAGGAAAAGACCACTTCGGTATATATTGTTCAACGTGACAATGACTTTTTTTGATGCGTGAGCCGATGGCTCAGTGGGTGTTATTCAAGCAAGTAAACAATTCAGTTGACATTTCTTTTCCCCAAAATATTCGGCATAACTCAGCGGCCCAGACCGCTTTAAAAAATGTCGCGAGGAGATAGTACAGTATAGACTGGAAGAAAATCACCACCTTTTGGTAGTTAAAATCAGGAGACATCCGGATTAATCGGGTTTAAGAAAACAGATCGTTTTCAAACCGATTGGATAAAATTCGACCATATCTCAATGGTTGGGAATTGCTGATTGAGTGTTGGTAGGTATATGGTAAAATATTAGGTTCATTTAAACTGCAGTATTTGAGTTTTATTCGATAAACTCTGTCTAAACAGTGTCCCATTTTCATGGTAACAGCCATATATATTAAAAGGACAAAAATAGGCATGCAATGGTAAAAATGTTACGGTAATGTTGGAGTTGAGTTGCCAGATTTGTGTCTATATCATGTTTTTGCTTACTTGATTTCTTCTTTGGACAAAAAATCTGTACCAAAATACATTTTCTTTCTTTAATTTTAAGTGAGGCAAAAGTAGCACTAAAGCAGGTCATCCCCAAACACAAATGTAACTATATACGTAATTCTAAATTTGCCTGATTCCGTTTTTCATGGCTTCAAATTTCAAATAATCCAGATCAATTATGTAAATCTAACAATATCACCAGTTTAACAGCTCTCTCAGAGAAACCTTCAATTTAATACTGCTACATGATAACATGTAACCTACAAACTGTGACTATTTATCATTTTATAGAAGTACATAAAGCATTGAACAACAATATTAAACCTCTTTTTTAAATTTTAATTTAACAGCAACCAAAATACCTTTAAGAATTGGAGTTACCGATATTCCTATTGTGTGGATATTGTTAAAAAGCATTGCATGTTCTCGTAGCGCAAATATTTAGCCTCACTTGTTTATAGGCAGAGCGCCAAATATTCTAAACATCTCTCCGGATGTTGCAGTTCTGTTGCACATGACTGCGAACCCCCAAAAACAAACACATTGTTGCCAATCAAACGAAACGGCATCCACATTATTCCTCCTTTTAACGCCGGCAAGTTTCTGATGTAATTCTTGCACCGGATCGCTTTACGCCTGCCGAGAAGTGCGCGGCGGCTGACGGCGAAAAAAAAACAGCTCCCCTAATTTGATAGAAATAAGAATAAATATTCCACATGAAGAGTAACCTGCTTGCTGACATGCAGAATTTTTGTCAACACTTTGCTTTACACGGCGTATCTCGGTCAGGAAGCAAAAGCGAGGCGGCGGCGGCGACTGGGGGGAGGCAGAAAAGCAGAATTGAGCAGTGGCTGTAGTAATAAATCACAGGATCGCTGGTGACATTCATACAATACGGATACAGTGTTAACTCAATGAGTCGGACAGCCCTCGCCTGTTCCTCCATCCTGACCTTGCCTCCCTGTCGTAATCAATCATGTTGGCACGGCACACACGCTCCTTATTTATTATTACTCTGGACCCGCATGTACAGTAAACAATGAGTAGTATACGTTAGGAAGCCTTGCTATTATAAGGGGAGGTGGTAAAGGTCCAGCGGAATAACCGGGGGGCACGTGTGTCCGGCGTGCCGGTTGAAAGACGACCCAACACGATGGCGGCGACCGAGTGATACTTAAATCTCGGAGCGCCGTGGTGAACATTTACTACAAGCGTACTGCTGTTTACAAGAGTGTCCCTTTAAAAAGAAATATAAATGTCTTTTGACACACCGTATCAAAGTGTGTCCGATTGAAGAAAAAAAAGGGAAAGCGTTTGAAAAGGAGGCAAACATCGTGGAATGATGCAAAGGCTCGTCTCCGTTTTCAAAGGCGGAAAGCGCATCTGTTAAACGCGTTTAAAACACGTCGTGCTTAGCCGTCAACTCTTAAATCAAATATCACGTGTGATTTGAAAGGGAAGTCTATTAAATAAAAAAATGTTGGGTGCTTATGCAACACTACTTCCATCTTAAATGTTGCGTTTCTGGAGAAAAAAATGGCATTCATAAAAAAATAATTCATTATGAAGGAAGTCACTGTGGATATATAAAAACTTGCTAAATTTTGAAGTTACCTCTCCGTATATCTGATCGTAGGTATGTTTGTATTCAACAAAACTCAAAGGATATATAAAGGGAATATTAGAAAAAGGGATATGTTTGCTGCAAAACATAAAAATAATAGTAATATTAAATATTGTTGTTATTCAAAATGACCCATTTTACTGCATCTCACTCCCTGGTGACCCAAGTCAATGTACTTTGAAGCATACAGTATTTTCTTTTAATTATTAGAACCACTTTGCAAAAATTGTGTGTATGTTTTAGTGTTTACAAACCGACCCGTACTGTACATACTCAAGCGTTACAATATTTTATATGTTTGGTTTTACATTTGCAACCGGCCACACGCGATGTCACTGAATAGCTTTTGAATTTCTACCCGATGCAATTTTCCTGGCGTTCTTCTCAGGTAGCAGGTGTATATCCAGAGTGACAAACCGCTTTCTTTGTCAAACTAATAGCTTCCAAAGTCAGTGTAAATTAACAATGACCCGATGTGAGGGGCTCCCCTAACAGCCTCACGGGCCAAGCCGGCCTGCGCGCCACATAGTCCCATATGCGTCCCATGCAGGGGGCCCGTGTCGGCAACAAAGCCACGGCCCCCGCGTGCAGGCGCGGCCCCCCGAACCACCGGTGAAGGATTGCTGGCCACGAGGAGGGCCGAAGGGGAGTCGCTTTTAAAACACATACCATATGCAGCTCGGAAGAGCCTCATTTATCAGCCCGCAGTTTGCTGGGTTTTTACACCTCGGACCCCCCAGCACTCTTTCTCCTCCCCCGAGGGGTTAGTCACCTCCTAACTGAACAGTGCACATGACAGGTCGCTGGGACCCGGCTTTAAGTGCACACCACACCGCTCTGATTTGTATCCCTTCCCTGGAATAACCAGGAATGGCTTATGACAGGGAAGTCGTCGCATAGAAATAATGATTCCACTTTAGCTTTACGTGACGCTATCTTTTTGGACTGTTTACCGTCTGTATTTTTAGTATGTTAGGTTATTCAACTTTTCATTGCAACTTTTTTTTTCAAAAAGCCCAACTTTTATTCACACTCTTTAATATAAAACAAGGAAAATGTTTTTTATTTGAAGTCATTTTTGTACTGTGTGCATCTAAGCAATGTAGTGTTGCCTTGAGCTATGATTGTATTTCTCTCCATGTCCTTAAATCAAAACATTCCTTTCTCAAATGATATTCGCTCCATTTAAATGATTGGAATTGCAATTTATCCCATCTACAAGAATTCAGCACTATAATTTTGCATTTTATTTCAGATCATTGGCTGCCGTTAACGATGATGGTTCCCAGTTCAAATGTATTGGACGTCCATTGCCACCAATGGTGCTGAAACATGATCAGTCATCACCACCCCTCCCAGTTCAAAAGGATTTGAAAGGATGTGAAACTACTCTCATTGACTCAGTAAGGTTCAGTATTGTTGTTTTTAGGAATACATGCCTGTGATTATTCTTCTACTGATTGTCAGCACGTGTTGCGCCATCATTGGTGTTCACATATCCATTTCTTAATGTGCTGCGACATTCCATGCTATTTATGCTAATCATTATTTCATCTACGGTGTGTTAACACTAAGCCAGCAGGGTCGTTTTTAAGGCAGAGTTGTTTGGATGGTGGAATTCTCTTGTTTTATGTTCAGGTTGACAAGGAGAATCAACTGGAAGAGTCGGACATGTTGTTTTCTGTACAATGTGGGACATAGTCAATGTGGTTTATTTTATATTTATTTATGTTTTTTTGAGAAGGTATGTGGTCTAAAATGTAATATAAAAAGAGACGGGTCGTATACATAGAAGTTGTGAAAGTCCATCAGGCTCACCTGTCTCTTTTGCCCTTCTCCTGCCCTTCCTGTCCAAGCTCTACTTCACAGTCGGACATCATCTGGCCCGTGAATGGCACATTGTTATACTCTCTCCTCAGCGGCCGCGCGAGCAGATGCCGCGAGCAGCCGCGACGCTGGTCCCCGCGCAACGCCTCCGACGCGAGGCCGTAAATTACATCCCGCGAACACACAAACAACATCGCGCTCCACTGAAGCTGCAGTTTAGAGCACCATTGAAGGTGCAAAGCATGTCCCGATCTGGCTTTGAGAGCCGAGGCGGGTTTACGCGGCGGCGGGGGGCAAGTGGCCCCGCGGCATGTGACCGTGCCGTAGGTGAGCAGATCACACGCAGACAGCTGGGCTTTGAACTCCTTACCTCGCCCCTCCCGGGGTCAACAGCTCGGTGGCCGCCAAAGGTCACCTCGCCGTAAGAAGCCTGACTTCTGCTGAAAGGCCGGAGCTGTTTTGATTGAGTCCCCATGGCACCATTATGGATGATACTTTTTGGCAGGGAAGGGTTGTTTTTTTAATGGAGGGGGGTCCTTTTGTAATTGACATTTTCTTCAAAAATCTTTTAACTTTTCCATGTTGTCGCCATAAAATGACAATAATATCATACCCCGATTAACTCTTGCCTGCCATGTGCTACTGACAGATATTAAATATTTGCAGTAGGATAACATGTGCCAGGTCTTATGAAATGGTGAGTGTCAAAAATTTGAAATGACTGCACTAATGTAAATTCCATTGGAAACATTTTGTGCACTCCATTATAGCTGTTTTAATCCAGTTCATAGTTACTAACAATGCAGCAGGAATTCAGCGGTTCTGGTTGTGACATCACAACCAGAATTGGAAATCATGTCTCGCTTTCTGTGCTGCGCTAGCAAGCACATTATGGCGGAATGACAGTATGTTCATGTGGTAACAAGAGAATAGAAAGCGTATTCTAGCAGACTGCAAAAATCTGCTGCTCATTCTGGTTGTGACATCATTTCTGTTTGGAGATTTTTTTTTAGCGGACAGTGTCCAAAGCAGTCTAGAAAAGAAGCGTTATTTCATTCTTTTCCCTTTTTTGGATGGAGTTGTGTCCAAAAATATGGTTAACTATCATTTTAAAGTCACTTGCTGCAGTTTTACATGGCACCTTTAAATCCTGAAGTGCTTTTTTCTGCAAAATGAAGACACCATTTCAAGTGAGGCTATGACGTATTGAATGACGACAATGCTGGCGAGTGGGCCAGTGACCGGGTTGTCGAGAATGGCGACGTACGTATAGGATTTATTTTGTGGGGTCGTAGCGCCGACTCAAGCCAGAAAGTCCAAGTGCGTGCTAGGCCTCGTTTTATTAAAACCCAACCGTTGGTTCCCAGCGGCGTATTTTGACAAAGTCTTTTACGTTTTTTTCAGCGGAATAAGTGCTGGAGAGTCTTAAGCTGCTGTTTTGGGAATTTCAAGCCTTTACACAATGTGAATAAACCGACAGAACAGGCAGAGGGTATCAAAGCACCATTATTTTTATTTTACTGCCCTACATCTGCCGTCATTTCCTGCTTCCCGCACGGGACGCACGGAGCAAATAGGAGAGGTTAAAGCAATTTACACTCAATTTAATTATGTATGTGTGTGGATTTTATCGTATGTGAAGTGATAGTAGCTGAAAAATGTGATTCTTATCAATGTGACAATTGCAACTTCTGATTCTATTACGGCCAGTCTGAACCCAGAATGTCAGTTATAGACCTTAACGTCGCTATGTGAATAGCTTATGTGTGACACAGTGTTTCTATGTCGCTGAATACTAGATTTTTTTGACGTCATCTGTTGGTCCAGCCGCTTTTTAAAATGAAACCCTAGAAGTTTGTTCACTCCTTTTACCAATGACTATTTCTTTTCAACACAAATATCTGTTCTTGTACTTTACAGAGTGTGAGGACGCTCCCTTTCCGTATGTGGCGCGTGGGAACCGGAAAACGCCGCAAATACTTTCTCGGATTGGGGAATAAAAAAAAGGTCAGTTCATTTAACACAAAACACTTCATTTTAAGAGCCGCCGACAGCGCCAGCCTTTATCCGAACACAACAAGACGGACTTGCCGAAGTACACAAAATGACTCCATAAATTCCGGATGAGACGTAATAAAATATGATTAGCGGTGGTCTTGGGAAATACATGGCTCAAAATCCAATCAAACATATCACCAAAGTGTTTGAGGAAGAATCATCCTTGTTGCGACTTGCTACAAACAATATTTACACAGTCAAATCCCACGTCTAGTCCACGCTTGCGTCGTGGCACGCTAAGATATATGGCTTACTTTATTCATCGCTCCTCAATTACAAAAACATGTATTGAGGGGAGGGGGTGGGAATAAATTAATAATAAAACCCCTATCTGAACTTCTAATATTTTGCTTGGCGAAGGGAAACGAATTACCCTTTTCAGGACTGATGATGTATTACTAGCGTTTGATCCTTAGAGGTTTGCCCGCGCTCACATTCATTACTTTCAAGTGCTGAGGTGTATCTGCAATTAGAAGCACCTTTCAGAGTATTCTTGACAGTCCCGCAGACTTGAAACACCACATCATAGGATCATCGCCGCATTATACTACACGAGAGGGGACGGTGTCTCCTTCCAACTGAGGCAAAGGCAAGACTTGCCTTACTAAAAATGGCCGGTGGAGGGGGGTTTAAGGGGGGTGCCTAATTTAACCGAGCGGCGCCGGTAAGCAAATGAGGACCTTTCATTAAATCAAAGGTGATTTTTGTTCTGCTAATGGCCGCCCCAAAATCTAGTCCAGCCGCAAAACATGTGATCGCTCTCGGCGGGGCCCGCCGAACAGCCACAGACCGGTCAGGGCTATTCTTAATACAGTATGCATAATGTAATGAGCACGCTTGTTTAATTTAATCACACTGAGTGGACCGCGCTAGTATTTCTTCGAAATGACAAAGAGAGTCTGATACAAAAGCGGATGAATAATACCATCACTCAACCGGATTGTGGAGTTAATGCACTCCCTGTTTCATAAATGGCTGCTATTTACATGCCAGTGGTGAGACGTCAGGAATAGCGCAGATTTAGTACGTTTAAAAAAAGGGGAAATCGGAGCAACCCTGGACCCTGTCGGCTGGTTTACTTCCTGATTTTTTTTCTTTCCCACCAATCAGATTACAGCCTGTATTGCTTGCGGTATGCAACTGTTCCAGGGACTAAGAATAATAAGCAGTTGCTTTGATGAATCGACGGGACCTTGACTTACGAGGTAAAAAAAATGGCGAGTATTTTATCAGTTTTGTTTATGAAAAGTGTTTTGTTATGTCTGCGGGTGTAGATCTGACCTGACCTTATTGCAAATCAATTTTCCTGATTTGAATGAAGCAAAAAAAGGCAGCCAGATTTTCAAAAACAAATGTGGTTGTTGGATTGAAATCTTAACATCAATGTTGCAATGCATTTGAACATCAGTTTAGACGCATCATTTTTCTGTTTAGTAAACGGCGATGAAACAGTGATTATAGTAGGAGATAGTATCATTTCGCTTAAGTATTGGGTATCTAAAGCTAACTTGTTATTCAAATTTGGTCCCACAATTTAAATGATTGGTTGTGTACTGCTTGAAACTAGATGGAATTTTCTTTAACAAAAATTTCCATTTGATTGGTGGTCAGAGCCAAAATATCCAGCAATCTGCTCCACAAATCTGGAGCAATTTTGTTTGTCATTGCATGTTGATGTAGCGTCCCACGTGACGTACACGAGGTGAAAGCGCCATTATTACGATTACAAGTCCCCACTGAAGGCCCATGTATCACGTCTCACAGCTCACAATGATATCTTTATTGCCGATTCTACCTTCGGAATGGTCTTTAAGTCTCAAATGACTTTGCAAAACGTGGTCCTCTCAAATGGTTACGCTCCCGATGTCCTCCGCGGGTTGCCCGTGACCGGGGCAACTTCGGAGGAGCCTCGCAAGTTTGGCCAAAAAAAAACCCGCTGAGCCATTATGTTAAAGTAAACGACAGTGCTTCCTAATGCCATTTGGCAGTGCGAGCGTGCGGCAATTAGACCCTCTCTTAATGTGACGCTGGGAGCATTTCTCCTCAAGGTTAGCGCCTCATTTCCCCACGATGGGTCTGCGGGGCCACACCAGATGCATTGTGGGAGCTGTGGGGGCTGCGCGTTAGGACAGGTGTCCGCCACCTTGGATGTCTCCCCTCGCAGCTGGCACCAGCTGGCACCCCCAGTGCCCCATCCGGACGGTCTGCTCTCCCCTCTCCGTGGAGGAGGAGGCGGGTGAGATGGTAAAAGGGTTTGGGGAGGGGGTATGAGGGGGGGTTCGGCGGGGGCGTGTCAAGGGCAGAGCTGCTACAAGCTCGCTCACAGGGCACCCACGCCGTGACATGACCCGGCCACTAGGGGAGCTGCCAGCAGGAGTAATGTGGCTCGGCGGCGCCCGTTCGGAGACCCGCTCCCGCATTCCTAATGGAGCGGCAATGATGAGGCCCGGCAGTGCCAGAGGGTCAGAGGCAGCTTCTGTGGAGGAGGCTACTTTGCTTCCCACTGGAGAGCGGAGCATGTCATGTCTGACGCTGGTCTCGGTGGGGGGGCGAGGCAAGAACGCCAGGCGTTTTATTTATTTATTTATTAATTTTTCTCGCCATGAGGTAAACAGGAGACCAATTTTTGAATTAGAGACTCACTGAGGTATGTCAAGTACATTTGGACATACTCTCGCTTGTCGGGTTGTGCCATACCTGGCTGTTTGGAATATATATGTCGTCGAGCGCAGACGCACAACAACAAATACACGTTTGTCAAATGTCATCAGGTCAGATCGTTATTGTAATCTAATATCAGCTTTTTCATGGGTGTATTTTTTGGATTAGATTGGATAACTTTATTCATTCCGTATTCGGGAAATTTCGTTGTCACAGTTGCAAGAGGGTGAGGATGCAGAAATAGGAAAGGCATTTTAGACATAAATAGATAGGTAATAAGTAAGTTAAGAAATAAATACATGAATAAATATATAAATAAATAAGCGTGTTGCTGAAATATAATATAATTTTTTGTTATTGTTTTTATTTTTTTTTGCACACCAACCTGCAGCACCTGACTAAAAATGGCTGCTTAGTACAAAATAGCCAATGCTGGCTGCTTTGTTGTCAAACCAGGTTAATCATTTCCACAACTAAGCTCGCCAATCAATTTAGTCATTTAGAAAATCAACTTGACCCATTTGAATCTCGGTCAAAGAAAAACAACACCCTTATTTGACATATTATAAAATACAAGACAATGAAGTGTAAACTGAAAAGTATAAATACTTGCAAAACATTGTGATAGCCATCCATGCAATCCAAAACGCTGCCATTGGGAGCCAACGAGTGCCTTATAACTTTTTTCCATAATTGAAAAATTGATTCAATTGTACAATACATTGAGTGGTTACCTTGTTTTTTATTTTTCTAATACTGTTAGTTTGACTCTGTAATTAAATTATATTTCTAATGCATTTTTATGGGGAAAAACATATGCCTCTTCTTTTCCTCTTCATAAGATTCACGCGCGTAATATGCGCACTAAAAAAGAATCGTATGAAGTAGGGATTTATTACAGTTCTGTTGCATTACACTGTTACTTTTATCTGCTCATCTAAACAAAACAGCCACTTTATAGTGTCACCATAAAACAAAATTTAAAAATAAACTTGGAAGACAATCTGTGGCGAAACACTTAAACCAATTTACACGTCTATGTTTGTATTTTGTTCTGCATAATTACAGCAGCTTTGACACAACATTAGAGCTGCGTTATTTACAGGCTGTACAATTATGCTCGTTTAGCAGCACATATGTTTTATATGATGTTTACGTCATGTAAGGAGCGTAATGACTAAATTAACATATACAAAGTGCCATCTGGAAATAATCACCCAAACGTCGTATTGTGTGTAAACAATATACGACAAATGTTTGCTGTGGAGGAGCAGGTCAGGTGTCTTTTTTTTAAACTAAGATAATGAGAATAATTTTGTTCTCGGCTCACCATGCAAATTGTTATGAATGCAAATGGGCGGTTTGAAGAGAAATGACTCCACGTGAGAAGTGCGTTATTATTGTCCCGAGCAACAACAGCGTACTGTGAATGTGAGTTAATTCACTTAATACGCCTTTAATGGCGCGAGGGCCCCTCTTTGTATTTGCACACTGACCATTATCTGAAATCAAGCCTAATGATGGCTCCAGTTTATGATAACGACCATTATCGCACAGACCACCGTCAGCTCTGCCAAACAATCAAAATGAGCTTGCATTTCTTCACTTGTGTGAATTTGTTAGTCATGTAAATTAAAGCCCTTGATGAGCCTGGGCTCCCCCACAATCTCCTTGCTTCCCCCTCTCTTACTGTGTGGTGCTTATATTGAACTAAGACTGCTTCAGTGTGTCACAAATCACTGCTGACCTCATCAGCCTTTAATTCACTGATTTCCAACCACACCGTTGCATCACAATAGTGTGCCAAGAGGCAGCCTAAGATATGCTGAGGGAAATATCTCATAATTCACTTCAAAGCAGGACTTTGACTTACAAGTTTTATTTGTTAATCAATGTCACTTGCATATAAGAGGTTTGTGTAAAAGAGTTCACTGCTGTCAAAAAGGTAATACGAGTTCCACCCAAAACATAGGCGAAAATACAGTAGTAGCTCAACTTAGAAAGTTGATTGGATTGGATTGGATAACTTTATTCATCCCATATTCGGGAAATTTCATTGTGACAGTAGCAAGATCATTGCAGAAGTGATTTAGTAATTAGATTTTTTCGTAAGTAGTCACATTTTACATGTAAATGGTTTAGTTCCAAGGTCTCCAATACTACCCGAAGTGAAGTTAGGGGTAGGTGACGGAGCAGGGGGCCAACGTTTGGCAGCTGAGAAAACATACGTACACAAGCACGTAAACACGACTCAAAAGGATTGGTTAAATCATATTTTATATTGTGAAATATAACTTTTATGGAGTGATGTAATGTCATGCAGAATGATAAAAATGATTTCTTTTTGGTAGAGAAAGGTCTTATAACTTCTTTTCTTACAAGAGAATTAAAAAAAACGCCTCCTGCGAGTGTATCAACTCTGCCTTTAATGTAGGCAAACTTCAAACAAAGTATACTGTAGAGCATTTTGAGAAGACTATCATCTTGATTCGTCATTGATCATTTCTACTAACTTGAAATATGCATCTGGGCTCTTTACAGGTTGGAAAACGTGGAGTTAAACACAGCCGAACCTCACACGCTGGGAACTGCCTCGGTCTCTTTAGTTAACAGAGTCATCAGCTTCAGTGTGTATAGGTAAGTGTGTGGCTGTAATAATAATTTGTATTAACACACGCCGGCTCCCTCTATTTGATGCCACATGAATCTTTTGAAGTGCAGACTGTTGATTACTGTAAATGAGAGCTGTTTCAGGGTGGATTGTGGGTAATTATATGCAGTGCACCCAAGGGAGCAGTGTCGGGGTGGGGGTGGGGGGCCCAGGGGACAGCGCTTTCCACACGAGAGTGGAGCGCAGACAGAGCAACACATGCCGGGCCGACGATTCCCCGCATGAAACGAGTCAACAGGCCCGTCTTTTATTTCTAATGCCTGTGATTTACATGAAAGCAACACCGTCACCCAACCGCAACGGAGCGCGTACCGGCGCTTGAGTGACAGCATTTCATATTTCACGCGTTTTCCGCACTCAGCCAATCTCGCCCGCCCCCAACCTCCCAGAACAGCTCCACGATGACTGTGGCGTTATCACGTTGTTCTGCTTACTGTACGTGCAGTCTGGCGCAGCCCCCCCGCCCCTGCGTTCCGGGGCCGATTTAAGGTGGCCCGAGTGTATTTTTCCAAGCGTCGTTAACATGGCCGGGCCGGGAAATAAATAAGTAGGTATTATTGTCATTGTCTCGATCGCCGCTTTACGTGTGCGCGTTCCAAATGAGGATGCAAGGCAAAGAAGCAAAGTTCCCAATCACGTCGGGAGCCTCGCAATCGCTTCCTCTTCACTTGAGCTCATTTCTCCACTAATGACTTTGCCCTCTGATGCAAGCCAAGGGATCATCAAAGGTCCTTGAAACAAAAAAGGAAATATAGCAATTACTGGGACTTTCATGGGCAAGAAAGAGATTAAAAAGCTCGTTGTTGTACAAGCAAAAAAAAAAAATGGGGCGGAGGGGGTGGCGGTCTAAAGAAACAAGCTCAGTTTCTATTCTATTAAATATATACCGTACAGGCGCCCGTTCTATTCATCCAAGTCTTCCTTTCGGCCGTCTCCATTCATTGCCCGATAATAGAATCAAATGTATTATGCATTACTAATCGTGTGATAAAAAGCCTGTGGTGCCACTAATGCATGTAGATTCCAAAATGCTGCACGCGCGTACAAGAAAAGTCATTGCCTTTTTAACAGTGGCCTGAGGGAGGGGAATTGTCCCCTAGCCTCTATAACCACTGACACAAAAGGTCCCCAAACAATTTCAAATTACTACTTTATTTCTCTCTCTTATATAATCCACCCACATTATTAAATCTGGCACCTTCTGGGACTGTGCTGATACAATATTACAGTGCTAAGATGTTTACATTGGAGACAGCCAGCGCTTCCTTGTTATAAACATGTATGCCCCCAGGACTTGTACAAAAGGCGCATGCATACTACTTGGCCTAAATGAGGCGTAGGTCATTTGCTTTTTAAAAGGGGTCAATATTACCTCCAGCGAACGGGGGGGCCGAGGCCGAGGTGGGCCTGACTGAGCAGAAAATGGCTCCTGATCCTCGCAGATGAGCTCTATTATATATTAAACACGCTTGTAAATATTCACTAGTCGGACCATTCAAATGGAAAATATGCTTTAGGTCAAAAGGTCTGCGAAAATGTTGTCTCCCAGGAAGTCCCCGTAGAATTAAGTAGACGGAGATAACGGGGTGGAACACCCAAAGGGGGCCGGCGGAGAACATTAGGAGTTGTTTTACATGTTTGACTGCGGGACAGCTATGATAGCACCCAGATAAATGACGGGCACTTATCATAGTAGGCTGACCTGGAGTTATGTACCATGCCTAATGGAATGTTACACCGCCATCCATTACATCCGCCGCCGCCCGGCAGAATTACAATGAATTAGCAGCTAATAAAGCTCTCAAAATAATTCCGTTCAAGCATTTTATTAGCATGCAAGACGGTGTAATTGGCAATATAATACACTGGTATTTATTGGGAGCTACGGCGTAACACGCGTGGCCACGTCACTTTTATTAGCGGTTTGTCTCGCTGACAGGGATCGCACGGCTGGAAAATGATTTCATCATGTCGGAGCGCAACGGCGGCACCACGACGACGACGTCGTCGGCGTTATCTTCTATTTTTGTCTCGCCCGGCCGCATATTTCAGGGGGCAGGGACAATGTAGCCTGACAGACATATTCTTTACGAGGGGCTCGTGGTCGCTCTAATTTGACACAGTTGTCAGAGATAAAGCTCCTTTGAGAACGCGGCCATGCTCTGGGTAAGAATGGGGATTAAATTAACACCCCCACCTTCACATCTTCTGACCCCAATAGTCCAGGGTAAAACAGATACACGGCGTCTAACTTGGGCATCTGTCTCTCGGTGCCTGCATTTTTATGGCCGGGAGCAAAAGAAAAGCCGCAACTCAGCTTTTTTTATGTCCACCGCTAAGAAGGTATATTCCCAATAAATCCATAGTGCGATGCAATTAAAACACACCTTTACTGTAAATGGCAAATGTGCTTACGCAGGGTAACCGTACACCCCCTTTAACTCTCTCCGTGGCAGCTTTCTATCAGATGACCCGAGCCCGTAAAATCAAATCAACACTGGAATGGATCGTATCAAATTCTAATGAAAACATAATGTGCTCTTAAAATGTGTATTGGCCCGGCAGCCAGGCAGGCACCCGGCAAACCAACCCAGCGCCGGCCCCCCCACACACACACCCCACTTCATCCGCCTCAGATGACGTGATGAATAGGGAACACGGATGGAATATGCATCAAAGTCGAGCTCATGATTTATGTAATAGCAGTCACTTGGACACTGATTAGCTGCTCTGTCAAGCGTGTAATACGAGAGGCACAACCCCTGGTTTATCAGTCATTTATCTGAAGTGCGTCCTGATATTATCACTGGATCCTAATGTCATCATTATGCCGCACAGCATGTGCGGGCCAGTGTGTCATGGCGTCGGCGACACCGCCTGTCAGGAGTTCAAGCCTCTTCATTTGCCAAAGTGTTCGCGCATTTGTAGTCGCGGGTGTCAACAGGAAGAAAAAAAAATGAAGAAGGAGAGAAAAAAAAAACAGGAGAGGCCAAAATCACATCAGACATGGAGGGACACAAGCGCGTTAAGTAAGTGGGCATCGGAGGCGGGTGCGGGAAATGTGAGGCCTCTTTGTGGCCATCAGGATAATTCTTTAGAGAGGACCCGGGGAGGAAAGTGTCCGAGTAAATGGAAGGAACCAACATGTTGGCTTTTTACAGGTTGGATTTGGGAACATAACGGCTATTGTACACTTGGTAGGGACCACAAAAACCCCAGATGTGCAGTGCGGGGCCCTTGGAGCCACATTAGCTAATACAACATGGCTATCGCAATCTGTCAGGAATTCCAAATGGCTTCAATTCCTCAAACCGCAGCGACATAAAAGCCTGATTTAGTGGCGTACATGCAGTCTGATCATTAGGATGAAGTTTTAGCAATGAATATCTTTGAAAGAGGATCTCATGATGATTTTTTTTTCACCACAATGGAAACAGTGAGGGTCGTAAATGTTAAACCTGTTCACGATCCCTGACTGTAAATCCGGAATTAATTCGAGTTTAGTCCAGGCTCAGACCGCAATGTAAAACAGAATGATAGCCTGTACACATAGCAATAATTGGGATGATTTTTCAGCATTTTCCTTCCCCTGATGGTCAAAAATGTATTTCCCCACACAAACTAAGAGCAGCAAGCACACACGACAAAAAATCCCCATGTTTGACCTCACACGTTTAAAAAATCCGTACATTTCCTTCCGATTCATCCACCTTAAGAACAGGAAAAGTGCACTGGACACACGCCTTGCCCTTGACATTCACACCATGGGTTGGAAAGAGCTGCCAATAAAGCCCCTTTTATCAATATGAGAGTAAAAATCCGGAGCTTGTTATTGTCGCAAACATCTGGCTCCGTACGCCAAAAGGAAGCCGGTCGCGCTATAAGTCCGTCAACACCTGACACAAACAAAAATAGTGAGGGAAACGGTGCAGGAAAAGCAGCTCTGCGAGTGTCGAACAAAAGAGATCAGTACAGACAGGCACCACACCTTGGCAATGATGCGGCTCACAATCAAAGGAACCGCCGTCATCGCCGGAGTCCTGTTTTGAAAGGATATCTTAAAAAACCTTTAAATGTGCTTCGCCTACGGAAAACAATTGCGCTCTTTGATACGCACCTCGTCGCCATTCTCACGTACTTATAGCCGTTTGTTTGGGCGCTCGCGGTCAACACCAGTTCCTGTCGTGAAAGACAAACGATCTAAAACGCGCTTACCGCACAAACAAATTGTTTAATGTGTGGACAGATGGGGCCTGTCTGTTGTCGTTGCATTAATTAATTTGGATTTACAAAGTTGAATGACAATATTATTCCAACAATTGTTCATTAAAACAGGACACGTCGGAACATGCATTTACATTGACATCAGAGTTTTTAGGAGGGAATCTGGTTGGAAGCCAGTGAATAGAAAGGGAACATGTGAACGCGACATAGATGACCATAACGTTTTGACCGTGACTCGGCTTCCTAACATTAAATGTAAAAGAGAAAAAAAATCTCAATTGAGTGCAACATTAACATTATTTCGACTTTCTGTTGGTTTGACTATATGGCACTAGGTTGCCAGGTCAAAGAGTTCACATTTCCAAACAGCTTTCATCACCGATAGCCTACATTTCTGTCACATTTTTTTTTTAAAACTGAAACAAACTCCAAAAATATCACATGACCTCTACACGCTGACCTTGCGCCTTTTTTCCCCGACTGTCCTCAGAAAGAACGATCGCTCAAGCCTTCGAGCAACATGCTCGACTGCTCTTTTTTTTAACCTATCTCCAAAAATCTCATCAGATTATTATTTCTCCACAGCTAAAATCTGACATGAAATCCTTCAGTTAGGTATACGTAGTTATTTTTCCTGGCTACCAATAGAAGCATTCCTGATGCTTTCAAAGAGTGTGTCTCCCAGGCTCCAGCAGAGGGGGCTGCCTACTGCAATCATATGCTGATTAATTGGGCCTGATTCTCCCCATGCTGGGAACATAAGTTGTGCCACACTGGAGGTCGCATGTTGGTATGCGGCTAAAAGGTCACACGGCGTCTCCCCGTCACCTTTCGGGCCGTGCCGGCCCTTCCAATCACGTTTGATGGACACGAGGAAAAGAGCCATTTCCTGATGATCCCTCATCAAGCCTGTATCAAACTAGGCTATGTTCATTTTTATTAATTGTGCATGTTGCTCTCTAATTAGCTAATGAGAGACAAAAAAGCAGGTTTTTCCGGCAAGAAAAATGCAAATGGCTCTTAGAAAATAGCACCAAAAAAGTAAATGGCAAGGCTGAGAATCATCCTTCATTGAAATGTCAGAGATAAATGGCTCAAATGTCACATCAATTAAAACGGGGGACAGTTAGTAGTTCATTAAAGAGAGAGCCATATTGCACCGTCGGGTACCGTTGCCAACCCTTACTATCTGGGGCAGACTGGCAGCGGGTCCAGATGGCACAGAAATCCTCACAGATTTCAAAATGGTCTCTGCAGGGGTGGCGTTTCCTCCCCCCCCTCGCCACCGAGACGGGGTGTGGGCCACCGGCCCACGCCGGCCCGCCTGCCTGCCTGCCGCATTCCAAACGGAGGCGTGCGGCGAGCTGAAAGAAGCTCTGAAATTAAAAATAAGGCTGCCGAGGACAAAAGACATTTTGAAACAATACAAGAATGACTGAAATATCGTGCCGGCTTTAAATGTACGACGGCTCCAGGGGACGTAAGAAAAGTCCGCTCCACTTTAGACCGCATAAAAACGGTGATAAATTCAGTGTACGCTGCCTGGCGTGTTGTTTATTGTGACGTGGCAGATTTATTAGTTTGTCGTGCATACGTGCATTCGCTGGGATATTTTTTATTCACAGGCATTATGCTCAGGACCCAATAGACCTCTGTGAGGAGCCACGGGAGACTGAGAACTGGATGAATGTCTTGGCTATAAGTGGGAATATAACGTGTCGAAAATGAATACGGATACATCTATAATCGTATTTCTCTTGTAAAACTATCAAGCAAATCAAATATCTAAATCATTACTATTACTTGTCTGCTGTGTGCTGGGACCCCCTGCAAGATGCCAAATCCCAACTTGAGACCCATTAGCCATATTCGATAAGCCTTGTGTTTGTCTCTGGCAGAGGAGGGGCTTAAATGGGATCTTGGCCAATTGCAGAAGGAGACACCATGTCTGCATCTTTTGATTGGTGGAACTTTAGACATGGGGAGAAAAGAAGTGGGAGGCAAGGTCATGTATAATTGTCCAAATTATTTTATCATCATTTTTTTAACCGTGTGGGGGAGGCAAGCAAGATAAACCTAGCACACCGATTTTGCGATAAAATATGTCTGATTTGTCATATTGCACATGCGTGGTCAGGGAACCACCCAAAAAATAAGTCTGGTTTGGTTTTACATGACTTCTTCCTGATGTTGTAGATCAAGAATAGGATCGTATTGGAAATGTGTATTATGGTTTTTTCAAAGGCATTTTATTTGTGCAATAATAGTATATGTACTTTGGCTATGATTGTTTTCGAATGGTTTCAAAGCTAGAAACCTTGTTTCGCAATCAAGCAATGTTTTGCATATAGTACAAGCCTGATTGTAACTTTGATAGCAAATATTAGTCCGCAAAACCATACTTTTTTTTGCTCTGTATGTGAAAAATATGTAGGCCCACAAGCTGAGTATCCGTAGTGGCACCATACCGTACTTATTTTGCGACCAATTATTTCCTCACACCGGGACCGACTGCAAATCAGAAAATGTCCTTGTACTCGTTTCACCCTATATTTTGATTATCAGAAAGGACGCTGTATTTTGTGTCCAAAGTAAGTAAGAAGTAACACGTTTATTTTGATTGGGTAAACGGTTTAGATCAGGGGTGGCCAATCCCGGTCCTCGAGAGCCCCTATCCGGTCTGTTTTCCATATCTCCCTCCTCTACCACAACTGAATCAAACGATCAACTCATCAGCAAACTGTCCAGAAGCTTGAAACCGATCCCGATTATTTGATTCAGGTGTGTCTATGGAGAGAGATATGGAAAACAAACCGGATAGGGTATCTCGAGGACCACAGTTGGCCACCCCTGGTTTAGATCTAATTTTCAATCATAAATAAGTCAAAACCAACTTCTTCGCTCTTGTAAAATAGGAAGCAATGGGAATGAAGGCAAGTAACTGTCTTTCTAAAGTTATTTTACCCACACAATCGTGACATTTGTTGACATTGTCCTTAACTATGAAGCCTTTAATGATGCTTGCTGGAGACAGGGGCCTGGCAGAATTTGGCCAAATTTTGTCCAATCACTGACCGGAGACTGTTTACCTACCGTGATTGGCTAACACCTCCTCGTGCACATAATGAATCAGGAAGTGATGAGAAGCAAAACAAGTGTGCAGCATACAAGCACGCGGAGGCGTAAGTCAAATGCCATTGTAAGCGTTTAATTTCCTATTAATGTCACTCTTTGTCACCCACAGCTCAATATTTAACGGAATAGCCGTTGTTCTACAGACGCCATTACTACGATCGCATGTACAGCCGTTTATTTTAGATTAGATTAAACTTTATTCACTCCTGACTCGGTAACCAGAAGTGCGGGTTTCTGCGTCAATCTAGAGTTATAGGATGCATATTGCGTCGACTTTCCTCTCCAGATCGTAGTAAAGAAAAAAGCACAATGATCGACAGCAAGCTGTTATTTGTTATTCGTAAAGAGATGCGTAAACAAACTACGCGGATCTCCGGCGTCGTCAGTCGTGATGGCTTTATTTTTTAATCAGAGCAGACTATTAGCTGGGACATAATTGCCAAAGTCCATTATTCTTTTTTTTTTCATTCTTAGTCTTCTTCTTTGGGGTCTATTAGCGGTTTGCTAAATGGCAGGCAGCTCGGTGCGTATCCAAAGTGCACGCCGTGCTACTATTGTTTGGCTCAGAAATGTTCTCGTCTTTATTGTCAGTGTAGTGTAGGCAAAATCCTCGTGAGAGCTGCAAGAAGAGTAGAAACAAGAAAGTTGAAGAACATGCACACACTAAACACACAGTTGTGATCACATACCATGACAGATGTGTGTGCGTGTGTCAGAAGGGGTTCTGCAAGTCTCAATGAAATAACATTGCATCTTCCAGTAAAAGTCGTCAAAAATTTCTCCTATATTAGAATGTATGCCACGTTTTTCCAAGCATTGCAGGATCTCTTGTTGTTAGCAATTTGACACTTAACAAGCAAATCCTAAGATAAGCAGCATTTGAATTTTTTTCAGCCTCTGGTAAGGAGCCATTTAAGTCCTCTGAGGATTATAGTACTTTCATGAAAAGGGTGATGCAATGATCAGATAATGCACAGGATGTTCAAACAAAGTGACATCATTTGAAATATGAAGACATGAGTAACTAACAACATATTCTTTTTTTTACTTAAGTTAATTTCACAAATATGCACCACCCGTGACACAAAACATTTTCCTTCTGGCCTTCATCCTTAATTTCTTTTATGTCAAGTCTGTTTCCTCATACTCGTACATTCCCCATCTTTGCAATTAATTACAAATTATATTGCCCTGGGAAAAAAAGTATAGTAGAAAGCTATGATCTCAATCTTTATGTAGCAATAGCATATAAATTACAGATCTTATAGGTCAATATTTATTCCCGATCCAAATGATAGTCCCATGTTGCCAGGTTAACAATAAAAAAAAAATAGTGTTTCACAGTTTTTAGAAACTTTCCAAGTAAAGGTTATTGGATGGAAAAGGTCTTCTTGGTTAAAACTCCTTCAAATCAATGTGACCTTTATTTGTCATTACCCCCATCCCTCAAAAAAGAATTCACATATAACATAGTCAATCATCTCCCGCTTCCCCCTCAAAGTAAAAATAAAAAAGCAACTGCTGTCTGGTTATTGCCAGTATCCATCTCAGTCGTCAGAAAAGCTGCACGTTTTTGCTGTTGTTAAGGGCTGGAAAGCAGAATCCCATCGGAGTTGCACCCCAAGGAACAAATTTAATGCTAGAAAAACATCCCGGCCATCAACCAAAAATGACGGATTGAAAATAATGTCGAGCTATCTTGGGAATCCCCCACCAGACAAGGGAACAGACTGCATTGTTTTTCTCATTTATGTGATATATAGAACAGAAAGAGGGGGAAAAATGGGCGATTTATTGGTCAGATAGGCGTATTCCTTCCCATGCACCAAAGAAATATTGGATTGCAATGTCGGGATCAAGCCACATCATGACATTGTTTGGAGGCGAGGTGTTCAAACACGTAAGCCATCATCCGCCGGGCGGCCCGCCACGCTTTTTCCGATAGATCACTCCATGCAAATGTGTGTGGGAAATGGTGGCAAGTCGCCACGTGCGGATGTCAATGACGTGAGGTGTAAATTGCGCTTCCTTTAGCAGGGCGCCGAGATGAGGAAGCCGAGGGAGGCCCCGTGCGCTCCCCAGACCGTCGCCTTGCTCAGTCCCCTGGGGACCCTCCGAGTCGACGCCTGTGAGAACGGCGTGCACGCCATCCGGATCCTAATGGATGTCGCACCTGCCGAAAGGTACCGTACAACAGCCGGCCCGCCGACGCCGTAAACAAAGGTGTGAAATTTACAGGCAGACAGTATCCACTCGCGTGATGGAGTGGCCCCATCGCTCATCGCGAGCGGGGGGCCTTTTTGTGGATCCCACAAGAAATATCCCGCTAGAAAGTTGGGCAAATATGCCGAGGCGCTAGAAATATGAGGGCCGCTAGAATACGGCGGGGCTGGAAATTGGATTTCCGGCGCCACGCGCGCTCGTCATTTCTTTTTCTTTTTTTGTTCCCGCCCCGTGTTTGAAATTTCACCCAAGTAACCGGTTTATTAGCCACGCGGGAGTCGATTAGAGCCACGTGTCTGCCGAGGTCGGCAAAGGCCACGTCGGGGAGCGCGGGCGGGCGCTCTTCCTGTTTATTTATATTTCCCGGCAAGTTGAGCGCGGGCACTTTTGGAGTGCGGTGCGGTGGCGGCGGCGGCGGCGAACGTAATTGCATTTCACGCCCCGGCCATCCCTCAAAATTGTCAGAATGTCGACAGTCTTACTGAAGCGATTGAGAGTGATTAAACCCGGCGCTAATACGGAGTTCCTCCTTATTTCTGCAGGTCCGCGTCCCCTACGTGGCAGATTAGTTGTGATTAGATTGGAATTAAATATCCATGTATCGCAGATTCGCATTTGATAACCTTGAATGGTTTGGGAAATTAAACCATTTCCAAATGCACCCAGATAGGAAGTTCTATGTTGAAATTCTAATTTATGGAAACCCATTAATGACCTTGTATATTCTACCTCAACATGTGTTTCCTGGCGGGGGTGCGATGGCCTCAAATTCATCAAGCAGTGAAAAACATTCCACTTGTTGTTAATGAGTTGAAGTGAGGAGATTAATAATATGGAATTTTGATGATGGGAGATGTCCTATAACCATGCCCGGGCACCTTTCTCCCATCTCTTTTGCCAGCCGCCTTTAATTTGTGCGTTCAGGTTCAGTAGGAATATGCAAATGAATGTAATGATTCGCACCACTAGATCATCTCTAGCGTATCGTTTGCGCTGTCGGTCATAAGCGAAGCTCCCATCGCGTTCTCCGAGGTGTGCCGGGCAGGAATTATTAAAGAAAATGTTTGCTTTCGGACCCGTGTCGAAAAAGGAGGCGCCGATAAAGTGACAAAATGGAAGCTTACCTATGTAGATCTCGCGAAAGCCCCGGTGTAGCTATAATAGTGGTGAGGATCAGCCATTTCCATTGATTTATTTATGACATACTAAACAAGGCTCTTGTCAGCTTTCCTCGTGCCGGGGCGGCTGGCTTTGCCAGTCAGCCTTGATGAATGATCTCCCAGGCCATATTTTGGATGAGGGAAATGCATCTAGTATGCACGGCGAGATGATGTGTGACCGCCGCTGCGCGGGTCTGTTGTTTCTCGGCTGCCAAATTCGCCGGGGCGCCGGCAAAAGCATTGCGGGCATTGATAGATAGTTATTGATAAGCGCCATTATGGCCACATAAATGCTCTTGAAGTATTGCTTAGGCACCATGACCGTCAGCTCCCTCTAATAGAAACGTCTCAAGCCCCTTTTGCTTGCTAACTGATCTTCGCCACGTTTCCCCAAATCAACCTTCCTCTCTGCCAGTCTTAACGACAGCCCTGAAGGCACCATCACATGAACAAATTCATTACATCTCCAACAACCCCAGTTGGGGCCCGACGTACCAGCCTCCCCGCTAAAAAGCTTCACCAAACGCCCCGCCCGCCCATCTGCAACCCCCCCCACCCTCCTTTCCCTGTTCCTTTTTAGCACGCTTAGAAATACGTAATGATTCATGTTTTGTTTACAACATATTACTATCGGATGAAATATAATGAATCTTTCACATAGACTTGTAACACTAAGGAAATCATACTGCTCTTTTTTGGGGGGGGGGCTGGTGTAAAATATGAAAAAATAGACTCCTGCCCCAAGACATTTTGTGAGCATATTATTTTACAATGCTTTGATCAATTTGTCTGTCAAGCGGCCTGAGATGTGAGGAAGGGAGGGCAGATGACGGCGGTGGCGGCGTGGGGGGGAAGCAATTTAGCCTGTGAGGTCCTCAATAGAAATGTACTACAGGAGCCTGAGTATGACATGTTGCATTAGAACCTGAGTAGCCTTTATTGCCTGATAATGTCGCCAGGCAATGCCGATATCAATCACCCTTAAACAGCCTCCATGATGTGTTTTTTTTCACCAGCAGGAGCGAGGGGGGCAAAAAAAAATAATGCATGAAACATTTCTCGCAAAATAATTGATTTAATTCCGAGCTCTGGGATTCCTTCAAAAAAAAGGAAAGAAAAAGTACAGTGCTAGAAGCTAAAAAAAATGTTTCTATAGAAACGTGTAATTAATTTAACAGGGATCAACATTCCGCCTCATTTGCATATAGATATAAACAATATATTTGCGCATCTGAAATCCCAGCACGCTCTGGTCACGTGATCCACCTAAAAATCCAGAGTATCTTCGAGCAAAAAAAAAAGGCGCATTATACTTTCCAGGGCTGCAAATCCGCCTTTTAACCCCCCCACAGTTCCCTCTACGACACAAAGCCACATAAATCTGCGTCTGATTTTTCCACATTGCTCATTGTTTTTTAGTTAATGATTTTCATCTGTTTGTTGTTGCTGTGATAGCGGGGAGGTGTACCATATGCTCTGGCAAAAGACAAATGATTAGCAAATGAAATTCCGGACAGCTGTCTGACTGAAAGCGCTTGGTTGATAGCATTCTGCTACCATAATTAGCTTAAGCTTTGGGTTAATTAACTTTCTACCTGGATATGCATAATAATGGCGTTTTGCAGAATGCCAAGCGGCACGGCCCGGCTTTTTATTTGGGATTTCCAGAGCGTATTTCAATTTCAAGAGGCGATTTAGCTCGGCGGCGGCGGCGGCGTCAAGTATTGTAGATTTTCCTCCCCGAGCCAGATAATTCTGAAACAATAGAGGTGTATTATGTGGCAGAAATGCCATTTCTGAATGTAATTAAAGCGGATGAAAGCAATCACCGATTTTTAAACGCTTTTGTCTCGCGCCAGCCCCTACTTGTTAAAAAATACCCATCAAGAGGAGAAAAGAAGCAGGAGAACCCCCAAGTCCTTCAATAAGAGGCCTTTTGAGACTCAAGTGGAGTACAACAGTAATTAGTCTTTTGTATGAATTTGCCGGCCATGGTCATGATTAGCTAAGCATACGAGAAGGACGGCGGGCCCGCATTGCTTTTAAGGAGGAGGGTGTTAAAGTCTATTTATCACCAGTTATCCTCACAGCTTTCCATTATCGCCGGCAACACGGGACGGGGGCCCGAGAAGCACCTAATTGTTCGACGGTGGGCTGTTTTTTTTTCTGTCAAAGCCGCCACCCCCCCTTGCGCGTTTGGCATTCGTACGCAGCCAGGCGTCCTCCATCCACGCAGCCCCAATACCCAAGCTGTCACAACAGCTTTTTGCACACTGACGACGTTGGTGTGAAATATTTGAGGTGATGCATTTATCGTTTTTTTTTTTCTCACACTCGTCGTGTTGTGAATCAATACCCCGATTCACGCTGAATACAACGACGCTAAATATGCTCCATGTTTGGCGTCTGTTTACATCATGCATCCAAACATCGGGAAGTAACATGTCAACAATACATGTTTTTTTCCCGTTTTTTTTCATCACACCAACCTCTCCCAATGCATGTTTTTTTTTTCTTTTTTTTTTCTTCACGCCACCTCTCCCTAGATCTGTTTATACTTAGCCCAGTGCACCCTTTTAATCACTCCTAATTATTACGTCGCCGGCACCCGAGCCCCAACTGTGTCCTACATAAACTGCTTACATTTGTAACTTAAACTGCTTTGTCATACAAACGGATATCTGCTGAGATCTTGAATGAAACCATCAGACGGCAGGCCGAGGGACTTTTTGACGCGGTCTCCCTAGAAATAGCCATGAATAATTCATAGCCTAATGATATTCAGATCATTTTTGTTCCATTTTTTTTCCCCTTTTCCACCGCGGCGGCCTCTGAATATTGTTTTGCATGTTGTGAAGTGTAGTACTCAGCTGTGTATTCATTAAGGTGCTGCTCCCACTGGCCCTTGGACCCATCTGTGCACTATGTTTATGCGCCCCTCTCCGGGGACTGTCCCAATCAAGCTCGGTGTGCCACTTCCTGTGCAGAGCAGCACCTGTGTAACACTACCTGTGACGCTCTACGCACAGACGGACGAGACACTGACTGAATCCTGCGAATGTTGCGTTTTTTTTGTTTTTTTTCTGGAACGCAACCTCCTGGGTGAAGGCAGGAGGTATGGAGAGAGTTGTAGCTAAAAACAGCTCTCCTGCACTTTTTTTTTTCTCTTCTCCCCCTCCCAACTGTCGACCGAGAAGTTTCTCCCCGCCAGGAAGGGGTTGAGCTAGTTTGTTTTCCAACTTGATTGGATTCTGTATCTGCAACATGCAGAAGTGCGCACCGCGCGACATACTAAGGCAATATGCAGAGAGATGATTTCGCGCTGACATCTCGGAGAGGAGTACGAGTCAATTATGCCCAAGTGTTGTTCTTGCTTATCTTCCTGTGGCACCAAACAAGGATTTAGTCAAGGATTTAGGGGTGAGGGGGCGGCGGTGGGGATCATGGTAAGCGGTTCACAACAAAACACTCAAAACTCCTGGGAGCGGGCACTGATTTAAAAATAAATTACAGAAGACGAAGCGCTAACACTCAAGGGCCCTCAGCAGTGCTGGCGTACACAGGTGAAGATTAGCCTCCTCGCTAATCAGAGGAACAAGGCAGTAATTTGCTCTGAACACAGACAGTAATTAGGACTTGGTGACACTGGATTCCCATAATGCCTTTGTGCTTGACGTGGTCAAGTTTTGACAGAGGCTATCCATGCGGGGTCACCGTGCAAACCCTCCCCATTCCTCCTCCACCATCAGCACCACCACCACCACCACCATCATCAGCTCCCAGTCTCTCGGCCCTCTTCAGCCGTGTCTCTAAAAGGTCCCCGCAGTTACAGGGGATCCCTAATGTACTTTATGCCTCCCTCGCTGGCTCCTTACCATTCGGGTAATTGGAATCTCTTACTGTGGCACTTGAGAATAGGGGCTAAAAATGCGATTTGAAACTGCTCAGTAGTCTGTTGAAGATAAACATTGCTGCTCCGGGCTGCGGATACACTACATAATGGACTAAGAGTTAAGGCTGTGGTATTACATGCCTTCACTGACTCCCGTGGCGAGCCAACTGGGAGAAGGCCTAATTGTTGTGTGCTTTGTTGCCTTCCCCTGCACCTGCCGCCGCCACCTTTTATGCATCGCGTTCAACTCCGCGCCGGTCATTGGCTAATTCTTAAGAGGAGTTGGATATCCAGAGAGCCGTTTATCCTGCCCACTTTGATTGTATTTTTTTTCCTTTCCCGAGAAATGGGAACGTGCACCCGCAGAGGACAACAAGCGCCTCTCGGAAAAGCTCTCGACTTTAATGCCGCAGTCGCCAGATCGGCGTCTGAATGATCCTCAAATGGTTGAACGAGCCGCACTGAGCAAGTGCCTTACAATCGTATCACAGCCTTGGCTTCGAGACCATCAGGATCTTGACATTCATAGAGACATGCTGTGTTTTGCCCCCACACCCCCTCCGACCCCGCCTGCCTTTTTAGACAGTCATTTTAGGCTTTTTTCATGCTCTCTTGAGTCCTTGACGTTTCCAAGTTAAGTATCTGCCGTTATAAGGCCGGGGAAAATATTGGACTGCGCTTGGCCTTTTCTATTTCATCCTCTGACCCGCTATGTTACCCATGATCGGTGAAGGAGAACCCTGGCAGGCTGTGTCAAAAGTGACAGCCGATCGAGTCGGGATGAGCGCCATCACGCTTCACAGGATGGAGGCATGAGTTCTGAGTTTTTTTTTCTTCTCCCCCTTTTTTTGTGCGCTAAACCATTACACCCTTCGCCAGATTCCTTTCAATTAGATGTTGTGGCTAACCTGTTTCTATTCTGCACTTGATAGAAAAAGTCTTACTGAAGACTTGTGCGAGTACGAGTCCGAAAACATAGCTGAGAAAATTGGAAAATTTCAAGTCGATATCCTTTTTTTTTTTTCTCTTTCCTTTTGTCTCCTTTGATTGTTTCCTCCTGGATGAATGAAATAACCTGTGATATTATACAAATGTGCAATTCATTCTTTATATTAGGAAATAGGCAGTGCTCCAAATGACTCCCACTTTGTGCAGCAATGATTTATGGTAATTGGAAATTGATTGTGACAGGAGCACAATATTAGAAATTTTCTGGAATCACAATCTGCTGTCAAGGGAAATATTCTTTTTAGTGCAGCGCATCCTGGCTAGCCCTGAATTATTTGTTATTACCGGTGATGGAGTCAAAATATGATAACTAGCCGCAAGACTTGTATAGATGGAGATATTTTTCTTTGTCTGAATATAAAACAAAAGTGCATAGTGGTACCGTGGAAGCAATTACTACTGTATTTCTGCAGCCGGAGTTGAGAAAAAAAGCACTTTCTTTCCCCGAACTGAACTGCAGGTTCGTTATGGACAAAAGGCCAAAACACCAAAATGTACTTGATAAAAACAAATATGTTTGTGTGTGCTTTTTACAATCAATTATTTCCCAACTCTATCAAAAGTCACTCCAATTCATGTTTTCTAAACTAAATATCCCTTTGAGATTAATTATCCATCCGCCCATTTACTAGGGTCATCCATAAAACCCCTCCCAATTAAAGGTAAATCCTGAACTGGTCATCAGCCAATCACAGGGCACCGTAGCGAGATCGAAAATGTTCACCCTCACAAACGCGCAACAATGGATAATTTGGAGTATTCATTGAACCTGCCATGCATATTTTTGCAATATGGGAAGAAACTGGTGTACCTGGAGAAAACCCACGCAGGCACGAGGAGAAAAACATGCAGTCTCCCCATAGTTAAGGCCCAAGTTCTGGCTTCGAACTCACCACCCTTGATTTGTGAGGCGCTTGACCTGACCAGTCTCGCCACCTGAGATTAATTATAACGCCATCCTTTCACGTAAACATACTTTGTTTGCAAGTACTTTATCAACTAAGAAAATATCAACCAAGCAACAACCTGAAAGTAAAAAAAAAAGAACTCGTAAGTCGGTCAACTCGGCAGTAACACTTGAAACCAGTAAGTTATGTGCCACTGTATTCTCTGGTCTTTTACTTGCAATGAAGTCAAGGCAAAGATGACATCCCTCATGAGTAGTTTCAAAGTCCACAATGCCGTGGTCTAATTTACGAGTCACCGAGGAGAGGGGGAAAAATGTTGCCTGCTCGGAACATACATCTACACTGCCCTGGTGCTCTTTAGAAGCAATCCCCCATCGCACCTGGAGGTGACAGACTTCATCTCCGCTCGTGTTCTTCCCCCTCCTTTTATTTATTTATCTGCCTCTTGTTTACCAGCCATAACATGGACTGCATTGCATTAACTTTTACTACTGTCAATGTTGTATCACTCACGCCGGCACCTCGAAAGCCGGGCGCATCTGTGACGGCGGGGGGCGGGGGTCGGCGGGAAATTAACCACGGTGACAAGTGTGAAGTGCGAGCCGGGAGGGGGGTCAAAGGTGAGGCGCCTTAAGCAAAGGTACGCTAGCCTTTGTCCGGTAGATTGTAAAGGCCTGGGGGTCCAACAGGAACATTTCCACACACAATATCCCCGAGCTGTCAGTGTGCAGCGGCTGGAACATCCTCTCGCAGAAGAGGAGTAGAGGATGCGGTGATGGAGAGGGGGAGCGAGCGTACAGTGAGGTGGCCTGAAGATCCTTGCACAGAGAAAGAGGAGGTGGAGGGGAATGCTGGTGGGTGTGGGAGGAGAGAGAAATGCTGAAGGAAGAAGAAGGGGAGTCGGGCGGGGGTAGAAAGGAGAAACAATGACAAGTAGGGGCTGGCTGGGCACTCACCCGTGCCGGCTAGAGATTGCCATGAGCCACGGCCATTGTTTGAAAGGGTCTCGGCACGAGACCCCGCTGACAGGCCTGCCGGGTTCCAACTAGAAACCGCCGCCTGCTTCATGTAGGAATGAGAGTGTTCACACTTTGGACTGTATTTACAGCCGGTGCTCAACGGCACCCGGGAGGCTTTTCGTCGCGTGGCCGCAAACGGTAGCAGGTGGGGATGCTCGGTCACGGTCCTCCGCTAAAGCCTGGCTTCACGTGTGTAGTGTTACGGGAATCCCACCGGCGGAGTGCAGACCCTCTGCCGATCAGTTCCGATTTGGATTGGCACCGAACACGTCCAATTTGCTCTCTGGTTGTACCTGTGTTGAAGGAAGTTGCGGGGCGAGTCGCCTGTTAAATCGCACCCAAATATCAATGTTGTTATGCAGGACATTAGTTGAGGCATTTGGTTTTGTTCAGCAATTGTCATTTTATTAAATCCCGTGTGTTTTGCCTTTATCATTACATTTCCAAAAGAAATAGAAATGTATTGGCATTCAAGGAAAGGATAGCAGAGACCCAGTATTTAATTGTATTATAATTTTTTTTACCACAATGACAATATGGCTCGCAAATTGTACTTTTACAAATAGCAGTGTCAAAGCTCTCACCCAAGCCTGTAGTATTCTGTTATCTTTGATCAGTATGAATTTGGTGTTGATTAAGTTGATAATCCCGCATTGCTAGTTTTTCTTTATTTTATTCCTAGCCTTCTGGAGTCACAGCAAAATTTAATGGGGTCTTTTTTTGGCCTATGTGCTAACCTGCAACAAAGTTTCTTTTGGAACGCGTTTGCATAATTGCACAACGTGTCCACAAACTCTTCCCTGGTGGAGATAATGAGATAGTGGCGCACACGGTGACCCCCAGAAGTGCGAAGACACGATAGCGAGGTGGGGAAAGGGACACATTTTGTGTTTAACAAAGTAAATGTCTATTATTAATACAGTACAGGATAAGCCAATTTTGAAAGAGAGGCACTTAAATGGCAAAGTTATTTATTTATAAGCGTCGTACACCAGTTAATGGAACGGGCTACCCGCCTTAAGAAGCGCACACAGCTTGAGGTCCACTTTGCCGTAATGCACGGGCTCCGAGAGAACCTTCCCAGTAGGGTCTTTAAGTGTCAAATATGGGTCAGTCTGCTCGCTCACGTTGACCTAGGGGGTGGTCAGCGGCGGGGAGAAATTCAGCTGTTAAGTGATGCCAACTCAACCGTCGGCAAATTCCTCCAAGCGTCCACTCGTGCTAAGATGCACGTCCAAGTGCGGCTCTGGCCAAAAAAAATCCATTTATTCTTGTCATGAACTCTCAACTCGACCCAAGCAGAGTTGAAACTCTTGTTAACGCTAAGCCCGTTCACTTTTTTCCTTGAGCAGCTGCAAGACATTTCAACCCCCGAAGAAATGACTCCACTTCCTTAATGTTGTTAAACTATTACCACTGTTCCTTCTGGCCCAACAATGTTTTCTTTTGTACTTCACCAAAGGTCTCATTAGTTTAGGCGTATTTTAATTGCATTTTTTTTTTTACTGCCCACGTGGGTCAAGATATCTGGTCATTGTTGTAGTGGTATGCAAAATCATTCCTAAGATCTCAGTTACATACGGAAGCAACAAGGAGTGCTAGAATTAGGGTTTTGAGGTGTAAACGTTGTTTATTAGGGAAGGTGTCATTGACAATGGTCGACTTATGTGATTTTTGTCCTTTTGCTGTGAATTGAAATTAATTTTGTCACTCGTAAACCCTCGATCCAATTGAACTAGTTCAACAGGAGTGGATGCATATTTGCGTCAATGGCAGCCCATATATTTATTTTCATTTACTTTCAAATCAGTCATTTAAGTGCTAAACCTACCTCAAACTCTAAAAACATAAAATGTTTTTTTTTTTTAATTAAATCAAATAATGTAATATTTAAGGGGAAAAATACCACAAATAATAGAATTACCATAACCCACATGTGTCAAAGTGGCGGCCCGGGGGCCAAATCTGGCCCGTCGCATCATTTTGTGTGGCCCGGGAAAGTAAATCATGAGTGCCGACTTTCTGTTTTAGGATCAAATTAAAATGAAGAGTATAGATGTATATTGAATTTCCTGATTTTCCCCCTTTTAAATCAATAATTGTCATTTTTTAATCATTTTTTTCTGTTTTTAGTTCAAAAATCATTTTGTAAAATCTAAAAATATATTTAAAAAAGCTCAAATAAACATTGTTTTAGATCTATAAAAAAATGAATATTCAGGGATTTTAATCTATTTATAAAAACAAAAATCTAAATATTATATCTGAAATGGTCCGGTCTGACACCCTTGCCGTAACCAATCAGAAACCTGAAGAAAGCCAACCTTTTAACCCATATTAAAAAAAAAACTAATTAAAAAAAATTGGCAAAACGTTCGTATATAATATTCATCGAGTTAGTCATACACATTGTAAAAATAATACAAACAGCCCTGGAAAAGTAATAATTGTCCAAAAAGGAAAAGACCACTGACTTCATTCAAACAAAACTAAACACGTTTTTTTTCTGCATATGCACACACACACACAAAAAAGAAAAGCTTTCTTCACCATGGCTGCATTTAGTGTGCAAAGGTCTTTTGGGTGACCTAACTATAGTTTGCAGTATGTCCAAAACACATATAGAAAGAAAAGAAAATATCCACTATTAAAAGGACCTCTGTGTATCTTCAAAAACAAATTCCTGCCCCATCTGGGATCTGTAAAATATGTGTCAATTGTGAGGTCATTTCAGCCAGTCAGCAACCTAAAGAAAGTCATTCCCGGAAAATGTGCAATAACAACAAAAGATTTTTATTGAAAAAGTAAAAAGCTAGTTTTCAACAGGTTAAAGAAAAATACATCTGTGTATATACAATAAATGTATGTACATATGTTGAATTTACATTAATAATGGTTCCTTTTTATTTTCTTGATTATGACAATGATTAAAGATAAAACAAATTAAAAGGTATTAAAACAATTTAGTTAAAAAAAGTTCAACATCCATCTGTGTCCCTTTTTTGCGACTATAGTTTTGTTGAAATCCACGCAGTGACCAAACCACAGTCTGTATGTGGCCAAAACACAGAAAAATGTGCATTGTTAAAAATACCCAAGTGTATTTTTAAAATCAAATCTCTCCCTCTGTGGAGCAAACGTGAGATCATTTGGGCATAAATGCTGACGAAAGTCTTTCCTGCAAAAAGCATAAGTGATGCTTTCAGTAACTAAGGCCGTCATTTCTTTATTGAATAAAAGGCCACAATCTTACAGAGGTTTATACTAAATTACATAAAGTTCGGAATACTTGTGTGATGTCGTAACATTTTGCCAATCAGAATCCAAATGAGATAACCCTTTAATATGCATAGGCATTTAGATTTAAAAAATATATATACATACATATATTTCCCTCAGTATAAACATGTCTATATTTGTGTGAATAAAACTAAAATGAATATAAACAATTATGGCAATTAAAATGAATGATTTAAAAAAATACTCTAAAGTTGATTAACTTTTTTTTTTATCCCTCCATGCCATTCCTTTAGTTTTGTCACTTGTAGACCCTCGATCCAATTGAACCAGTTCAAATGGATTGGATGTATATTTTTGTCAATGGCTGCCCATAAATGTATTTAATCTTTCAAATCAGTCATTTAAGTGCTAAACCCACCTCAAACTCTAATAACTTAAAAAAATACTCTAAAGTTGATTAACTTTTTTTTATTTTATCCCCCATGCCATTGGCGCCGCTATATAGGTCAATCAATTTTGATTGACTCAACGATCGCTGCCAGGCCTCCCAGCCAAACTGATTAGCACGTCGATAAAGCGCGGCATAATTTTTCATTCGACCGCGTCCCTCTTTAACGACTCCCATTTCATTTGGTAAATGATGTCACCCTGTGCCCGCGTGACCCCGCGGGGCATCTAGTTACACCCCGGCGGCGTCCTTTAGCGCCGTCTGTCGGTTCGCGACGACTCTTCTGATCCGTTCTCGTCTCCCGGCAGGAACGGCGAGACCCCCCCGAGGTGCCGCGTGGTCAACGGCGGCCCGGCGGAAAGGATCCCCGAAATGCGGCGCTGCGTGGAATGGCTCCAGGCGTACTTTGGCGATCGGCGCAGCACTGGGAGTCTCCCGCCGCCGCCCGCCTTTCACCACCCCGCCCTGAGAGCAGGTCTGTCATGGATAAATATTTGCAGAGCCGCGGTCGGGATCAGCCTTTCACTCTTAATTGTCAGTTACATCACTTACACTCACTGGCGCTCTGTGTTAATAATGAAGTATTTTATAGCTGGGGGAGAGCGAGAGGGAGGACAGAACCCAACGCAGAGCCGTAACTTGGTTCAGTAATCTGTGGCGGCTCTTACCACGCGTGTTAGTCTTGGCAAGCGTTCCCATGATTCTTGGCACATTCTTTGAAACTGATCGAATTCCACTCTTGACATTTTCAGACAGGAAGCTCTTTTTTTTTCGTCTTCCCCCGCGCTTTCTTTTAATGAGAACATGTGAACGGTGCTAAAGTTTGAATGAGCTTATTGTCGGCGCCAGGGCAGTCGCATTGCCCCCCCTTCCTTAAAAAAAGAAAGGGGTGGGGGCAATTAGCGTCCTTTCACAGCGTGCGTTTGAATGATAAAGACAAGAAAGAAGTCTTTAATTGTGCCCTTTCGCCGCTGGCCGACCAGCCATTTTTTTTGAAGCGGTAAAGTTCACCAGCTTCGCATGAAAAATTTTGCGGAGCTCTCATTTAGACGCAGGATCGCACCTTGCACGTGGAAAATAGCGGGCTCTCTAATATATGCATTTAACAATTGTGTCTGCCTTCCCTGGCAATCAGGCCTCACTTTCCCTCTAATTTCATGCAGACCCGCAGTGCTTGAGTGATGGCATTTTCAATGAGCAGGTACTCCGCGGAGACCGCCGTATACAGCCGCCGAGTCCCACGTTCCCGCAAAGGCAATGCAGAAATACATCAGGACCAATTACGATATCACCTTTCAGTGCGATTCCCTTCGCCACCAAGTGCTTGTGTACCAGCCCCGGGCTCTTTCAAATCGCATCTCATCTCAAGTCTTTGGGGTTTTAATTAAATTTCAGGATAGATGGAATTCTTCATTAGTACCTGATCTGAATAGGTGATTGTGCCGTGTTGCGCCTCGCCTCCCTCGCCTGTTGTTTTGGGGCTCGGTAAATACTGGGTTTAGGGCCGGATTGCGCTCAGTCGGGGCAACCGTGGCCCGCGCCTGGTTAAAAATGTTAAATGTTGGCGGTGAGAGGATTTGTCTTTTGAGGGAGGACAAGCGGGGGAATGCATTGTTGTTGTTGTTTTTTTTGTTAATTCACGAGGAACGGCGCTTCGGCTCACTGTTGCGTAAGCAGCGATTCGCAGAACGGGAAAAAAACGAGAATAAAAATCCAGCCAAAACAAGTTTAATCAGGTCATTACAATCTGTGACAAGCAACTTTTGTTTGCTGGGTTATCTTACGGGAGAGCCTCCATGCGACAGCGCTCTCGCTACACTTGTCATGTAATATTGAGTTGTGACCTTCGCTTGAAGTGTTGCCATGTTTATTTACACGTTTCTGACAAAACAAGCCACTTTTCATATTAGCTGTCACCATATACCTGAGCCGCAGAGGTGACATGAAAGGAGAGCCGAGGTGCCCGTTTTCCGCCGCGTCTTGACTGATTGTCAGACGCAACATCACACGCAACTTTGGTCCTCTGAGGTACCGGGACTGGCAAGCGCGTATATGTGTGTGCTTGATACCCCCCCTCCCCTTTCCCACCACCTTCAGGAAAACACAGACTCTACCGTGGGTTCTTAAAACGATGCATATTCTTATCTCATTAATTATACATCCATATGTAACAGACGAGAGGATCTTAGTCTCGGTAAGCGGCGCGGGAGAGAGGGGGGCGCGGGCTACGGGGTTTGCTGCTGCTGCTGGTGGTGGGGGGGCTTACAGGGGCGCTCTTCAAAGCCCAAATGACTGCGTTCCTGCAGGAGCACCAACCTCCCCCCTGCGTGCAGCGCAGGGCGAGATGAGACGCTCACCAGGCCTCGCCCCTGTGATGTAGAGAGGAATTAGGGAAATGAACGTTTTCAGAATATCGAATAATCAGAGAATCATCAGCACCCCGTCAGTCTTCAAACACGTGGATCCCTCCAGACTCCAGAGACACTTTGACTGGGAGTCAAAGTCTTCCCTCCCATTAGACACAAAGGATAATGAGCTAGCTGTATTTCCACCATTGTCTTTTTTTTCTTCTGGTCCCATTCTCGCGAGCACGTGCGACGACGACGACGACGAGCTGACTGTCAGCTGGAAGTCATCGCTCTCAATCCATCATTAGCACGCTTGACGGAATTCCCTTTTATTGTGCCTTTCCCACCTTCTTTCAAATTGCTCTCATATCCAAAAACCAGGAAATCAATCATAGGAGTCGATAATAATCATAATCGCCAGATCCCTCGGACTGGCCGCGCTCGCCACGCTCGCCGCGCTCGCCACGCTCGCCCTATTACCTGGCCTCTCCCGCTAGGTAATGACCTGTGACATAATTATGGCCACGCGTGTAAACATCTAAGTGCTTCCTCTCAACTTTTATTTAAACAATTGACATCACTGCACCCGATCTAAAGAGGGTCCTGACCTCAAACACAGCGTATTAGTCTCTTTATGGGGTACGACTCTGGGGGGAAGGGGGTTGGTTATGCCGCTTTCCTCCAGCGACCCATTTGAAGCCCCTGTCACCAATGCTGATGAGGGCACAATTCTTTAACCTCTGGAATCGGCGCCTCTTTCTCGGGATAAATAGGCTACCCGGAATTAGTCGGGGAGGGGGTTAAGGTAAACAACACGGAGGCGCTTTTCGCTTAAAGCGCCAACTTTCGGTTGTTTGCGGGGAAACGTCAACGCGGGATTTGTCAGTCCTTAAAGTCTGGGCAAACTGTCGTCGGCATATCAGTGACAAAGCGATATCAATATGCGCATCACGCGGGTCGAAAGCCACTTCCTTTGCTGAGGGGGAATAATGCATAAAGGAAATTTTTGGAAGGGGGCGTACCTTATCTCGTCACAACGTCGCCTCCGTCTGCGCCGGGGCCCGTCATCTCGTTGACAGCGTGATTATTACCTGAAAAATTATTAAACAGTACCTACGGGCCTCGTTGAAGACAAAGAACTCACATGGGTGCGCATCAATCAAATGTATCCCCTTTAGGTTTTACACTTATTCCCCCCAGTTTAGGCAAATTGCCTTGTTCGTGTGGCTTTGTGTAGCGGAGAGTGACTACGAGGTAGCGAGGGAGCCTGGGGAGACCAGGATGTTCACTCTGTAGAAGTGAGACGGGGGTGTGACATGTTTTCACACAATGCCAATTTAGGGGGATTTCTCCTAGATCACTTGTCATGTGCTCTCTTAGACCATATAAATGAGAGAGAATGGGAGATTACTAATTGAATTTTTATGACGGAGTACACGTACGCACTCGTGTATACCAGACAAAGTTCACCCCCTCTTGATAACGAGACCATTGTTTCCGCGTCGTGTTCTTCTACGTTCAAAGTGTTGTTCGCCCGCTACAAAAGCGAAGCTCTGGAAATGTCGAAAATATATATATATATATTTTTGGTGCGCGCCTAGACAAACATGCCTCCTCGCCACTGCCTGATAATCCAACCAAATATATATATATATATATATATATATAAATTAAAAAAAGAAGATAAAGCTACTGCTAAAGTGCTAATGAAATCAGAGCTGTTAATGTGGCCGGTTAAGCTGCAGATGATTTGAAGAATTCTGCCATTTAAGTGGAGATGATATAATGAATCTACTCTGAATAGAAAGCAATTAAAAGGACAAATTGGTCTGATTAACCTCAAAGTCATCCCGCTGCCACAAATGGTAGGCAACATTCAAATTATTATTATTAAAAATCTGGAGCAGATTTGCCGTCTTTTTGGCCTCTCTTAATCCTTTTAAATGAAGGAGCCAACTTTTTTAATTTTAGCTGTGACCTTTCAGTGCATAACCTAGATTTTTTTTCTCTCCTCCTGCCGTGGAAATAATTTTCTCACATCAGCTACTGTACTGTATTATTCCTAGTGCGAAGGTCAAATAGAGGGACTTGCATGTGTTTAGCTGGGTTTATGGGCACTTAACTGCGGAATTTATCCATGGTGAACGTTTCAAACGTTTCATTTTTGCAGTGATTTGCATGCACGTATTATTTATTTTTGTTAAATGTCAGACCAATTGATTAAACAAGATATAATCATCATTTTTTTTCTTTTTCCTGCAGACACCTTCACTAGTCGCGTGCTGCACACCCTCTTCAGAGACATCAAAATCGGGGAGACGGTCTCCTACAAACGCCTGGCTGAGATGGCGGGAAATCCCGCCGCGGCGCGGGCGGTGGGCGGAGCCATGAGGAGAAATCCGGTACGTGTGATTGACGGGTTTCCCGTTCCCGCAGATTTACTGTGATTAATGGGAAGATGGGCAATTGCCTATTGTGTGTGGATTCCGAGTCGAATGATTAGTGATAATGAGGCATTTTGACCTTAAATAATGAGCCACGGTGAGTTGATTGATTAGCACCAATGAAACGTTACGTAAGGAGTTCTTATGAACAATATGTATCATTTCTGTCTATTTAACGTAACATTAGTCAGTATTTACGTACACGATAGGAATCCGAGCACACCCGGCCATTAATTACAATGGACAATTGCATTAGTGCCAATGTGGCTTTTGCCTTGAAAGTTTTGTCTTGACAAAAGTGCCAGAATGTAGTTATCAAATGTCATCATTTAACAATATGCTCGATGGGTGTAGGAAAGAAGTGTTTATAGTCCACACAAACTCATTGACGGGTCTTAGAAATCCAATCAGTTTGAACGGGGAGGGCCAGCAGCGATTGAACATCAAGTTCAAATGTGACAAACTAATTTAAATCTGGAGCCAAAGAATGAAAGCAGGCACCAACCACCTCTTAAAACTGTGAGATTATTATTATTTCTTTTTCTCACAATAATTAAGATAAATATTCCTTCTCAACTTAGTGTTTACTTGTTCAAGCCGTCTGTTTCCTGAACAAGATTCCTAGAAACGGCACTGTAGAGCCACTCCTATTTCAGACCTGTGGACTATTCATTGGGCCCTTGGGGTCACCCAAAGCCACCAGCTTGGTGACCCTGGTATCAAGTTTTAGTCTTCTACCCCCAAAGTAAACAAACCGTAACTTTTAACCCCTCTTAAATACTATCCAAACAAATACAAAAAAGACTGTTTTTGCATGCCATAGGCAGGAAGTATGTTTTCTAGATGATGTATCATTTTATTTAATCAACTTTTAAGCCATTTATGAAGCTATTCATAAAAATATATATATACTATTTTATAAAAATACATGAAAAATGCAATGGGGATTATTGCGATATGACCTCATCTTGATTTGGAAAAGTTGGATAAAAAAAATAATAATATTGTGTCTATTGCCTATATAATAATAATAATAATAATAATAATAATAATCGGACATAGGCTTAGGCTTTGTCATCATCATTGACTCGACCAAAGCCTAATTGTCATCATACCCAGAAACTATGATGACGAAATTGGTGGTGCTTCTCCATAAGGTGCGTTTTCTTGGTAAAAGACCCAAATAAGTGAAAATAATTAATAATTGATGAATCAAAATTAAATCAAAATTAATGAATCAAAATGTGACGTTCATATATGTGGGCACCAGGTCTCAATTTTATATCATTTCATAATAAGTTTTCCATCTTTTTTTAAATTTTATAAATCATTATAGAGTATTATCTTTCTATTAAATAGCTGAAATATTCCCTTCCCCACAAAGCTTTACCTTTTTCTCCGTCAGTCTTCCGGAGAATGCTCGGCCTCTTTGGCCCACGTGCGCCAAAAGGAGGGCCAGGGGGCAAGCGGTATGCCTCCTTTTGATCCGACTTCTTGATCAAAGGCCGTTTAGCGGTGCCCGTGTAGCGCTGTGGGCACCGCCGCGTTAAGACAGAGAACACCCCTCGTACACAAATGCAGTCCACTCACATCTCCTTCCTGCCTCCTATTTTCCCGTTATGTAACTTTTTTTTCTTCCTATCCTACGTACTTTATCAACGACCCTAGCCGGTGGCATCGCTTCTGGACGGCTGAATAATCATCTCGAGTCGGATTTGACACACATCCGTACGTACGTTAGCTCGCTCGCTCACGCTCCTTCAACCCTTTAGCTGAGGGGCGGTTGGGAGCCGGAGCCCTGAGCCACCGATACTGATCCAGAGTCAGATTGTCAGTGTCAATTACTCGTCAGCAACGGCGCTCGGGCTCGGGCCCCGGCCGCCAAAAGCTCAGCGCTCTCAATCGATCCTCGCCTGGTTCCTCGGCAGGATTTGAGTATCGATAAGCCCGGCGTGGAGCCTCCTCACGCATCCGGCGCTAACTCCCTCCCGCCCCCCAGCCCCGGCGCAGCCCACCTCCCCGTGCAGTCGGGAGACAGATCCGAAGGCCTTGAGGGTACCCCGCTCTCCCTCCAAACCCGGGGAACGGTATCGATCTGAATACCGGAGCAGTATTTCTCCGTCTGCAAGGTTAATCTGGGGCTCGGAAAGTTTTATTGCCGTTGATATGGGAGCGGGTTTAATGACGGATCTGAAGCCAGGCGCATCCAACTTTTATTTGCCGCGGCAGCCGTCAAGTTATGATCAAGCAGAAATTACAGCCACGCCGCCGCCCGTTTGGCAGTGACATTTTTTTTTTAAATGCGAGGGGAATCAATGGCGGAAGGTTTGACGTGAAATAATTGCCGTGATCCACGGCAAGCGTTTTTTTTTTGCCATCGCTCTTGTTCTGAATTTACAATGATCGAAGTGTTTTAGGCTGGCTTGTTTAATCTTTCTCCAGCCATTTAGTTTACAAAGAAGCCGGGACCCCCCTGGCAGTCGTCTGCAATAAGTGTAAACGCTCCACCGACTTCCTCTTTTTAATGATCACAGGCTTATCAGATCTTAATGTTGACACCCTCTCCATTGAATATTCATCCTGCTGGTGTTTTTGCCCATTAATTTTTGATTGCTTCTTTGCGTTACACTTTGAAAGAGTGGGAAAACATTTATCGCCATAGACCGAGCCATCACCCCGAATGCGGGATAGCGCGCGATCAAAACCCACGCTTTTGTCGCCACGCTTTCACCGCGGCCGCAAAACCGCGGATCGCCGTCGTCTACACACCGACGACTTTAAAGACGCCCCGTTTACGCGGCGAATCACGGGCTCCGTCATACATAATGCATTTCTAGCAGGAAGCGCTCGGCGAACCACAGCGCCGACGTCGACTTTTTTTTACTTTCAGCGATTTTCCTGTATTTACACTCGGTAGGGTTATTCTTTAAAAAATTCAATTCTCCGTGGTGAATTATAACAGTGGTTAAAAAAGAATAGAAAAAAAATAAGAGGAGGGATAATTGTACCTTTCCAGAAAAAGATAAGACATCAAAGTGGCTCGGGTTTTGTCGAGATGTGCTTGCACAACATTTGCAAAAGTTGCACGTCCACGTCCTCGGGGATGAATTCCTCTTTTGTTTGCCCGTGCCAGATTCCGCTCATCATCCCCTGCCACCGAGTCATTTGGAGCAGCGGCCAGAGTGGCCCGTACATGAGCGGCAGGGGCGACCGCCTCAAACAATGGCTGCTCGCCCACGAGAGGCGGCGCGAGGACGACTGACGCACGACGGACGCCAACTGTATCAAGTATGGCAGACGCCGAAAAACCACACACGCACACACACACAAACACAGATAAAACCAAGTTGCATGTGTACGTAAACATTCCAATTCAATCCATTTTTAAAAAAAAAATCTAAGAATAGAGATGCTTGCATTGTTAATGGACTCGCGAGTTGTTGCAGAATTAGAATGTACAAAAATAACTTAAACAGAGAACAGTAGGAATTACAAACATATGCTCCCGTGGGCCTCCGCTGCGTTTGCCAGATAGTGCTTGGAATGGTTTTTCTAAAGAGTTATTATTCCCTTAAAAATATGTCTCTCGCATTGTTGTTGTTGTTGTTATTGTTTTTTTTTTTCTGAGAGCAGAATTAGTCTTTGTACCTCTCGTTGGTTTTTTAATTTCCTGCCAAGCGAGTGCTTTGTTCGACATCCAGTGATAAAGGCTCGGAATTTTGCCGCTACAAAGCTTTGTAGTGGAGTATTTGTTTTGTCTCCATTTAGATCTCATTGTTAGCAATGCACCTCCATTGCCGACGACGTCTTGCGCGTTATATACGGCTCCTTTTTAAAATCAACGCATCTCCACGTGTCAAATTAGTGCCTTTCATCATTTTTAATTGCGTTTATTTACAATAAAAAGTTGACTGCCTCGGGCTCATTACCGATTAGCGTGCCTGCCCGTCTCCGTCGCTGAGCCTCTTCTCTTTTTCCTCCTCTTTTCCGAGCGGAGTCATTTCCATTAGAGGGCAGTACAGAACGTGAAAACTGACATCCAACATTTCAACCTGGAATTCAGCCTCGCACATTTGATCCGCAACTTACATGTTTAGGTGTTATTTTATTTTCCCGCACAACCGCGCGCTTAATCCCTTTTGAGAGAGTTATTTTATCTCGGAAGGACCATATGGAGGGGGGCAGCAGGGAGTGTGTGTGTGTGTTGTATTTGGACATAAATGTGTGTGTGTGTGTGTGTGCAAAGGGTTTGACAGAACATTTCCAACACTCCCCCTTAAGGATCTTTTGTTGCGTCGACAGATTCATTCTTTTCCTTCCCCTATTAAATTCTTGATTCTCCTCACTGTCTAATGCAATTCCAGAGTGACCCTGACATGCCCATAGTTATTCCTCCTCTGTGCAGCGCAGGTAGCTTAATAATCCACCCTCTCAAAATAACCTCGACTCTAACCTTTACTGATCCAATTCCAGTGGCCCTCCCCTTGAATACATTTCAACTTTTTCTTTTTTCTTTTTTTTTTTCGCTGCATTTTTAAATTCCTCATCCAAACCGGGGATCTCGCCGCGCCACCGGACTCGCTCGCCGTCGGTAAGCGTGGATGTCGAGGCGGCGGACAGGCAGATGAAGAATGAGACCCAGTCTGTGGTTTCACAGAGGGCTAATGATGCCTGTGGTGACTACAGGCTACAGTCAGCCCCCTAACGAAGGGAGTTGTGACACAGCCACAAGGGGTCCCATTTAAGCTGGGCATACTCTGAAGTGCACTGTAAGCACCCTCCTTTTCTTTTTCTTTCCCCTTTCTTTTTTTTTGGCTTATGGCTAACTCAATTCGGAGGAATGCTACAAATTTAGCAAGCCGAGTTGCTGCTGAAAACAAGTCCGGCATCAAAGCGTCAGCCACGCTGGCAGTAATTGGCCGTGTAATTGCTCAGGTACCCTAGGCAATGCTTCGTATTAAATATTTCACACCTTCTTTTTTCTCCTATTTTGGAGAAATTTTTTTTGCAGCCTATGATATATTTGTACTAGCAGCAATATTGGTCTTTTATCATTTTGGATGTCCAACTTTCAGAATTTGATTAAAGCCGAGTCCAAGTCCATCTCATCAGGCAAAGCCTTCATTTTTTTGCCCAAATACGAGAGCCCCCTGTTCCAGTGGGCGCACGTGAGCGTGCGGCCACGCGTGCTCATGTGCGCACATGTGCACGTCCATATGTGTGTGGGTGAAGTGGATGATATTGAGTCTGACTTCATAAATCACCCAGACACTGATAAACTCCCCATGCACCCACACACCGCTAATGGGCAACCCTTAAGGAGTGTGAGTGTCTCGTGCGGCGTTTGATTCAACATTTATTAACCCCCTCACATGCACCCGCGCGCACACACATGACACACGCGTCGGAGCTCCACAAAGAATATGTTTTGGTGGCATTGCGAGCGCAGGCCTCGCAGATTGGACCCAGCCAGGTTGCATTAATCACCGAGTGGCAAGCGCGGTGAGATATTTGAGCTTAAAGCGGCGCAACAACAGCAGCCACTACATTTCCTAACATTGGTTTCCTTCTCATAACTTACATCCTGTCTCCAACTCCCCACTTCCCATCTCATATCCTGGCACCCCTCCTCATTACAGAGCAATTTTCTCCCCCACATCAAATACAAACACACTCCACGCCTTCCACGTCTTGCTCTTCATACATGTCGGCTCGTATTTCCGGGACGAAGGTCCTGCGGCCGCATCGCTCGCTGGTTCGTAGCCTTTATTATTTTGGAGAACTTAGCGAGCTGGGGAGGGGGGAAAAAATTGAGAAAGAAAATCAAAAGAATTAAAAAAAAAAACTTTGGAGAGCAAGTTAGGCAAGCTGCGAGTGCCACGCTGCTGCCGGGAAGCCGGAGGAGTGTTTGTTATGCAGATAGTCCGCCACTCAGACGCGGGAATAGATAGCCCGCCTAGACGGACAGACTGAGCCTTGGCCGCGCTATCGGGTTTCCTCCCCCTCTGGCCCGTCTGCCGGGACCGCCCGGCCTCGGAGGCCCTGACACCGAGGCACGGCGAGAGCCAGTCGCGACAGCTGCCGCGGCGTCCTCTAATGCCGCCGCCGCACGCCGGCGCGCTACGTCGCCACTACAAAGGGCAATACGATCGCAAACATGGCATCATTTGATGCCCTTGCAATGATCTTTGTCGTTTGAGAGGCAAAGCGGGACAATCGGAGACTTCTTTTCTTTGGGGGGGGGGGGGGGGGGGGGGGGGGGGGTTCTGTGAGAACAAAGAACTGCCGCCTGGCTTAGGATAGTCATGATGAGATGCGGCAGGATTAAATGAGAAAGTAAAGGAAACCCTGAGAGCTTGCCATTGACCTTGAACCAGTGTGTCATCGTAACCTGGTGAACCCGGGTGCCGAACCGAAATTCTCTAATTAGGACCGGCCGACGAAGGGGCCGCATTTCGCCGGAGCCTCTCCCGGCACGTATCAATCCGTGAGCGTGTCAGCCTAGAGAAAGTGCAGGTCTAGCCTTGGTCCTGTTGACGGAGAGGGCGGCACTTCAGAGGCTCCAGGACCCCGTGGCACCAGTCTCTCCGTTCCCCCAGACAGGCTGGGAGCATCTGGGCTCTGTCAGCGCCTCCGGCCCCCGCAGACTGCGATCTATATGACGGGAAGGATTGGATCCGGGAGAGGGGAAAGTACCAGTCGGATTCCTCAGCTGCGTGCAATGTTCACGCCCGTTAGCATCATAGGTAGCGTGCAGGCGTACTGGTCGCAGTGATTCATTTTGAAAGATGGAAGATGGAGGCTATTGATTAGAGACTAACATCCTCTCTATAAATTGCCCAATTATTAATTAAAAGCGGGGTGCTGGAAATATTCAAAATAAAACAGATCGCGGCGTCTGCAGTTGACTTTGACAGAAATGATTCCAGAGATGTTTTGAAAGCGCCCTGTGATGTGACGCCGTCGCTAGAAGCCGATACTCGCACTTGCCAAGACTAATTAATCCATACCCTAAATTAAGACTATAAATTGTGGTCCCGATTTAACAAGGTCAGTTTTAACTTCTCACTTTACTCCTTATTTAACTGTGCGCAAAGGAGGCGGAAGACGGGAGGGGGAGGGGGACGACAGACACCCTATCAATGTGTTTGGCTTATTATGATTGACGATTGATGATTAAGTCCTCCAGCTGACACACACCGGCAAAGCCGGTGAGTTGGAATTGGATGTGACACATACACAGTTCTGCGTGTTAGGTAATTCGTTGACGAGGGGCCAAATTCATTTATGGAACAGCGGTATTGGCAGGCGCGGACACTCTCTGCAAAAACAACGATAATCACAGAGGTTTGGCGCGGCGTGACAAGGACTCTTCTGGGAAAGGCCCTTACACGCCGCTTTGTTGGCCGCTCCTTGCCTGAGACGCGGGGGCGCTTGCGGGGAACATCCGCCGCCGCCGCCGCCGTTCCCAAAATGAGTCCGAGCGAGAACACGTTCGGCGTTAGCCGCGCCTGATCTTTTCGAGACGGAATGTGCGACACGGAAAGTACTCCAAGTCTTTCTGTACGTAAAAAGTCAGCGTGCAAAATAGAACGCGAGGGGGGGAGCCATTTAATCTCCTTTCGCATTCCCCATTTTTCCTGCTAATGAGCCTTATTGACAATCAAACAGAAGCTGTCATCCCCCAGGATGCAACACTCCCATCCCCAGCCTGTTTGTCATAGTGTCCTGGCAATCAGAGCCGCCTGCAAGACCAGGCTGGCAGTTAGCGCTTCTCACAGCGGCGCTGCCTGAAAATGGCACACTTCCTGTAGAGTTGCAGCTGCCACCTCTGCTACTTCCATTACTTTCTATAGCATGCAGATGTTGTATCAACATTCCCTGCCAAGGGGACCGCAATAACTGCGAGATTCATGCCATGTTTCAGAGGCACGTCAATTTCTCAAGTGGCACAATTAAAGGGGGAAACGCAGCACCGGTTTTCCGAAAAGAGCCTTTTTTCACTTCGTTTTTTTTTTTTTATCCTTCTATTTTTTTTTCCTTACGTCCATTTTGTTTAACTGCCCTTTTCCTCGAGTCGAGCCGTTCTGTGAGTCTTTGTGCGGCGGACCTGTCGTGACCCACGGCGGATATGGAAATGGGGCGAAGGTTTTATGGGCCAAACGGATTGGACACAGTCAAGCTCCGGGGGCATGAATATTGGATGTTATTTCTGCTCCCTTTTTATGTAATCCATTGCCAATACATTATTAATAGATGATATCATATCCAGAAGTACCGGACAAAGCGCTACAGAGGGGCACTATGAAAGGAGCTCTATATGGTGGGACCGCGGCAGCTATTTTACGGCCGCGCAACGTCGCCCCCCCCCCCCCCCCCCCCCCCCCCCCCCCCCCCCCCCCCGTCCCGGGCCACATTTAGGGTGTCGTTTAAGGGACCCGGTGAAGTTCGTAAAGGGAAAAAACAGACTGAACGGCGAGTCGCGTCGCCTAAATCTTCCATTTGTGAATGTGAAATCCACTGAAACATTAATGACGTATCAAATGACACCCAAATTCAAGTTTAATGGCTCTTCCCACACGCCGAGATACTTTGCTCGTTCTTTCTTCAACTGCGCCGAGTGAAGTGGAAATCTTTGTACGGATCTAGTTGTCGCCGCAAAGACGCTTGCGTGCGTCCCCGTGTGTTGTTTTAGCAGGGGAACTACGGATTATCAGATCTTCCCATTCACACACAGACTATTTAAAAAAGAAAAGGGTCAAAGCCCTTGTTTTTGCTGGAGAATTGTTCCAAAAAAGGTCAACCCGCTTGATGTCATCTCAAAGTAGTTGCGTCCCACAACCGTATCTAAACTCCCACTTCCCCAGGAGCCAATCCCTTTAAAAAAAAAAAAAAAAAGACCTCCTCAGCACTGTCCGCCCAGCAGCCAAGATAAACCATTGTCACGCTATTTTAGTTTGATGGGCCCTTGTCCGGACACGCGCGAGCACAAAGGTATGATCAGCGCAACATCCATTTTAAGTCAACCTGTGACCTCCTCAATAACGGCGACACGGGGAGCCAAGGCGTAAGCTAATATTCCCGTTTTTTAAGGTCAGGTGGAATTGTTTTTCCTCCTGGGAAAGCGGCGATTGATAAAGCGCAAACAGAAAGCTCTTTTCTGAATGCTTGTCCTCCATGGCCCGGCTGAAGGTTTCATTCCTTTATATCGCGCGGCCCAATTCCCAGCCCGCACGGCCATTGTGGCTCTTTGAGCCGGCACTCTCCATTGACTGCCTCATTGTCCGGCCGCCCTTTTATGCGCGCGCTATCACCGGAGCGTAATCTTTCACCTGAGCGGCCCCGCCGACGGTCACCCAAAGCGAAGCGAGTCACTCGCCGAGACGCCGCGATTAAGCCAACCCCGCTAATGAAGAAATATTTATCGCCGCGGATCGGCTCCAATAAATCTACGACGTCGCCGGCTAATATCGCGGCGGTTAGTCATACCCGCTAGAGATGTTCAATATTACTGAGCAGAGTTCTAATAAAGAGATATCTTTTTATTTTATTTTAGGATCCGCCCCTTCTTCATAAATATAACAATCCACGAGCAAATGTCTGAAACGTGGCTCTCGCTCGGCAAGATCGATATTGCTTTCAATATTTCTCTCCTTTGACAGATAAGCAGTACGCGGGCGAGTCTTGATAAGAACGCCCGACGTACGGATGTGGCCAGCCGCGTTCCCTTTTGATTGCGTGACCCCTTCACCTTTCCGCGTCGGGGAGGGAGGCGGCCGCACGCTATGGCGGGGAGGAGCTCCGTCGGGCTATGGTTATGGGGCATTATTGACCCGGGATTTATAAATATTTCATGCGCACATTTAGATCACGGCGGAGGGTGGCCATTAGAGTTCTCCAATAAAGAGGCTCTCAGAATGATTGAGTGGCATGCCTGCGCTCGCTCGCTCGTTCGCTCGCCGGACACGGAGGGGAAACCTGCTGAGACAATCGAGTGCACCTCCGCTATGCCTCCGAGCGCTTAAAATTGGCAACAACTGAGCAAACATGTCATTTTTGATTGTACTTTGGCCCTCACAACTTGCCTGTCTATTTTTTTTTTCTTCCTCCACCCTCCTCGTTCCGCTCAACCGGCTATTGTTCCCCGCCACGGCGGTCCGTGCCCAGCTTTCATTTACAGCCACGCTCTCCCCTAAATGTACAGTTTGCGCATTTTCCTGCCCAAGACAGATTTTTGTCATGAATAATAGAGACAGCGGTGGTAAGCAAGGCGATAGATCCGACCGACGCCGTCGTCGAAACAGATAATGCAATGTCAGGACACTATTGTTATCAGACACTTTGGATTATCCGGGGAATGATTTGAGGGCAGCAGGCGATCGCAGCTGAAAATTAAATTGCTCTTTTGAGGGCGTCTGCTCTTTTTTGCGCTATCAGCAACCCACCGTCTCCCCCCCCCCCCCCCCCCCCCCCCCCCCCTTTTCCCCGCCCGGCCGACTATCTGAGCGGCGGCAGAATCGGCGCACGGCGCTTGACATAATAAGCTGCGATATGCTGATTGGCACTCGTGTCGTCGCCGCTTAATTGTGCATTAAAAGGAGAGGTGTCCGCGGACAATGTTGCCTTGATGGGAAATTGACATTTTGTGACCTGTTTCTCCGTGCGCACTCAGAACGCCAGATAAGATACTCTCTTGTTTTTAGGGAAGAGACCCCCCCCCTCCCCATACACACACCCCTAAACACTCCTCTCCTTCTGTTTGACCCACTTGATGAGTATAGATTTCACAGTGCCCCCCCCCCGCTCCCTCCTTTCAGCTCACAAACTATAAGGGTTTCCAAACGATACCGGCTCTTATAGACAAAGGATAACCTTGCTCTTTCAATGTATTGATTCTTTATTAACGAGGTGGCTTAATGCAATGAAATGAGGGATTTGAACGAGACCCATTTGGGGTGCTTTGAATAAAAAAAAAAAGGCGCCGCTGTTTATGAATGACTACAATGAGGCTTTGAAGCAGCAAGAGGATCTCGCAATGTCAGAGCGCTTTGTCGACAAGAGCGGGTGGAAAGAACAGAACCCCCCCGTGCATTTTTTTTTGTGTAGAGGTTACGCTTTCCCACGTAAAACAGCATCATCACAGATTTTTTACCCTGGCCTTCTTCTAGTGCTTGCTCACACTGGAGAAGTCCTCGGTTAAAGGCAAATATGTATTTTTTTAGTTTTAAACTCCTTAGCTACTATTGACGGCGGTAGGCGTGCAATCCATTTGAACCAGAAGGGACGACAGCGGTCAAATAAATTGGACGTCTACTTCGAACAAGCATTCACATTGAATGGGATAAACCCAAACATATTTTACTACATCTTCATACTTCTCTGTGGGTTTCTGAAGTAATTAAACATTGTGGGCTTCCTAACTTGTTAGACCAAAACTGGATTTGCCATGCAAAATATATCTAATTCTATGTTAATTAACTTCATGATGATGTTCGTCTACCAGTGACAAAATGAAATTCACAGCACGATTGGGTGTCTATCGTCGTCACTAGCACTGAAAGAGTTAACTGCGAAATCTTAAGAAAACATCGTTTCCATTTCAAATGTTGACATTTTTAATGTTTCTCCCCTGTAAACATGTTTAAGCTATGTGGCAGAGTTATAAGTGGTGATTAGAAATGACTTTTTTTTTTACATTCTACAAAACAGAAAATAATACAACCACAAATGGAGCCTGTTTTTTTTTTTCGTTTGTTCGTTTGTTGATTTTTTTTTTTTGTCCTTTTTTTTTTTTATCTCCAAGGTTGTCCCTCATGCACATTAGTCTCTATTGGATCTTAACAACTATCATATGGGTCACAAACAATTTATTTGACAATACAACCAACAAAGTTTTCTCCAAAATGGTCTGTATAGATAATTTAAAATCAATATAAAAATAAACAATGAAGTTTGACTTCCCCTTTAAAAAAAATGGACAAGAGAGTCTCGACGGAGTAACACAAAGTTTTTGAGAATACACATGAAATATATGCACATTGCATTTCATCAAATACAAAAAAAACGAAATGAAGGCAACATTTCTTGGCTGAATTATCTGTGCTGCATCACTATATTAAGGGCAATGACGATTAATACATACATAATGAAAAGCAATATACAAAATTTCAGAGATAAATACATTATTTATAGTTGATATGTTACAAAATTTCCCTCAGTGAGCGCAAGTGTGTGTTGGAACAGAAATATGACGATGAACTACTTTACGCCTACATTCTCAACGGATTTGCTTTTTTACTTTTTTTGTTCTTTTCGACATTTTTTTTGGGAGTGTTGATTTAAAAGAACATGAAAAAGACAGATGTATAAATATTTAGCACAAGTTTGGCAATATCACAATAGTCTACCATTTTTTTTTAACCACATATAAAACACATAAGGGAGTTGGAGCTATAGAAGGGAGAGAGACTGCTCCTCATCAACAAGAAACAGACTTCACAGTAGCCTAGGAATGCATTAATATACAGTGCTAGCAAAAAAGTTGAAAAACATGGCAAAACACACTTGCTTAAAAGGAAGCTCTAGACATGGAAGTACATCATATTCATCAACAGAGCAGTGTTTTTGTACACATCAGTGTGCTTGTTGAGTCAAAGAGGATTTTTTTTTCCCATTTGAAGATGATTTTTTTTTCTTCTAGCTACAATAAATTACAAAATTTAAGTTAAAATGCAGGAATGAAACATGGTACAACTTCATTCAACCCGCCCAGCCCCGCCCGTACTTTTTCCCCCCACCCTTTCTTTGTAATTTGTGGATCAATTAATAACTACATGATATATCTTATAATTTCCAGTTGAAACGGTCTTGGCCCCTGTGTGTTTTTTTTTTTAATTCCTCCTCATACATTTAAAAATACAAAAAAAGTCACATTATAAAGACGCACAACTCTTTGTGTGTGGATCTATTAAAAGAGAGAACGGGAAGGAAAAAGAAAGAGAAAAAAAGAGAGAATCTGAGGCAAACAAGTTCGTTGGCAAATGTACTGTACATCAGTGTTTTTACTGTACAACGTGTACTCCGCAGAGTCCCTTCCAGTATTGAACGTGTGGTCGATCGGACGGATCCAAGGCCGAACCAAGCGCACGCCGACAGGTATACAAAATAAACCCTTCATCATCCTGTGTCCTCCTCGTCAAGGGTGATGGAATGAGTGGGCGGGAAAACAAACAAAACAAAAACCAAAAAAAAAAAAAAAAGTCCCACAGAAAAAAAAAAATTCTTCCTGGTGAGATCCTTTTTTTTTCTTCTGCTGGGTTGATAAAGTCATTTTGAAGAAAAAAAAAATGTTTTTTTCCTCATTCATCTTTAAAAAGAGATCAAGCGGTTGACTATACATGGCACCAGCACTTTTTGCACGTCCTGTGAAAGTGGTAGACCGGTGCTTGAGATGACGAAAGTGCATTTACATGGGTGGGACGACGAGGCCGGACATGGCTGAGAAAAAGAGGAAAGGTTCCATTAGTTGATCTGCTTTAAGACAGTTGTGGAAATTAAATGCAATGAATAGTGCATCTACGTGTGTGCATGCGTGCGTGGGTGGGTGTACGTGTATATGGGGGTGCATGTGACTCATACCTGTCAACCTCTGCCGATAACTGCCCTTATAAATGATTATGATTCCCCTTACAAACCCCCAAAAAACCTTACAAACACCGTACGGTGTTTGTAAGGTTTTTGGGGGGTTTGTAAGGGGAATCATAATCATTTATAAGGGCAGTTATCGGCAGAGGTTGACAGGTATGATTGTGTGTACGTGTATTTGGGTGCGCGGGTGTGTCTGAACGAGAGATGGCGAGACTTTGGTAAAAATGCTGACATTTACATGCGACGTTTTCACTTAGGCTTTCCGCCATTCCTGGCGTTAGCGTGCACGGACGAGCGGGATTAGCCGCGATCCGAGGTATCATTGCCGGGTCATTGTCGCCGGGCCATCTGCTCGGGGTGTCATTAGCGACTGTTGCCTCACCCAGACAGTGCACGCGCACGGGCACACTCGCACGTTTGAACAATTAGGCGACTACTGAACTGCCGGGAATGATATATTATTATATTGCTGGGAGTGTATTTGTAGAGTCATGGTTGGAATGCTTTTAAGTTTGCCAGCGCAGATGATGGCGAGGCATTGCTCATTAATTTCTGCACAACATGTATTAATAAGTATGAACGTGTTGTGAGATGAACTTTAATTTCCCACTTCATTAAGCCCAATGTTATTAATCTTGGGGCGCGCACGCGACAGCTTTGCTTGTTTTCAAACCAATCACGTCGGTGGTGACGCGCGCACGCATAACCTAATAAACATAATTACCGAAAACAATTCTGGCGAGCTTCTTCGTCGCCGGAGATCATCTTTACCAAAGGGCAACGAGGGTGTGTGTGTGTCGGCGCGCTAGTTGGCTTCGTTCGAGTTGAGTCGGATGGATGCGTGTGAGTGTGTGTGTGCGTGCATGCGGGTGTGCGTGTGTGTGTATGATGTGTAAATTGGCCTGTCAAAATGCATATAAGTGTAATGATTAATCCCTCACCAAACCGGACAGAGGCCTGAGCAGCAGTATCTGACCAGTAGTCCGTAGGGAAAGGATGAGGGGGTGAGGGGGGCTCACCTTGCAGTCCGTTGCCGTTGGCGCTGGTGCAGGAGGGGGGTGGGGAGGCCTGGGGTCGGACCACAGGGGCGAAGGCGCTCTTTTGTTTAACTGCAGAGACGACAGGGAGGGAGAGGGCGGGAGGGCAGGTGAGAGTGAGAACGTGCTGTGAGTAGTGCTTAGAGAGGAAGAGGCCAGTTGAGGTAAGGCTGAGGTAGTGTTACTTTGGGTTCGGGTCAAGGGAGCGGGCGGCGGCGGGGGGCACAAGATCAGTACTTACGGGCTCCGACGAGCCACCGTTTACTTGCACATTGGAACTATGCCCAGATTGGTACTGGCCCAGATTTAACAATACTCACCGTGTCGGATCGTGTCTTTAAAATGAACGCATCGTTAGTTTGACACGCTTTTCTGGCAAATCTTATCAAAGTGATTAACGTTCTTGAGTAAAGTTTCATGAAACTCGACGGCGTATTAAGAACCCTTTAACAAAGGCGTCGTTGTGTAGTTGAGGTAACGACGACTAAACATACCATCCTCACTTGGCTTAATTATGTGGGAACTGTGGTTGAAGAATGTGCTTTGTGAAGCCAGTGGCTTAAACGCTTCAATCTAATTGTGATCATTGCACATCGCATTGAAAACAACATAGTATCAGTATTTATCCTGATCCTCTCTAGGACTATTTTTGATCATAAAATTATGATCCCATAGAGACCCGCTGTCCATGTAATATATGGACATCACATTGTGGGTCATGTATGCCACGATATTCACATTTGATATAGAAGTGTGGCCAACAGAACCCAAACTGTGAAGTCCAGGTCTCAATTATTTTGATTATTATTATATTATTTTCATCTCCGCCCCTAGGTGAAAGCTACGATAGGCAGTAGTTTGTATTAAAGAGAACAATGAATAGAGGGTTTAATAATAAGTTAAATGAGTGTCCAGTCCTAGGTTAGCTTTGCTTGTTGGAGGAGGACTTGGAGCGAGCCATTGAAGGGATGGTAATGCGTTAGCAACAAAGTTTTAACTCTGTCACGGGCGATTCATTGAGGCAAAAAGCAATGTGGGAAGTGGAATTCAATCAACGGCGCTTTGGTGCTAAGGCGGCGGGCTACTCACTTCCATATGGGGAGTTGGCAGAGGATCCGTTGAGAAACCCCGGGGAGCTTGGCACTCCCAGGTTCATGCCGGCATTGCCGTAGCCATTCATGCTGTTGCTGACGGAGTTGTAGCTCGACTGTTGTGGGGTGCTGCTGGAGATGTAGCCCCGGGGGGACACGCTGCTCGTGTTCCGGCTGTAGCCCACTGCGGAATTGGATAGGAGGAGTTGGGCGCTTTGTCTGTATATATCTGTGTGTATGTATGGATATATATATATGTATGTATATACATAAACTTATATATGTATACATATATTTATATGGGACTGTCCCCCGCCTCTGGCCCGGAATCAGCTGGGATAAGCTCCAGCACCCCCGCGACCCTAATGAGCATAAAGTGGTTCAGGAACTGAGATGTTACATATGTATACATGGTGTTCCAAAATATTTGACCCCATTTCGCAGGCCAATAATTTTGACAATTTTCATTGGAATTACCTCAAATTTTCTCATCTTGTGTAGAATCCTGTCTAGTTTTTGTGTGTGTAACGTTTGGCGTTTCTATTCTTTTCAGGTTAAGAAATGCCGTTCACTTAAAAAAGGTATTTTGCTTCTAAGAGTATGCTCGGAATCAGTCACTGAAGAAGACAGTCCACCATGTCTTCACACATTTTGAAAAGAAGGCACCAACTACAAAACAAATTAGGACTTGGCACCAAAAATTTCAAGAAAAGGGCTGGAATGCCTTACTATACTATGTCGTTTTTTAAGAAAAATAAGCCTAGTGTGTCCTGGGACCAACTGTCTTAGTGGCGGGAGGGGGACCAATATGTTTTGGTGTCCCCTCCCACCTTCGGGTGTTTCCAGGTAGTGACCAGGATGCGAACCCAGGACACTGGATGTCAGAGGCTAATGCTTTTTTAAAAGAAAAAAGCCTTACTATACTATGTCGGGTTTTTTTTAAAGAAAAAAGCCTTACTATACTATGTCGTTTTTAAGAAAAAAAGCCTTACTATACTATGTCGTTTTTCAAGAAAAAAGCCTTACTATACTATGTTGTTTTTTAAGAAAAAAAGCCTAACTATACTATGTTGTTTTTCAAGAAAAAAGCCTTACTGTTGTTTTTTAAGAAAAAAAGCCTAACTATACTATGTTGTTTTTTAAGAAAAAAAGCCTTACAATATTGTCATTTTTTAAGAAAACAGCCTTACTGTTGTTTTTTAAGAAAAAAAGCCTAACTATACTATGTCGTTTTTTAAGAAAAAAAGCCTAACTATACTATGTCGTTTTTTAAGAAAAAAAGCCTTACTATACTATGTCGTTTTTTAAGAAAAAAAGCCTTACTATACTATGTTGTTTTTTAAGAAAAAAAGCCTTACAATATTGTCATTTTTTAAGAAAACAGCCTTACTATACTTTGTCGTTTTTTAAGGAAAGAAAGCCTTAGTATACTATGTCGTTTTTTAAGGAAAAAAAGCCTTACTATACTATGTCATTTTTTAAAGAAAGAAAGCCTTACTAAACATAGTTGTTTTTTTACGGAAAAAGCCTTACTATACTATGTCGTTTTTAAGAAAGAAAGCCTTACTATACTATGTCGTTTTTCAAGAAAAAAAGCCTAACTATACTATGTTGTTTTTTAAGAAAAAAAGCCTAACTATACTATGTTGTTTTTCAAGAAAAAAGCCTTACTGTTGTTTTTTAAGAAAAAAAGCCTAACTATACTATGTTGTTTTTTAAGAAAAAAAGCCTTACAATATTGTCATTTTTTAAGAAAACAGCCTTACTGTTGTTTTTTAAGAAAAAAAGCCTAACTATACTATGTCGTTTTTTAAGAAAAAAAGCCTTACTATACTATGTCGTTTTTTAAGAAAAAAAGCCTTACTATACTATGTTGTTTTTTAAGAAAAAAAGCCTTACAATATTGTCATTTTTTAAGAAAACAGCCTTACTATACTATGTCGTTTTTTAAGGAAAGAAAGCCTTAGTATACTATGTCGTTTTTTAAGGAAAAAAAGCCTTACTATACTATGTCATTTTTTTAAGTAAGAAAGCCTTACTAAACAGTTGTTTTTTTACGGAAAAAGCCTTACTATACTATGTAATTGTTTAAAGAAAAAAGCCTTACTATACTATGTCATTTTTTTAAGAAAGAAAGCCTTACTAAACAGTTGTTTTTTTACGGAAAAAGCCTTACTATACTATGTAATTTTTTAAAGAAAAAAGCCTTACTATACTATGTCGTTTTTACGAAAAAAGCCTTACTATAGTATGTAAGGCTTTTTTGTTAAAAATGACCATGTATACTACACATAAATGGTTGTTTTTATTTAAGGAAAATACTTTTTTGTAAGCAACACTTTAGCGGCTCCGGCGGCCGAGTGGTTAGAGCGTCGGCTTCTAAGATCTGAAGTTCTGTGTTCAAATCCCCGCTCGGTATACCTTTTGTTTATTTTTTTCATGCCCAAAACCCATGTCAATTTTTTTTTTTTTAACTAAAACTATTGGGGGCTCCGCCGGCAGAGCGGTTAGAGCATCAGCCTCTGACATCCAGGGTCCTGGGTTCGCATCCCGGGCACTGCCTGGAAACAAAAGTCTTGGTTCCCTCCCGCCGAAGGCGGGAGGGAACCAAGTGTGTTGGTGTCCACCCCCGCCGAAGGCGGGGGTGGACACCAAGTGTGTTGGTCCCCTCCCGCCGAAGGCGGGAGGGGACCAAGAGTCCTGGTCCCCTCCCGCCGTAGGCGGGAGGGGACCAACTGTCTTAATGTCCCCTCCCGCCGAAGGCGGGAGGGGACCAATATGTTTTGGTGCCCCCTCCCACCAAAGGCGGGAGGGGGACCAATATTTTTGTTTCCAGGTAGTGACCGGGATGCGAACCCAGGACCCTGGATGTCAGAGGCTAATGCTCTAACTGCTCAGCCAGCAGAGCACACAATAATTTAAGTAAAAAAAAAAAAAATGACATGGGTTTTGAGCTCAAAACCCATGTCAATTTTTTTTTTTTTACTTAAATTATTGTGTGCTCTGCTGGCTGAGCAGTTAGAGCATTAGCCTCTGACATCCAGGGTCCTGGGTTCGCATCCCGGTCACTACCTGGAAACAAAAATATTGGTCCCCCTCCCGCCTTTGGTGGGAGGGGGCACCAAAACATATTGGTCCCCTCCCGCCTTCGGCGGGAGGGGACATTAAGACAGTTGGTCCCCTCCCGCCTTCGGCGGGAGGGGACCAGGACTCTTGGTCCCCTCCCGCCTTCGGCGGGAGGGGACCAACACACTTGGTGTCCACCCCCGCCTTCGGCGGGGGTGGACACCAACACACTTGGTTCCCTCCCGCCTTCGGCGGGAGGGAACCAAGACTTTTGTTTCCAGGCAGTGCCCGGGATGCGAACCCAGGACCCTGGATGTCAGAGGCTGATGCTCTAACCGCTCTGCCGGCGGAGCCCCCAATAGTTTTAGTTAAAAAAAAAAAATTGACATGGGTTTTGGGCATGAAAAAAATAAACAAAAGGTATACCGAGCGGGGATTTGAACACAGAACTTCAGATCTTAGAAGCCGACGCTCTAACCACTCGGCCGCCGGAGCCGCTAAAGTGTTGCTTACAAAAAAGTATTTTCCTTAAATAAAAACAACCATTTATGTGTAGTATACATGGTCATTTTTAACAAAAAAGCCTTGCATACTATAGTAAGGCTTTTTTCGTAAAAACGACATAGTACAGTAAGGCTTTTTTCTTTAAAAAATTACATAGTATATTAAGGCTTTTTCCGTAAAAAAACAACTATGTTTAGTAAGGCTTTCTTTCTTTAAAAAATGACATAGTATAGTAAGGCTTTTTTTCCTTAAAAAAACGACATAGTATACTAAGGCTTTCTTTCCTTAAAAAACGACATATGAACAATATTGTAAGGCTTTTTTTCTTAAAAAACAACATAGTATAGTTAGGCTTTTTTTCTTAAAAAACAACAGTAAGGCTTTTTTTCTTGAAAAACAACATCGTATAGTTAGGCTTTTTTTCTTAAAAAACAACATAGTATAGTAAGGCTTTTTTCTTAAAAACGACATAGTATAGTAAGGCTTTTTTCTTTTTTAAAAAAACGACATAGTATAGTTAGTCTTTTTTCTTTAAAAAAAACGACATAGTATAGTAAGGCTTTTTTCTTGAAAAACGACATAGTATAGTAAGGCTTTTTTTCTTAAAAACGACATAGTATAGTAAGGCTTTTTTCTTTAAAAAAAAAAAAAAACGACAGTATAGTAAGGCTTTTTCCGTAAAAAAACAATTATGTTTAGTAAGGCTTTCTTTCTTTAAAAATCACATAGTATAGTAAGGCTTTTTCCGTAAAAAAACAACTATGTTTAGTAAGGCTGTTTTCTTAAAAAATGACAATATTGTAAGGCTTTTTTTCTTAAAAAACAACATAGTATAGTTAGGCTTTTTTTCTTAAAAAACAACAGTAAGGCTTTTTTCTTGAAAAACAACATAGTATAGTTAGGCTTTTTTTCTTAAAAAACAACATAGTATAGTAAGGCTTTTTTCTTGAAAAACGACATAGTATAGTAAGGCTTTTTTTCTTAAAAACTACATAGTATAGTAACTTTTTTCTTTTAAAAAAAAAACCCGACATTGTATAGTAAGGCTTTTTCCGTAAAAAAACAACTATGTTTAGTAAGGCTTTCTTTCTTTAAAAAAATGACATAGTATAGTAAGGCTTTTTTTCCTTAAAAAACGACATAGTATACTAAGGCTTTCTTTCCTTAAAAAACGACATAGTATAGTAAGGCTGTTTTCTTAAAAAATGACAATATTGTAAGGCTTTTTTTCTTAAAAAACAACATAGTATAGTAAGGCTTTTTTTCTTAAAAAACGACATAGTATAATAAGGCTTTTTTTCTTAAAAACGACATAGTATAGTAACTTTTTTCTTTTAAAAAAAAACCCGACATAGTATAGTAAGGCTTTTTCCGTAAAAAAACAACTATGTTTAGTAAGGCTTTCTTTCTTTAAAAAATGACATAGTATAGTAAGGCTTTTTTTCCTTAAAAAACGACATAGTATACTAAGGCTTTCTTTCCTTAAAAAACGACATAGTATAGTAAGGCTGTTTTCTTAAAAAATGACAATATTGTAAGGCTTTTTTTCTTAAAAAACAACATAGTATAGTAAGGCTTTTTTTCTTAAAAAACGACATAGTATAGTAAGGCTTTTTTTCTTAAAAAACGACATAGTATAGTTAGGCTTTTTTTCTTAAAAAACAACAGTAAGGCTGTTTTCTTAAAAAAATGACAATATTGTAAGGCTTTTTTTCTTAAAAAACAACATAGTATAGTTAGGCTTTTTTTCTTAAAAAACAACAGTAAGGCTTTTTTCTTGAAAAACAACATAGTATAGTTAGGCTTTTTTTCTTAAAAACAACATAGTATAGTAAGGCTTTTTTCTTGAAAAACGACATAGTATAGTAAGGCTTTTTTTCTTTAAAAAAACGACATAGTATAGTAAGGCTTTTCTTCTTAAAAAACGACAGTATAGTAAGGCTTTTTTTTCTTAAAAACGACATAGTATAGTAAGGCTTTTTTTCTTTAAAAACGACATAGCAGTCCTAATTTGTTTTGTAGTTGGTGCCTTCTTTGCAAAATTTGTGAAGACACGGTGCACTGTGTTCTTCAGTGACTGATTCCGAGCATACTCTAAGATGCAAATTACCATTTTTTTTAAGTGAACGGCATTTCTTAACCTGAAAAGATAGAAACACCAAACGTTACACACAAAAACCAGACTGGATTCTACACAAGCTGTGTAAATTTGAGGTCATTGCAACGAAAATTGTCAAAATTATTGGCCTACGAAATGGGGCTTAACATACATACATACATACATCTCATCTCTAGGGGTGCTGGAGACAATCCCAATTTTGGCTCAAACATTTTGGAACACCCTGTATTTATATTCGCTTGTGTTGCAGATGGCACTTTTACAAGAACAGAGGTTTGAAGTTAATCGGGGCCTATAACAGGCGATATTGTTGTAGAGTTGGAGCAGGTATAGAAACATATATATTTTTAACGAGCCTACGAAAATGTCCTCGTTTCAGTCACCCCGGCCGCACGTTTTGAGAGCCAGCGAGCGTGGCTTACCTTGGTCGTTCCCTTGTGACTCGGACACGTTGACCGCTAGCTGGCTGCTGAAGGAGTTAACTCCCATCATGCCGTGGGAGGCCGTGTTGGCGAGGGAGGGGATCTGGTTGTGGTTGCGGGGAACGCTGTACAGGGCCTCGGCGATGTCAGCTGCCCTCTTCAGAATGATCTCCTGAGAAGCGCGTAGAGGAAAGGGAAAGGTTGGCCAGTTTCCTTTTTTAAAGCGGCGCCGCCACTTTTATGCCTGCTTCACGGCTATACGCTTGCGCTCACATCTCGCTCCAGTTCTAGTGTTTAGCGAAAATCCCCTATGGTGATGCTCTCGGTAAATATCTCATTCATTTGAGTGCGTAACGGCGCCGATACAGACCTGATTGTTGTGCGGCATCCCGTACAGGGCCTCCACGAGGTCAGCCGCCCTCTTCAGCAACACCTCCTGACGAAGGGGAAGAGAAAAAAAGAAAAATGTTGAGAGCCCATACAGTAACAAAGCGTATCGGAAACATTACACGACGAGCCGTGTAGGGTTTTCCACGGCGCCCCGAGTGAAGAGGAGTGCTGTTTTAAGAGGCGCGGCTCCTTCATTTACACACTACTTTACTCCTTTCATGCATGCAGAGCGGTGAATAATGTTCCCTATCTTAATTAAACCGGCATAGTCCTTTAAAAACAACACCTCGCGCCTGATTCCGTGCTTCCAGAGTTCAGCGCCGAGGCCCTCTCCTCAGAACAATAAAGTGAATTAGCTCTGGGTTAATCTAGTTCTGTTGTAATGACATTAAGGAATTTTTCAATTAACCTCTTTGACTGGCTGCTGCAAAGGACTTCACAAATGACTTCCCATCCAGCAGGAGCTGGGTGCCCGTGCCTGGGGGACACGGATGCTGGGGATGTGCTCTTATCCATGTCTGCACGCTCGCCCCCGCTCTACAATGCGGATTAGCCGTGTTGCTTTTGGCTCTTAACGCCCGAAACCACTTGGCCCCGGATCCCGTTGGCCTCGGATCCCGTCGCCCCGCTCCGTTCTCTTGGCCCAGCTTGTCGAGTCTTTATCTGGCCTTTGAATTCCACCAAAATCCCTCTCGGGTCTTTACTTTTGAGAAAGAAAAAGCTTCCGGCGCATTGGAAAACACTCGCGTTTCATCAAAAAACGCCGGCGCGTCGTCGTCACCTGCCGCAAAGCCGAGATTTGTTGACCGGCTCTTAGAACTGCCGCTTAAAAGCAATGCAAATCTGTCAGCAGAAACATCTCAGATGGCGCTTGTTTTCTTCTCACATCGACTGTGTTTTCTTTCACGGGCCGCGGTAATTTGTCTGAAGTGTTCCATCGCTTGGCAATGGCGGCGCGGGATTAAGACGGCAGCTGCCGTAAATGAATGTAAACACAGCCTCGCCGCCGCCGCCTTCAAACGCCGGCCTCCGACGCTCGGCCCGCGTCGCGTTCGCGGCGGCGGCGGCGCGCTGGCTGTTTACGGCTGCTTTCATCCCGAGGAGCGTATCCAGCCCAGCCCTTGATTTATCAAGATGAATCGCCGTCCGAGCCGCTCGCAGCATACGGCGCGCTTTCTTATAGAAACATATCGCTTAATCCACTCCGAGTCACCGGATGGGTGGTTCTTAGAATGGGCATTTACCTCTGAAATTGGGGTGTACGCTCAACGTCGCATGCATCTAGTTTGCATACAAATAAAGAATTACGGTTGTCGTGAGGCAGGTAGGCTAAATGAGAGGACCAGCTGTCTTGATGTGTTCTCATCAGGCAGAACAGATTTCTCTCGCGCTCGCTGAGTGAGATAAAGTGGCTTTCCTTGGCTTTTTGTCTGCGCTTAATAATTACCAATAATCTATTCCATCATATTTCAAGCTCTCCTACATGGCTCTCAATTTTAAGCAACAATTAAAGCAATTAAGAGCGTCTCGCACGCCAGCCATGTTTCATTCCCTGTAAAACGTCCTGCCGCTCCTTGTCCATATGGCACTTTGCGGCAGTGACATAAGGACAGCTTGGGAAGGGAAAGAGAAAAAAAAAGAAAAAAGAAGAGAAGAAGAAGAAGAAGAAGGAAAAAAAGAGGAGGGGAAAACGATATTGCCTCTCATCCTTAATCTGTCGTTTACCGCGTGGCGTCTTAACTAACCGAGCCGACTGGCGGAGGCTACGATTAAGTGGCGGCCCCGTCCAATCGGAGGAGGACGAGAAGCGCGGCACCCAATAAAAGGAGCAAGTTTGTTGTCTTCCGACGAGACGCCTTCATGCGGATCGGCTCACGCTGTGAATACGATTAGCGCCGAATAGCGTTCTGGGGGCATTTCCATGTAAATCTGAACGCTACTCCAGAATAAGTGTAATTGGCTTTCATGTCATGGAGACATATCAGAACACGGCATGGTAAATTGAAACAATTAAAGGCCTCAAATGATTCCTTTTGTCGGCTGACAAACGCGTGACCGATTTCCGCTGTTCTTCGCCTCGCTTTGCATAAAGGTCTGGTGTCGAACAAGCGTTTAAATGGAGGCGCTCGCATGACAGATCACCCAAGATTTAGAAGCTGCTTTCTTTCGTTGGCTGGCTTTCTCGTTTTCTCGCTCGCTCGCTCGCTCTCGCCGAGGGGAAGTCATAACAAATGACGCATTGTCATAAAACAAGCGGGAAACGGGGTCTAAAATGTGATTCTGAGCGCAGTAGATTAGCACGGACCTTGTATTTATATTATCGCAGTTAATAAAAGAGGGCCTAGGTTATGTAGCTCCGAGTGCTAATGCCATTATAAAACTGTAAGGCAATTACTCTGTTAGCTCTAGCCCGAGGTAATGAATGCATTTAGAAGCATAGGGCCATTAGATGAAGGTACTTCAAAGAGCACAGGAAGAGAGATTCATTTAAATACATGGGTAATTGCTTGACATGAGCACATTTGTAATATTTTCTCTTGGCGGATTATGCGAGGAATTGGAAAAGAATGGGCTTAGGCTCATTTTGGGGGGCTTGGGGGGGAGAAAGTAAAGAATCCAAAGCAATCAGCTTAATAATAAAACAATATTGAGTTTCCACTTTTAATTTCATAATGAATCTAATTTGTTACAGAAGAGAGAAATTGAGTGTGATATAATGTGATATTCAGTCTATTTGTCCATTACTGCCAGAGGGCACAAAATGGTATTATAAATTGTCTTTTTTATATTATGAATAGAAAATTGTTTTATAACAAGATCTTAAAAAAGGGGGGGCCAATTCCAAAGTCTCTCTTCACTTAACGCAATGCCCGCAAACCAATCTCCTTTCTCATCACTTGACTGCTCACACTTATTACTTTCATATTCACCCTGGACTTTGCATTGAATTTTTATATCTGCTCTCCTCCCACAGGGTCAGACTGTCATCTACGATGTTGTCTTAGAATTACGAGGTAAACTTCAATCAGAGGCGGCCCGACGCACCAACGCCGCTCTGCTCTCCCTCCATGTTTTTTCTTTCCTTTTTTTCCTTTTTCTCTGTGTAGCAACAATATTAGCGTGCATCCCTCGCTATCCATGAGCACTCCCATATTGGCTTTCTGTCTCCTTACAATTACCACGTGTCTTACTGGTCCCAGAGAGAAGGCTGGTGGAAATCAATAGCGCAGTAATATTATCAACTGGAGGGTGAAGTCATGGGAGGGCGAGCGAGGGGAGGGAGAGGAGAGGGTGGGGGGCGCTCGGGGCGATGGCGGCGAGAGGGTTGGGTGTCGATTTGCCTTTCTGCTAATGCGCACCCTGCGTCCTCCGGCTTTATCTCCTTTTTATAGAGACCCCCAGCATCCCGCCCCCCCTACACCTCACCTGCAGCCAGTAATGGCCGCCCTCTATATGCTGTTTCTGTTCCGCCGCCGGCTCCTTTATTGAGAATGCGCTCTTGACCCCTAGCGTTGACCCTCGGATGGCAAGCTTAACAATGACGAATCACTTGGTGGGATCATTTACATGCCCCCTGAACCCCATATTTGGGTCCATTAGAGAGCAAATCAAATATTTATGTTGTTTATTGGAAGTGCAGGGTTTCATCTCACTCTGTGATTGTTTCATGCAAAGGCTGGGAGAGCGCGCTATATTAAGTATACACGCGCCCAGGAAACTAATCTCGGGTCCGGTGTCAAGAGCTGTCTCACTGCCAACAACACTTTGTATTCATGGAAACAAGTCTGCTTTCTCTGTAATAAAGCTGTGTTTAACAATGTGACTGTCTTTTTTTTTCGGTTGTTCTTGTTGCAAAGACACTGTGACTTTATAGAATAGAAATAGTGCACCCGCATTGAACGGGAAACGGAAAAAGAAAAGAGTGGATATTAAAGGTGCTTTGCCGAATGGTCAGGGTTTACTTGCTAAAATTAGAGTCACATTTCATGTCAAGGTGTTGTGGCGCGTCTCCACGGGGACCGGCCCTAATTGAAACACTTCATATAGCCAAGAAGGGGCTAGCTGCGATGCTCTACTTTTTCCGCTTTGGCTCGGTCAAACATCTTTAGCGACCACACCGCCCGGTCTTTATTAAATTGTCCGCCGGACGTTAATGATATTGCCGCGCCGCATGCTGGGATTTAATAGATAAGGTCTTCAGAGGTTCTACAATGTTATTAAAACCCAAAGGTGGCCACCACCGCTTTACTACGTGGCCAACGCTTCCCCGATTGGACTCATCGCTCGTATTATGACGCCTGACACATCTGGAACGTCAGTCACCGAAATGGTTTCGGCAATTAGTGACGGCGCGGATAGATTCTATCAGTAGGAAACGATTTGAGCGTGCAATTCAAAGCGTTTTGCCTCCACCTTCTCGTTCGCCGACGTCAAAATCGTAAGAGCGTCTCAGACTTGACGCGGCTTTCAAGCGCTTCGCCCGGGTTCAAAAGGAAAACAATAAGAAAGCCAAAGCATAATAACACGCGGTCTTTGTCTATTAGCGGCGGTAAGACGAGGGGGTCTACGGCACAGGGTTCTGTAAACAAAAGATTAAACCAAATCGAGCTGCAGAAAATGAAAGGAAAACATGAGCGGGGTAATGAGGGCGCAGACGTCGTTTCTGACCAGATTACCATCTCCACAGACTAGTGGAGAGGAAAACGCCTGATTGAGCTATTTTACCGCACAGAGAGTTTACGCTTCTCTCTCCTCACTCTAAACCAATGCAATTACCACGCTGGCTAGTGGTTAAGCCACATATGTGAGGCAAAGCTGTTCCTTTTTTTTTCTTTTTTACAACACTACGCTTTGGTGGTAATGTGGCTTTGTTTGATTCCCACCTCCACCGCATCGTCCCTTTTATCCCAACTGCGCTTTTGCAGAGACGGTGAACTGACCTTTGGTAACCTCTCGGGGTCGCCGGGGTGTCTGGGGATGACCTTCTGCAGCCTCTGGAAACCGTAGTCGATGGTGGGCTCGTTCAGGGCTGCGCAAGAAGAGAGATGAGCGTTACCAAAACGTTAGCTTTTCCGTCTTTTTGGTTGTTTTGGGAAGAGTGTAATTGAGCAATCTGTTAGCATTTACAGTACAAAAGTCATTTCAGAATGGCTAATTTCAACAAAACCTCAGGGGTGTCAAATCATTTCATGAAAAAAAAGGCTCGGTGGGTGGCGATGGAAAAATGACACGGTTACTGGTGACACTCGTGTCACAGAGTGTTATTCCATTAACAGCCGTGATGACCTACATCAGTGGCGGGATCCTTGCGAGGGACCCTCCCCCGTTTTTATCTACCGTAGAATATTGACTACGGCTAAACTACGGAGCGGGTCTCTTTTAATCTAACAGAGCTTTAATAATCTGTGAAAGGCTGTCCACACATTGATCTAGTGTAAGCCGCTGTCATCTCACACTTGGCCAGCCAGCATACAGCCACGGAGCGCCCGTGAAATACGGCGGCGGATCCCACGGAGCCATCAATCTTCCCCAACCCTCAAATAGTAATCTGGAGCATGAGGCATATTGGGCAATGAATCAGGGGCACAAAGTAAATGAATCATAACCAAGACTTGGGTGAGAGCGGGGACGCTTTATATGTCTGACAGTCCTAATGGGTAATTGAAGGCTTCCTCGCCGCGCCGCCCGCTTCTAAACAATCTCGCGTACGTTCGTCGGCGGGCGAGAAGGGGAGGGGAGGGAGCTAGGGAGGGAGGGAGTGAGGAAGGGAGGCGAGTAGTGCAAAGGGGGAAGGAACGACTTAATAGAGAACATCACTTCTCAATGTAGATATCATTTTCAGGAGAGTAACTCTGCCGAGCCAGGCGCTTCATAAATCAATGGCTTTCTATGGAGACTAATAAGAAGTGCCTGCCTCTATTCATTGTTCAGCCTGTAATTTGGCCCATCACTCATTACTCAGCGTGTAATTTCAGCATTAACGCCGAACAGTTCTAGCAGAACCTGCTCCAAATGTGCCAAACGCGGGGCGCAAAGTCACGCCAGATTATTTGGCGCTCTCGCCACCTTTTGTCCCTCCACGGTAGCTGAAAATATGCATGCCTCGGCGCACCGCTCGTCCACGCAACTACAGTAATTGCCAGCTCTAGCGTGATCAAACGCAGCAATTATGCGTTCAAGCATAGCCGACGCGGGGCGCTAATCGATCGGGTGGTTCTGCCATAACCGCGAATGGCGTACAGTAAAACGCGGCTTCGCCCGCCCGCCCGCCTCACCTGAGCGGCCTACGCCGCTGGAAATCTAATTTGCCGTGTCGTCACGCATCCCGAAAGCGACAAAAGGGCCCGCTTCGCCAAGTGGACAAACGCCATCTTGCCCTTAATAAAGGATTGATCCGGGGTATCGATCGTACATGACAAGGCGGCGGCGAGGAATTTGGCCCCTTTCCTTTGTTATTTCCAAGCTCCTTCTTATCTACGCGCTCGTGCACCTGTCAGGGAATGCGCGTGCGTGAGCGCGCTCGACCCCGCCGCTCGCTGTGATGTAAATTGTGTATGTGTAAAAAGCACTCCATAATCAGGCCATCCATCATCAGAGGCTGTCAGTGGGCGCTCTTAGGGTGATACATCACGCTCTCCTGTCCTCTGCCTCAGCTGGGGCCTGCTCCAGCCGCCAGGCATGCTGGGAAAAGCGCACGCTACAGGACCAGACCTCGGTCGGGCGAGGATAAGGACGCCATTTAGGGTTGGTGCGATCGGAAGGCTCGAAAATATCGAGGCGGCGGACCGGCCGGAGTTGGGTGTATCGTCGGCGTGACGACGCGGCGTTCTCATCTATCATGGAGATGATCTTTGTAACAACCCCGGCGTAATGAAATTGGTGACACGGACCGCCATCTGCTATCGATTTCATGCAAATGCTTGTGACAGCTGATGGAGACTTGCATTAGCGCTAAACGGCGTTGTCAGTTGATGAGTTGACAGTTTTGTAGTCGCGGCATGTACGCTGGCGCAGACAGACACAGACAATGTCAATAATCCCGTAAGAGCTGCCGATGATATATACTGAGCGCTTTTATGCAGCCGGGGAAATAAATGGCGTACCTGCGCCTTGTTTTGTGCTGCGCCGAAGATTTCGGTACTCTCTAAAAAAGATTTTTTTTCGTGTTGAGAGTGACAGTTGCGTTCACTTTTTAATGCCACGCACATTGAACGACTACTTTTCTTAACTTTTCTTCCTTAATTTCCCTGTTATTATTTCATTCAAAAAATACTATGTTATGTACGACTGGGAATTTTGTTTAAAGTCTGTTTCATTTAATTGTTTTCGAAGAAAAAATATATTTATTATCCTTATTTTGTGCTGACCACATTGCAGATGAGCAAGGTCGTTTTTTAAAGAAAAAAGCCTTACTATACATGGTCGTTTTTATGAAAAAAAAGCCTTTCTATACATGGTCGTTTTTTTTAAGAAAAAAGCCTACTATACATGGTCATTTTTTCAATAAAATAGCCTTACTATAGATGGTAATCTTTTAAGGAAAAACGCCTTACTATACATGGTCGTTTTTTAAAGAAAATAGCCTTACTATACATGGTAATTTTTAAGGAAAAACACCTTACTATACATGGTCATTTTTTAAAGAAAATAGCCTTACATTACATGGTCGTTTTTTTAGGGAAAAAAGCCTTACTATACATGGTCGTTTTTTAAGAAAAAAGCCTTACTATACATGGTCGTTTTTTTATGAGAAAAAAAGCCTTACTATACATGGTCATTTTTTCAAGAAAAAAGCCTTACTATACATAGTTGTTTTTTTATGAAAAAAAAGCCTTGCTATACTTTGTCGTTTTTTAAGCGAAATGCCTTACTATACATGGTCGTTTTTTATGGAAAAAAAGCCTTGCTATACATGGTCATTTTTTCAAGAAAAAAAGCCTTACTATACATGGTCGTTTTTTAAAGAAAACAGCCTTACTTTGCATGGTCGTTTTTTAAAGAAAATAGCCTTACATTACATGGTCGTTTTTTTAGGGAAAAAAGCCTTACTATACATGGTCGTTTTTTAAGAAAAAAGCCTTACTATACATGGTCGTTTTTTTATGAGAAAAAAAGCCTTACTATACATGGTCATTTTTTCAAGAAAAAAGCCTTACTATACATAGTTGTTTTTTATGAAAAAAAAGCCTTGCTATACTTTGTCGTTTTTTAAGCGAAATGCCTTACTATACATGGTCGTTTTTTATGGAAAAAAAGCCTAGCTATACATGGTCATTTTTTCAAGAAAAAAGCCTTACTATACATGGTCGTTTTTTAAAGAAAACAGCCTTACTTTGCATGGTCGTTTTTTAAAGAAAATAGCCTTACTATACATAGTCGATGAGCAATATGTGTTTACATTAAATAATTGTGGGGGGTTACACGGCTCAAATTGTCGTGCTCCTCCTCTCTGTGAGGGCTTTCAATCGCTCCATGGAAACATGAAACCCACCACAGACATCCCATAAATCCTTCCCTGGGTGGGGAGTCTAGCCAAGGGGAGGGCAGGGGATAGAGGGGAGCTATGATACGGGTGGTGGCAGTGGTGGATTGTTTAGAGGGGGGTGGGGGGGTGGGGTCTAGTGGTCAGGGGTTTTGCTGGCACGTTCCAGTCACGCCCGCTTCCCGGCCCGCGGCCAATCAATACCACTTTCCTGTTTTAGAGGTGGGTAATTATGAGGTGGAGAGATTGCGTGACCTCTCACCCCTCCTGCATTACTCGGCTGATATTAAGATAAATTGCCTGATTTTGGGTAAACATATGCTGCAATTCAAACTGTCAGCACTGGTTTGCTCAGGGATAATTTGTATTGATCTCCTGGCTTCTTCCCCATTTTGCTTACTGACCTCACGGATAATTAGAGAAAAAGAGACACGGGGAGCTAAGGCAGGACTTGCATTTGAATATACTTTGGAGAGCGGATGAAGAGCGCAGTCGAGCTAGCGAGAAGCGAGGGCGGGGGGGCTCTTATTATGGACTAATAGAATTTTCATTTTGTAGCTCATCTCCAGTTCAAATTTCGACAGGTTACACGCTCTGTTTAATTACGTCGCCTATGTTTACCGCCCTGCTAGATCTACAGATAAGAGATGCGATTGTTTAACCAAGCTTTTTTTTTCCCTCGCAATTTAATATCCGCGATTATTAGATTAGAAGACGCCCGTCAAATTCGTCCGATTATTACAAAAAGAGTCTCCATGATTTTGTCGTTGAGGAATGCTGTTTCCTTTAGTTTTCTGACCTTCTCCTTCGTTTTGCGAGCGCACGATCAAGTTTCAAGAATATGAAGAAATGGAATGCATGACTCGGTGTGCAGCTGCGACCGACCGTGCGGGTTCCAATTTTCGATGTTGCGCACGCGTACGAGCGGAATTCCTCCGACGGGAATGTGCGTTTCCCGATCTTGTTTTGATCGGACGCCATTATCGGCTCGCCCAGCATTTCCATCGGAAAATCGCTTGACTCTCTCCTAAAAATAGAGACTGCGCCGACGCTCCCCGGCCGACATTGGCAGCGCCAAGCGCCTCCGTGGCGTGGCGCCGCCGTGTGCCTTGGGCTCGAACTGAGCACATGTTTCGAGTGACTGTACCGGGACCTAAACATAGGGAAATGCTTGAGCAAAGCAGTAAATTTCAGGGAAATTGTTCCTTGTTAAGTCTGTGAGCCTGAATGGGAGCTTGCGCCGCGTCCTAGCATTCCTGCCAGCCATTACAGCTTATTACGATAACTCTATCTTTCCAGGAGATAAAAACCTAGCCTTGTTGCCATTTGCCAGCTATTACTTTCGCTAATTATACTTAACTGCTTCGAGCTTATCTCCACTCCTCCTACACCATTGAGCAGTCCTTTTTTTTTTCAAATTAGAGGTAGAGTGGGAGTTGGAAAAGAGGGAGACAGATAAACAGCACAGGCAGAAGTTCATTCAAGTGTTATTGCATTTGCGACTCGTCAAACGCTTGCGAGCGAAGCCTCCGAGGCAGCTCGGCATCTGTTAGCGGGATGCGGCTCGGGAACAGAGTCGGCGAAGATACGGTAAACGCCTCGTCTCGGCGGCGGCCTCCGACGGAGACATCCGCAAAAAACGGCGAATAGGTTCTCGAAACAGCGAATAGGTTCTCGACCCTCCTCCCCCGATCGGATGTCGGAAGTAAAACGATATCCGGGCGCCATGCTCCGCGACTCGACGGCGGGAAACGGCTTTGAGAGAGGAAAACCACGCATGCAGATAAAAAAAACGCCGTTTGAAAGCAAGGCAAATTGTAAATTCTTCACTGCACACCCACGCAAAGCAAAGCTCATCTGCTTTGACACTGACCATATCATCTCCATCCACTGGAGCCAGTTATCATTGAGTGATTCCACCTCCAGCAGCCTCGAGATGAACAGGAAATTAAAATTTCAAAGATCTGCAGTTAAGATAAATCAATGGAGAGAGATCAATGTTCATTGAAATTTCATGAACTTTGAGCCGATACAGATGGAAATACCGAGACAGTTACACTCGGCTGCAGATATTGCGCCTGCAAATGATAAAATGTAATTAACACGGTTAAAAGGGAGCAAGCATACGGATCGCACATCCATTATTTGCCACGGCCGTCATTTCTCTCGCATTATTAGAAAGGGCCAGAGACACCTGTTCGATGCTCTCAAATGACACCTCGAGTGCGAGCGCCGCCTCTCCGAGGACGGCGGCGGACTTGGCGCCGCGGCGCATTACCGTCCGACAGAAATAAAAGGGCCTTCCTTCACAGCTGATTGCCAGCGCAAATTAATATTGTAAAATGAAGATCAATACATGGACGGGGCACGGATCGATGGGGGCTAAATTACGAGCGCGTTTTCCCCCTCATTCAAGATGAGTTGTGTTTTCCTCCCAAAGTCAATACCGCGCCGCCTCCCTCATTCATTTCTCAATAAACTTGCCGATGAATTTCAATCAAAATGCGGCATTGGAGGAGAAGGAGGGAAGGGGAGGGGGTTTAAGTGAAGTTCTTTTAAAGCCCGCTGGGTGTGGATGGCTCCAAAAAAATGGGGCAAGGGGAGGAGGAAAAAAGATTGGGAAAATCCTGGTCTATCGAGAGCCCCCCGCCACCTCCCCCCTGCCTCCTGTCTGTCTTTCCAGTGGCGGGCGACGGATGGCGCGACTTACTGAAGACAATCCATTCTAGCAGCCATTACAAAACACACCTCCAACGACACTAGGGGGCAAAAAGTGTGTCCAATTAAAATGAAATCAATGAGTACCACCCTTTCTAGTGGAGGAAAACATACAGGCATGCTTTCATTTTCCTCCCACAATGCATTTCGCCCAGAGATGTCTAAAAAAAAAAAGGGTGGGGGGATAGATACACGCCAAGTACTTATTTCAATCAATTTCCCGGAGTCGGATTTCACAGGTCACTTGCTGATAACACGCGGTGGAATAATGCCCACAGTGTGCTTCTCAAAGCCTACCTGACAAGCCGGCTGACAGTGGGGGAGTGCGGCCACGTGTCACGTCAGCCCCCTAATTGGACACAAGGACCTTCCTCTGCGGGACCTTGTCGCGCTCCACGCGAGCTCACAAGGCCTTCAAACGACGGCCGTCTAGCTTGGCAGTCGGAGTCCGCTCCGCTCCCGCCGAGTCGCCGCTAAATACCTCGCTTGTAATGAGACAGGCAGGTACGGCTATTGGATAACACGGCTTGACACATGCTACTAGGCTGGTGCCAACCGGTTACAACCCACTTGGCTGCGGCCAGGACTTTTTATAAATGCCTGTTCAGTCCACTCTGGTGGCAGCAGTTCATGGCCCCCCCGGGCAACTTCCACGTATCGTAATAATAATAATAATATTGGAAATGAGACGACGACGCGTCCGGGCCGTCCACCCGGTGGTGCATCTGTTTACATGCCTTCCCGAATGCCTTTGATTGAGGCATATCTTTGCAGGAGGCCTCACCCCGTCGTTGGGCGATGTCTAATGGCGTTCCCGACCCAACCCTTCCAGGACGGGAAATGAAACGGAAACGCCACATCTGATCGGCTGATGAATCTGGGACTTCAAAGTGTCGGGAGGGTGGAGCCAAGACTTAAGGATAGGCCTGATTTCCAAGACAGCGACATCAGATTAAATAAAAAAAAAAAAAGTTGAGGACTTTTTGAGCCCGCATTAAGTTTGGAGTGGGGCGGCATTCATTTGAGTTTAGAACCAGAACAAGCTCTGACTTCTTTTAGTGGAACACTAGCAATTACGGTTGTCCCGATGCCGACATTTTGATCCAATCAGTTTAAAAAAAAATGATGCCCATGTTTTTAGAGCAATAAATGACGAATCAGATTTCTTGTATTAAAGTAATCCCTGCTGGTATCTCCTCAAGAAATGCTCTGTTTACAAATATTACACCTATTACTTTAATTAGGTTCTAAAGTGCCAAGTGGTTTGATTTACCGTGGCGCTAAAACTACTACTACTATCCATTCTTGTGACCAAAATTCAATACTGTCCAAAAACACTGATCCTGAGAATCGGATTGGGACATCGCCGCTACCAATTAGCCATGACATTCTGAAAAGAAACAATACATTTAGGTGAAAAATAGACACCCGGTCTTCTTTAACAGCTACCCTCGCCCTATTTTACTTTTCCATTCTTTATTGGAGTGACATTTGCTGATCCCCACCTCTATTGAATGAAGCACACATGACCTCTTTGTCCTTATGTTGATGAATGACTGCCTCATACCCATTTTGTCAGATTTTGGTGCAGTGGAGTCGATAGCGTCACCTTGACACGTAAAGTTTGCGATCCATCAGCCCTCAAGGCTGTCTGGACACGACTCGGGCCTGGCAAGAGCCGCTCGCGGCATGGGGCATCTGCTCTATCCAAAATCCCTCAACCAGCGCGCCGCCGGCCTGCGAGCTCCAACCACTGGCGCCTCTTATTATCGCTGCTTTAACAGTGAGAAGGGGCGGGCGAGGGAGGGGCGGCGGCGGGCGGCGGCGGGCGGCGGTGGCGGGGGGCACTTGACTTGTACTAATAGCCGAGAAGCCACGCCGGTCACCAAAGGTCTGAAGACGAAGCACCCTGTCAGTGCCCAGCTTGGGAAATTAGCAAATAATGTTCCCATCCCCGTGACAAATGTGTGACAGCTCGCCTTCGCCAATCATGCTCTCGTAACGTTATGATGCATGTTCTGGATCCCCACTGGAGGATGCAGGCGAAGTTTACTGACCCTCAATTTAGCCATGACAAATGGGGTCCCGGTAAATGTGCGTTTTCTAGGGCGCGGAAGGGCTTCATTTTAAGCAATCCCGGTTATGGGGATGTCACTGATTAGGATAAATAGAGGCTGAGTGCGTTAGGACTGCTCGCAGAACCGTATTACCGTCGGGTCCGTATTGTCGCCCCCGGAGAGGCGCTTTTGTGGAAACTTGGCCGTGATAGAAGAGCAAACGGTACGGTGCAAATTAGGGGATTCCGTCGGACAAATTCTACGTTGGCTTTTTATTTATGATTTACGCTTTGAGACGGGGGCGGTAAGTGCGAGAATTGTGCAAATGAGGTTGAGAATTTTGTCCTGGAAAAACAAAAGGGAGGTGGCTCCAAATAAAAAACTCTCGATCGTGCCAGGTTGTTTGCGATTGCGCTTGATAGAGTATAATAAAATATCGACTGGAGGTGCGGCTCGGACTTTCTCCTTTTGATTTTCTCCAACCTTGCTGACAGTCAGTTCTACCGGTCCCGTCCTGACCAATGGATAACCAATACATGGATTAGACAGAGGACAAGCTGGCAATTTCCGAAGGGACAACACTTTGTTGAAAGGTAAAAGGGATAGACTGTAAATTAGCCTGCACTGTAAATTTTCCCTCAAAAAAAAAAACGTGTGCGCTCCTCGGAGATGGTGGAAACGGCGACCCAGTGAACTTTTATGCTTTTCGTCTGTTTGTCTCGTTAGTGTTAAAAACGTCCAAGAGGAAATGCCAGCAGGAACATTTGACACTGCGGGGTGCTCTCTTTCGGAGAATGGATTGTGAGTTTTGGAAGTGGTTTCCGCGTAATAACCTGAGTGAGGACGTGCCCCTCTGCTATTTGAGTTGACTCGGGGTAATTTGCGGTAATTTCTTTGAATTGGGTGACTTACATTTCCACAATTAGGGAGGCGGCGCAAGAAGAGCCAACTTGGAAAAGAAAGTATGTAATAGGCAGTGAGCTAAAGCCACAGCTGGGGCCGTAAGCCGTTGATGCACCTTCATTAAGTCCACCACACACCATATCATTTTGGAATGTAACTCGTTTTTTGGGGGGGGCTTTTAACATTTTTTGTATTGACTTTGAACATGGCGGAAGACAAGCGGCGTCCTCAGATAGAGCCCATTTGCAGTTTGAAAGCGTAAGCCTAACAATTAGTGCAATCGCTGCAAAAGCAACCAGTCGTTCACAAGTGTCAATCCTCATGAGCCGCACGCCGACCAGAGGAGCAGAGCAGCCGGACCTGTTCATTGGTGACTTTCTCTTTTAATTCACTAATCAATTGTACCGCCGTTGCCTCCAGGGGCAATTGTATCCTTATACTAACTGGAAGTGAGTAAGTACTAAGGGAAGATGGAGTAAGAATAGGGGCTAGAAGAGAAGAAAATCAACAAAGATAGAGAAAGGGGGACACGTTTCCTGGCTAAAACCTGATGGTAATCATCCCAATCCGCTTAGCCTCTGTGACTAATGGGGTCTGTTCTTTAGGGAACTGCCACTTTCACCGGGGCGCTATAGAAGCCATTAATGTCTTAACTTATACACCTTCTCAAGGCTGCACGGTAACACATGTACACACACACACGCACACACACACGGTCACACACACACATCCCAGGCAAACAGGCACACATGCACTATTGCGGGTACACTGCACTCCTGTTTCATTATCCCAGTGCCTTGTTGGCCTTTGCTCCGCTCCTGCTAGGGAGGTTAAATGCAAGAGAGCTGGGCCAGACTGCACGGTTGGAGGAGAAGGGGACGCTTGGCTGAAGGAGGCGACCGGCTGAAGGGGGGGCTGGGGTGGGTATTGGGGGGGTCTAGGGAGCGAGAAGAGGGAGGGGAGGCTCTTGATTAGAAACAGCTGCCTCACTATGGAGGGATCTGGACGAGGGGGTGGCCGCCCCCACTTTGCAATTGTGCCGCGCTCAAGGCCAGAGCGGCGCTCCAGACCTGGGGGTGCCGGCGGCTGGTTGGGAAGGGGGTTCTAGTGAGAGTGCCTGGACGCACCCTTGTTTCATTCTGTCCATCAGAGCTTCAACAGACAGCGACTTCCAGGTCAGACAGGCTGTGACCCCGGCAACCTCTGTCTCCTCAGCAATGATGACAGATAAGACCACCACTTCCTTCTGTTAGCCCAGATAATCACATCCCTTCACTTTTTAGTGTGACACGCTCACGCCAGACATACACCTTTCTCTTCTTGTTACGTGGTATTTTCACAGCCGACAGAAAACTTAGCAAGTTGCCAACCATCCTCATTTGCAGCCACAACGTAAAATATTCCTCAAAACCCATTTTACACGTAGACTCGCTTTTGTTTTTCTCTCTCGCAAGTTCCTTAGACCTCCAAAAGTTGTTGAGTACTACCCCCTAAAATCCCGCTTAAGTACAAGTGGTACTGACAGCATAAAGCTCCTTGCCAGGGGTAACTAGATAGGCACTCAATAATGTGCAAGGAATCCTTGGATCCGCACCTTTATCCTCATCTGCACCAAAATTTAATGGCAGCTTATTTGGCCCATTCCCCAGCCGTCCGCAAGGTTTTACGGTAGCTTTAGCGTAATCCTCCTAACTAAGTAACAGCAAAAACATCGGCTCCCTCCGCCCCCGCTTTCCTTTTTTTTTTTGCAAAATCGGCACAATTAGCATGCCCAAAGCTCTATCTGTCTCGTATCAATCCAGATAAAGACAATTGGCAGAATGAGTCATCCTGACAGCTTGAGTTTAACAGAGCTCGGCAGCGACCTTGCGCAACCCAAGGTCAGGAAGGGGGGGCGGATCGGGTTGCACCTTTCCAAGCCCCTCCATCAAACAGCCTTTTACTTTAAAACAGTGCAGATCTCGCGCATTTCACATTCAGCCGGCCAAGACCTTGGTTAGTTCATTACCGGCCGGGCCGGGGCCGAGTTGAGGGGAAGACGCCATGACGAGAAAAGGCGAGAAGAGCTTTTGGACTCACCGGTGTACACGAATCTCCCGGGGGCACCTTTGCAGAACTGCTTGGACTTGTAGGACAGCGTGACTTCCACCACGCCGGGGATGTGCCGAGGTGGAGTCTGGACGCGGATAGCGTGGGGAGTTATCAGCTGCATTAGAGAGAAGAAGAAATAATGAGCCCCCCTTTGCAATAGCGAGGAGATAAAAGCCGCCCCCTCCCCGTAATTTCCGCCACATCGTACCTCGCTCCACACGAGCATGGTCCCGAACACCACTTGTAGGCCGTCAAAGAAGTTGTCCCCTATGATGATGACGGTGGCCCCTCCGGTGGTCCATCCCTCGCTGGGGCTGATAGCCTTGATGCACGGGGTGGCTGCTTATCCAAGACAAAGAAAAGAGCAAATTCAGCACGCGGGTTTCGACCGTCGTCTCGTCGGTTCCGCACAGCCACCGCGTCCGAGCCCTGGCCAGGCCGTATGATGGAAATTGCCCCCCTCGGTGAGGAGGGGAGGGGATGATGGATTTGTCCTTTAAGGCACGAGAATCAAAATCATTTATCAGCGCGGCGGAGTGGTGTAGTTAAGCAGAGCCTTCAAATGGTTCACTTCACAAAGGCTAAACGCTGGGCTCGCCAGGAAAATGATTTGATGTTGCAAATGACGTGTCAGGGCAAATGTAGCCATCGGAATTGATTAGGCGCGCGCCGGCGTGTACAGCAAGATTTCAAAGTTGGAAGGCCGTGGTAAATTAGTCAAGAATAGAGGCCGTTAAAGTGGAAATGACAAGCGCAAGCTTAGCCGCTTCATGTTGTTTCATTACCTTTTGTTCTGCATATGGCGTACAGTGCGGGCGCAGTCCGAGTAGTTTCGGCTTTCATAACGTGGAACGCGCTCATGAATTATTCACACGCGGAGCGAAAAAGCCCCCCTCCCGCCCTTTGTTTTGGTGATCGATTCAATCCATTACATATTGTTTATTATTACAATGCTTTTCATCTGGCGTGACTTCTGCGACGCGACTCCGCCATACATCAACGGTCTGAGTTGTTATTATAATCTAATTTGAGTGATCTGGCGCCTCGCATCCGCTGTCATTTGATGCATTACCTTAATATGGCACTCGGCACAACACCGTGTTTACCGGCAAAATGGCGTGACAGCTATCCATAAAGCAGCCACATCAAATTTAATCTATTTCCATCAATATCTGGGAATACGCCGCGAATGGCGCATACGCTTCCTTTTCCTATTCTGGCAGCCGGGCTCCTAAACCTCCATTATCCGTTTCCATCCAGTGAGTAAATCACAGAAGGCCCCCCGTTGTATGGATCACCTCCGACAAGACATCTCCCTTTGTTTGCCTTGCTGTTGGGCCTGTTCGGGTCATGTTTGCCGTCTCTCCCGGCCCATAAAGTGCACGCACACACACGGGGACTAGAGGGAATCTGACTTTAACAGGCGCTGTTGACTTCATGCTAATCACCTCGTACAGATTTTCATTTGTGAGGCCTGGAGGACTGACATTTGCTTTCCTTAATTGCGAAGCGCGGCTTCTGAAAGAGGACCGAGCCTCGGCGGGCACGCCGGGCCCCCCTCTGAGGGCCTGACCTTCATCAGTGCGGACGATTACAGCAAATAATTCACCCTTCAAAATTACTGTAAACAAATTGACTTTGGGGATGAGAGCAAGTGCGAGGATCGGGAAAGGGTGGAGGGGGGGAAGGCGTAGGAAGCCAAGGGATGGGAGAGGGGGGGGGGGGGGGGCTGGGGGGGGGAGTCCTGATGGTGACTGTGACTGTTCAGGGGCAGCTGCAGCCCGAAGCCCACCGCGGTCGCGCGCAAGCGCACGAACAAGCACACCTACGCCGCCACCCACGCGCGGACCGAGCGAGGCGAGCGCGGCTCTAAGCCGTCTACCCTTCTGCCTTCAAATTTGCATACGTCTCAATGCGCAGACTGAGCGGGGAGCATGTGCTGAATGGGGACCGTGGCAAAGTGGATTACACAGTCAGCGCCGGCGATCTGATGACAGACATGCACAATAACCCCACCGCCACGCCCGCCCTAGCGTCACGGGAGGGGAAACTTTACGTTACGGCGCAGGAAATACACCTATATATACTTTGGCTCTCCCAACGTGTTATCAATTCAAGACTCCACTTGAAAGTACCCCACCCGGGCCGTACGAGGACGTCAAAAACCCACCCGAGATCTGAGCCCGGGAGGTCGCGCCTCCGGTATTGTGACACTCAAACAGGTCTGATGTAGCCCCGTGAAGCCGTCCTTTGTTCTGCCTGCTGAAATGTGTTGTAATTGTGCTGTGGGATGTCCAGATGGTCGGTTGATAGTGCAGCTGATGGGATTATACCTTTTACCTCTCCCTGGGCCATCTGTTCCCTTTGACTCTCTCGTTCTGGTTCTCTCTCTCCCTCTCTGCAACCCTCTGCCTCTCAACCTCTCTCTCCCTCTCCCCCTCTCATTTCTCTCCATCTTTCCTCCCTCTCTTTCTTCCTCTTAGGCCCAGCAGTCTGGATTCACTTGTCTTTATTGCATAAACCCTAACAGCATTACAGCCACTTGGCATGCAAATGAGGCAGGCGCTGCAGGCTCTATGCTGAGTCTCCTATATTGTCTGGGGCTCTATAATGGCGAGCTAAGGAACGTGCGCGCTCCAGAAATATTATTTGTTAGGGTGTTTATGCATCTTTAAGACGGAATCTATACATGCTTGAGTGGCAGGCCAGCGCAAAGCGTATTTGTGCCTGAATGCATAATGTGCTTGTTGGGTGACAGTGTGCACACAAGTGGGGTGGGGGGGGGGTGCCTAGAATGGCACCCAGGAGCGCTCAGGACCTCCGCCAAGGCCCGACAGTCCTTATTTGGATCAACACCAAATCGTTCATAGATACCCCATTTCTCCATAGGGCTGGATTTCAGTAAGATTAATTATTGTTATGTACCCCATAAGGGGGTTGCTATGGAGTCTTTGCCATACATGAAAATATTTTGGGGGATCACATTCAAATTTTGTCACAGTTACAATTCGCGGTGCCCCCAAAAATATATATTTCTTCAATATTGATGTCTTTTTATTCTTATTTATTCAACGGTAGTCGTAAGTCCAAATTCAAAGGCCAGTGGTTCTAACGTCATAGAAACATGAGACTCCAAATATTATAAACTGTTATTTGTATGATGTAGTGCACTCAGCAACCACAATGAACTAATTAATTGAATACAAATGAGTGCAGCAATTAAAACTTTTGTTAAAAAAATGATACAGCAACAGCAATTCATTAAATTATGGGGGCGTATCTAATGAACACAAACTGTTGCTGATATGAACATAACAACCTGAGTATCATTAACAATTTTCGGATGCCTGGTGGCAAAACGATCTGGTAGAGAAGTGAGGCACCAAAGGAAAATATTATTCTTCCGTTTTGCTTCATTTTGAATGCCTTTGATGGCGGACAAATATAATGATTTCATCTTTAAGCCGATATGCAACTATTTTAAATGTTTAATGTTTTTAATAACGACAGCATCAAAGAATCCCATTTTTTTCTCTGAAAAAGTAAGATATTGAAGGAAAACATGATGTGCTAGTATTTTAAACAGAATTACATTGGCCCTTTATTTTTTCATTGCGAGCCTATCGCTTTAATCAAATGCGAGTTGAACTGTGCTAAAAACATAGCCTCAATGTCACATGGCCATGAAGCAAGCTACACTGCCTTTCGACCAATAGGAGGCAGCACCTCTTGATCGTTGCGAGAGGCACAAACGATGCTGAGAGAGGCGGATGCTCCTCTGGCTCAGTCACCGTGCCAGCCACATATCTGAGGCTTCTCGCCAGAGGAAGAATGTAAAAATACATTTAGGAAAGCCTAATGCCAAAACGCCTTCCCACGAATGTCACGCCGCCTTACCGGACGTGGCGGGAGTCTGCAAAACAAAGAGCCGCCGATTTCCCGATGCGTGTTACACTAGCAGGGAAAGGGAATAAAAGAAGAGGGCGGGGGTGGTGTTGTGAAGTAGAACATACACACACACACACACACACACAACCAAGCATCGGGAGGGTGTGTTAAAGTTATTAGACAAAAGACATGTTCAACTGCGCGGTTGACAGTCGCTTCTTTTCTCGCTTTTACAGGGTGTCACTCTGCTGCTTTGAAGAGTGTGGTGAGGAGAGGAATAAAGCATGGGTTGGGTTAACCTGTAAAGAACACACACTCATACACACACGCAGGCACACAAATACATTGACATAGGCGCGCACACACACACACACAACACTGGGGGGTCCCGGGGGAGTGGGGGAACATGGAGGCGAGGGCTCAACCTCTTTAATTGCTCTCCTCATTAAGAAACTGGTTGCTAGGCGATCCACACCTATCGTGTCATAAACGCGAAACACACAAACAGAACGTCAGCGAACATAATGACTTTGGTGCTCCGGGCAGGACTTTAATTATTTGATTTTGTTCTCCAGTAGAGGAGTCATTAATAAAGACAAAAACAAATAGATTAGCTTTTTGCCCCACTAGGACTGTGGAGTGCACCGAGATATATTAATTGTCTGCTGTGTTTTTTTTTTAAGTTTATTAGTCGTCGTTGTTGTATTAAACATTACATTTGCTTTCCGTGGTAGAACCATTAATGGCCATTAATGTGTTGAGAATCTCTGTTCACTCAGTGGTGTATATAAACTGTTTGCCCAGCCATAATTGGCCCTTGAAATGTGAAGATAAGCAATTTGCACAATTGCCTCTCCTCTCTTTTTTTAAAAAAAAAATTCCTTTTTTTTCAACAAACCTTCAACCGTATGCATACAGGTCACAGGGTTATGTTTTGTGCATTTTGCTTTTTGAATTTCCCATGGTTTGGTGGTCCTTTTTCTCTCTCTCTCTTTCTCTCTTGGCTGTGCAGGCAATCAGTCTATCATATGGAATCAGTTGGAAGAAAAACAGTAAGTTCTGTTTTTCTCATAGGTCACCCCCACCACCACCCCAGCGCGCACACACACTCACGCAAGATCTGCACCCCCCCGTTCCACCCCACCCCTCAACCTTTCTCCTTCCTCCCCCTGTTTCTGCTCTCTCGCAGCTAAATCTGCAGAACCCAATGACAGGAAATTGACCTCACAGCCAAATTCTTAAGCAATTTGATCATGTTTCACATGAGCTTTTAGGACAGATGTAGGTGCATTAGCAGACTGGGAGGAGTATTATCAAACTCTTTCTGAAATAATAAATACACCAAGTCACCCATACTGATTTCAAACATGGCAGCTGGTAGATTAAAAATATATGGAAAGAGTCTAAAAAATGGTAGATGCTAATAGATAGGTGTGTGCTGATAGGATGGGAGAAGATGTGAAGGAAAGGAAGAGAGGCTGGACAAACAAAAGATGGCAACAAAAAACGTACCATTCTCTAGATAAGGAGGTGTACCTTCTGAAGGGTCGAGTCTGCGAGCCCTTCGCCCGTGCTTGGAATTGTTGTGTACGAACATGTTGTCGGAAACAGCCAATACGTGGCCGTCCACGTTGACCGTCGTCGAGACGACAACCTGCGAGAGGAGCGAAAAGAGCCGTTAGACTAGGGGTCGGGAACCTTTTTGACAGAGAGAGCCATAAACAATTCCTATTTTCTAATGTTATTTTTTGAGAGCCATTTTCAGAATTGAAAAGTAAAAATACATTATTTTTTGGTCATTTCACCACTTTTGAAGTACAAAAAGTCTCTGAATTATTTTGACAACATCGTTATGCTGTTGCTAATAAATCAGTATCAATGATGTCATGCATCCAGAAGAGTAATAAAAACAAAATTATGATTAAAGTGGTGGTAGAGGTAGTGTCAACGCCACAGTGACGCTCTATTAGCGCGTTCGGGACTCAGCTTTCTCACCAGTGATTTACCTATTTTACCTCACAGGTTAGTGGAGAGCCATATGCACCCATGGAAAGAGGCACATATGGCTCCGGAGCCATAGGTTCCCTACCCCTGCGTTAGACGGTCAAATGTCTGGTTGAGTCGAGAAATGGCGGGCGCTGGTGTTGTTTGGATGTATCGCGTTACCGACGCCGGCCATTTTGTTCCTGGGCGCCTGGCATTTGTGTACAGCTAATTGACTTTTCAGCCTCCAAAATACATTTCCGTCCAGCCACTCCGCCAACTGTCATCTCGGCTCAAAGCTGGGGAATTATTGATCAGCGTGTGCATCTGTTTGAAGATGGAGTGGGCCCACTCCCCTTTTAAAATGTTCCTGGAGTCATTAGTAGCTCTCTCCCATCACTCAGCAAACATTTTGCTAGGATCGGATTCCTAACCACACTCCATATTTCATAATGCTTATTTTTGTTGTTGTTTTTCTGCCCACCACATCTCCAAACAGCGCGGCCACATGTGAATGGCTAAAGTGTGTCTGAGCCGGAAACAGAGAGCCCCTCTCAGGTTTACCTCGGCGGTAAGTGACCTCGCTGTAGCACTGGAATTTAGGGGGGTCGCTTTTTTTTCCCCCTCTCAGTTAGTTTTTGGGACCGGTGGAGGTGGGGGTAAAAAAAAAGGGAGAAGGGGAAGTGAAAGAGCTCCATTCTTTGGAGCAGGTTCAGAGCTGGGCCAAGCAGAGGATGATGGATTGGACCCTCTCGGGCCTCCAGCTGGTTTTTGGGGGTAATAAGTGGAGTTGAAGGCACTCAGAGTACACAAGTTTGGCCAAAGAAACACCTATGGAGGAGCATCTGGCAAATCTATTTGAGAGGAAAAACGCTATATTAACTGCTGGACTCGAGACAGTGGGGGAGAAGAAATGTACATTTTAGTTTCGCCCAAAACTGCTGTGCCGTTTTTTTTTCTTCCGTTTTTTTTTCTGTGGACCCTTTGACACCGGAGGGAGATGTGGTGTCTGTCATGCGTCAGTCCACATTCGCCCTGGGGGAATTCGCGAGCAGGCAGTGGAGGCCTGATGGCAGTGACATCAGGACGAGACACCCTTGTCTTGTCTTTTTCATGTTCGGTCTTCCTCCCGCTTCCAGGCCGAGTGCCTATCACCGAGAAAGACGGCCCCGTCACCCCGCCCCGACTCTACCGATTTCAACTCCACGTGGCAGTGGGCCGGACAGACAGATGCGGTTTTGCGATAAACCAATTATCAATTGGGGGGGTCCATCATTTCAAGGCCAGACTACTTGACACATTAGACGCAAGGAGTCGTAAAAGTGCTCCGCGGTCGTGTCCTTTTCGGTATAAATGGCCACATTTTGTCGGGGCGCGACAATGATGGTTTTCAGATGGCGCTACACGTGCGTGCGCTTAAGTGTGCGCATATGTGAGCGAGGCTGCTTGTGGGAGGGAAATATGAACGTCTGCGAGTGCATGCTCGCGCATACATGCAGGTATGAATTTCCGCTGTCAGACAGATCGTGAGTTAACACTGTTGTTACATGTGCTGAGACCGTCCCCCCCCCGTGTTGAGGCTCAGAAATCTGTCAGGAACACAATTGATGGCACTGCTAAATCCTATATCTTTATTTGTGTCAGTTGCAATTCCCTTATAAATATTCTGTCCATCGCATATAAGATAGCAGATCCCCACCCTGTGTTTTTTGTGGGGTTTTTTTGCCTCCCCCAGTGCCAGTAATAGATTTAGATTCATATGTGAGTGTGTTTTGATTTATTTCTCAAAGAAGGCGGCAATAGACGGGACGTGAGGTGTGAAGTGGATTTCAGTCACCTGGAATCTGCGCATGTCTCGTGGGTTCCCTGCATTCTTCAGACAGTTCTGGTTGCACTTGAGGAAGAACTTGAGGAAGAATCTGGAAGAGAGGACACAACGGGGAAAAATTAGTTTTATGGAATCTTTGAAATATATTGAATCCATAGGTGTAATAAAGACAAAAAAAATCACAGTCAGTTACACATACAGCTCTGGATACATCATTTATCCCTTCAAAATCAACGCCATGGGTCTCTTTGTCATTCCCTTCACCTGAGTTGGCGGGTCTTTCCCAAACACCCATCTGCCACTAACATGCGGGAAGTCACTTGATATTCCTCCCACCTCTTTAATCCCAGGACACCCCTGTGCAATTAAAGTTCTCCTGTTCAATAGGGAAGCAAATGAGGCCCACCTGTGACCAGGTCTTGTTTGAAGAGCATCAGGGATAAAGGACCTAACAAGGTGAGAGCGCGCCACAAAACTTATAGTCCTGTCAGGCAATTAGGCGGACACTCCTGGGACCGCCGTACGCCACACACACAGACGCACGCTTAACGCATGCACACACACTCCACGCACTTGTGGGTGGGTGAGGCAATTATGCCACAAATTACAACCTGGCTAATCGTCTCTGAACAAATGTCACGTCTGAGTGAGATCTGGGCCGGGACGGTTTGTCAGCCCCGCGTCAAGCGCGCTTTCTCACGGCCCCGGCAGAATTTATCGATAAAACCCGAGAGCGGCCCCTCGCATGCGACTACAGACGTGGCAACGGTTCAAGAGAGGGGGAGATTAACTACGAGCTGACCAGAGAAGTGGCGTTGCACAACTGTGCAGAACGAACAATGAAATGGACTTGTTTTTCGCAACGTCCCGCCGCAGAATGGCAACTGGTCTGGCTCGGTTTTGTCGCTGTCAGAAATGCTGTGATATTTATCCGCCCCCCTTTGCATTGTTCGCATCTCTCGCGGTTTCCCTCGTAATCGCGCAATCACGGCAGCTCCTGGCGTGACCGCAGATTGCGCCGTCGATGCCCGTTTCATCGCGCTAAACTCTCGTGGCCTGAGAGGAAGGACGCTTTCTCAACACTTAAGACTTCCCGTTTGGCCCAGCGGGATTGCGGCCAGGCCGTAAATCAGCATCTGGACTGACCCCCCCTAACCCCGGCCACATTAACACGCGCGGCGGTCATTTAGAAAGCGTTCTTCGATAGACTCCCATACCTCGTACTTGGCCCCGCAGGGCCCCGAGAGGGAGAGTAGAGGTGAGGTGAGAAAATATTTTCCCTCCACATCCGAGGAGCTTTGGCTCGGACATCAATAAAAGACGTTTTAACCCGTGCCAGGATGCTGATTGCCTGTTGGTGTGCGGCGAGGCCATAAAATAGCCGACTTGTCATTAGGGCATTTCACTTGATTGTGTTCACTGTGTTTTCGGGTTGCATCTGTTGGCTGATCATCAAAATGACCATTATGTACTCTAATTCCCTGACCCTGTTTTTATTTCCCCAAAGAGTCATAATGTAGAGCAGCAGACATCTGTGGAAAGCAGACCTGAAATACGACTTTTATTTGTCTGTCGCCTCTCATACAGATTGGGTAAGGCCAGGCAGTGTGTGTGTGTGTGTGTGTGTGTGTATGTTAGAGTTTGCGAGCATCTCCTTCGCTCGCACAATTTATGTCGGAACAAGCGCCGAAATACATTTGCCAAACAATGCGGTGACTTCATAAAATGAACACATTACTTTCTGAGTTGGACTTTTCTTGGATTTTTTTTTCTTTTTTTAAAGCTGTTCCCACTACCAGAGAGTAAAAAAGTAACAAAACAATAAACGGGAAAAATCGGGTGGCGCGCTCATAAAGAAGCTCCTTTATGTTTACTGTTATGAAGGCAATTAAGCTCAATTCCGCCGCTAAAAAGATAAGCTTAATTTTCATCGTCCGCGGCGGCGGCGGCGCTCCTATAGCATCCATTACGTTTGAGTTGGTTAAGATTCTCCGTGAGCTCGGCGCAAATTGGTCCTCGGTGGAAAGGCGAGCAATTAAGAGAGGCCCCTCTCGCTCTCCCGCTCTTTTACTTCTTAAATATCTACAGAAGTTTGTGCTCTTGTTTTGGCACGCACGGAGACAAAAGGAGCTTGTTTAATTGTTTTTTAATGGGATATCAAGTCGTCGCTGCCATTAGATGTTGGCAATGGAGGGCAAAGGGGGATAGCGAGAAAGAATGAACTGCAATTAGCTTTGATTAAAGCTATCCTTCTCAATAATCAGCTGTTCTGACAGGACAGGGGGGCCCTGGTGGCCGCCGAGATGGAGGAAGGTGTTGAGTGATATTAAGGCCAATGAAGGGGATATTAACATGGCTAATTAAAGCTCTTCCAAAGCCGGCAGAGAAAGCTCTCGACGGACCTAGGCCGGATGAAATAATCGGCCGAGGCAGCTATCAGTTGGAGGTGGGAAGACAACGGGAGGGGCGGGTGGCGCCCGTCTGAAAAAGAAAGGGGGAAAAAAAACAGAAAAAAAAGCTGGGATCTTAGGCGGGGGGAGCGCCAAGATCGACCGAGAGGAAGGCATCGATGAGAATCCAGGGGAAGACTTTCAGAGCCAGAGTTCTTCCTGACATCAAGCTTCTGTGTGTGTCTATGTGTGTGAGCGCCAGTACAACTGAGAGCTGACATCAGCTTTTATGTCAGCCTGCCAGTCACGCTGCCCTACAAATCAACATTAGAACAATCTTGCCCGTGCCCTAGTCTGTGGCAATTAATACGCTTCTCCCGTCGTACCTCCATGCTCGCCCACTGCCGAAGCTACTAATCATGCCATAATGATTTCTCTCCCTCTGGTCAAAGGGGAAATAGATTGTCTCTTTAGTAATGCAGCAGGCTCGGCGCCTTGCACTCCCTGGCTTCACACGGCCGGTAATTGAGGAGAAAAAGGCCGACTTTGGCACTTTGACTGATTTGAGGGCCGCTAGACCCTCTTATCTTTACTCTGATCATTTTAGGCTGACACTCAAAGGAAGACCCATCGCCCTAATTCTAGCTCGCCCTCTCCTATCATCAAACACCAAGAGGGAAAAAAGGCAGAGAAAGTGAATTAAAAAACCCCAAATAACAAACACGAGTTGACGAAGCGCCTCCTCTCATTTAAATGACCTGCTTAATTGCCACGTTGATGTCACTCTCGCATTAATGCCCATCTCTGATTGGAAGGACGGGGGGGGCAAATAAGGATAGTGTTGCATTATTGAGCGAGGGCGGCGATATCGTCAATTTATTTCATGAAAAGAAAAGAAAAAACAAGAGCTTTCCCTGTCACACAATACGCCGACAGATGGTCAAAAGTATCCATACGAGTCAGGTATTGACAAGGCTAAGCTCCCGGACTGGTGCCCCGCCACTAATGACTAGCGTGCAGTGTCCACAGCCGGCAGCCATGACAGTGAGGTCATCCATTGCAGGGCGGTGAGTATCGATCACCCGGCAGCTCCGGCCCATCAGGCCCCAGCTGCCTTTCCCAGACTCAATGGGCCCCTGTTACAGGAGCCCCCCCTCCCCGTAGAAGGAACGGCTCCCGACACCGCGCTACGATCTGCTGACACCAGATCTCTGCTCTGAGATAGTTGCACGCGGGTCAATAGCGTATCGGATTTCCAAAACGCCGGGGTCTTAATGTCCAGCCTCCCCACCTCCCCTACCTACTGCTCCGGTTATTAGGCACTCCACTGAACTGCCTTCTGATCCCTGTTGTGACAAGGCAAAAGAAGACCTAGAGACACTCGGAGATCTTAAGCAATCGCCGTAAAAACGCTTATGTATGCAAGTCTAAGTACGGGTCAAACTCGGCCACCATTTCAGTCTCAGGTCAAACCCTTCGCCTTCAGTCTGGCGTCTAATACTCAGCTCAGCTAAAATTTCCGTCTCAGGTCTAACCCCTCCTTCGCCTTAGCTAAAATTTCACTCCCGGGTCGAACCCTCCGCCCCGGCCGTGTTTTTCCTCGCCTTAGCCCAAGTGAACCGCACTAGCGCATGAACAATATTTGCTCTGCCCCGCGTACAAGCGCCCAGGGAGCGACCCGAGCAGATCCTATCGCTTCTTTATCGTCGAACAAGTGCCTCACTATCTAACCTTATTGGGTTTAGGAGATTAACCCCTTCCGCCGCCGGCCCTCCCGCGTCCCCGGCAGATGTCATGGCGATTATTATTGTCCGACATGGAATATCTGGAGTGCCTATCTGCTGCGATTTATTGGATCTTTCCGAGGACTTTTTTCCCCTCGATCTTTCCGAGCCTTGGCTGTTGTCAGTTCATTTTGTTGTTTCATATTTTTTTCAGTGCTGCGTCTATGGCGGGGGTGTCACAAATAATTGATGCGCTTCCTGCACGCCCTGTAGATGTAGCTGTGTCCCTCCATTCATCCCTCTTTACCCTCTCCTCCACCCATCCCCCCTTTCCTCTCTAATGGGCAGAGTGGCATTGACATTATTTCACTTGAGGATCCCTCATTCTGTCAATCCCTCTTCATTTACTCCATGGCTGCAGGACTCATTATGGAAGCTCCTTCTCACTCTCTCTCTCTCTGCTACTTTCAGTCATCCTTCCTTCCCACCTCCTGTTCCCACTCTGCTATTCTCTGTCGCTCTGGACACCGTTAGCGTCTTACTTAAGGGAATAATCGCTCATCTTGGCAAACGGCTCGGCGTGGAGGCCGGCTTCTCGCGAGCAAACTCCAAGGCTTTTTTAGTCGACCCTCCAGTGCAAGATTAAACAAAGGACGCCAAGTATCCATCGTGCGCCCGCACGTTTAGCCCCGAGCCACTCCGCCTGCACCGCCGCCATCCCCTCGCGTGGAGATGCTGCTGAGGCTGTGTACTGTTGCATGCTCCTCTTTGTTTTACTCTCCGCCGCGTACTTTGAACACAATGTAATGGGACGCACAAACATCAATAATTCTGCACTACTTAGTCTCGCGTAGACGCGGAAAATGCCTCTCCGCACACACGGGCGCAGCCCGGATGCAGCCGTTGAAGCAACATCCAAAATACGTTTAGTATCCGTATAAAAATAACCCATGATGATAATGATGGCGATGCCAATTAAAATGATCAGCTGTCAGTCAGTCAAGTGCAGACCTCTGCCAAGGCTGGGCACCCGTCGTTTGGATTGGAACCAAATTGAATACACGCCTCCTGAATAGATGCCTGGAATTTGTCATTAACATCCATGCATTATTCACAAACACCTATATCTGGATCAGCACCAAATGCGTCTGGTTCTTCCTTAGCCAATCTCTAACACATGATTTTTTTGTGAGGATAATCCTCCTGATAGAAACAAAAACTTTCCCTTTAATTAGGATAGCTATTAAAGGGACAAAGTAACTCAAATATAGTTTGCCAAGCAAGCCAACTTCACCCTATCACGCAAACTATTTACGCCAATAGTCTACCACACTGCTGTACCTAATAAACATCTTGTGAAATATTAGACCGCCTTCAATGTCTTCTTCCTTTTAATTCTTGGGCTGCAATTGACAGCGATCGGTCTCCAGATCATTTTAACTGGCAGCGACCATTCTATCATTTGAATATCGCTGTCAAAAGCAGCCCAAGAGTTAAAAACACTATTTCGGCAATGCCATATCTACAAAGTTAGACTAATTATTTTCATGTAAATCATGAAAAATGTCCGGCTAACGGAATCTTTCAGTTATAGCGTTATCCTGATTATACTTTTGCAAACAAATGTACTAGGCATTTAAAAATGAACATGAAAGACAGGTGGCCTAAAACATTTTTCCATGATTGCATTTGAGAGAACTGTCATACAATCCATTTTGGTCCAGTGACCTCACAGAGCCATCCATTTTTAGTCCAATGACCTCATTAATGAATCCGTAATTATGCGGGAAAAAAATAGCGCTTATTGTGTTTGCAGCAATATCGTATGAGCGTTTTCCCCGCCATCCAGCTTGTAGCTACATGTTCAGCTGGACAGCAAATAGCCGTCTCCTGGTTATTTTTTTGTGTCTCCAGAGCCAAAAAATATGGTGCTTTTGATTAGCGGTCAGCTCTGGAGCTCAGGGCCCTGAGGAAATAGCAGTCAGCGCCTCCCCACGCTCGTCCGACGGAAGATAAGCACGTGTTAGAGTGAGCTGCCCGGGTGAATAGTTGTATTTAGGGTGTCGGACGCGGGGGTTCTGGAAGGCTCTACAATGCCCGCCATACAGCGTCGGTCTCCCGTGGTAGCTGGGAGTGATCAGTCTCGGCTAGGAGCAGAGGAATGCAGCTGTTCGGCGGGGGGGCTTTAGACATTTACTCAGCAGCTATTTTGGACAGCGCTCCTATTTGCATGTGTTTGTATATGCGCCTCAATCCCGTGAGTCAGGGCTTTTTTCTTCTTTTTTTTCTTAACCCCCCTTTTTTGCTGCTTCTGCTGTCCGTCCATGCGTGCCCAAATGTGTATGAGTGTATTTCGACATCGTATTATTACTAATGTATAATACATACATCCAAAGTGGCTGTCAGGACTGGTCAGCCATCATAAAACATGAGGCAGCCACTCTGACATTGCCGCCACATTAACGCATTCTCAGAAGAGGGGGCGGCGGGGGGGGGGCAGTGTTTGGACTGTCATGTAGGCAAAGGGAAGGGGGCGGCGGCAGTTGGCGATAGAGACAGAAAGACAGCGAGCGGCTCGGCGCTTAAAGCTAACAGGTAACCTTTCCGTGCACCTAGGACAAAGGCGGGCAGGGGTGGGGGGGGAGAAAATGTCAAATTAAGAGAGGCCAGGCAGAGAGACGTGGCTGCCATATTTGTGTGAAAGCCCAGTGCTGTTGGCAGCAGAGATGGCTGCTTTCTGATTCATCTGGGGCCGTATGGCAAAGCTTTGTCAGTCTGTGCGAGGTATAAATAATTCAGGGTGAGAGATGGCAATTACAGGGCCCTGCACAACCAAAATGAATATTTTATAAGGACTAAAACTGCCCTGGAATGAATCACACACATGGAGTCACACACATACACACCAGCACGTCACCCATTTGTGTGTGCACACAACATATAAGTGAATGTGCACACATATAGGCACGCCCCCCCCCGACCCCCTCAGCCTCCATCCCTTGTCCCTCTAACATAGATGTTGTATTGTTGACATAACAACTATTATATGAGCTAAAGCATGTGTTAGGACTTAATGATATTTAATATGCTCGCATGGTGGGAGAAATTTGTATTTTTGCTTTCACCATCACAAATAGCTTTGCCATTTTTTTGGCCGGTTTGGTTGTTGTTGTTTTTGTTGTTGTTTGTCCTTAGGCATTTGCAAAATTAATTAGCAACAAATGAAAGCGCAAAGTCCTGTCAATAAATCCTAAAGCTCAGCATAAAGAACGTCTCCTGAGATGCCTCAGCTTTACTTTTGACCCTGTAAATATGGGCTTTGTGTGTGTGGGTGGGGTGTTGTGTTGTGAAGAGGAGGGATGGGGGGCAGCTAAATGCTAATGGGAAAAGATTAAACCCACTAGCCGCCCGGAGCATTTACCTCCAAAGGGTTTTGTCTGTCAGGTTTCCTGCAAAAACTCTGTCTATATAATGCAGGGACAAAAAATAACATTGTTCCCAAATCCGGAGGAGCGCTGCGACTTGCTTGAATGGCCATTGTGTGCGCCTCGTAATGATACCTTAGCTTTTGTGCGAGAGAGGCCAGGTAGGGCTGTGTGACAAGCAAGTCACACAAGTGCCTCTCTGTGCCGGTGTTTTGGGGGGGGAGGTGGTCTACGGTGGGAAAAAAAGGCAAACAGATAATAAACAAGAGTCGGTTTTGTGGTCTGGGGACTTAGCCCGGTGTCAAACGGATATCGACGGGAATATTTGGCCAAAGTCGGACATTTGGAGACTATTCGGACAATTGTTGTTGTTTACATTTTTACATGACATACTTTTATGTCGTAGACAATTGCTAAAGAACATTGTAATTGAAATTGAGCCCGTTTTGCATGCATCATGTGGTCAGTTTTAGGAATTGGGAGTGTCTAAAATTGATTTAAAGTCATTTGGAAAAAAATATTTGAAAGTCATAAATGATTGTGCTTTCTTAATGAGGTATGTATGGATGGATGGAAACATGAATGGTGGGAGGGAGGGGTTGGAGGGAGGGATAAATGGAGGGATGAATGGATGGATGGGGGGTAGGATGGAGGGAAGGAGGCAGGGGGGTGGATGGATGGATGGATGGATGGATGGATGGATGGATGGATGGATGGATGGATGGATGGATGGATGGAGGGAGGGATGAATGGAGGGAGGGATGAGGGAATGAATGGAGGGTAGGATGGAGGGAAGGAGGCAGGGTGATGGATGGATGGATGAATGTATGTATGTATGGATGGAGGGAAGGATAGATGGATGGATGGATGGATGGATGGATGGATGGATGGATGGAGGATGGAGGGAAGGATGGATGGATGGATGGATGGAGAATAATCCTCTGCATCTTTTCAGCTGTCAGATAAAGTCAAATCTTCATTCGGACAAAACTTAACAAGTCTTTAAGACATACAGTTCATATCTAATGGCACTAATATGTACATATATTAGGTGTGTATGTGGATTATATATATATATATATATATATATATATATATATATATATATATATATATATATATATATATATATATATATATATGTTTGGTTCTTTTAACTTCAGTAAAGTGTGAATGGTCCTACGGAATTCAGGCTCTGCTCCTTCTCATAGTTAGAATAGCGCTTGTCAATGGGCATCACGTTCTAGAGGGATGACGTAATAGCTGTTTTTTTTTCTCGTTCTGAGCGGGAATGTATTTGTCAGTCCAAAGGGAGGATGGCAAAGCCTCAGAGGGAGGAGACACCCCAAGCATGAAGGCGCCGACCGAGCGCATGTGTTGCCCCAAAGTGACAGGCAGGCAAATGCTAGGAGAAGGCTGCTTCCGTGGCGAGGCGCGCTGTTAGTGCTACGGCTAGCCGCCGTGTGACGACGCCTGACAAAGCCTTAGCGTGGCGCGTCTCGCCCCGTTTGTGACGTTTCAAAGAGCGCGATTTGCAAATCACATGAGTCTGTGGGCATAGACCGGGCATGTAAGTGCGGTGAATAAACCCCCCCCCGCTCCGCTGAGGGAAAGCCTTGCTTGTCAGCCTGCTTCTTTGTCAGAAAGCTGACACATAAATAGACAGTGTTTTGCCAGTCACTCCTCCCCGCCTCGCGAGTGCACGTCTGCCTCCGCCGAAATCCAGGTTGGGTGGCTTTAGGGGAGGAATTGCTTGAAAAGCACCCTGCCGATTCTCGTGGAGATGACTGCAAATATTGTGGGCCACTTCAGAGCGCCTCAAACAACAAACAATGGGGGTTGATGTGTAAGCAGATAAGGGGGGGGGGGCAAAAAGCAGATCGGGTAGCTGGGTCAAAAGCGTCACTACAGGGCCTATTTTTCATGCAAATTACTACTAATGAGCTTCCTGAAATCTGACTAATTATATCAAAGTGATTTCTTTAATTAGTTTGTAATAACTCCGCACACAGGCAAGCATCGCAGTAAACAGATTAAGCTATATGGAGCTAGCAATTTGTCACACTTTCTACGAGGTGCTGTGCAGCTGCTGCTAGTGTTGCTTTCTCCAAAAGGACCAATAAGTACATTGCTTTAAGACATAGAAATATGTGCCTAGAGGATATTCAGGAGCCGTTCTTCGGTGGAAACGTGCAACTGGAGCGGCTCTTGGTAGACGGAGGACCTCGACTAAAATTTCTTAGAAACCGAATGGGACGCAGATGTTTTCGTAAAAAGTTGAGTTGAATTTTTTCTCTCATCCAGTATTAATAAGTAAAGAAAAAAGACTAGCTTTTGTCGGATTCCCCAACAATATTCCCTTTTGCCGGCACATGTAATCATTTTGTCTCTGTTTTTGTCTATGCAATGACTAGATAATTATATTATACTATTTTATTCTATTGCCTTCACAGTCATAAATGGAGGATCCTCTTTATAAATGGAAAACAATAGTGTCCATTTTTCAAAGATACATCTTTGGCCCGCAACTTTGCTATAAAAGCACTTAGAAATTGAAAATATAAACTCCATCTGACCAACACATGGAACTCATTTCATCCAGAAAGTTCAATTTCTTAGGCCACATCCAAGCATCAATATTTTGCATTGTAATAAAAACATATCCCACTGTCAAGAAAAGAAGCCTTTTTCAGATCAAACAGAATTTGGAGTTGTGTTTTTGTTAAAGAGCAAAGCCGCTATTGTCTATCATTGACTTGGTCATGGCAATTCTCAGCTACAATCAACAACAAATTAAAAAGCAGCTTTTGTCACATGCCCACTTTCTCTTAGTAATCCGAGTACGCAAACCCGCTCGAAAGAACCCAACTCAAACCGTACTTCCCCCCGAATACATTTACCGTCCACTTTACACCTTTGGCTAATCCCGGCAACATTCTCCGAGCCCTTTAAAAGTAAAAACACCTAATACGTCGGCGGTCACAGGAGAACGCGCCCGATTAGGATCTCTGCGATCCCCTCAATCTACACGCCGATGGATTAAACATTCAATTTGTTAGGCGCCCGGACCACCGCCCAGGTTCACCACTTACCATACAAATGGAAAACACGCTAGTAATCTATTAGCCTGCCTGGCCTGACACTGTATTATGTTGTATTTGTATTATATTTACTTCAGGGAAATTAGGATTCAAGTCATATTTATCTTGGTGTGGAAATGTGTGTCTAAATGGAAATCACCTATAGCGTAAGGCAGGATGCAGAGCCATACTAATGCGATCCGTGAACCGTGCGATTTAGTCACCCTTTCTGGATGCACTGTGGGCTCATTCTACATATCAAACATGCTCTCCCCTGTTAAAGCCCCCCCCGCCCTCCTCCAAACCCAGAGCCCCCGATGCTGTTTGATAATTATTACGCTCACATTACAACACAAGACCTTGCCTGTGGAGCTGGAGGATGCGCTGCCCCCTCAAACACCAACACACACACACACACACACACACCAAACACACACACTCCCTTCCCACACACACACAAGCACGCACGAACGCACGCTCGATGTCGTATACAGTAGTAAACAGCTTCCCAGTAAGCTGTTTGCACTTGACTGCCCGCTCTAGGAAATAAAAACAAAGAGCAAATTGGGGGTTTCGCGTCTGAGTGAATAAATAAGGTTGTTTTACTCACAGAATGCATTACCTTTTAAAAGCGCGCGCCCGCTAATGCGCCCGGCCTTTTCATTTGACAAACAAAAGCCCAAATTAGGAATTAAAAACACTCCAATTGAGATAACGGCATTAGCCCCAGCCGTCAACGAGGGGGGAAAAAAAAAAAAAGTTGGACGGCATCCACGTCGTTCCCATGCTTCCATTGTTTCGTTAAATTGCAATATTAATCCCAGCTCAAGGCGCCGTACTGTAGCTTTGTATGCGGCGCACTTGAATTATGCCGTTGAAGTAATTGATAGTGATTCAGCCATTGAGGGTACTAATCCCACGATTCGGTTCGTCTCGCGCCGTGCCATTTACCTCCAGATGTTTCCAGTTCGGGGGTAATCAATAAAGAGGGAATAAAGATTGGCATTCACAATACTCCCCCTGACAAGCTCCAGCCGCATGTTTGTCAAGCAAATTAAACACACTTAGACTTTTCACCTGCTCCGCCGACGACACCACATATGGCCGTGAAGTTAAAAATAAGAAAGTGTGCATACATTACCATGCATAATGCACAACTCCCTCCATTTAATATGCAAATTTTGTAAAATATTACTGAATACCTTCTGTTCGGAGTGAATAAATTTGAATTGCAATTAGAATAATCTTGTATAATTAATGAAAACTGTCAATTTTGGTTCCGAAGTAATTTGATTAGCATGTTGATAGGACACTTATCAAGTTCAGTAAACTGTTAGATTAGGATGCCGAAGAGAAGGAAAAAAAAAAAAAGGAGATATTCTAAAGATATTTTCCTCAGCGGTTTTGACATTTTCCCTCAGTGTTGTAAACAAAGACGGCGAGCTGGCAAACTTCCTAATCAGAGGGATGGAGGGAGGGATGGAGGGAGGTAGGGAAGGGGGTCTTGGCTCCACCCCGGCACCCCCCAGTCAAGCCCGACTTTACGGGCTCCCACTACCAACGCTCTATTTGTAATATTCACATCACAGGAATTTAAAAACAGCTTTTATAAATGTTTGCGGCCGATAAATGTAACGGAATCCCCGCCCCACCCCTCGCAGGCAGGCGGCCTGGCCGTCCCAGCCGGCGAATTCACCTGAGACTGGCGATCTATTAACGATAGAGCGGACGACAAATTGATGCGCGCCATTGTTGTCGGGTATAAAACATAACCATCTGTACCATCTACACATGAACAGAGCGGCTGACCTCCTTTTCCCCTCTCTTTCTCTGCTCATTAGCTATCCTCAACCTTTTTCTCCGCTGCTTTCACTTTTCAAAGCCCCAAATGAGACCTAAATCGCTTGCAATACAGGTTATCTGGAAGAGGGAGGGGGTGAAACGGGGGTTTTGGGGGGGGTGGGCAACATCTGTCGTGCTAGGTACCCGCTCGCAGCTCGGGGTATCTCCTGCGAGGAACTTTGGGGATGTTTAATTCATAAACGCTGTCATCCATGTAAACCTCCTGATTTCATAATGACTAACTCTTGGTGGTTTAATTAATTTAATAATGCCTTTCAGAAGCCATAAATGAAAGGGCCTCTGAAGTGGCGCATTAATTAGCCGGCGCCCGCGCTCGTCGCTGTCAGACTGGTGGCTGTCAAGAGCCGGGGCGAGGGGGAGGGCGGGGTGGGAGGACACGCCGGGGGTCACGGGGTCATGCCAATCACGCTCCTCGCCGCACATAATGAGTCATAACGAAAGCCGCGCGGCCTTTCGACCCGCGGTCGTGTCCGCGTTTCGTCGGGACGACAACATATTTACATTTGGGGGTAATAAGCCGCCGCTTGTATTTACACGGCCGTCGCCGGGCGCAATCTTCCAGGCGGGGCTGCGTGCGACGTTAAATAAATGAAGTTCATCAGAAAAATGAAATAAATAAATAGTCGCTGTGTCTGGCTGAAATCATCACAGAAAGGCGAGATGATACTCGGCGCGCATCTCATAAGGAGCTTGTTTTCTTCCTCACGTTTCATAAACATGAAGAGGAGGAGGAGGAGGAGGAGGAGGAGGAAGCTTGTGTCTGTCCATTTATTACCATAGAAAATCAGCTGACTGAAGTATCTCACTATCCGAGCGGGCAATTAACTGTTTTGAGAGAACGCGTAATACGGGACTTTGTAATGGTACCATTTGGAGTCAAGGCACAGATGCGCCGTGCCGAGCCATACTGTAATTAGAGAGAAACGCTGTACAGGTTTTCCACTAATTAGCAAATTATGCTGAAAATAGCATCAAGCTAATTAACAGTTATTATGGCATTTTTGAAAGTATGACTTTAATTAGCAAAGTCCTGACGCAGGCAATTTCAAACTCGTCTTGGAGAAGATGAGGAAGAAGGCGGGCGGAGGGGCTTGGAAAAAAAAAACAAAAAAAAAACAACACGTGGCGTCATGGAGAAAATACCCAGATTATTACGATGCCCCCGCAAAGCGGTGGAGGGAGCTTGGAGAGGAACGGGAACGAGCCGGGGGGCAGGCCGGCCTTTTGTGCCTTTGCCTCTGCATCTCCATCCAAATGAGGAGACACGTGCGCCTTTGCCAAGAGAATCCCGGAGCCTGGTGCCCGGTGTCAGGTGGCAGCGGCGAAGACGACGGCGAGCTCAGCTGGTGCCCGCAGCCACTCACTTATTCTACTCCGCCGCACATTAAAGGAGCTCTCGAGCGGAGCCAAGCGACGCCGGCCGGCCAACCTGACGACGGCGCGTCACCAAAGTGGCGGTCCGTCCGTCCCCATCCATCCATCCATATATCCATCCGTCCTCTCTTGTATTTTCTGGGCTCGTGCAATGGTTTCTCAACGTCTGGGAGCCATTAATTGTTGATACGGAGCAGGTTGTGGGGGTCTGGCTGCGGCGTATCTTTAAAGGCACCTGCGCGGCGCTTTTTTGAAGAGGGGAAGTGTCACAAATGGAAGCGAGGCCAAGAAGAAAGAGTGGCGAGGAGGAGAGCGGGGCTGGACTGAAGGCGCTTTGAAGGCCCGGTGTGCGGCAGAGAACACAAGTGTGCCTAGCCCCAGGCAGCCCGCGGCTCAGGCCCATTAGCTACACTGACCTTGCCCGCGCCTTTGTCTTTGTGCTCTCCTCCCGCTGCTTCCCCTTCTCAAGCATTCCCTTTTTGTTGTCTCTGAGTGAGATTGGGAAGGGGGCCATGTCTGCATTTCTGCTTCTACACCGCCCCCCAACCACCCACCTTGCGCAACCGCCCATCGACCTAACCCACCTCGCGACGCCACCCCCGTCGACTCTGACCGAGAATCGGCCGGAGAGCGGTCGGTGGGTCGGAGCTCCTCTCGCCCCGCCTTCCCTCCTCTCCCGCCCGAAGACCCTCTGGAGGAAACACCAGGGGGGAGGGTGACGCGTATGCGCACCCACTCCGGGCAGCCTGCCTCTTTATTGCCTGCCTCTCATTTGAGAGGATGGCGCCCGTCTGCCAAGTTTTGACACCGCCACATATGGCCTCCTCCATCAATCGGACTAATCAAGCATCAAGGGGAGGCAGGACCGGCTTAATTGCCAGCCAGATATAGCTGCTCTCGCTTGACGTGCAACTGAAATAGAAGCAGGCCCGAGGAGGCTTGACTAGAGATGAATTCACACGCGGCCATTGTTCCAAACACGGTGGAGAATTTGGACCCAAAGATGCAAAGCGACCAAGAAAATCACTCGCGGGTGATCATCGTAGTGACGATTGGGATTGGGAAGAAGAACACTTTTGAAATCCATTGAGATCAGAAGTGTTTCAGACCGTATAGGACATACGGTTGCTGGGCAATGGCAATGTCATGGAATAAGTATGGAGGTGTGGCCTGGTGAGTGACATCAGAGGCTGGAGAATTTGCCATGTGACTTTGACTTTGTGTCCCCTTGTATTAGTGGCGTCGACTCGCTTGAAAAACTCAAGTCGAGGCAGCATTTCGCTACTGTCAACAATTCATTCCAAGGCTCCCTTTATCATAACTTTGAGTTGGAGAGTTGAAATAATGAAATGTTTGCTACGCTCAGAGATCTCTTTGCGGCTCTTGATTTGCGTGCATCTAAGCATTTACCGGCGGGCGCGAGGATGCTTGAATCATCGTTATCGCCTCGGAAACTGGCCGCGGTCGGTATACATGTTTCCCCACTATTGCAAATATTGCCTTAACGTCGCATCATCCGCTCGCTAATAAGACGCCTTACACGCAAGCAAGCATGTGTGCGGTGTTTGCTACCTCCGGTTAGAGAAGTGTTCAGTCAGTTGTCGGGGAGTTTGATTTTCCCATGCAGGCTGCGGCGCTCTTCTCCTCCAGAGTCCTTCAGGCATTCTGTCTGCCTCTCTCAACTTCCTGTACCCCCCTCCGTACCCACACTTCCACCCAGCCGCGCTCAGCCGCCTCCCCCCTACCGGGTAAGCAGCCACGGAATAACTTAGCACACGGAATGAAGAGGCGAGATCAACGGCGGCCGGCGATTCATTCATCTTGAGTTTCTCCTGTCACTCTCCCTCTTCCGTTTGTAAACACCGAGGGTCGGCTTCTCAGAATGGCCTTTTGTCCGGCGTGTACATTTGCCGCGGTTCCTCTCATTCACTTCAAAGGTAACAAGTGACAGATGTCTGTCTTCGCGCCGCCTCCGCCGTACGCCCAGGCGCCGAGATAGCATCTGGCCTGAATGTCAAACTGTGAATGCTGCCCGAGAATGCGCCGGTGCTTATGCCAATCTCATTGTTATTAATGTCAGGGACGTTGCCTACAGAGGTGTTTTAGATACCGCCCGTCGTTCGCGCCGGGGAGCGCTGGAGGAGGGCGCCTCTGCCAAAGTGGCGGATAATAGAGCGAAATATTCATCGAGGAAACGGCTGAAATTCAAAAGCGATCGGCTGATTTTGGATTCGCCGGTTTATGCTGTATTTGTCGTCATCTCGAGTGGTTTTGGCGTGTGGGATGTTGTTGGTAACAGTTCTTTAGATCTCCCAACAGGTCATTTTTCAAATTGAGTGTGACGGTTTGTTTTCCTTACGCAATTGTCTAGAGCACACCTGTCAAAGCGGCGGCCCGGGGGCCAAATCTGGCCCGCCGCATCATTTTGTGTGGCCCGGGAAAGTACATCATGAGTGCCGACTTTCTGTTTTAGGAAAATGGAGTATATATGTATATTAAATTTCCTGATTTTCCTCTTTTAAATCAATAATTGTAATTTTTTAATCCATTTTTTGTGTTTTTATTTCAAAAATCATTTTGTAAAATCTAAAAATATATAAAAAAAGCTAAAATAAACATTGTTTTAGATCTATAAAAAAACTGAATATTCAGGGCTTTTAATCCAGTTCTTTTAATCTATTTACAAAAAAAATCTAAATATTATATTTAAAATGGTCCGGCCCGCATGAAATCAAGTTGACGTTAATGTGGCCCGCGAACCAAGTTTGACAACCTTGGTCTAGAGTCAGCTTGGACAGGACAAGAAACGTTGTAAACATTCTCAATTCTACCAGTACAGTAAAAAGAAATTATTTGGCCGCCATGGCGCGATGGCGCTTCCGGGACTCCCAGTCCAAATGGTTTAGACGTGGAATCATTTCCCATTTTGATACTTTTGGGTTCTCGGGAAGCAACTCCGTCCGTGTAAAAAGGGGGAAAAAAGTGGGTCACAAGCTGCAAAAGTCTGAGAGCATCATGCCCAGCGTGATTACATTTGGCCGCAGGGCACGTTGGGGAAAAGGCAAACCCGCAGTAAAGCCGTAGTTGAGTCGGATTAAAGCAGTTCATCGGAATTGAAAAGCGGCAAAAAAGGTGGTTGCGCTTTGGAGCCGCTAATCACGGCACTCCGGCGTGTTTGTTTAACGTTTTCTCATGCTTGCCGCCGCCTGCTTGCGGTATTTACATGTTTAATTGAGAAGTGTGCTGCCGTTTCTTGCGCCCATCTGCCGAGTCCCTTCCTCTTATCAGCCTCATTCCTCAAACTGACAGCTCTCCCACTCTGCATATCTCGCCTCCACTCCCGTGCCACTTGTGCGCTAACTCCTCTCGCCCGTCCCTCTGCCGCCTGTCACGGCCCGGATATGAGTAATGGCAATGCCTTTTTGCCTCCAATCAAAGGCATAAGTAGAAGGAAATAACCGTGGTGAGGATCTACAACGCGGAAGACCTCTCGCTCGCCGTGCTCGCTCGGATCGGGGCGCAAAAAAAAATTCCGATTGTTCCCACTCCATTTGTTTTTTCTAGCCCACATCTAAATCACCACCTGTCACAGGCAACACGTGTGTCATTGTATCCCCATCAGCGTGTTTCATTGTACACGCAAGCACCTCTGAAGAGCTGCCTCTTATCAGTGGAGTGTCAGAAAGACCCCCTCCCTCCCCTCCTAAATGCTTTTCTATTAAGAGCAGCGTTGTGTCCCCGTGATAGCACCAGCTTCCCCACTTCATCATCCATAATCCCAGTAGGCATCAATGGACTCCTTAGCGACGCCATCCACACCAAAAGGCTTTGTCGCCGGGCGCAAATGAAAACAAGCTAAATGAGGGGGACATTTGGAGGAATTCACGCAAAGTGACAAGAAATAGCCCAGAGGGGCCCCTGGCCATACCCGGCTTTTTAATTCTTATGTCGCTACGGCTACAGTTGGCATTATTGGGGTGATTTAGTGTACTCATTTGAGAAGAGCATTTGATAATTCTTTTTTTTCGAGACGTATGTAAGTGGTGGACTCTATTTTACAGATTTGACATTGAATAAACGATTCAAAGATGTCGAATATGGTGGAACTGGGAGAAACGGCAGGGAATTGTTTTAGTACCATTGACTATTCTTGAACTTGAACAATTTAAGGAAGAGATTATCTGCATTTCAGTAAATGAAAACATCAGCATCTGCCATTTACTCACTGGTTGTCTAGTTGAAACATGCGAGTATCATTTTGAATTTTGAGTGCAATAATGCAATCTTTCCTCTTTCAAGCCAACCAGTTGAGGCAGATGGCCGCCATGTGCCAGTTGGGTTCAAGTAGTACCTGCATCCCCTTTCTTGCGATTTGACGCTCTATAAATAACGCGCCTTGAATATAACAGAACATATGTAGGGCATTAGAGTAGAATGATTTATTTACGCTAACTGAATGCCACGACAGATAAAAACAATGTTAAAAGCACTGAAGGTTGACAAGCGCTCACTCTCTCTCTTTTTCTCTCTCTCTCTCTCTCTCTCTCTCTCTCTCTCTCTCTCTTTTCTCTCTCTTTCTGTTACACACAAATCGGCAGATGAAAATTTCATTTGCGTTCTAAGCGAACTTTCAGCAGCTCCAAAAGTCTAAAATGATGTTTCCGCCCGCCCTCCCCGGCATGCACGGAATCCCGCTGGGAGCGTGAATGTGATCAGCAGCATCCCCACTACGTCTCCTCATTATTGAGTAAATAGGTTTGGGCATGTCCTCAGTAAACAAAGCCAAGACTGACAGTTAAGGGAGTGAGGGGAGTCGGAGGCAGCCTCGTTCCCAATTAGAGTCGCCTCAGGCAAAACTTTAAAGAGGAGATCAATCCTACAGATCGCTAAACTGATCCTGTCACAGGCGGAGGATATTTAAACCGTGGCGCCGACGCCGGGCACTCCTCCGTACACGCGCTAATGACTCGGGGGTAGGCTCTCTCGCCGGGATGCGCACCCCACCGCGAGGCGGGCCGTGATTGACGGCTCAAATCGGACCTCAGCTGCGGTTCTCCGCGCGGTAGGGGCCAGACGGGGGAAATGGTGATTTACGTTTCTTTTTTTTAATCCCCCGCCTTTTTCATTTTTAGTATGCGCCTCCTCAACTCGCCCACGTTCCCTAATTGTCTCCCTCACTTTACCTGTGAGGCCCTCTCCCATCAAAGATGCAGAGTGCATTTGAAATTAACCCGGGATGAGTTGATTTCTCTTTTTTTCCGCCCGTTTACGCATTCAAAAGCGCACCCGTCTCGGGAAAGTTCCACTCGTATCCGTGTGGTTTTTAATCACCCGGTCAGACCGTGACATCCCGCTAAGACGGAGGAATATCACAGGTAAAGCCGCCGGTTACCGGGAGCGACCCGATATTTTAAATGAGGGGGAAGGACGCATTACGCATTCCGGCCGGCTTCCGCCGCGAGCAAACGAGTGGTCGTGGTAAAAAAAAAGGCGAAAAAGACAAAAACGGAAACTAAATCGTCGCCGTCCGGAAGCCTCGACAAATTCGTCCGCCTCCGACGATAAGTGAAATCTCCGAAAAAGGTCGAGCCTGCGCGCACCTCTGTCTGCGTTCAACTTTATTTGCGGATTATTGCAAATCCCCCGTACAAATCATATCATGAAATCATGTAGCTGAGACATTGGATGTGTTCTGCTAATGCTCAAGGAAGATCCCCTGAGGGAGCCATCGAGTGGAAGGAGAGAGGCGGACGGATGGAGGGTGAGAAATGGAGGAAGAGACGCTTTTGTGGGACGTGGCGGGCGCCAACGGGGAGAGGAGAGAGGAGAGGAGAGGAGAGGAGAGGAGAGGAGGGGAGGGCGGCAGCAGTCAAGCTGCACTTTATCCTGACAGATCTCCTTTACACACTAATTTCCTTGTTAAAGAAGAGAAAATGGCACTCAATCTGGAGAAATCCCTTTCTCCTGCAGCGGGCCTGTCAGCCCGAGAGATGAGTGGATACGAGGGTGCCGCGCCTCGGCCTCCCGTCCCCGCCGGCGCAATTAACACGCTATCGAAATATAAGCGAGCCGGCCGGCGATACGCCAATTCCGTCGACGGCCGTCTCCGGAAAATCAGACGTGCGGCTCCATTGATTTTTTCATCATGTCATCTCCCTGGCAAATGGCAAACAAATCACGGAGCGGCATTTCACGCTCGCTGGCCGCGCTATCCGTCCCGCCGATTTTAGGAATTCGACAAAGTGTTTTCGCCGGGATTTCGAGGGGTGGAAAAGAGGGGGGAAGCCTCTGATTTGAGGTGGGCTCGCTATTTCTGGCTCTTTTTCGCTTTCTCTCGCTCTTTCTCGCCGTCTTTCTCTTCTCCCCAGATTACCATTGCGGGTCGGGCTGAGTCGTGTCAGGACCGCTTTTGAGAAATCTCGGTAACAATTCAGACGCGATCGATAAGGAGTGACAGTTTATTCCCAGGCTTAGCACGGGATGCCGAGCCGGTCCTGGGGAATGAATTTGTTTTGTATTTGATTTTCCCATTAAATTTATTACCGCAGACCCCCACCCCACTCGCCTGGGCTGCTCTATTTTTTGTCCCGCCTTCTCACTTCCCACGGCCGACATCTCCGCCTCACTCTTGTCATTCGGCCGCGAACGTCCGGCAATCTCCCGTCCCGCCATTTCCACGTCCTCACTTTTCATCCGCTACGTGATTGCTTCGCACCCCCGTTCGGGCGGGGGGGGGGGGGGGTTGGATTACGAAACGTCTATTCGGTCGTCCGCCCTTTGTAACACTTCATCATATCGTCGGCGGACGGAATGGAGTTGAGAAACATTTTCTTGCAAAATGGTGGTTTGGCGCACAATCATATGGTGAATCTATTACCACTCTGTCAAGGGAAACCACTTGAGGGTTCTCTCGGGCTAGCGGCAGGCAAAGTGGGGAAGCGTAACCCTGAAAGTAGGCTCTGAAAGTGTTTTCCGCGCCCCCGTCGGCCCCTCCCGCCGGATCTCGGGGTCACGGAGGAAGCCAATCGGAGAGAGCGGCCATTCAGCGAGCCGACGGCGCGAACAGGACACGAGCCAGCTGATGAAATTCATCCATACTTCTCACTTATGATGACATGATTGATTTTCCCTCAGAGTGCTCAAATGTAGGATTGTCTTCCCGGCCGACCCCCCCTCCGCAGCCCCCCCGCCCCGCCAACCCACCGGCCCTCATCTCCTCTCGCATCCCGCCTCAATCTAACCCGCCCACCCGCACGTCCATCCGAGCGCCACGCCGGCAGCTAATGGATAAAGCCTCTGTCTGTCTGGGCCGCGGCGCGAGCTTGACGAGTGGAAGAGCGAGTGCGGCGAATGAAGGGTGAAATCTGAGAGTGCAATTTTCCGTCTGTCAATCTCACGTCAGAGGAACAAGTTGACCACCAATCAGCTGAGTCGATTCGGGGCTGTCGGGCTGAGTGACAGCCGCCGCGTCGCCGCATTAACACGGCCATGAGAGAGACCCGCCGGGAGGGGAGGGGGAACGCGAAAAAAAAAAGAAAAAAAAGGGGGGTGACGTTCACGCTTTGCCTCGCTCATTCGATTTGGAGATGCGATTCGCATTTTTCCGCCTTAACAAATGAACAAACTGACAGGTTAATGCATAACATATCACTCCATAATTCATGCTGGCGAATCCGGGAGCCTCCTATCATCCGCTAGGTGCTTCAAAATACAACCAATTAAACAATATTTAATTATTAAAGGTAAAAAGTGAAGGAGAAACATGCCTTAAAAAACTCTTGCTGGCAGTCAATTATGATAAAACTTTAATGAGGCTGGATAGAGAGCCATAAAAAGTGATAGCCCCTCCGCCATGAATTATATATCCGTATCGATTTTGTTTCTTTGCTATAAGAATTGCAGGTAATCGTATGTTACCACATGTAAAGTGCACTTCCCTGCCGAGGATAAATATTAACTATCAAATATATATGAGGGCGCGTGTGCATTTATGACCGGGCTCATGTCGGAAATGAAGCGCGGCGACGGGACGGAATGGGATGGAATGGGATGGAATGGGATGGAATGGGACGGGATGGGACGGGCCGTTCCGCTGGGAACGGCTGAAGGGTGCCACGTCTGACAGCCACAGAGACCCTTAGCGCTGCGCCCTTGATATGTTACCTAGTTAGCGTCACGGAGAGAGGAATAAATAGTTCTTTATTATTTGTGGTCGCCATCATGTCTCTCCTAATAGACAGGCCATACTGAGTTTAAACCACATTATCCTCCGCCAGACCGTCGCAATTACTCTTGAGAGCCGGCCGTCATGTGTGGATGAGGCAGGTCGCCCGTGTCTTAATGAACACAAACAATGGCAAATGGAGGCGAGGAGCAGTGGGGGGAAACCGTAATGGCAGAGGAGGCCTTCTTTTTTAATAGAGACGCCGCCGCTAAGTTGTTTGCCGTGATCTACGGCCGCCACGAAAAGCGCCAACGTCGGACATCCTTCCCGGTGATCCCATTACCCGATCAATCTGACGCTCGCCTCTTTGGGTTTTCGTGGCCTTCAAATCGCATTTGCCGATCGCGTCCCCGTCATTGTCGCCGCGTCCCGCCTTGTTGGACAACGGCGAAAGGTCACGGGGCGACGTCCGAGGGGAGAGCGAGGGAAAGCCGCCGCCGAGGGCCGGCCGGCCGGCCGGGCGCTAGGTTAATTGATAAACTGCCGCTCCACTTCATTAGTCAGACAGAGCGGGCTTAACGAAGGAACACAGAGAGCGTGTCGCTCGGAATATGTTAATCACCGGCGGCCATGACGGGGATTCCTTCACCTGCGGGGTCCAGACGGCTGTTTATTTATTTGCCGACGGGGGACAAAAAAAAATAAACCGGCAGACGCGCCCAAAGAGCCGTCCTGGGTGTTATTGAATATAAATAGGTAATGAGCGTGTCGAAAACGGCATCACGTGGCCTTTTCGGGGACGGCAATCGAGCGGGCAGGTGAGCGGCGGGCGACTCGAGGTAGGTGAGAGCCTCGGGAAGGGGGGGCGTCGGCGAGGGGAGGTTTTTATCGTTGCCCGGCCCTTCCGCTTAAGTGCACATGGCTGGGAGGAAGCCGGGACCTCCAGCTCTGACCTCTGCGCATGTATATTTAATAGGCCATCAGTTGGCCGGGGCAGCGCTCTGATCAGGATTCAGAGAGGGGCTTTGAACACCCCTGTGTATTCCTCAGCGTGCAGCCTCAAGCTGCTCTCCCCAGCTGTGTCAATCCGACAGCGCCGTTACAGGCACCCAGACAAGGCGGCGGACTCTCCACCACCGCCAGCGCCTAATGACTACGGCAGCCAGAAGAAGAAGAAGAAGAAGAAGACGAGGGGGTGAAAAGAGGGGGTAAAAAAAAAGGCAAAACAAACAATAACATTTGCCACACGGAGCTCTGCTACCATCTAATGAGTGCTTTTAAAAGCCAAAATATTGCACCAGCTGATGTGCCGGGGGTTACGTCAGCGCCGTGTTTCTCTTAATAATAATAACAACAACAAAAAAGGGCTATGGCGCGGTGGGTGCGTTGCACGCCCTCCCGTAACGACGGGAACAACAAGATGGCAAACGGAGAAGTGCCACTCGTGTGTCTTTTCTTCTAACAAGGTATCACCGCGCCTGGAATCAGGATGGCTCTCTCGCTCGCTCTCTCGCTCGCTCGCTCTGTGTGTGCGCGTGTGAGAGGGCAGCTTAACGAGGGTGGTTCATTTGACAGGCAATTAGTTTGCGGAGCTGCTATTGACAGGCCCCGCGCTTGTGTTTGTTCAACAGCTCTGGGTGAGTTCCACGCTCCCCGGGTTACGTGACAAAGCACCTCCGACGGGGAGCTCCTGATCTCCGCCGAGGCTCGGCGGTCGGAGCTCGGAAAAGCCGGAAGGGAGGGGGCCGCGTGACAGCCTAGCGAGAGGGAGGGAACGGGAAGCCAGGTGGGTGGGGGGCACCCACCAAGGATCTATTAGGGGGTTTTGTTGCAAGTTAATGTCGCTACAACACACTTCTTGTATTGTATTTTGAAAAGGGCCCGTGCAATAATGTTGTCATTTGTTGTGCGATGGCGGGGGATAGGAGAGGCTAATCTTTGCAGATGTGGGGGGAAGGAGGGGAGCGGCACGGGGGGGCGGGGGTTTGAGAAACGCCACCAGATCCAAACACTCTTTTATCCTGGAAAATCCCGTATTCTAATGCAAAGGGCCATCCTTCTTTTAGTTGCGAGCGTTGGTTTGTAGAGCCGCGGCAAGCGATCGATATCATTATTTTCGCAGCCGATCGAAGCGCCTTCACCGAGTTAATGGGGGATTGAGGTGGTAAACGTTTACCCTCTCGCTGTCAGCAAAGCACTGGGCCATAGTGGGCCCCGGATGACGGCGCCGGGGTCCCGCTGCGGGCACGCCGCGGCGACTCTGGACAGGACGCGCGCATTGCCGAGCCCAAGACGGGCTCGCATATCCGTCAGACTCGGTCAGTGCCCAGAAAGACCGTCTCTCATGGATGCAACCGATATCGCTAATAGCCTTTGCTCCCTATTCCAAAATGGGAAGTCGTAAATACAAAGAACTGGCCAAGAAATTGTTTAAAAACGCCAACACTCGATCGTAAAATCTCCCCAAAAATGGTCAACTTCAGCCAATATGAAGACGAGTTCAAACCATCCGACTTGTCGTGAGATGATCCAAAGGACCGACTGGACAAGTCGATTTTTTTACGGTGTCGTGTCCCATGTTTTAAACACAATCTCGTGCCGGATGGGCAGATCCATCAAATTCCCACGCACTCTGGATGAGTTCAATCAAACAAAACATTGCTTTTATGTGGTTTCTGCTTCCCCAAAATGATCAGAGCCAACAGCCTGCACTCATGTACGTGTTCCCCCCAAAGGGAGTTCACAAACCGCAATCGTAAGCACCACACACACACACCACACACCACACACCCTGTTTTGAATGCGCAAGCTGTGTGTGACTTAAAAAGGGGTCGTAAACGTAACAAAAACGCCACTGTTTATAGCACTCCCAATTTCACAATTTTGCGGTTGGGTTTCTCCCCCAAATATTTTTCATTGATAAGTTCAAACAGTCGTTCGCTCTCCACGGCTTTTATTCCGGTTCCTGGATCTGCCGCAATGTGTTAAGGTGATCGAGTAAATAATTTTATTTGGGGTCACATTACATCAGATCTAGTCAAGATGCCTCATTTTAAAATGCGTCTTTGACCTCAAATTATGGCTGGGTCATGAGTCGAAAAATTTGCGGGTTATTTCGGGGAATCTTCGTGAACGTGTTTCCTAGATTAAACATGCCAAAAATGTGTATGACAGCAGCTATTTGAAAATAAACAAAAGGGACCGAATGCTCATCTGAAGACCGCTAAATTGAATTTTGCTTTAAAAAATGACTTATTTGTTAAGTATTCTGCACAGAATTGTTAAAACTACCCGCTAAGATAAAATATTGTGAGCCTAACAAGTATTGTTTAATTTACATTCAAAATAACAATAAAAATATCACTGCACCTTGCTAAAAAATGTGTTTTTCTGTCACCTGTGCATATTCCCCATCAAATTTGTAGTGTACTTTTCTCATGTTCAAATTGACAAAAATGACTTAACTATGGTACGAGGTTAACAAAATAAACTACGAAATCTGTGGTATCAATTGATATTGAAAACTGGGCCGATACGCAGTTCTTAAAATATTTGCTTCCTCGAGTATACTTTCCTATCAGGAAAAAAATCAGTTTGGAAGCATCAAAAAACAGATTGCATTGAAATGTAAAGATTCCACTACAAAGTCCAACATACAAATTTGGGTTACCTTGTTGAAAGGACCGACCCGAGAACCTGAGCGCCCCCTGTAGTTTACCGCTAACAGTCAAACAAAGCAACTTGGAGCTCATCAAGATGAGACGGCCCTGCTTTCTGTTTGACCCGAGTGCTAATAGGCAAAACTCGCTAAGCTCCACGCGGGATATTTACAGCTTCCCAGCAGGGAATATGCTAAATAGCTGTTGGAGTGCGCAGATGCGTGGCCGTAAAATACTTCCCCTGTCTGCGTATCTGCATCTCCCAGATGGGTCGCAAGCTGTGCCAAAGCGCATCTCATCAGCTGCCGTGAACTATGGCGTCATATGACCATTGTATGTACGCTCACGTGATAGATAGAAGGTCAATCATTTATAAGCGGGATGGCTGGATGGTTATGTTTCAGTGCTTTTGACTGGGATAGGCTTCCCATCCATTTAAACGCTACCAGGTCAAAATGGATTGGATGTTTGCCGTTATCAAAGGTAGTGTGCCAGTTTAATCTAAGAATCAGCATTGCTAATTTATAATTCTCATGAACCAATTAGCTTTCATCTTCGCTACCTGACATCAGAATTTTTCTGTCTCCTGATTGGTTGTTAATGTTACATTATTGGAGTAAATATTGAACTGCCTGTTGTTGTTTTTTTAATGGTATTGCTTGTTTCTTTAACCGCAACTCGATAGTGGCACAAGTCACTAAGTTCCCAGATAGAAAAACCTGAAGCGCCTTCAGTTTTCTGTCTGTCAATTTCCCCCCGATAAATGCTTTTTTTGAACCCCCAGTTAGCGAAAAGACAACTCGCGCAAGCTGATTTGGGTGTGACACGACACTGAGCGATTTCCTGGGACCTTGCTCCATGACTCAATGACTTATTGGTTTCCGCCCTATTTTAATCGCCACGGGGCCGGGGGCCAAAAAAGAATCTCGAAGGATTCCGCCGAGCTCTTTCCTCCGCCGTTCAGCGGAATGGAATTTGCTGGGCGAGCGGCCTCACGTCATCCGAGGCGTCCTTCGCAGTTTTTCGGGGGCCCTAATTCAAACCACATGCCGGCTGACGTCCGGTTCGCGGACCTCTGCGGGAGGAGGACGCTCACTTTCCCATTGGCTATCCGGGGATGGGAACTGGGGTGTGTTTGGTGGACAAGGATAACAAACACATCTAAGTAGGGGCCACAACATGGCCAAAGCACATACACACACATTCGCACGCATAAATATACACCGGCGTGTTTGGAAACACGGGCGTACGCAAACATACACGCGCAGACACAAATACACAACGTGGGGCTGTTTGCTCGACGTGATGGAAGAACGAGCGACGGCCTGGGTAATATAGCGCCTATTCTTCATTGACGAGCGTGAATTCTATTTTATATTTTTTCCCCCTGACTTTGCGTCTCCGAACTCCATTTATGAATTATCTGACATATTTCCTGCTATTTTTTTGACAGCCGCACTCAGAGGAAATTTCAAGGCACCTTTTGCCGGTGACATGTCGAAATATCAATATTTGAATAAATTGCAGATTTGGATCTCCTTACATGGATGCTCTCCAGCAAGCGAGAGAGCGAAGGCGACGGGAATGGGTTTGTTTCATTCTGTTACCACGGTCTTATCCCCCCGAGCCCGCAGGCAGAAATCCGTACGCGGCATTTCATTAGGAGCGAGTTCCGCTGAGTGACATGTAAAGCGCACCTCGCCGTCGACCTGATGAAGTTTACTTCTCTCAAACGACAAAAAGCCACTTTGTAGACTAGCCCTTTTTACCCCCAACACACACACAACCGTGCACAAAAAGAGGCAAGGCGGTGGGGGGGCAATCATAAAAGAATCACGGCTGTTGTTTCACGCTATGACAGGCTGATGTGTAAACAACTATTTCACTTGCAGAAAAATGTATGCTTCAGAGACTCTCTACTCTTGAAAGCGGATGTGGTTCGATAGAACCGTGACACCCTTCAAAATACAATCGCTTCAGTTTGGAAAGCTTGCCTGACGAGGAAGAAGATAGCCCCCAAAAAACAGAACGGAACATTTGTCGCCGAGTAAACCGCTCGCACCTTGAGACAAGGTGGTCTCATATCCAGGGCCAGAATTATGTCTACACCCGAGGGAGCCGCGTGCTTAAAGATCCCACATGAGGTCATGAGAAGTTACAACCTGAGCTCCTCAACATGTTAAACGGGATTTTCCGTGTTTAAACGGAAATTGCTGCCAAATGCACAATCTGGATTCGATCCGAATAGAAGTCGGTGTGACATCAGAGTTTTTGACCTAAAACGCACTGCTCGCTCCGGTCAATTTATGGTTCGTGAATTACAAGTGCTGACCTCACTTTTGAAAGGAACCACCTCCAAAGACGAACAGCATTATCTTACATATACACACTGATCCGCTAAATCGAATGACTCGGACTTGTCTCGAATGCAAAAATAAGGGATCTATCTCAATTGCCATTTTTCCGTTCATTGCCAAGCCTAAAAAAACGGTACACGGTCGATTGGTCACCAGTCTTTTGGTCGCCGATCTTTTGGACCGCCGGTCTTTTGGTCGCCTGGATGGTTATTGATAATTACCATTAAAATCGTTGCTCAAATTCCCTAAATACAAACTGCAAATGCCTATTTAGTCATACTTCATGCCCTATTAATTATTAGGCTAAAGAAAAGCTCCAAATTTCCTGGACTTTTATTGTTTTTTGTTGGAGAACTTGTTAAGACCCAGACTGACTCTTCTACACTCACACTTCGGCTCAGTGAAACTGCTCATGGCCATTGTTGGCTTTTATTGATGCGTAGACCGTGTTGTTTTAACTTGTTTTGTCGCCGGTCTTTTGGTCGCCCGTTGTCGAGGTCCGGCCGACCAAAAGACCGCAACCAGAAGACCGGCGACCAAAAGACGGCAACCAAAAGACCGGCGACCAATCGACCGCACACGGAAAAAAACTTTCCCAGTTAAAATGGATCGGACGTCTATCCACATCAAATGAGTCAAGCTTGCTTGTGATGGGGGAAAAAAAATCCCTCCAAACAAAGCAACAGTGGTTGATTTCGAAATCCTCATTGATTGGTGCACTCTTAAGCCACGGCACCGCTTTAAATAAAACGCCTGCTACCGCCACATGATGCAAGGTCATCAAACCGCCGCCACATTGTTCTTGTCATGGACAGTGTGAACAACGTAACATTTCCCCGCCCGCCATCCGAATGGACTCTCGTAGCGGTCGTGCGGGAAAGCGGTGATGAATCCGGCGGCGCCGCACAACAGGTCAATGTCAAGCATCCATAACACTCAGCGTTGTCGTCTTCAAGCTGCCGCCGTTACGTATGAGGGACTCCCGTCTATCCGTCTCACTCGGTTTAGCGGCGGTAGCTGCCATGTTGTCTGCGCGGCTGATAGATGACCCTCCTTCGCGACCCCCCAGCCCCCACATCATCCTAAGGAACCTGAGAAATGGCTTCCCCGTGTATGGTTACTCAGGTACCCACCCCCTTCCCTCAGAGAAGGACCCGGTGACCCATCTAAAGCCACACACACACACACACCGCGACCCCTATGTGGTACTTTTGCCCGCACAAAACACAACAAATCTTATCACGTGCTCGGTGGCCAGAAAGGACTGCGGGGGGCTTACATGGAGGTGGCGCTTTGACAATCATCTATCGGCGTGACCCGCACTTTCGCCGACAGGGTCTGCTTGACACCTACGACGCGGAGGTGAGCGCGCCGACCCCCCCCCCCCACGCACACCCTTGCCGTTGTCCTAACCCTTATCTCCTCTGCTCTCCATCTCGCCCCTCCACTCCTCTTGTGTGCACAACTTAATAAGCAAGCAAGGGCTAGATTGCCATTATGGAAACCCTGGAAAATAGCCCGGACATTTCCCCCAGCCGTATCTGCCATCTCCATCTGGAGAAGGCGCTCTCGCTGCCCCCTCGTCCAATCTGCGTGTGTGTATGTGGCTGTGTGCGTGTGTGTGTTTTGGGGGGGGGGGGGGGGGGGGGGGGGGGGGTCTACGCTGCAGAGATGGCTTTCACTCTCCACTGGCTACAATGAGATTGGCCCACCAGGGTTGACTCTATTCGAATCGACAAGCCATTTCAATAACGTAACAAAACAGAACAGAGTGGTGATGTTGAATAAAACATTTTGGAGGAGAGCCCAAGGGGGCACGAGAGGTAGCGAGGGGTTCCCGACACTTAAGAGGAAACATCTCCATATAATACGAGAATGATAGCAGGAGGGGGGGAGAAAAAAAAAAAAACGCCTTCAGTGATCTATTATGACGCCATTTTGGCAAGGTTACGCAGATGTGTTACTGCCTTTACGTAGAGACCGTCAAAAATACTGCATATTTTTTTACACGTGGGAAATAACAAAAATATGTTGTCAAACAGCTGGCAATCTTAACCTTCATCATCTGTATCAAATCATGACTTCAAATATCACCTTCTTAAGACAAAGTGCCATTCAATGTAAAAGCGCATTTGCACCCAAAAGTACTCAATATCTGTACCCCATGTCCAAATCTGTCTATGACATTTTTTAAGCTCTCCTGCACTTTTGTAGACGACAATAAGCTGACTTCACATGACTTCCAGTGGATATTCTTCACTTCTCACCAAAAAAGCCAAATAAGCCAAACACCCGCTGAGCTGTCAAAACGCTTTCAATGACACGCTAGGCATCCTAGTCGACGCTAACATATTCCCCTACTTCCAAGTGGTCCAAATTTAGGCCCGACTGCTCTCTAGGCCTAATAAAGATTACATTGAGGTCAGCACGTCGCTAATCCCTGACGTTATTAGTCAAAACAGAGCCTCCATCTTTAAGGCCACGCACCTCGTCATGCGTGCGCATAAGGTCCGAACATAATACGCTGTGACTTAAAGCATACAATGAGAAGAGAAAATAAATATGTGAAGAGCAGCGGGGGGTGGACAGGCCCATGGACTGATGTCATCACTGCCCAGAAAAGCCCCCCACCCTCCCCTCCCCAAATGGGCAGAGGGGCTCAATGATTACGAAGGCTCAGCTTCCCTCTAAGAAAGCAAACCGGAGCTGCAGTCCAAACAAGAGTGAGCCGGCAGCCAGAGAACGCTGACCGCTGCGAGCGAGCGGGCGGCTCGGGTTCAGCCGCCGACCCGGCCGGCCCCCGGGCCCGCATTAGTCCCCCGGCCCGGCCTCGCTAGGACAAACAAACAAGCGGCACTTACGCAGTCGGGGACGGGCGGCGAGGCGGGGCCAGTCGGTGCCACCAGCACTGTATGGAGGGGAATTTGACCCAATTGGATTTGCTTTATCACCCCGTCTAATGACTCCCAGCCTGGCCAAGTCCAGAAAAACAACAACTTGCCGTTCTGGCTCGAGCCCGAAAAGGGGTTTACTCCCACCAAAAAACAGATGGGGAGGCATCTCAAAAATGTTCTGCGCCTCTGGGGACGTGTGGTTTTCCCCATCATTATATAACTGTAAACTCCTGGATGTCAGAGATTGGGGATAATAACTTTCAGATGTGGGTGCCGGCCGGGACCTGCTGGATGGGAACGCTTACTTGGCAGAGGGGAGGAAGTCCGAGAGATTAGGGCTAAGATGTGACAGGAATAAGAGTGGATCTGGACTGGAAGTGAGCGGGGTGGCCTCGCTGGCTTCCAGCACGGGGTGGCCAGCCCCAGCCCAGCGGGTCCACTTGTTTCTGGTGGCCGGGCTCATTTTCCTACACAAACGTTGTCCTGGAAAACTCTTTTTTTTATGGTTTCATCCCACACGCTTCACCACTCGCGGTTCAAGGTTTTGCTCACTCCAACTCGACACCCCCATCGCCTCTTCTAATGAAATGACACATTTCCTCTCCTTTGGCTATTTCGACACTACGACTCGGCGGTAAAAACCTGTTTTTTTTTTCCTCCCCTTTTTTTTTTTATATTTCTCCTCCCTCCTTTATTTTCTTTTGCTTTAAAGCATCGACCGCCATGCTGAACAAGCAGAGGAGGGTTTTTTATTGTAAATCAATAGTGATCGATTAGCAGCCTGGGTGTTGAATATGGATCGATATCACACCGGGCTGTGGAGGAGATCTGATTTCAATTGGCGAGAGAAGCCCGCAGCAGGTTTCCATCAAGCGGTAATTCAAGACATGGGAACATAAGTCAGATGGATTGATATAGACTAGCCAGGACCTTTCTTGCCACTGAACCAGCACAAGGAAATTTCTGTCATATATCATTAACGCAGTTTGGGGCCAGCAGTTAAAAAAAAGAAGAAAAAAAAAGGGGGAAGGTAGGGGAGGAGGGTGCTGTGCTGAACACCCCAATGACCCTCGGCGCAGAGCAATGGTCAAACGCTGTAAAAACACGCCATTAATAGCGTCAACGTAATGCTTTGAGAGATGCACACCGCGGCGAGAACGAAGCCCTGCCAAAATATTTTCCCAACTCTATCATTTGCACCTTTTGTCTGAATTGGGGTCCATTCATCATTCGCCGCGGTTACCGTTCCAAACGACGGAATTGTAAACCAATCAAAACATGGCCATAGTTAGAAATAACTTGTCACTTGTAATAAATGACAGCGGTCCGGGGCCGCTTCCAGCGGGACCTCTGCTCCAATACATCCCGGGCGCCCCCGGGGGGGCCCCCGAACGGAGGAGCCGGCGGACCGGCTGGTTTCCCCGAGGTAACTGATGACCCTCTCGCTGAATACCCTTTGCCTCGCAACCCCCAATCTCATGTCCCGTGACCCCCACGCCAGCGGGATCACGTCCGATGGAATCTTCCGACTGTCCTAATCTCGCTACAAATTGCCACATTCACAAAATGGAAATAGATCGAGCGTTGAAAAGGGGAACGGGGACAAAAAAGATGTGTGCCGCTATTGTGTATGATTTAAAAAAACTACTAACCCTTTATAGAACACTTAATATTATGAAATCATTTTTTAAAATCAACTTTAGTATTATTAGGGACCATTACCAGAGTGTATTTCTGTTTTATTATGGTTAAATTGATTATTTTATGCAAGTAATTAATTTATTTACTTTTTAATCATTAGATGATCTATAACAACAATACTGATCAATACTTATGCATTTTGGACTATAAGACGCACACAGTCAATTCCACAAGAAAATAGCATTTTTTCATATATATATTTATATCTATATACTATATAGTCTGCACTGAACTATGAGCCGCAGGTGTCCACGTGTTATTATGGGATATTTCTCCAAAGATCATGGGCTTGTATAAAATCTATAAATAAGTCACACTGAACAGGTTCAAAGTGTTTGGGAGGAAAAGCGGTTTATAGTGCAAATATTACGGTAGTTAAAATTGTCCACATTTGTGCTTATGTAGGCCTCCCTTTTATACTCCCGGTTAATATTTTGACCTATATACTGTTATATGTTCTCATCTTCATGAGATGAAAATCCTTTATTTTTAAATGACGAAAAGAAGCAAAAAAACCTAAAATGATCCGAATCATGATTCTTGCCCAAAAAAAATTACAAACAGCCCTCTAAGGTTGCGGTCATTTTTGTTTAATAACAAAACAAAATGATAGCCACCCAATCCACCGCTGCCGACCCCCCTCTGCTCAACCTATCGTCGTCGACGTTACGGAAAACCGTAAATGATGCTTTTACATTCAATCACGGCGCCCCCAAACAACATCGCCGGACAAATTTCCGAAAGTGGAAATAGATGGAGGGGATCAAGTAGGGAAAAAAGGGGGGCAGCAGGTCAGCATTGACAAGCAGCACCCCCCTCTTTGCAACCCCCCTCAAGAAAAATACTTGAGCAAAGAACAGGTCGGGGGATCCCGGCTCGGAATCGCATCTCGGCGAACATATTGATCTGATTTACAAAACCTCCACTCTAATGCGAAACAAATGGCATGGGCGTGAACTGGTACTTAACCATAAAACCCCAGCATTACTCCGCCTCCCATGAAATAGCGCAGATTATATCCCTCAGCGTGGCCCGATGGGCTGTTTTACGACCAGACACAAGTGAGGTCGACCCAACAGTTTGTTTGACAATTAGGGGTAACCTAATCGGGATGGAAAGGGAGCGAGAAGACTGCGAGAAGCGACGAGGAAATGGAGAGAAAACAAAAACAGTGGTGGCTCTTTACAGACTCTGTTGTTTGGCAAAGCTTCATTAATGCTTCAGGGCACCAAACGACATCCACTTCAATTATACAGCAGCGCTAAATATTTGAGGTAGAGTGACATGTTTTATTTACTCCCGCTTTAATTTCAATAATGTACGATTTCCACCGCGCCGACTCTTCTTCATTGCGGGGGGAAGGAATCTTTTATCGCTTGTTTTCTGTCATAATATCCCAATAAATCACTCGCCTTCGCGCCGCGGCCGGCTTTTGAAAGGCGCGGAGAGACGGCGGATGCGACTTTGAACGAGCCATCCGAACGGCGCGGGGAAAAAAGATGGCCGACGTTCAGGCAAAAGAGGAAGCTGCGGTCTGGCTTTGCGTTCGTCGCGCGTTGATACGTGACGAAGGGAAATGTCACTAAAGAGTTAAGACAAATACAAATGCTCGCCAATTTAGAGTAAGTACGCAAGATCAACTGTCATTGCAAAAACTATCATCACAGGCCATGATGTAAATACAGCAATTATCTAAATAGAACACAAGATTGTTAAAACTTTAAAACACAGTAGTTGTGTCTCATTTTTCCCACATCTATATGTCAAGGCTTTACTTGTAGTAATAATGAAAATACTGCTGATGGACAAATCCCATGTAGGGCAATTTGCCTAACTAGATTAGATTAAAAAAGTACTATAGAGCAACAAACACCAAATTTTGTGTCCCTGATAAACAAATATGTGATAATTCTACAAACGCAATTTGTGGGAACGATGCCTATTCCACACTTTCCTTCTCATTGTTCTTATGCTTCATCACGTCGCAGATGTCAAACCACGACGTTGTACTACAACTTTAAATGACCAAAAAAAATGCACATATTGGCAGGCCAATCTTTCAAATATCGCCTTTCTTCATCCTAGTTTTGTGTAAGCGTCGTTCTCCCTCCTGGCTAGTTGAAACCTCCTTGGTGGAGGTGCAATAAGTCGTCCTAAGCCTTTCTTATTCCCCACATGCAACGTGTGTTGCTCTTGGCCGCCGTGTCCATCCCATCAGCCCAGCTCTGGCCTTGTTTCTGTCAGCGGCCAAAGTGAGGGAAAGGAAGGAAGAGAAAGAACGAGAAGGGGGAGAGAAAGAGAGAGAGCGAGAGAGAAGTACGTGGGTGGGGGGCGGTCGTCTCTACGGACAGATGGACTGCTCTTTCTCAACACATGTGGAACCATGTTTCGTCTTTCACTGCCGTCAAGCCGGAGCCCGACCCGTCGCCGTGCTGGCCGGCGTGCACGGCTTCTCTTTAGCGCACGTGCACGCACACACACACACACACAAACACACATCGTCAAACATTCCTCGTGCGCACACATGTTAAAGTCATCACCCCTGCTCGGCGCTAGTAAAACACAACACCCCCGGCTCCTCTGCTGTTGTCAAGTCTTGCCATTAGCTGATGCCACTGGGGAATCCTACCCCAGTGAGGTGGGCGTCCCCGGGGAGCGCCAGGCACCACGTTTACGTGCAGCCGCCACTCATGCGAACCCAAACATGTGAGCGTAATTTGGAAGAAGAAGGGGAAGGGAAGAAAAAAATCCTTTTACGCCGCGTGTCTTTTGTGCGCTTCTTGACATTTACTAACTGCGATAAAACTGACACGAGGGAGGAGGGAATAGAAAACAGGGCGAGGATAATTTGAGGTAATGTTTTGCTTAGTGAAACACTATTACCCAATCCCGCATGTTGGAGCGCTGGGACGGAGGTTCTGGCTGGCGGAGAGAAAGAGAGAGCGCAAAAAAAGGGGCCTGGGTTTCATTTTTCGCAGCACGCCGAGCCAACGGCGCCGCGCCAAGTACAGCTTTTCGCTCTCGACACTTCCTGCTCTGGCTTGGCCGGCGCGGGTCGAGACGCTCAAACGTCACGCCGGACGCCGCCGCCGTCCCGCCCCTCGGTCGGGGAGAAGGCCCCGTTGGCTAAAACGTAGCGAGCCCGCCACCCTGGAGTTCATCGCTCGCGCACAAGTTATGTGGCCATTTAGATTTTAATGTCATTTTTGGACATCTGCTGCCGTTGGCGGGGAAAGACATCTCGTCCATTTGAACCCAGATGGCTGCCAACCCCTCTCACTCAAAAAACGGGAACGTTTCTCGCTGCTTATGGCGGCGAGTGAGTTAAAGTCACGCTGAATATTAATATTACAGTAGTACCTCGCTTATCGAGGTTAATAGGTTCCAAGATCTGCTGTAATCGGTGAATAAACGGAATGTAGTCCCTATGTTTTTATGGCGTCTATTTAGAATTTTAAAATGCTCCCTACTATTTTTTAACTCTCAAAAGTAGACACTACTCTCCAATTTTGACTTTTCCCCCATTTCATGTTTGAATTATTGTTTCTACACAATCAACTTTTCATAATATATATTTGGAAAATTCAAACCGCAATGTGTTGAGTCCACAATAGTCGATCCGCAAAGTGGCAAGGTATTACTGCATCAAAAAATATTCTAATCAAAGTCAGTTTAGCTTGAATTTGATGTCTAAAGTCCAAACTTGAAAGCTTTCCCTCAAACGTTATCATCCATACGCCCGAATGGTTAGCCGGAAATTCATTCGTTTGTACTTTGGAGTTGTGTCGGTGGACTTTGATTGACAGAACTGCATAATAAATGACAAGTGGCTGAAATATTCTTTTATGCTATGTATCTCACTGCAGCTTTTTGGCTCTTCGGCACTCATTATTTCCAATCCGACCCAGTGCGCTTGACTGTTAGCCATCCTAGTGTCCAATCGGTTCCATTTTGTCAATTGCACACTAACTTTGTCGTAAATAAACGCAAGTGTACGCAGGTGCGCAAATCTAGAAGGAAGGCACCTGCAGTAATCCCAACAACGCTGACCCTTCCTCTTTTATGATTTTCATTAGGGAGGCAGCAGATTATCACCGGTGACTGAGTGCCATCTTAATTGGCTTCGTGCAGATGCGGTAGGGAGGGAAAAAGGAAGAAAAAAAAACGAGAGAGAGAGAGAAATTCATTTAGAAGCTTCATAAACAGAGCGGCCGTCGCAGGTTATCAAGACGCCGGGCGCAAACACGCCCTCCTCTCCATCGCGCAATTAAAATGGTTTTAGAAATCCTCTTTTGACAGAGTGCGGCTTAGCCAAAAATGTAAATGACATTAAAGGAGACAATGAATTTAATTTTGTTTAATGTCCCCTTTCGCTGATTCTCATTTACATCGCATTTCCGCATAAAGGCCTGACCTTATAAATACTGGCATTTGTTCAGCTTTTGGAGGTAATCACGCTTTTGCAAAAAAACAGATGGGGAGCGCGCAAATTCCCCCAGATTTGCGTCCGCGGGAGGCGGGGAGACGTCGGCGGATTCTCGCCTTTTGTTCCCGGTAAACAACTTGACAACGAGTCAAGTGCACTCTGGGAAATGACCTCGGAGGTGTTGCGCAAATCAACGATAACGCAAAGTCGTTTGGAAAATTCGGCCCCGGCTAATCGGGGGACGCGGCGGGGAGGGGGGCGGAGCCAAACGTACATTAGGTGGAAATGTAATTGCGTTAACGTGGGAACAGGTGGGCCCGGGCCTTTGCGAGGGAGTTAAATGAATAAAAGGCGACGTGCGCCGACCAAAAAAACAAGAGAAGACTGAGGGAGAAAATAACAAGTCAATGTCATGAATTATTCAGTGGCGGGGCTGCTCTCCAGAGGTCGTTGCTCTTTGACCTTTGGGACAGGAAGTGAAAGGGAGCGCCGGCGCGGCCGGAATGAATGAGAGGAGGTGGCGTGGGTTTGCATCCGGGGTGTGTCGGAACATCAGGGATGTTGACATCATATGGAGTCCCACGCCACTCATCACGAGGAGAGAGGATACAAGAATCTTGTGTGAAATTTTTTTGGGGGATTTTTGTCCAGGAACTCTGGGTTTTCTTTTTCATTTTATTTTAGTATCTTTCAACGCATTGGCCGGCAGCCATCTAAGAATGGATTGTCAATTGTGGGGAATATTTTTTTGTTTTTTTGGGATACTTTTTCTACTTTCAAAACTTCTCATGTATTTTTGGTTAATGCTGCAGATGCCCAAAAATAAAATTATTTTCTATCATTTTTATTTTAAGGTTACTACTGTGCTGGAGATAATGGATTTTAAATGAGAGTTTGTTTGTGGACAATCGGGACTGGTCGCCGGTCTCTCCCACGCCATACGAACGTCAATCACATTTTTCAATGTAATCTAATCAACAAATATACTCTTATGAACTGCATTTTTTTCATAAGAGATGACTAAAACGTACTTATTTTTGATTATGGGAAATGTTAATGTATTTTTTTCTTATTGTTTCGTGTAAATGATTTTCACACACAGTACAACACACATTACTCCAAAGCCACAAATAATACCCCACAGCCCTGGTAAAAGAAATAATGTGGCTCCGCCCACACTTCTGAGCGCCTTTTTCTTGAGTCGAAGATGAACTTTGAACCCGGGCGCTGGGAATGAGTCACTTTCTCTCGTCTTTCAACGCGGCACTGTTGTCTTATTACAAAATCCATGTGTGAGCCACAACAATGTGTCTAATCTTTCACACGCGAGGAGACAAAGTCAATACGCCGGCGAGCGAGGACGGCCGGCGAGTGCGCGCCAGTCGCGGCAAATTGAGTTATGCACGCAACGCTCGGCGCGCACTGTAGACGGGCGACGCATCTAATCGCATATTGGCTATCTCATCACTATCATTCTAAAGACTCAAATTACCCAGTGAATAAAGCTACACCCCCACTTACTTTAAGGCACCATTAACTTGTGACATCTTGCGCTACATCCACGCGCGATTATTAGCCGTGGATCAAAATGACTTTTAATTCCACGCCGGCGCCTTTGGAGATTTTTCGCCTCTTTGAAATAAAACTAAGGCGAAAATGGGGACGAGATGGAACATGTTCGTCTTTTTTTTTTTTTTTTGCAACGCACCGATGCTCCCCCAAGACATAAAAAGTCACAAATCCGACAAAAGCGCAACTTCTCTTCATGTGAAAATGCGGATGAATAATGCAAAGGCATCAAATTTAACTCTTGAAATATTTAAAGTGCAAAGCACAGCTGTTGGGTCTCTATTCCAACCAACTTTTTTTAAGAGAATCCTTCCTCTTCAGCTAAATAAAAAAAAAAAAAATGAATCAGAACTCCAAGGGAAAATAGGGTAAACAGATGTCTGGCCTGACCGCAGGAAAATAGGACACATTCGGAATGATAAGTTTCCCAAACTCTGTCGGACATGCCAGATCCATGGGAACGCCAGTTAATGTCTCGCTAGATGCCAGCTAGCAGCACACGCCCCCCGTCCCCCTCCCACCCCAACTCCAACCCCCCCTTTAGCCCCCCTCGCCTCCACCCCCGCGTTACCATCTGGGAAAATGTTACAGTGCGTGAACGCCATCAATGATACAGTCCAAGGATCCTGTTCTCACGAGAATTTAGGAGGATTTTGTACGGGAAAAAATAAGGAGAGAAGTGACATTTTCTGGGTTACTAGCAAACATGTTCTGGGATTGCAGCCCCTCAACCCTAAACACCAAAATACTCAATGAATGGCAACATTTAGTACTCCTCCAAATCCTATATTCAAACTAATCAAATGCAGTATGTACTCGGATTTTGAAGAAAAAGTGATAAACTGCAGCGATTTAGTCATAAAATGACATTTTCGGAGTGACTTGCAGTCCTGAAAATATTTTTATGACTGATCTTATGAAACAGATGTGTCCACACGCTCACCTCTGAACTGGTCGTTACTTTAAATGTGGCATAATAAAAAGTAGAAATCTGTATGAAAACTAAGGCTCTTTAATTAGTCGAACACTGACATTTTCAGAGTGACCCCAAATAATTTTATGACTCATGCCAGGGAACAGATGTGCCCTGACGTTGACTGCCTAACGACATGTAGCTATGAATATGAGCTCATAGTGTAAATAGTTGGGATATGCACAAAAACGGACAACAAAAACTTGCCCTAACACTGACCTCCTACACACTTTGCTAAATGACAAAAATGCCAGTATTTATATCAAAATAGTAGGATTTTGTCCCAAAAAAAGTTACACACTAGAGTTACTCAATCATTTCATTAAAAGCCAAAAAAATGGTTGAATGAAGTAGTTAAAGCAAAATCCAGCTAACATTTTCATGTAATGGAGGATATATTTCAGTATTACTAAAATAAACAATATAGTATCAAAAATGATTGATATCGAGTTGAACATTGTAGTGTCCAGACAACATAACTTTTTTGGACACAAAGTGTTTTTGTGTCTCGACCACCGTGCGGCGGCGGCCGCCATTGTTTCCGTCTAGTTGCGGTCTGTGCAAATTTAATGGCACGCCTGTTTCTGGAAATGGCTCCGGTTCGAACTCAGTTCAGGTGCTTAACTTAACTGTACTTTCCTCCCCCCCTATAAATTCTCGGCGGAGCACGTGTGTTTCCAAAGGTCGGGTTTCCACGCCGTAATTGTACGCAGACGCGACCGATTCGGGCGATCGGACGCGATCGCCCGAAGCTTGCGTCACTTGGAAGTAATCAGGCGACGGACGGCGCAGGTGCCTCGTAATGACGTACGTGCCGGAGCGACACGTGTAACGCGAACGGCAGTAAAAACGCCATCGTGGTGAATAAATGAACGCCCGAGTGTAAGAAGGAAAAGCGGCAAAAAATAAGTGCGTCTGGCCTGGCCTGTTATTCCTTTCTATTAATCCGTTTATTTCATTTTTTTTTCTCTTTTACTAGCGAGCCTTCCCCGGTCACTGGGAACCTAGGAGGGTCCGCGAGGGCGCGCTGACAGCCTCACAGTTACGACACGGAGACAATAGGAGGGTCTAATGAGGAACATATGCTTTTGTGTTTCAACAGAGCGGCTCATTGTGCGAGGAAAGGGATACTCGGCTCCCTTTCAGGGCCGTCACAATGAAAACCCGAGCCCTTCCCTGAGCCGGTTGAGCTTACAATATCCACCCCCTTGGTCCATCCCTTTTCCCTTCTCCTTGCCTGACTTGAATTCTTCTCCTCCCTTAGCGTCCATCCCGCTCGCATTGTACTTAAGTTACACGTTTTGTCCCGCCGACGGTGAGACAATGCGCGTGCGGAACTCTTGAATGACACAAAGGCCAGATGAAAGCGTGGTCGCCTGTTTTCCGCGCCGCCGATGCATTAAGAGTGCGTCGCATGCAGCATCCCTTCTGTCTGTGTCTTTGCATGTGTTTGAGTGAGTGAGAGAGAGAGAGAGAGAGAGTTTGCCCCGCAGACAGCAGTAGCTCGGGTAATCCATCCAGGCTCCCAGGGCAGTGGGCTCCTACTTCCCCATGCATGAGAAGCGGCTGGAGTGGAGTGGCAGCAACAACTGCTCAGCCCTATTTGATTACTAATAAGAGAGTTGTCCCCTCTGTCAGATAGCAGGCATTCGCCGCTAAGCAAACAGTGATTCCGGCTAGTCAAACATTAGCATTGCTGTCCCTCCCTACGACGTGGCGAGAGTTACATTGAGATGCCACCCGCGCCCCCCCTATTCTGGACCCCTCTACTCTTCCCTTCCTCCTCTCACCTTGCCTCGGCTCCTCGTTCCAAAGCACATAGTTAAGCGGCACTTGGATGTAACGCTATAATATGAACACTAACAGTGACGCAACGCGCGTAGACAGACAACTTTGAATCGGTGAATGTCCAATCTATGCTGGAACGTTCACCGTTGGGACTCGGGTGTCCGTCTCTGTCAATGACGGCCAACGACGTACTTTGCAAAGAATGACTATTATTAAAATGAGATACCCCCAGTGTTATTATGCTGCCCTCAGGTGGCATGACAGTGATGGAAATGAAATTAATTCTTGATATACAGTATGACTTCAACGATAGACATCCAATCGTGTGGATCGTTTTCTTTCGTACTGACGTTAAGTGAGTTTGACTACAGCCAGCTAATATTAAAAACTAAAAAAAAAATCTTGGGACGTTGGAACACATTAACTAAAATTGTGACTCCTCCGTGAGCGGATCAAAAGGAAATTTGTTACGAATATTCTTGGTATGCCTATGCATGTTTTGCCTCACCTATAATAACTAATTGCAAACTTATTATTGCCTGTAGGGTCTGAGTTAGCCAGACCGGGCGCACGTGGTTCGTTTTGAACTTTTTTTTTTCTTGTAATATTTCCGTCTTTCCTTATGAAGTGCTGAAAGAGGCCCAGGCCGAGCCTGCCTCACCTCCTCAATCTACACAACACACATTCAATGTTCCGCTCAACTTCGGAAAGGAAAAAGGCAGGTCACAGATATTTACCGTCATTTCTCAAAGTGCGAGCAACACTAAAAACAGAGAAACACAGGCAGGAAAGAGCAAAGGCCTCCCATAAGGCGGGAGAAAAATCCTCACTTTTGGATCACATAAGCCAAGACTAATGCAAAATGAGGGGGAAATGGTTCATGAAGGACTACATTGTGGTGACATGGTATTGCAGTAAGAATGCATGCAATTGCATTCATTTTGGCTTCTATTGCGGTTAACCCTCCTGTTATGTCAATGGAGACGTTTTGGCAGATTTACTCAATATACTATCTAAGGAAAATGCATGATTTGATATCTTACAAAAGTTGAATTTACTCTGAAATATAAACAATTCTCATGGCAATTTAGCCAATGATCCCGATCAAAATGTCCAATCTTATTTTTTTTTAACTTTATTCTTTTACATAAATGACAAATTGTGCTATATCTGTTTTTTAACAATACAAATGTTTTGGCTTATTCTCTACAATCATGCAATGTTAATAGGTCAACAAACATTTTGGGGGGGTTCCTAAAAAAATGATGCACAGTTTCCATCTGACACCCTGGATATCACAATATTCCATTTCACACATTTGAATGTGGAGTAAATTATTAAAACATTTTTTTGCATATTTAAACTTGCTCCAGGTTAAGAGAGGTTTCCAATTTAACAAGAAGCAGACAAGATGAATGCTATAGGGTTGCTCCAGGTTAAATTGACCTATTATAGCAGGATACATGGCACACTAATATCATAGTTTTTCGCTGTCATATGTGAAGTATTACTGACGTGTACAAGCACAATTAAAATAATGGTTTATTTGATCACTACAATTATTTATTGTATGTAAGCAATGCTTATCAGCTAAGTTTAGCTCCATCCGTCTCTTTTAAAGAGTTCTTGGTTCAAATTGGCCGGTTTTAAAATGGTGAATATAATTAATTCAAAATTCTTGAATTAATTTGCGTATCAATGTCTATGCAATATATAGGATGCATTTTCAGCGAGCGAGACTTTTGGATCATGAAACTCGATCTATGAAACATACCAGGAGGGTTAAGCAAAATCTCACACTAAAATGGTCCTGGTTCAAATCCTACTAAATCTGTTGTTGCATTTTGGTCTATTGTTGGCACAGTCTAGTTGATGTACATAACTTTTCTATAGTGTACTTCACACAAGTCCAGCAAATGAAAAATAAGTGTAATAAATGTACATTTGGCTGACTGGCAAAGAAAATATCTCCCCGCTAAAGGTAAAGACAGACAATGTGATAAACAAAAGGGGGTGTGCCAGCCAAATAAACACCGAGTTGCCCAAGCTAATTAGGAGTATTCCCAGCGTGATCCTCTCGTGATTGAACCACCTGCGACTAAACAAACCCCCCACCCCACCCCAACTTCCCTCACCACCATCCAGGTGGTTGACCGCCCCCCTGAGCGCACAGGTAGCTGGGAAAGACCCCCCTTGGAAACTCGCACGCCCCCCTGCGCCGGGCAGAAGCAAGACGGCCCAAGCGGGACGTGTCTGGCGCCGTGGAAGGAGGGCGTGGGAGCTTCTTCGTTAGCTGAGTTTCACCACCTCACATGTTTGACCCCCCCCCACAAAAAAAACCGCGGGAGCGAAGTCCTACCTGTCGATGATCACCGGATCCGACGGGGTTTCGTTCCTGTTTCCACAGCTTTTCTTGTCGCAGCATCGGCTGTTGAGAGACACAGAAAATTAGCTCGTATAAAAGTGGCGGTGAACGATCACTTTGACATTGACGATAACAGACGTCCAATCCGTTTTGGATGGGAGATCCCAGGTCAAACGGATTGGCCGCCGTGAGTGGCGGACCACGAGATAAGGAATTGAGCTAAAAATTCAGGCAACGCAAGTGTGTTTTTCATTCAATCGCAAACACGTGAACTTGTGCATTTGGTTGTTTTCTTTTGGGAAGTAATGATGGAAATTTGCCAAGGTTTTTATAAAGTAAAAATTCACTGTTTCTACTTGTAATGGTAGTTGTTTGGATAAATTCAAACATGTACCTTACATTCTTCATCAAGCACAAGACTTGTTTTGAAACTGCATTTTTAGTTTTTACAGCTATTGTCAAAAGTATTCGTCATTAACACAGCAAAAAGTGGAGTAAATGTGACTAGCTGTGCAAGTCACATACAAATCTAAAATTTCACAAGGCTATTCGTCAAGTAATAAAATATCAATTTTGACTTTTGTCCCACCCCACTTTTGTCCACCCTAATACTTACATTTTAATTATGAAAATAGCAGATTTTCAATGGTGTTTTATATTTTTTCTTGCCTGATGAAAAGCACTGAGGGAAAAAAAAACTGTTTTCTTCACCCCGCACTGAAAAGCCAGTTTTGACAAAACAGTGCTGAAAACCCTAAGAGCCCTGCGTGCGTTTATCGAGTGGTGACCATGCACGAGGCGAGCTTGACTGCGTGCATTGATGCTGATAGATAAGGAAGAAAAAAAAAAAGAATGTGGAAAAAACAACATGTTGTGTTGTTTGGCTTATAGCGTTGCAGGGGAGGGGATGCATGGAGGGGCTCGGAGGCAGGGGAGTCACTTTTCACAGCTTCAGCTTTTGTTTACCTCTAATTGCCAAGCTGCTATTTCTGAGGGAGATGCAAGGTGCCACCCTCAACCAATATTTCTGGGAGGCATTTATCAATTATGGCCTCAAAAGCACTAATCTATCTTCCACCACATGTTTCAGCCGCAAAAAAAGCAAAGCCCCCTCTTCCCCCCCTCCTCCTAGCGCGCCAATCCAGAGCTTGCAGCTAGCTGACTTTCACATCCTTTGATTCCAACATGAATTAAAAAAAAAAAACTGAAATAAACAAATTCATCATCCGGGTTCGCATTTGAAATGAAAACTCGGGAGAATAAGATTGATTCACGCCATATGGTGCAGGAAGCCAAAAAGAGATTTTTGCAAAGATACTGTCGGTGGAGCTCACCATTTAAAGAAAAAAGGAGATTTATAGCGGCAATAATCATGCTGACTTATTATCTTTTTCACAGACCCACAGAAAAATTAAGAATGTGATCTATAACTGCAAAAAATAGCTTTTGAAGTTGTGTAACATTTTTTGGGAGACAAAAATCAAATCAAAATGAAGCACTCCCTGGACGAAAAAAAAACAAGAAAAGCACAATCGTGCCTTGACAAAGACAATCATCCTCATTTATGAGCATTATTATTTTAACAATGCCTTTTTAGTTTTCCCCCGCACATTGTTCAATTAAATGTCACTCAAAAGTCAATGCTATCTCCTTTAAAAGTCACTTTTGCACTATCAACTGGGTGACCGCAGATATTAATAATAACCAAAATGGGAAAAGCCATGCCTGTAGCGACACCAGTCATCATATTTTTTTTTTTTAAAACTCCTCTGGCAGCCAAATATTGCAAATACCCTCAAACCTTATTAAAATATGTGCTAACTGAGCATTATTATCTTTACAAAGGGGCAATTTTTGACAGCTCTAGCATTGCAATGGGGGAGCGTCACACAAGTGTGACCTCCCCACCTCACTATCAACGCTGATATTGTTAAACACTCCTGATACATAACGCCGTGCATATAGCGACGCCTTTAGTCGTGAGAGCAAAATATTACAATGCTCAAACAGTGTCCATTTTGTAGAATCCACGCTACCCATCAAATCCTAAAAATGCAGCGTGTCTTACATGTAGAAAATATTAGGAAAATCTCACACCAGGATTCAGTCCACTACAACAAGCACAATAATGAACATATCGTCAATAAGTGTCAATCGACTGCTTCAAGCTCTACAAATTACAAACGGAAACACGCTCTTACATCAGGTGACAATCAAAAGTCAGCGTTGAAAACCTTACAGGAGAACTTACAGATATACTGTACATAATGATAACCTGATAGCAAATTGCAGCCTAATTTAATCCACATCACTATCTGCTCCATTCCAGTCTACACAACCGCAAATTACAATAAAAAATAAAATATCATTCCAACCCTTTTGCTTGTGTATATAATATTCCATATATGTTCTGTAGTTAATACTGACAACAATACTAAAGCGGTGAAAGTCATAATAGGTAAGCAAAATATTAGGAAGGACTCAAACCAAACTGCTGCACCAATGCAAACTAATGATATTCATAAAAAGTCAGCTTTTTATGAAGGTGATATTGGGTTTTTATGGCTTCGTAGTTATTAGTAACGACAATGTGCAAGTGATGAAAATTCTAAGAGGCAGACATAATATTAGGAACAGCTCAGTGTTTGCATTTCACGTTTACAACCACTCAAACGACGATAATGAACGTGCTCGCACTAAATTATCGTATGTAAATACATACTGTATACACAGTACATTATACAGTCATCAATAATTATGCATTGTGATATAACTCACTGAGCAGCCAAAATATCATGAAAAGAAATGCACTTTTATGCCATCGTAATGTAACTCATTTGAATTGGATTACTGGTCATGAGTAGATATTAATAAGAGCATGCAAAATATTTTTAAGAAACGGCTCTCAGTGAGATGTCATGCATTTTTACAACAACTCCAAACTACAATATTACTCCTTTTTCCCATAATTGTATATAAATTTACTACTCATAAAAAAAATTGTGAATAATAGCAAGCAAAATATTAGGAACAGCTTTCCACATGATGTACGGCATTTTTTTAGAACAACTGCAAACTACAATTATGAACTTCCATTTTTGCCTGATTTCAATAATGCACTACGGGTCATAAAGAAGTAAAAAATAAAAGCAATTCAAAAGAAACAACTATGACGCAAACATATATTCACTCATGTAAACACAAAGGGATTTTAGCAATCACAATATTAGGAAGACTTCTCCTTATAAAACCTTTTTGTTAAATTAATAGCTCTCGCACATCTTAATATTTTTATATTTTTATTTATTTTTGACCATGTGAGCTGACTCTCAACTGTTCCTAATGTTAAGTCCACGCAGGATATTTTCGCGTGTGACAAACCGAGTGATGGATCCGCGCACAAATTGAGTGTGAGTGATGAGTTTATGCAAAGAGGGGGGTGGCACGGGGGGGTTAGAGGGGGGGGGGATTCAAAGAGCAAGTGATGCATGCACTTTACAAGTGAAACAATGCAACAATAATAATAAAAAGAGGAGGGGAGGGGGGGCCAAGTCAACCGGCGAGTATCCGAATTCAATGCTCGCAGGGTTGCAGTCGAGTGAGTGGTGTGGCGCGCGGGGGGGTCGACAATAACAACAAAAGGCGTTTCTCCTTTGCGCCGGTATCGGTGACAGCACTTGAATGGGAGAGGCAAATTTGCGTGCGCAAATTGCTAAAAGCTTCGCTGATCTTTGCTGACACTTGCCATCAAATGAAAAGCCAAAAAAGAAATAGGAACCAGGATAAAATAGCGTTTGCCTATCGTTTTTTTTAAAAAAGAGCACTTACTTGTTGTCATGCAAAAATGGAGCACATGCAAATACATATTCTCATCTTACCTGCACATGATTTCGTGTGTCAGAAGAACTCTGCACATTTCTGGATTCTTGTCTTGGCCCTCGTAAATTATGGCCTGCGTGGAAATGAAACATTTTTTTTAATTTAGATATGATGAAGCAATACAATCTTTGTCAATAACTGTACTAAATATTCAATATTATTAAAGAGTACCCATTTTGCATGGAGAGTTTATGTTTATAAATCTTTTTTTTCTTCTATTTGGTGAATGGATGAAATCCCAAATACTAATAATTCCAACGTGCATTGTTTTCCCTCCCGTTTAATCCACTTAAGACGGACAGACTGACAGGGGTGTGCGTTGGAGGGGGGGTCTGAAACGCTCGCTCCAATAGAAGTGTCATCAATATGCTTCTAATCTGGGGATATTTGGGGGAAAGTGTTAATGGGCAATCTGTTGTTTATTTTTGAGCCGCTAACAATGATCTTTTCGGGGGATAAAACGCGCGGCACGGCTGCAAGTCTGGCGGGGCACGCTCGAGTAATTTTTGAGCATTGGCGAAAAACAGATGGCGTGGAGGAGCTAACACTTCGGCAAGCCACCCTCCATCCCTCCTCCTCATCCCTCGTTATTCTCCAATGGCAACAATCACCCCCCAAAAAAAGAGAATATCACAAATACAATGCTCATCATTCTCTTGTTTGTTATTATTCTAATTATTGTTATTTTTATGTTTAATTTGGGGTGAAAATTTGCTTCCTTTTTAAAAGACTTTTTTTTTTGTTTTTAATTATTTTCTCTCCCCTTTGGGCGTCCTTGTTGCTTTTGATTTATGTGTCCGTTTTGCAGGCGACTAGAAAAAAAAAAAGAAATCCATAAATTGCTTGTTCTGCGTCATTGGCTCGGATCATTGTGTGTGTCAATGTGTGTGTGAATCACGTCACGGCTCTATTTTCGTCCATTTAGAATAATTACAAATTGTATTTTGCGGGGGGGACCAAAACACGACGTTGCGTTTGCGCATTTTCCTTTTTTTAAGAAATGATGATATTTGATCATAATAACGCGTTGCAGTGTATCGGGTCTCCCTTTTTTTTCTCCCCCACATGTTTCACCTTTCAGCCTGCGCGAGAATAGGGATCATAAGGAGTAGACGTCCTGTTTCAATTTTTAATGTCGAACAAAGTGACTCTCGCCGCCTATCAGCGTCTCCTTTTACGTCCTATATTTCATTTTATCGTGATGATTACCCTTATTTTTTTTCCCTTCTTTCCCTCACAATCACGGACATGCAACTCACCTGCTTTGTCATGGAATCGATTAGCCGAATGTAAAGATCCTGTTCTGTTCTGACGCCTGCACCCAATAAACAAGAGCATTTCAGTTTATTGCCCCCAAAAAATCATCATAACAACCGTCAATTCTTTTAAACTCACCGTTGCTGTACAATAACTGTAGTTTGTAATGGATGCCATTGTTGGTTTTTTCACTGGTCGGTTCCTGCGAGAGCAAAAAAAAATAAGAAAGCAATCGATCAGAAAGCTTGATTGTTGAGATGTTGCAAAAATAAAATTTAAAAAATAATTAAAAGCCATGTGTTACTTTTTCTTTCTCCACAAAGTCGACAAAAGCAGTCCTCTCGATTTCCACGGGCTGCCCTTGCCTGTCGTACAAGGCCAGGACGAAGTGGAAGAAATTGGACTTCCTGAGGTTGGACGGGGGCTGCTTCTCGTAGTGTGCCCGGGCCAGACCCACTCCACTACGGGGAGAAAAAAGCACAAGAAGACGAAGAGATGGAAGGTGCTCTGATTCATTCTCACGTGTGTGCTCCACAGCCAAAGTTCTATCTCGGCATTGCCGGGGGGACGCCAAATGCCGAGATCCAACTTTGTCCGTGGTTTAAAAAAAAAATAGAAAATCTAAATAAAAAATAAATTAAAAAAAAACCATTTTCTTCAACCTAGAATTATGATCGGCGTTACCTTTGCGCGGCCGTGTTAGCGTCCACGACGCCGGCCGTGTGCATCCACGAGCGCACCGAGTTGAGTCCGCCGAGCGGTTCCTCCTTCATGGTGGTTCCGCCCCGCGGTATCGTCTCCTGAATCCCAAACATGGAGCCTCCTGCGAGGGGTGCAGGCGAGGGAAAATTGGGGAAAAGCCGGAGTGGGAATAAAGGGTCCAGAGCACGCGTGGTGCTTTTTATCCGTCCAAAAGTCCAACACAGGTCGGCTGTCCCTCTTCTCTCCGTCCGGTGTGAACAAATGTCAAAAGTGGGTTAAGCGATATCCACACACCACCAGCGTATCGAGAGAAAAAAAATATCTATATTCTATCTTGGGTATTTATTTTTAAGGGGAGATCAGTTTTTGTTTTTTTGGTTGTTTTTTTTCTTCTCGTGGTGGAGGAATTAAAGTGATTGTGTTCGTGGGTGATGCTGCTCTCAAAGTGGACACATCCCCGAAGCACCGGCGTCCAAAACCTTTAGGACTTGAGGAGGAGGAAAAAAAATAGAAAGCCCCACTCGCAGCGTTGGGTTGGGAAAAAAGGTGCCTCTTCTTGTTGTTCTCCCCTCACTGCTCGCCAGTGGAAGGAAGCAAGGAAGGTGTTCCACGCTACACGCGAGATGTGCAAGTGGAGCTTGTGGAGGAGGAGAAGAGGGGCCCCCGTTCGCGTCGTCGCTGGATGGGAACATGCAAAACTGAGCCCTCTTTCCCCGAGGACTGCACTCTTTCCCGGGAGCCAAAACTCGAAACCCACGGGAGAGGCGTCGTCACGTGATGACGTAGGCGTAGAGGCGGGGCTATGCCCATATACGGAGGAGGGATGACGCTTCCTGTTTCCGAAGCGCCGGCCGTGCAGTCGCTCCACTTTTTTACCACCTTTTCCATTGGAGGCCGCTCCAATGTGGTGAGTTGTTTTTTTTTATCCTATGGAATAAAAATTGCAAATCAAGCAGGCGTATAAAAAAGAGGAATTCATTCACTGTTTAACTGGGAGACTCAGATTGGACATCTATTGCCGTCCATCTTGGCGAGTGACTTTTAACATTTTACAATTCGTCTTTTGATATCCATTTAGTGTTCATTAGTGTTCATAAGTGGTGTGTGTTGAATACATTTTTTTTCTTTTACCTAAAATTCAAATCTACACTCAAGTGGCGGAAAATCAGTAATAATAAGACACATCTTGATCTTTTTTTCTGCTTATTCTTCCTCCCCCTGTCTTGCATGCTCCTCGGTCCGAGCACTTCGCTTCATTAGTGGTGAAAAGGAGGATGAGGAGGAGGAGGAGGAGGAGGAGGAAAAGGAGGAGGTGGAGAAGGAGGAGGTGGGCTGGCTGGCTGGCTGGCTGCTCCATCCTGAGCAATCTATCTAGCCGGTGCTGAGGGTTAATAGCTGCTGCCAAAGATAAGTGAATTATAAGCTGTTGCTTTCACCTCCGTGCAAATCTATTGCCAAACGGCAGCACCGTGGCCTCGTCGTGCCATTGACGTCTCCGGACGTCCGATTCCTTTCAACTAGGAGAGGTTAAAACAGATCGGACGTCTGTCTCCGTCCGTGGCACGCGTTTGGAGAAGGCAAATGTCATTGGTAGTGCCCCACAATGTGTGCACGCATGTGTCTGTGTGTTGAAAGGAGTTTTTAAAGCGTATTTGACAACAAATGCAGCTGGCCTCGCTCGTTGTGGACATATTAGCGGTGGAAATGAATGCAAATCTGGGAGCTGCAGCCATCTGGACGTGCAGAGAGCAAAAGAGGGGCGTCAGCTGAGCCCCCCGTCGCTGGGCTGGGCCGCTAGTGCTTTTTGCCTAAAAAAAAAAATCAATTGTGAAAAATGGCAAATGTCATCATGTGACGTCAAAAAGTCACCCCACTATCGCCCACATCTATTGACCTCTACTGATATGAAATCAAAGTACGCTTCCGGTGTGCTCCAACACCCCCCCTATCGCTCTTTGTGTGTGTGTGTGTGTGTTAAATTTACGGGGCGAGGCCCTTGATGATCCCCCCCCTCCCTTTTTTTTGAATTTGCATGTAAATGGCCGACATCAGCCTCCACGCGTGCCAGGGGCCAGCGGGCCCCCCCAGATGTCACGACAAAGTCAATCAGCCGGCCGCTGCCCAGCTGTCCATCCACGTCCAAAAATTCAAAAAAATGTCCAAAATGGACCACGAGTGCAATGCCGCTCACCTGCATTGTTCTGCATGCATGCTGCTTTATTAAAGGGATCTTTTGTCGATTAATTATTAATTACATGCACGCCCACAGTGGCGTGCAAATTCTTAATGATTAGACGAGCAGCCCACGCGGCAAGCGTACATTTTTCTTACTCTATATTTTTTTTGTTCGCTCATTGATTTTTAACGGTTTGTTGTTTGGCTGGCAAGCATGTTTTCGTTTCTTTTGCATTGATTTTTTTTTTTTTTATGATTGGGTGTTTTTAATGCAAAATACATGGTCATGTTTGCATGGATAGATTATGATGATTTGGGCTTTTTGTGTATTAAAATGTATTTTAGGTTAAGGTATTTTTTGGCAAAACTGTGGGTTCATTTCTAGAAGAAAAATATATTCAATGTAAATGATATTGATAGTATTGGTTTCACTTGAAATGTATTTTGAATCATTATAATTGTGATCATAACACATTATACTTGTTATATAATATTGTAACATATTTTAATGGCATTGATTTCTAATGTTAATGGGGTAGGTATTTTTGCCAACAATAAAAAAAGATCTCACATTTGCAATGAGTTGTAATAATGCTCTTTTCAATTTCAGTGATATTTTATTTCCTTATTTATCGTTTGACCTCATACATAATTCTATGTAATCCCTTCAAAATGCATCTTTCCTCAAAACACATTTTGCTTTGAAAATGTGCATTTTGCTAATTAAATCGGTGCGTTTGTTTCATCCCAAACACGTTTTCCTGCAAATAATCGTTGTCTCCAGAACATAAAACACTTTTTTGGGTGAAGGAGGATGTCATTAAATTAAAAAAAAAAAAAAAACATGCGTTCACATTGAGCCCAAAATTGAAATGTAAGCGTCTGCAAAACATATTAGAAAGAGCCATAAAAAAAAGAGAAATTATGGATGTTATTTTTTCCCGGATGTTTAAAAATGAATTGAAGCCACGAGGAGTGATGGGATCGATTTTTGTCGAGCTGATAGACGGACAGCGCCCCTCTTTGGCAACATTCGCTTTATCCCCCCTCACATTTCCACCAAATATCGACGTGTATTTTTAAAAAGAGCGAATTACAAATGGTCGCCGATTGTGTTTATTTTAATTTCTTCATTATTATTATGACTTCATTAGAAACGCTTGCATTTGCCGAATTAATGGAAAAAGCCCCATTGTGGAAAAAAAAAAAAAGCCAGGCCAAAAGGACACGCTCGGGGAAACATAATAACGACAATAATAAAAATACATAAATGGAGTGACGTGCCGTTCGTTGAGCAACTTAATGACGTGCACTGTTGACTTGTGTCAAGGGCACGGATGTGCGCGCATTTGCATTTCCATTCTACTGCGGAAATGATGAGAGACATTTTTTTTTTTCTGGCCTGGCGGCGCAGTCTGTGGGCGAATTACATTTTAAAAGAAGGCGAGAGAAATTAAATAAGAAACCGAGACCACTTCAGGGCTATTAACATCTAAAATATCCCCTGGAAATTTCCACCGAAATACACATGACCAAAAAAAAAAAAAAAAAAAAAAATACCCAGGGTGCCATCACTCTCAGGCAGAGCCCTCCCTCCTCAAAGACCCCCCCTCTCCCTTCTCACCACCATCACCAGACCCCTTCAAACCAATCCTGATGGTGTCCATCACCGCTTTGTGGAGCTTTCCGCTACCGATTTAAATAAAAGTTGTGCGCGTTTTGGAGTGCTGTCAAAGAGGGAGACGGCAGGAATGTGATTATTCAGCCATAAGTGGGAACATATTAACTCGGAGGTGCAATGAAGAATTTTTTTAAAAGGTCACATTGGAAGTCTCGTGAGTGGCGGGGGTGTCGTCCCATCGCCGGTGGATGGAATCGGATGCAACAAAGTACGGGGAACGTCAAGCGATTGCAAAGTCGGTGGAAAGACGCCTGCAAAACGGGTGGCAAATGCTCAAAAGACATCTATTTGCCATTGTATCTATTTTAGAGAGTAAGTTGCACCCTAACTGAGAGGTTGTTATTCAATTATGGAGTAAGACTGAATTGTTTCTCCAAAAAAAAATCAGCGTTGCATTTGAAATGTAAGATTCCAGTTCAAATGAATTGGACATTTACAACATTCGATGGCTGCAAATGTTTTAAAAATTTCTCAGTGAGAAAAGGGAAGAATACACTCTTACCTCTGAAAGTTTCACATCATGTTTTGTATACCAAAGTTGTTGTCACTTTCTTTAGTTTTTTAGCAGAAACATATAACTGATATCAACTGTTAAATGGCTGATGCCGCTAATCATAATAAAGGACAGAATTTTGTAAGTTTAAATATGGTGTGATCATAAATGTTTGCAATTCTACCAATTCTAACCTGACTTCAATTAACGTCGCAGCTTTGGGAAACACACAAATAGGAGCAACTGAATCTTATTTTTTTCAATTTTGAATGCAAATGGCTGGATTCGGTGGAATGTTTATTCTAATATTTTCATCAAATAAAGAAAATTGCTAAGCCCTGTTGCACCTTCATTTTTCAACGTGATATGGTGGCAGTAAGTAAAAAAAATGACTGACTTCATTCCAACCACTCCAGTTATTGTCTATCTTTTTACCCACCACAAAACCAAAAAAAAACTCTTCCCTAAGAATTAATCACAATATACATCATTAACAGCAGCACGGTGCTAATGAAAGCACCCCCTCCTGATTTTTTTCTCTTTTTTTTGCGACTTCTTGCCCTCATCCGCACCTGACGCCGACGTGCTTTGCTATTAACAGGAATGTTAATTGTGATGTCATTGGGTCGGAAGTCAAGGTAAAAAAATAATAAAAAGAGTAATCTAAAAATAATCCTTCAACGCGCAATGATCCCGCTGAATAGTATTACTAACCAGGGACTTTTTATCCTAGAGGTGGAAAAAGTCAATGAATTGGAAAGTACCATTTTGGTTGTTTCTTTGCAAATTGTACAATGCTGCTCTTTGTTTGTCACGCCAATGGAAGAGCTTGTCTCGTTCTAGCACGCACACGCAAAAAACACACACCGACAAACGGATGGTCTTTAAAAAATATATAAAAAAATTAAAAAAAGCAACGCCCCGGTGCTCGCTTGGCCTACTTTCCAGTGGGAAGGGGAGCGCCATTCCGGGGACGGGGGCGGGGGGCCGCCAGAGAGCGGAGCGGAGAGGATGTTCACGCATTCTGGGAAAGAAGCGAGAGTGATGCACGTCAACATCAAGCATCTTCCTCGAGCACGTTCCCCCCCGCGTGCTTCCTGTCCTGGTTGTGCCACGCGTTTCCCAGCTCGCATTTGTCACGGCGTCGCCTTCGTTCGGATCGTTTGGAAAAACCGACCGCGACGCTTGGCTTTTCTGTCTTTTACATAAAACGATGATCCGGTTTTGTGCACCGAGGGTCAAAGGTTAACGTGTCTTAAGACGGCCCTAACTTAGATGTTGGTGTTTTTTTTCTGAGTGTTTTAAGATTATTAAGTGAACTAGTGGAAAGCTTTACAAGACCGGTCTCAAAGTGGAGGCCCGGGGGCCAAATCTGGCCCGCCGCATCATTTTGTGCGGCCCGAGAAAGTCAATCATGAGTGCCGACTTTCTGTTTTAGGATCAAATTAAAATGAAGATTATAGATGTACGAGGAGAGCGAGATTACTGATTTTCCCCCTTTTAAATCAATAATTGTAATTTTTTAATCCATTTTTTCTGTTTTTAGTTCAAAAATCATTTTGTAAAATCTAAAAATATATTTAAAAAAGCTAAAATAAACATTGTTTTAGATCTATAAAAAACTGAATATTCAGTAATTTTAATCCAGTTCTTTTAATCCATTTATTTAAAAAATCTAAATGTTATATCTAAAATTGTCCGGCCCACATGAAATCGAATTGACGTTAAAGCGGCCCGCGAACCAACCCGAGTCTGACACCCTTGCTTTACAACATTCAGACAAAAATTAACAAATTTAACCTATCACGCTTTTAACTCGGGGTCGTCAACTCCTGTTGGATTTCTGCAGCATTAGGCCGCGTGGAGCACGCCATCTGCTCCACGACGGGTCTGCCGACGCTCGTTCGGGCCTTCGGGCCGGGTCACGGGGCGGCGCCGGGGGAAAGCGGCTCTCGAGCGTGCCTCGACAGATTTTCGGCGACGAGCGGCGCGATAATCTGGGGCTCGGTGGACAGCGCCTAACCAAATGTCGACATCTGCGAGGGTGCGTGCGAGGGAAATCTCCTCTGAGGAGGCGGGGATCATCATCTTAGCTCTCCTCACCTTCAAGCGCCCGTCGGGCTTTAAAAGGCAGATGAAGAAATCCCAAAGTAAACACGGCGGGTCCCATTTTTGGCTCGCCAATGACGCCGAGCCACCGGGTCTCTTTTAACGGGGAACGTTTGACGTCGATGGCGGCGGGCGACCTCCATCGACGGACAATCGGCCGCTCCCGTACCGCCGTTTGGACACGCTCAATCAACATGTCCGCACCGCCGTTTCTTCCACTTTGCTCTTTGGATCGGCGGTGCGTCGGAAAGTGACTTTGATTCTCCTGAGAAAAGTTTGAGCATCTGTTCCGCGCCGTGTAGTCTTTGTCGAGAAATGAAATATTGAACCGATTGAGTGCGCCATGAATGTTTCACTGGCGTGACGCCGATGCCGATTAGACGGGAGCGGCGCCCTTACACGCGGCGTGTTGTTGTTGCCTTTAAGTGCAGAGGATTACGGCGCCGCGAAGCGTTCGCTTCAGTTTAGCGGTGACATGCTCCTCTAACGGCGACAACGAAAGGCAGGCACGCTCGAGTGTTTGTGGTCATCGGAAGGCTTGACGTGGGAACAAAATCAACACAAACAAGTCGGACTGAAGCCGAGTTACTAAATAATTGGCGCGCTACGAGAATTTCCAAGAAAAAGGGAGGAAAGGTTAATAATATGACAGTAGGTTCATTTTGTGGTTACTCGGTCGTTTGGTCGCCGGTCTTTTGGTCGCCCGGAAGGTTATTGATAATTACCATTTAAATCGTTGCTCAAATTCCCTAAATACAAACTGCGAATTATTATTTAGTCATACTTAATGCCCTATTAATTATTGTTTGAGTCCAGGCGACCAAAAAGACCGCGACCAAAACACCGGCGACCAAAAGACGGCGACCACAAGACCGGTGACCAAAAGACCGGCGACCAAACGACCGCACACGCATTTTGTGTCATCTAATCATATCGGAAAATCGTCAATTGATTTCCCACACTATTACACGTTAGCTCGTCGCTACCCACATCCCACTTTGAGCGTTGGCGTTAACCCTCGATATCGTTGGTCGGCCGTATCATCAAATGGTGTCGTGAGCGTGCTTTTGTACGGGACGCGAGGAGAGTTCCGCGGCTAAAAGGGAGGGACAAAAGCCAGGAGGCGCCACGGGTATAAGGTTCCGCGTGACGACAATGGCCCCAGTTTCAACTTGCAGTGCCACGGGTGTAACTTTAACTAGAACGGCGCGGATCAAAGCCGGGCAAACAAAGTGGCTGGAAATGCCGCGGGAAAGCGTCTGAAGGACGGCTCCGGCCAGCGCCGATCCCCGCTCATTACCCGCGCTGCCGTTTCGGTGAAAGGGCAGGCCCCGATTCGACGGCGGCGAGCCGAAAGCGCTCCTCCGTCTTAACGAGAAATCCGACAAAGTCTGATTAATTCGCAGCCGCCGCCAACGCCGTCAATTTTGCATCTGCTGTGAAACATTCATCCGCGTCTTTGGGAGCAGAATTATTCAGTCCCGCCCGCTTCAAATGAGATCCCAGGCCTTGGAAATGCGGCGGGCTTAGGGCGAGCCGTCAGGTGAGCGCTCGTACCGTGCCGACGTGTAACCTTTACACTGCGCTTGAACCCCGACGAACAAGTGTTATGAAAGGTCCCCGTGGCGCCGCGCTCCTCTCGCACGGATTTGACGACTTGCCACTTTATTAGCTGCTAAGCCCCCCCAGTACGTGTTCGGAAGAGGAGGGAGGCCCGCCCGGGTTATGAGGATTCTCATTGTCTGCCGCTGTTATTAGACACGAGCGCGCCCCCCAACCTGCCGAACGGCACCTCGGGAGACCCGGCCGACGGTTTGAAAGCCAGCTACAAGTGCAATTTAACCCGTCTTATTTACAATGTGATAGCTTTACAAGGCCGAGGATCCGCGCCTAATATTTCTCCTCGGTGTGATTCATTGATTTTTTTTTCCGCCCCTTCCTCGGAATATATTTGATGTCAAGTCCAAATAAGAGTCAACTTGAAGAAAGCCTTCTCGGGATTGGCAAGCGACAATAAGCAGAGTTATGTTCATGTTGCAAGTTTGAACTCAATGTGAACGCAAATGTGACTGATACATCAACCTGGAAATGGTGGCCTTGGCTTTCATTAGCCCAGCTCGTCAAGGAGGAAATCACGCTTGAATAATAATAATAATCATAATAATAAGTGCCATACTGCCATCTAGTGCACACACAACCGCACTGTATGGAGAGAATGCATAACAAAGTACATACACTAACTCTATTTAACCTCCTATGACCTGGCGTCCACGTGAGGACATCACAATTATGGTTGTCAAAGACTACAATGTTAAATTTTGGACTAAAAGGGCAATTTTTCTCAGAAATTACATCATGTAAAAACATAATTCTTTGTTTTTACACTCATCAGATCCCAATTAGCTTAAATAAAAATGCATGCTTTGCAAGAGTTTGGGTCTTAAGAGGTTAAACTGGAAGTGAACGACCACGTTTCAGTCCCATAGACGTCCAATCCATTTAACTGGGAGGTCTGGCAGACTCTCCCGGATAAACTGAATCGGACGGGTATATCGCCGTCAGTAGCTAAACACCGGATTCAACTCCACAGTGAGCAGACAATGAAAGAAAAAAACAAACAACACAAAAAAAGAGGCTTACTTGAAGGATGGAAGCTTCGGCGAGGGGTCCTCGGCGTCTGACCTCCTGCGGTAATCTGCGCATGCAAATCACGCCGAGGACCTGAAGCTCGCTCATCTGTCGGGCCTCCTGGCTTTAAACTGGCCAAGGCGGATGGAAGCTATACACAAAACAGGCAAAATAATCAGAAAAGCACAAGAGTGTTGAATAATGAATCGTGTTTGTCTTTTGCCGCTTTGTGTGTGCACGCCTGGACACAGCTTTGTGCCCCTGAGCGCAGCGATGGTTACTTTTAAAAAAATGTCTGATGGACCAAACATGGGGGAAGGGGGGGTGTGAGGGTTCTTTCCCTGTGTGTAGTCGGTTGGGCAACAATATGTGGGGAGCAAAGTTTGATTACAAGGGGCAACTTTGTACTTTTTTTTATATGCAGAGTTAATTGTGGAGCACTTGGTAGGCCAAACTTACATTTTAAAGTTAGTACTTGCTTTTAAAAGAGATATGGTAAAAATAGGACATAGTGCAAACACTCAATTTTAGTTGAAAAAAGATACCTGACGTAGAAAACAGTTTTTTTCTTCATAGAATGATATATTATACATCATGCATGATTTTTATTAGTTTAAACATGGGCTATACAGTGGTACCTCGACATACAATCTTAATCCGTTCCGGGACTGAGCGAACGTTTCCCATTGAAATGAACTAAAAACAAATTAATTTGTTCCAACCCTCTGAAAAAATACCAAAAACAGGATATTGGATTGTAAAAAAAAAATGTTTTATTTCTTCTAATTCGCCATCTATTAACAAACTAACACATAACTAGTGGTTTAATAGTAATAAAATGTGTTTAATATAACTAAAATTGGGCGGATTAACAGCCTATCCAACGTATTGATTGTGGGTAATGAAGTTTTATTCCAGAAAGCCCTCTTTTTGCCCGCGCATGCGCGTTATGCCTTTCCTGGTCGAAACTCGTCTGAATAAATTGTTCAGTGCTCGTAGATATCTGTTATACACGAAAGAGATGGGGCAAAAAAAAGACAGTGCGCTACAATCATAAACAGCCTCTCATGTCATGGCCACCTGGCTTGGTCGCATCTCAAAATGTCATATCTAGGGCGAATTATTCGATCGAAATTTTCATCGTACTTCGAGCATGTCGTAGGTAGAGCAGATCGTAGGTCGAGGTACCACTGTACATATCTTCGGATTGGATCGGAGGTCAAAAGGCCACATGCTTAGCAATAAATGTAAACAATAGAAGAGAACAAAAGCTAGGTCATTTTCACTTTGTGATTAGAAAAAATCCTTATAAAATACCAAAGTGACTTATAGAAACAGAGCCATGTTAAAGAATACAAACTAAGCAATAGACAACATGCTGAGATGTGATTCCACGGCGGTTCCACCAAATATAAACAATAGGTGTGTTGTGTGTTAAGAGATGCTTTGAAAAAGAAAAGGGGAGAGGAAAAAAAAAAAAGGTCAATACACCTTCATTTTGCCCGCACTGGTAATGAGCCATCTTTTTCCCGGGAAAATGGCGTCTTCTCCGGAGGCGGCGTGTCTGCCGAATGTGGCCCTGATCCTGGATGAAACAGAAGGCTCACCAATCAATCTCTCCAGGTTGCCCACAGCCAGAGAAAGCAGCTGCACCACATGTTTGCCCGGCGCCGCAGCGACACGTTAACATACGGCCGAGCACGGGAAGCGTCCGCGAGCCGCCTCTAGCTGTCTTATAATGAATTCCCGGCGGGATCGGGAACTATCAGAGTCGGTGGTGTTACTGGAGGCTCGGAATAAAGTCAACACCTCTCCTTATACCTGATCAAGCTACAGCGCGTTTGCCGGCGAGCAAACCTGCACGCAAACCACAAATACACGCTGAACTTTGGAGAAGAGTGAGGAGAAAAATCCAATAAATGCAGCAATTAAGACGGAGCGCTCATTAAAGCTTTCCAAATGTCTGCTCAGTCAAGGTTCCCCTTTTCTTCACGCAGTGTTTTGGCAAAGACGTTCAAAACAACAATTGATTGGTTTTTTGTGTGTGTGTGTGCATGTTTCTTAGTCACTACAGGAGCAGTTCTGGAAATGAAATGTGTGTTTTGGATATAACATTAGTTTCAAGTAAAGTATAGCCTTTTCGTTTCTTGACTATCAAACAATGTTTTTGGACTGAAAGCTGTCCAAATCAAAATTAATACAAATATGGCCTGAGTACATGTTTTTTTGGAACTGAAATAGGCTCATTTTGTTCAAATGAAATTCAAAGAAACAATATTAGCAGCTTGAATCTCGCAGTCACCACAACAAAAATGTTATATAGCAATAGTGTGTGTTCCTTTTTAGAAGATCAAACAATAAATGCAATCAATACTACAGCTTTGCTTACCTTTTAACTTCATAATACAACAGCATGGCTTATGTGTGAAAGTGTTCAAGATGGTGGTGGTAGTATAGAGCTGGAGTAAAACACTCAAACACTTCAAAAATCTTCAGAAACCTAACAAAAACACACACAAAAATAATATTATGTGAATTCCAATATGATTTAGCCCAAGGCACTTGCATGCTAGATAATTATGACTAAAATGTACATTAAAATAAGCAACCAAAACACTTTTGTCCAATATTTTGTCCAGTGTTTTTTATAAAACTAAACTCCGCCTGTCTGATTTATAGAGATAGTGTTTATTTTCAATTTTCAGTGTCTTCTATGTATGTTAGCATTTGCTGCTGTAACAATTGATTTTCTTCACTTATGACAAGCATCATTACTGTGCACACATTCTGCATTTTGCTTTTGATCCGCTAGACGGCGACAATTCACCATGAAATAAAACATGCAAGGCGTTATAGTCATTTGTTTTATGTATACATACATATACATACTATATAAAATATATGAAGGATTTTATGTCCCTCCTCAAATATGATTATAAGTCTTTTTAAGGTAGTTTAATCCTTTCTAAAAAAATAATAGGTCTATATTTTTTTCTTTTTTTTAAGGCAGTGTACTTTTGTACAGCTTTTGTATATTCATTTTTTTAGTGTTGTAGTTAAATTGTGGAATAGTAGTAGTAGTTTGCGGACGTGTACAATTCTCATATTCTTATGGAGATAGTGTTATACAAGCTCTTGAGAAATACAGTGGGCTGACTCCATTTTTATCATTTTGCAAGAGAGTGATTTCAAGGTTTTATGGTCGCAATAAAATGTGGCGGATTTATAGCTTAATGATTTATATGGCAGTGGTTACTTCTTCCGGACATGTTTTTTTTTTTCTTTTTTACGGAAATGCCGTTTGGTTGATCCCAAACATCTGTAAAATCTATCAATATTTCAGGAAAGATTATAAATAACAATCCGTTACAATGTTAACATGCAGATGCTTTGGCACACAAGCTCAAGTATGAATGTTTATGATCACTTTCCGTGGTATTATTGATAAAAGGTGGGACTTTTAGAAATATGAGTTGACTCAGGTGTTGAAGTGGTGAATCACAAAAGGTGATGTATTTTATTTTATGTCAATTATTAGTAAGTAGAAACAATAAATCATCATCACTGGTGGAGTAAAGGTTACAGAATATATAACGAGCCCTTTGAATGTTCAATACTATTTTCATATACATGACTGCATTGTTTTTTCTTTATTAAAATATGAGTCATTGCTGCAGGGAGGTTGTTACTTTAATAAAATCTATCTTTTCAGGGACACATTCAAGCGCAGGTGGGAAAAAATGTCATATTGCAGAAGATTGAGGTGCAAAGATAGAATATTTTAACTAAAACTGTGATTGTTTTAAATTTTAGCCTTAAATTTATTTGTACACTTCGAAAAATGTACAATGAATTGAATTTCAATATATACCTATTTTCAAAGCATCCTGTGAGGACACATTCTGCGTTTGTGCCTCTTTCCACTAGGTGGTGCTTATTGAACCGTGAACTACAAACGCTTGCAAGGCGTCATACTATTTATGCATTTTAAATCTTAAAACAGACACAATAAACAATTATAAGACCTAATTAAATCGTGGAGGGTGATTTTTTTAAAAACAGTTTACCCAAGATGGTTTAAAAGTAACGTAATACAATACGGGTATTGTATGATAATGTTTTGTGACAGAGTAAATTAGTCAGTTTTGTTAAATTAAATATCCATATCATTGATGTTATTGTATTTAAATAGTAGTTTTTATCATTGCAGCGTCGATGAGGGTCATTATATCCTCGAGCTTGTGCGTGGCCGACATTTGCGTATATTCTGAAAGAACGCAGGGCTGCAATTAGGTATTGTAAAAAAGGGAAATTTTAAACCCATGAAATGCCCTTCGATCAAGTGGCTAAGTTTATTCGGCGATGCTGGAGCAGGATGGAGGGCGCGCGAGTGTGGTTTGCGTGCATGACGTCACCGCTCCATGTCCCGTGCGCCATTTTGGAAAGGGGGGAGCGGAGGAAAAAAAATCTCGGATAATTTGTGTGCTCTTGACAGATCCCCGAGCCCCGGCGTTTCGCAGCGATCGTGAATGTTCACCGCGAAATCCGAGCGAGCCGCGCGCGTCGTTTTGGCCATCGGACGCGGAAATTGCTGCTAAATGAAGCAATGGCGGGTGAGCTACTTTATAGGGGGAGAAGCCGAGGAAAGGGATCCACCACCACCTCGCTTAGCTTGAGTGTGTGCGCGCGCGTGTGTGAGTGTGTATGTGCGAGACGGCCCTGAGTGTCTGGAAGTTAGCCGGCTAAGCTAACTAGCGTGCTAGTTGTCAAAAGTGTGTCACTCTTCCCTTATTTTGGGATCCGAACGCACGGCGATTTCGCGACAAAACTGACAATGTTGTCTCTCTTTTGTTTACCTTCCAGGGGTTGCAGGAGGAAATGATTTTCAGTGGTGTTTCTCCCAAGTAAAAGGAGCGATTGATGAGGATGTTGCGGAAGGTAGGTCGCTAACGTTAGCTCGGCCGGAATGAACGAGGAGAGCGAGTCGCCTTTTTATACGCTTCGTTCGGGTTCTAGAAGCCAACGCCGGTGTGGTTGGAGGCCCACCGGGAGGAATTTTGGGTATTGAAGTTTTGATCGTGCCGTTTTCCTCTAAATTGACACGCTACTGGGTGTGCGGCTAGTTAGCCAAATGCTACACGGCGGCTAGGCTGTGGCCGTGACGTCATTGCACGGCGCCCATAAATTGTCATGTGACGTCACACTAGTGTTCATTCATTTTTTGGGGGCTACTAAAAATCGAATACTTGAGGTGCAAGTGTGGACTGACATGATACATTGTTTTAAATGCACGTCCAACTCTCAGATGTTTTTTAAACTTCTCTAACCAAAGATGCAGGTGCCTGTCATGGGCTAGATTTGACGTTTCTATCTTTTACAGTACCATTGACGTCCAATTTGTGGTTGTTTTCATTCTTACAATGGGTATTTTGCGTGATAAATCACTGACATCCATCCCTGGTTCAATTAGAAGTGGTATTTTAAAGATCCTTTTACATCGTGCCCACTAAACATTTCCGCTTAACGTGACAAAGCTGCTGTGCCGCGTCCAGGCTTCTGTTGTTAGTTTTCCCATTTGGCTGACTGTCAGTAAATACGTAGTTTTTCGGTGATTTTAAATTTGAGTTGCGGACAAACATTATCACAATGCTGTGCAGTTAATACTTACTGGCTCTTTCTTGCTTGCGATTGTCCAGTTGGTGATCGGGCCACAGGGATTGGTCAACAGAGTTCCATCCCACTGCTTCATAAATGCATCAGACACATTGTGTATTTTTCCATTAAGCTCCCTGTTGAGAAAAGAAAAAGTGAACTGAAACATTGTGTATTGGCATTAAAGCTTATGATTATTTCATAACCACTTAGGCACTAAAATGCTTGCACATTGTCAAATCTTGTCACACAAAGCTATTATTCTATGATATGGATTGCAACAGGTGGATACTTGTTAAGGCATTTAATATTACGCATGCGAATGTAATTGTATCGCATTGTCTGTATTATATTCAAACTTGTTTTTATTATTACGATGGGCGACTGTAAACTCAACGTCGATATTTTTACACATCATCACAGCCTGTGTTTCTATTTTTAGCTGACATCATCTCCACGGTTGAATTCAACTATTCCGGAGAACTGCTGGCTACAGGGGACAAGGGCGGCAGAGTAGTGATATTTCAACACGAGCAGGAGGTATTTTGAAGCCCCACCCCTCTATTTTGCGTGTGCTTCATCATCAAATGAGTTACCGATTGTGTTTTTCTTTTCCTCCTTTGCTTTTCAGTCTAAAAATCGCCCTCACCTGCGTGGCGAGTACAACGTTTATAGCACTTTTCAGAGTCACGAGCCTGAATTTGACTACTTGAAAAGTTTAGAAATTGAGGAGAAAATCAATAAAATTAGATGGTTACCACAACAGAACGCTGCTCACTTTTTACTATCGACAAACGGTAAGAAATATATTTTCTTTGCTCCATGTCAAACGTTGTCGCTTAGCGTATTTTTTTATTTTTATTTTTTTGTGGATCAGATAAAACTATCAAATTATGGAAAATAAGTGAACGGGACAAACGGGCAGAAGGCTACAACCTGAAATATGAAGACGGCCGACTCATAGACCCATTTCGAATCACCTCTTTACGGGTACGTTCCTTTCCTGGCGCACTTCTTTTTGAAAGCGCCCGCCTAACATGTGCGACGCAATTTCCTCGCAGGTACCGGTGCTGATGCCGATGGATCTCATGGTAGAAGCCAGCCCGCGGAGGATCTTTGCAAACGCGCACACCTATCACATTAATTCCATTTCTGTAAATAGTGACCATGAAACGTACCTCTCTGCAGATGACCTAAGAATAAATTTATGGCACTTGGAAATAACAGACAGAAGTTTTAGTATCCTTTACCCTGCCCATGTGCCAACTAAGGTTTTAATTTTTATTTTTTATGGTGCTTTGCCATTGCTCGTTGTGGCCTTTGACCTCCTCCCCTTCCCAGATATTGTAGACATCAAGCCCGCCAATATGGAAGAACTGACCGAAGTCATCACGGCGGCAGAATGCCATCCCCACCAATGCAATGTATTTGTGTACAGCAGTAGCAAAGGCACCATCCGCCTGTGCGACATGCGAGCGGCGGCGCTCTGCGACCGGCATTCAAAGTGTGAGTAGCCGCTAAATTGGGCACCTTGGATTAGTGTTTTACTCGGGCGTATTCCCTCGTCCGATCTAGTTTTCGAGGAGCCCGAGGATCCGAGCAGTCGCTCCTTTTTCTCTGAGATCATCTCATCTATCTCGGACGTGAAGTTCAGCCACAGCGGGCGCTACATGATGACACGCGACTACCTCTCTGTCAAAGTTTGGGACCTCAACATGGAGAACCGGCCAGTAGAGACGTATCAGGTGCGGTTAAAACCCTGTATTTCTGCCTTCATTTTGGAAGCTATCCTCACAGAGTTGTTTGCTGTTTTTGTGTCAAAGACACAGCAGATAACTCATGTCCAATCGATTCTAACTAGTAGCAGTTCAAGTCGTTATTGCATCTGAAGTCTATTTTTCCACATTTTTCATCTCTCCTTTCAGGTCCACGAATACCTACGCAGCAAACTGTGTTCACTGTATGAAAACGACTGCATCTTTGACAAGTTTGAGTGCTGCTGGAATGGCAGCGACAGGTGCGTACTCTCTTGTTGCCTCCACTCGAGCTTCCCAAAAAAATGAATAATAATTATATTCAACTGCTTCACTGCCATCGGCGACCTTAGACGACCAATTAGACAGGCACTCCTAGTCAAATTCCCAATTTAACACCACCCATGCTTAGTTACGGGCTTTGGGTCAGCGTCGGCAAAGCGCACAGGATTAAACGGACAGCCGATAAATCAGCATCCCTAAAAAACAGAACCTTCTACTCTTTCAGTGCCATCATGACGGGCTCCTACAACAACTTCTTCCGAATGTTCGACCGCAACACCCGGCGGGACATCACGTTGGAGGCGTCGCGGGAGAGCAGCAAGCCGCGGGCCACCCTGAAGCCGCGCAAGGTGTCGACGGGGGGCAAGCGGAAGAAGGACGAGATCAGCGTGGACAGCCTGGACTTCAACAAGAAGATCCTGCACACGGCCTGGCACCCCAAAGAGAACGTGATCGCCGTGGCCGCCACCAACAACTTGTACATTTTCCAGGACAAGATCAACTAGGAGACAAGGAGGGCTTTGGGCGTACCTGTTGTAGTTCAGCCTACTACGTGTCTATCTGTATAAGAACAAAAAGCAAAACGGCCTCGTCGTCCTCTCGCTGAAGAATTTTCGAAAGCACGCGTCTACTTTTTCGGAGGCCGATCCATCGGCGGGTCTGTTTTATTTCCAGTCTCGACTTAGGTTGTTTTTGGCCTGGCGGCATCAGGGCAATCGCCGCAGACCCTCCCTCGCCCCCGTCCCCCCCACCACCCCCCGACGACCCAGAAAAGCCCCACCTGGGCCCCGTTGACGGAACGGGCGCTCTTCCCGGAGGTCAAACTCTTGAACGTCGCTCGGTGTTTGTTTTGACATTTTTAGCCTTCGTTTTTCGGCGTTTTAAAGGCTCGGAAAAGCACCCCACACCCGCCCCCCTCCCGCGAGAAGCGACGTTCCGTCAAAAGTCGGACCGCCGTTTGAAGGTTTAACGGCCGGGGGGAAAAGCTACCAAACTGTAACATTCCCTCCCTCCTGTCGGCCTCGAATCTGCTGGTGGAAGTGGCCGTCAATCTGGAGAGCGGACTTGGGTTTTATTTTTATTTTTTGGTTTTCTTTTCTTTTCTCTCCCCTCCCCTTCGTACTCAACCTCCCCCCACCCCAGCCGTCAAACAGTGACCTGATTTCACTGACTGTATCTACTCAAGTACACCTTGTCATCCACATAATAAAAAGAAACTAAAACGACAGATGTGTTTTTAAATTTACAAGTATGTATATTGCTTTGCATGTTTTTATGTTGTGTAGAGAGGTGGAATATGTCCAGTCGCACCACTGTCTTTTTTTTTCTTTTTAGAGAGGGAGCAAAATGCGTTTATTGAACTACTATTCGGGGCTATCGGTTCTGCACGACAAATGTGTGTGTGTCTGAAAGAGAGAGAGTGCTTGAGTGTATGTATCAAAATGGTCTTGATTTTTTTGGAGTGTTTTTGTGGGCTGGTAAAGCACACGGCACAAGACGGACAAAAGGGAATCTGCAGCCTTAATTCCCACTTTCTATGAGCGACCGCTCCCATTTCTGCCCCCGAACCTCACGTGCATTATTTGTAATTCCCTTTTTGTTTTTCTAGAGTGACGTCCTCATACGCCGCTGCTACGTGTCGCTGTCTTCGGAAAACGTGTTGCGCACACAAAACGGTGATAAGAGTGCCTCCCAAGCTTTCGGTAAGAATATTGACAGCCCTCACCTGCGTCCTTGCTCCTTTGGGATGGGTCGCCCAACCTGTAGATGTGAAGGCAGAAATTATTATGCGTACAGAGAGGCAAAAGTCGACGACGCGTTGTCTTTGTCCGTTGATTCCGAACATGGTGATCATGTATTATTCACTTGTTTATTATTTTGACCAAAGTTCAATAAAATTTTAATTGTGTTCAACCTTTTCGGGAGATTTTCTTTCAATGAAGTCGCCGAGCCGCAAGTTTCTCACTTTTATTCGGAATTTTAAACCACATTTGTCCATCACATTAAAAAAAAATCACAAATTTGGAGTGATGTCATCACAGTACATTGATAAAATAGTAATACATTGTCATTTACGATTTGTGGACTTAAATCAAGTGATTCGATGCAAAGAGACACACAACGGATCAGGAAGCAGCAGAAATCCGGGCTGGAAGGCCCACGCGAATGAGAGGGTGATGGAGGCGTTTCAGTCACATTGCCTGCTCTTGCTTGATTTTTCACATTTGATCTTCTCATTTTAAGGCATGCTCAAGTGGCATTAAGGTCCAAGCAGGACTCTTTTCACAAGGTGCTGTGGGAAATCAGTCGCTTCCCAATGTATATCCTGCAAAGACAGGAATTAGAAAAAGTGCCAAATACCAAACTCGTATTTACTATAGTTGAAATAAGTCTCAATCTCCATTCAGCAAATTTAGTCTGATATTGAAAACTAAAAAGCTCCATTAACGTTACCTCTCTCGTATTCCACATAGCTTACCCAAGGCCGATGGCCAGTATGTGTGAGATGATTAGCGAGGGCAATAAGAGCTGCAGGAAGTCGGGCGAGAGAATGCCACCCTTCCGCATGGCGCTGCTGTTACGGATGCTGAGCGGCGTGGAGCGCTTTGGGTGCTTGAGCAGGAACACCCTGTGGAGGAGCACATCAAACTTTCATGGGCGCCAGCAGGTTGCCTGCCTAAGGTCACCAAATTAGGGATGTGCCGATAGCGCATTTTGTGGAGTTACATCATTACCTTTAAATACGTAGTTGTTTCTATGAAAAGCATTGTAATGTGATAAATTGCGCTCTTGATTATTTATTTTTTTACTTTTATGCTCTCTTCTGCAAAGTTTTTTTCAGTAGTGTGAATGTAAATACACTGTATAAGATGTACTGTATACCACTTATTTCCTGCAATATATCTCTGGATTATTTTAATTCATAAAAAAATAACGCAATTTGATAAATTGAGCCCTCTGGACTTGTATGTTCTCTTTGTTCTGGAAAGTTTATTTCACTAGCGTATACATGTATTTTTTTTGCAATATACCTTAGCTCATTATCTGCCATTGGCAGCAATGGACATTACATTTACTTCAAGTGGGAAAGCTGAGATTGACTAATAATGTTTTTTTCTGCCATTGATGGCGATAGACGTCCAATACAGTTAGACTGGGCGTGAATATTTGCTTGCCCGCATCTGCCCGGTGACCTGCAGAGGATGTCGCCCGCCCGCCTGCAGTCAGCGGGGATAGGCTCCAGTTACCAGTGACCCTCCCGAGGACAAGGGCTATTGAAGATGGATGGACGCTTTGGCGTGGTGTAAAATTGCGCTGCATCACACTGACACATTATGTTCAAAACGCAACTCGGAGGGACAAACAATAATAAACTAGCAATTCACTCCTGGTCTCCCTTAATCAAACGAGCGTGTGTGGTTAGCGCGATGGCGTGAGAAGGAAAAGCGTACTTTGGCGGATTGTTCTCGGGTCGACTCGACCAGTCCCAGATCCAGTCAGCGTAAGTTTTCATCATGAGATCCACTTCCCGTTTCCTTTCCTGTAGGTCCTCATCTGACTGAAAACACATAACGCCGATAAGCAGAAGGTTTATATTCAGGTTCATGTAATGCAATGTCCATGTAGTAGTATATATGCAAGTTATTTACTTTAGACTACCACAAGTCAGGTAGACAACTACTAGTACCTGCAAGCTGCTTCCCCCAGAGCTTTTAAACAAAAGGGGCGACATCGCTCTGCACGGGCTGCCATAAGAGGTGAGCAAAGGGTCAGTGTTCTCTTGAACTCCCTTCCCAAATGAAGCAAGAGCCGACCTGTTGCACTGTGAACTTGCGCCCGAACTGCTGTTCCTGCCCGACTCGTGTTGGGCGTCCTGCAGCATGTTTTCCACGTCATCCGGAAGCTGAGTGGACGGGAGCATTACCAGCTCTTCTTGACTTCTTTGAGAGGCTGAGCCACTGAAGTGCAGCTCCACCCACGAACCTAGGAAATAAACATTCAAAATTTCATCTCAAATGCGACATAATACCACACCGACAAAAATATCTTAGAATGTCGACATAACATGCAATACTAGCTGTACGTACTTTAGAATCTATTTAGCTTGCAGTTATTTTACGATATATATACCTATATATTTTTGTATTTAGCTGTATGTGGGCCCTTGTAGGTCTTTTAGGGTAAAATACACAAAACCTTGCTATCGCCATTACTGATCAAAATCATTTGAAGACAATACCTTGCAAACTGTCCTCTGACATGGCGCTTCTTGGTCTCCTCTTGCCTTTTCGGCGCTGGATGACGTGGCGAAATGTTTCCAAAATGTCCAAGTCGGAAATCGATGGCGAAATATGCGGTAAAATCTGAGCAGCTGGAGCATCCCTCGAAGCGCAGACAATAACAATGACGCAACCGAGTGTTTATCTCGGCGCTGATTGGTCGACGCGAGGGCGCGCACCGCACGTACGCACGTAAGATCCGCCTCTTCTACGCTCCATCGCGCATGCGCTGACACGCTCGATGGGAAAACAACAAGTCTTTATGGCGTCTCCGAAATGTCACAAGTCAGTATTTTATAACACACCATGACATTTACACGATCCATGACAAACAAAATGTTTCCACGTAGCAGGCTGAGATAAATGTCGTGGGTCAATTATGGAGGCAATACTGCACATTCGACTGCAGGTGGCAGTCAAAGATCAGAAGGCCATCATAGAAACACTGTTACTCTTCGCAACACTAGCTTGTGCTCCTAATTAGGCCTCATCCTTGTTTATACCGTCTTTCCAGTTTGGGGTTTGTTGATTTCCAAATTCAAAGATAGCTAAAATTGTTTATTTATCCGTATCATAGTTTATTTAACTAAATGCTTCAATAGACGTTCGATTAAATTGTTGGGACTGACTGGTAATGCGTACTGATCTTTCAGTACCACGGACAGCGTTACACATCCAATCCGTTGTGTTTTAATAGGCATTTCTCATCCAATGGTTTCCATTTCCCATGGTATTTCAGATATTAAAATAAATATAACATTTTATATCTTACTATACTTTTTTCATACTTCTATAGGAACTCAATGATAGGTTGCATTGGTTTTAAGAAATAAAATTTCATCATCATCATCATCATCATCATCATCATCAACATCATATCATTATTATTTCCTCAAATAATGGTTTTCATTATTTACCTGACTATGTTTACTCGTACACAAGGTCAACTGTTGTCTATAGCTTTGGTGTTTAATTATTCACACAAATATATATATACATGTTAATAATGTTCTGTGTATAAAAGGGACGCGCATTTTGAACAGTCCATAAAGTCCATTTAGAGTGGACTCCAAATTTGAGGCGGGCAAATGTAATTACGTTTTCTTCGCGTGGAGATTAGCGTGACTGATTATTCCTGGAAGACTCAATTATTCCTGCAATTTAGGGAGGCTATTACTCTGAAATGTGTCCTCCTTCCTGCCAGGCGGCAGACGCTTGCTCATCTTGTCATCACTGAAATACACGTGGAAAACAAACTGCTCTAACTGTATAAGGTGATAAAATCAATGCATCTTTGCATTGCGGCACTGCTTGTTAAATACATTTTGGAGATGAAACTGTGCTGGAATTGTTCCACTTTGATTTTCTATCTAAGCATATAATATCATTTGCAATTTAACGCAAACCATCTGCCTAATTTATCCTTTCGGATATGGAAATGATCCAATAATTCTCCTATGAGAAGACCGTTAACACCTCACACCGGGGGTGTGTTTTTGGGGGCCATTTCCTCCCATGTCCATTATTTTGGCAAATTACTGTGTATGGGCAGATGGGAATATATCAATAAATCATATTGTTTAAAAAAAAAACCTGTTGACCGCTTGTAAAATGCCAATATTGTTGATTTAATAAGCAATGCACATATCCTGGAAATAAAACTTTATGAAGCTATAAGGAAAGCGATTTCACATTGTGCTGGTAATAAAGAGATTTAAAATTTCATAAGATGCTCTCAGGATGTGTTGCTGCCGACAATAATCGCCAGAAATTGTATTTATGTTTTGTTCGATGGCACCCCGGCAACAGGCGGCATTCAGAATGCGACTAGTCTTCTCGCATTGGCGGCCATTGACGGCGTCACATGGTCAAAATGGATTGGACAACCAGCCAATGTGTTATGATGATGAGTGCAAAGACAAAAGTGAACGGTGCATGAAAGATTCAGTAGATGCAACTTATAAATAGGTTTGGTAGGAAGGGAGATGAGGAAAATGGAGGACAGGAAGTGGTCGTGAGGCAGGAAGGCATTTTGCATCTGTTCTACTAGGGAGTCTGACAATTAACCTCCACTGGCCACATCCTGTTTCTATCAGCCATGTGGATAAATAATTGGGTACGTTAGCGCAGGGTAATAATTGCGTTGGGGTGACCTACATACTTAACACCCAAGTCATTTGGATGTTTGTACCGTACAGAATATATTTGTGATGGATTTTTCGACAATTTCACTTGACATATCCCATTAGAAATATTCTAGTCTTGAAATATAGACATTCAGTAAAAAGGAAATGCCATAATAAAGTAGAATTAGGCCTTACCTGAAGGAGGCAGTGTTCAAAATAGATATCCCGGTATCTGTCAAAAAAAAGAAAAGCCAAATTTAAACAAATTGTTAAATATAAGTACAGTTTTTTTGGTGTTTTTTTTGCCAAATGCCTTGTTTAGATGACAACACTATATAAATACCATCTTATCATTAAATCTATTGGCTGTCTTATCCACTTCATCTCATGCACTCATTTATATTTTTAACCCCAAAAAACACGTTAATTATAGATTAACATTAGAAACCTTCAAAGCCATATTTAAATATTTATAAGCCATTGTGAGCCCACATCAGTAGAAAATTGCCTCAGAAGAGTAAAGGTTTTTTTTAGTAATAATACTACAAAGCTTGAGGTCAAGAGGCCATAAAATAGACTTGCCATATCCTGCTCATATTTGCTTATTTTAATTTTTTTTTTCTTTAGTTGAAGTAAGACTTCTCTTAAAAATGAATTATCTTTGCCGAAAGGAATATGCAATGAATAATTTAACTCTAACTTATTTCACACGTAAAAAAAGATGTGCTGTAATTAAGGAAAGGAATGAAAAAGCATGGAATGAGTGTCCCTGAAGGATGACTTAATTTTATTATACGTAGATAAACGCAAGTATATTATTTTTGATAAATTCCACTTAGTTTGTGTGGCTTTCTTATTTTTTTTAAATTCCACACGGGGGTCCTCGCTCCCTGGGGTTCTTAACATTGCTTTGTGCTGCAACAGATATGATGGCTGTGTTCATATCATAACTAGCGTTATGGCCTTGTTTCATAAAAAAAGCTTTACTTGTAAAGGCGTTTTTTTTTCTTAAACGTTGATATTCCGATCATAAAAGCTGGGTCTCAAACTTGCGGACCGGGGGCCACTTGTGGCACGCAGGACAATATTTTGGGGTCCCCAATTGGACATACAATTGTCATATTAGTCACATTACAAAAAGCCATGAGTACTGAAAAATGCAGATAGGTCTAAATAAAATGACATTTCATGAATTAAACTTTTTTAAAAATTAATGGAATCAAATTGTCAACTCAAGAACTCAAATAAGTGATAATAAGTGATAACTTATTTAAGTCTTTTGGCGAGTAAACACAGCTTATGGAGAAGCACCACCAATTTCGTCATACGCAGTTTCTGGGTGTGATGACAAGTAGGCTTTTTTGTCGTTGATGATGACGACAGGGCCTATGTCCGATTATTATTATAATTATTATAAGTGTGGCTGTGTGTATTTTGCTGTGGAAATTTTATTATTCTCTCGCAGCCTTCTTTAACCTATTTTAACTGGGAGGGCCTGGAAGCAAATGTCTAGCACCTTTGTTGAATGATATTTCACCCATTACGTTATACACAGCTGAGTATGATGACAATAAAGGCTTTTGATTTGATATAAAGGCATAGCATCCCATAAGACTAGGCTTTCATTACAAACTATTCCACAAAATGTAGCTTTTCATAAAGAGCAAGCCTTTCCACAATACTAGTGTCCTACAAGTGCAATCAGTGGATTGGCGTCAGGTGCTTCTCGTAGCCCAACCCCCGTTGCTTCAACTGAGTCAGAGTCAGCTCGGTCTATGCTGGATGTCTTGGAACATTGTGTCAAAGTGGCGGCCAAGGGGCCAAATCTGGCCCGCCGCATCATTTTGTGTGGCCCGGGAAAGTAAATCATGAGTGCCGACTTTCTGTTTTAGGATCAAATTAAAATGAAGAGTATAGATGTATATTAAATTTCCTGATTTTCCCCCTTTTATATCAATAATTGTAATTTTTTAATCATTTTTTTCTGTTTTTAGTTCAAAAACCATTTTGTAAAGATATTTTTTTAAAAGCTAAAATAAACAATGTTTTAGATCTATTAAAAACTGAATATTCAGGGCTTTTAAAACAGTTCTTTTAATCCATTTATAAAAAAAAATAATCTAAATATTATATCTAAAATGGTCTGGCCCACGTGAAATCAAGTTGACGTTAAAGCGGCCTGCGAACCAACCCGAGTCTGACACCCTTGCCCTAGAATGTTTAAAAAAAACAAAAACCTGGAACCTTGACCTCTGACCTCAATCTGATGATTTCTTATTCGTAAATATAACCCACTGAAAGAAAATAAGAGGAAATCTTTGCTAACTTTGGGCTTTGTTCCACATTTTGACTTCTGGTCAAAAGGCTGAGAAGCACCGCAAACTCAATTTTCCGGGCCAGAAAAGCAATTAAATCTGCAAACTTTGAACAACAAGTGATCGAAGCAAGTAAACAAGCAATCAGCGGCGAGACGCAAAGCAAAAAATAGGAATCAAAGCAAATAGGAAAAAGGCCAAATACGGCTGGATCTCCTCTTTGCCGGCATCCCGGCGAATCAAAGTTGCTTATCAATCCTAGCAGGAAGACGCGGGCTCCATCCATAATGAATGAGCCAACATTCAATTAAAACCCTTCTATTCATCTCCAGCTATGATGTAAACTTATTAGTATGGTCTCGAGGCCTCCGTCTGACACGGCCAGCCAGCCTTAATCACCCCGCACGTCTGGGATACAGTCTGCTCTCCGCGCTCTTTAATTGCCTCAAAGTTCAGCCGCCTTTTGGAGAGACATTTGAGGGGAGATTCAAAGAGACGGACGGCGGCGTGGCGGAGACGGACGATAGTGGGGAAGGAACGCGTGCCAGCAGCAACTTTCCAAAAGCCTGCCTTTTGATCCACTTTATTATAAGAAGCCCTTAAACGTCTCGTAGCCAGACTGGACGTCACAATTCATGATGAGCGCTCGGAAGAATCGTCAAAAAGAAACATTTGAGGAAACCGATCTCTGGTTTTAGCGAGCGGACAAAAAAGTGGACGGCGAGGAACGAGATGAACAAAATGGACGGCAGGGTTGAGTTATGTAATTTGACTGGACGGGGTTGTTTTGCTGAAAATATCGCAGTGGGAGATGGTCAAGTTCAACGATTTTGGTGAAAATCAGTTTAAGAATTGCAACTTTCATGGAAAAATTAGCGTATTTTTTGACTGATACTCAAGTGCCAAAGTATTTAAATTGGTTGTCATGATTCTCCCCAGCTTCTTTCCCTGATTCAATGTTGAAATATATACAGTGCATAGGAATGGAAAAAAATGGGACAATTATATATACATGATGGTAATATGATGATTATATATTCATACGATTTTCCGTCTAACAACTCTGAGATGGAAACTAACCACAATGCAATGTGGCTGTGATGAAAATGAGTTTGACAGGCCAGCTTTAGATGCTCATTGAACTAAAGTCTGATGAGATTGAGTTTTGTGCCACTTTCAAGGCGTCTCCATGAATATTCATACGAGTTTTACTTTTCAACTTATCCATTTTTATAGAACTATACGACTATTAAAGGCAGCTGAACTGAAAAGAGCACAAAAATGGTGTCTCCGTACTGGGTGATTTATTTCTAAACATTGTTGCTGTGATTTTTATCACATTTTTTTAGCCAATGGCACAAAAAGGGATGGTAAAAAGAAACACAAATATACCCATGGTCAGGATATTTTATTATATCATGGCTTCTTTTGAATTAAATAGTGTAAAACAGATATTGGAAGAAAGTTCTATTTTTACAACAGTGACATCTGCTGGATGCGATGGAGAAGTACACAATTACAGCTGGCAAGTAAAAATAGGAAAATGTCCACTATTCTATCAATATGTTTTTCTTTAAAGTTAGAAATATTTTATATGCATACATAAACAGGCATTTATAAAATTTGCAATTAAAATCTGAAAAAGCCCTAAAAATAAAAAAGATCAATTACTGCATTTTTATTAATTAAATAATTTATTTTACATGTTTTTTTTAATCACAACATCTTAGCATTTAAACAATGTCATAGAACAGTATAAGAGGGCTGTCCAAACATATTCATCCGAGTGCCGCGTTCCTAAAATTCAACGGACGGGAGGCCCAACTGGTATTTACTGGTAACCTCTTGACATGAGCCTCCATGGCCCAATCGACGTTTCCCATGCGAGCGTGATCTTCACATAGCGCGTTGATGCACGGCATACGTTACGCAATCCATCTCACGCCGCATTGTTCGTGGGAAATCCAGCAGAGAGACATTCATTGGGCGCAGATGACCGCTTGCGGTGACTAATAGCGGTCATATTTTAAGCCTCGCAGATTGAGTCCAAACATGCGTACCGCAGGAATCTCAAACAACAAATTTCCACGCTGCGAGCCATGGGAATCAAAGCTTCTCGACTCCACGCCCGTTTTGCTTTTGTTCCCGTTTGCGCCTCGACATTGTAAATGACTACTTGTTGAAATGGCCCTGCTGGAAAGCAAGATAGCGTTAATAAAGACTTGCACCATAAGTTTGTGTGCGCGTATGAAAGTTAATCTCCCATTTCCTTTGCTTTGCTTTGCTTTGTTGCCGTCGTGTTTGACTCCAGGGGAGGATTTAATGACATCCTGATATGAAGGGCAATAATTCATGATAAGCTGCCTTCAACGATGCAGTCGCCCACACACCTCCTAGCTTTAATTTTCCCTCATATAACTGTCTCCGGCTTGGGAGAATGAGGACGGCGTAATTGGCAGTTCAATTTGATTTTTTAAGTCATCAGCCTGGTTGCTATAGTGACTGTGTCCTGAAGTTACTTCGCTTAGATGCCATATTATGGCCTTGGGAATTCAGGGAGAAAAATAGGCTTATAATGTTGTGGGCTAAATTTGAAATTTATGACTTTATTATGTATCGCGATGTAAATAGGTCTTATTTTTTTTCCCACACCACTGCTGGAGGAATTTCAATTTGAAAAGATGATATGATTATGAATATTGTGTCGTCTGTCTTCACGTGTTGCTGCACAACTTGTGCTAAATGGCCCGATGGTGTTCTCTATATGGCGACCAGTCTTTTCCGCCTTTAGCCAGAAGTCAGCTGAGATAGGTTCCAGCACCCCACGATCCCGACAAGGATAAGCGATGTTGAAAATGAATAAGTACTGCTGACTTTAAATGTCACCGAACCTAACTGGAGCCCGCGTCTTATAAATCTCTGCGGCTTTTCGGGCAGAGGATTTTCTTAAAGGATCGCCTGAAATCGTTATTAAATATGGTATAGATGACCGGGTTGAGAGAACTGTTGCAGTATCCCAACCAGAAGAACATCTTGAAGAGCATCTGGGGCACGCAGCACTCGCACGCCGCCGTCAGCGTGTACGTGGAGAAGAAGGGGAGCCAACAGAGGACGAAGACCCCGACCACGACGGCCAGGACGAAGGTGAAGCGCCTCTCCCGGCGCTGCCTTCCTTTCCAGCGGCTGGCGTTCACCTCCGACTTGGCGTTGGCCTTCCGCCCGCCTCGCCACTTTTTCAGGGAGCACAAGGTGAATTCGTGGCCGTCGGATGACGATTCGTCGGCTTCCGCCACGTGGACCTCTCCGTCTTCCTCGGGCTCCAAGTGGTACTTTACCTCGCACTGCCCTCCGTTTTGGTCCGGCCTTTCCCCCGGCGGGCTTCTCGTTCTCTTCTTGGCCACCTGGTAGATCCGGACGTACACCAGCACCATGATGGTGCAAGGCGCAAAGAAGGACGCCACGCTGGAGAAGACGATGTACCACTTCTCGTCATTTATTTGACACTCCGGTCGTTCTTTTTGACCCTCGTCCTTCTTCATGGTGATCAGCGGCGGGAAGGAGATGGCGGCGGCGAGCGCCCAGACCAGGAGGATGGTGCATCTGATCCTACGCGGCGTCCGCCGTAGGTTGTACTCGACGGCCCGCGTGATGGACCAGTATCGGTCCAGGCTGATGGCGCACAGGTGGACGATGGACGAAGTGCAGAAAAAGACATCCAACGCCAGGTAGATTTCGCACCACGCCTTGCCGAAGTACCAGTAGCCCATCAGCTCGTTGGCCAACGAGAAGGGCATGACTGACGTGGCCACCAGGATGTCGGCGCACGCCATGGAGAGCAAGAATAAATTCTGGGGGGCTCTGAGGGCGCGGCTGGAGGTCACGGCGATGACCACCAGGACGTTGCCGAAGACGGTCAGCAGGATGAGGACGCCCACCAGAAGGCTCAGAGGCGCCGCGGTCCGAGCCGCGTAGGGGTGCCGGGTGCCCGCGTCGGTCAAATTCCGGCAGTCCATTGACGCCGATTCAAATGGCGGCGAGTCTCTTAGCTGCGCTTGGCATCGGTTTTCAGTTTAAGTTCGGTTGGGGGCGAGAAAAGAGAGGAGAAATTCCACTACCTTCAAAAGAGGAAGAGTTCCCATACTTCTTGGTCCCAGAATTGTATAAATAGCCGCTTTCAAATGAATCATTCATCCGAGAAGCTTTTAATGCAAGGTTCACCCACCGATGGAGTTGGAGCAGATATTTTAAAGCAGGTGTGGTAAACTAGAGAGGGGCTCTTTTATAAGGGATGAATGTGACGCTACAAGCGAGGGTGGGAGGGCTCCTCCCGCTCGCTACCAGACTCTCAAGCCTAGTTAATGACACTGACAGTCATCTTGATGTATTAGATTAATAAGTATCTATAAAGTCACCGGAACGAGACGCCGACGAGCTCCAATACTAGTGAAAAATGCCCGAGCAAAGAAAAAAAAACAGTTCCAGAAGATACATTTAACAGTCAGTGTAATATGCGTATATAAATCTAGGAAATGCAGACAAATGCCCGTCCCGAGTATCATTTGAAAATTGTGAGTTAACTACATTATAAAGAGACATGTTTTCAATACATTGGTTATCATTATACTACCACTCGTGGTTTAGTAGACATTACCACGACTGTCCTATTAGTGGACGGAGTGTTTTCTCCATGCACTTCAATTTATTTGGTCCAAATTAACAAGCAAATCAAGCATCTTAATTGCATATGAATTTTGTGCGTTTGGCCAAACAGACTAATATACATATTTTTCTGTTACAATCAATAACATGCGGCCATGATTATATATAGGTTTCATTTTTTTGATACAACTCGTATATCATAACGCGAACATCTATGCGTGATCACGTTAATTACATCAGATATTTAATGTGTATATATAGTTATTACATTGAGGCCTACCTGATGGGTACTTGGGGAACCAATTTAGTCTTTTTTTAACTTTGTTTGTTGCTATTAGTGAGCGGCGTCGTATGGTTTCTGCATTGTCCACGTTGAATCATCAACAGGTGTGGTGCTATTGCAATCAAGGCCGCTAGAGACATCCTCGAGCCAAATCGAGATTTACCATGTTATCGCGATATTTCCATCGAGAGGTTTGCAGTAACGGAAATACGACGTCCATTATTATTGTTCATCGAAGCGCTTGTTTTCTTGTAGTTAATGCGCACGTAAATTCATATTTTATCCACAACAATACAGAGGTAAGATGATATTATAGAACTATATCGTGTTTGGAAACATTACCGATTAGATTGCGTATGTTTTTCTGTCGTTTTCTCCCCGGCAGGACAAAGTTAGCATTAGCAATAAGTACGACGCGTTAACGTAGACGATGGAAGGCCGATGCTAACGCCCGCTATAAAATCTTTTTTTCCATCGCATCGTGACGTCTTAGCTTACATTTAACATTAGATTTAACACAAATCGTAGTCTCTGTGTTGATGCTAGGCGAAACCAACACGTCGATTTCGTCGTCAATGCCATATTTTCCCTCCTCTGTTACCCTGCGCTAACGTGGCTAGTCTAGCAGCAAGGAGTGAATGTTGTGATTCCCCACAGATGTCGGAGGACTTGGTGAAACAGCTCGGCAGCTATAAAGCTCAGCTCCAGCAGGTCGAGGTCGCCCTGTCCACCGACCAAGAAAATGAGGATCTCCTCAAACTGCAGAAAGACTTGCAGGTTTGCATTGACAGCGGCTGCTCACATTTTGGCTTGATCATCCTTCAAGCTGACCACTGCTGATTTCTTTTTCAGGAGGTCATCGACTTGACCAAAGACCTCCTGGCCTCGCAGCCCGCAGAAGCCGCCCCCAGCGTCAACGGCGCCGTTCCGACACCGATCAGGCACATCTGGAAAGTGGGAGACAAGTGTTTGTCTGTGTGGAGTCAGGATGGACAGTGAGTGTCACCTGTATCGCCACTAACAAGCCGCCGTCGAGTTTGATTTCTGCATTTTCTTGTGCCCAGTGCGTCTTTGTTCATTAGAACCTAAAAATGGCCTTTCCTGATTCTCTAAACTCCTTGGGGAAATACTGTTTAACAAAAAAGCCCACTTCTGCTACTCCTAAATAAGGAATGTTACTGTTTTTTTGTTCATTTAAATAATACTTAACCATTAAGGCATCCACACATATGGACATCCAATACAGTTAAACTGTGTCCGTGAATGCCCATCTTTTATGGCTATTTCCTTCGCTAAACGTCCAATCCATTTTGATCGGGAGGCCTAGAAGCGATCATTTGCTCGTAGTCAAAATAATTGGACGTTTAGCGCCGTCGAGTGCCCCTTGACTGGTTAATGTCTGCAAGTGAATCAATGTTAGCTCATGCTATGTTAGGCTATGTCCTCCTGCGAACCGTACTCACCTGCTTACAGACGCGGTTCTTTTGCAGAGTGTATGAGGCCGAGATCGAGGAGATAGACCACGAGAACAGCACGGCCGCCGTCACCTTCACCGGCTACGGCAACGCCGAAATCATCCCCTTGCAAAACCTCAAAGCGGTGGAGGATCGCCGGCGCCTGGAAGATGACCTCGGCTTATCCAGGAACAAATCCAGGTGCGTCCGCCAACATCTGCCCCGCCACTGCTAGAAGGGGGCTCGACGTGATATTTCTCTGTGAAACCTAGGAAGGAGCAGATAGCTGAGCAGCGAGAATACAAGAAGAAGAAAGCCCAGAAGAAGGTGCTGAGGATGAAGGAACTGGAACAGGAGAGAGAAGACCAAAAGTCCAAGTGGCAACAGTTTAACAACAAAGCCTACTCGAAAAACAAGAAAGGACAGGTAAGCTCCACCCTCCACCTTTCCGTAGAGTGTACCTGTAAAATTTCAACGGATGATGTTTCTTCTTCCCGCAGGTGAAAAGAAGCATATTTGCATCTCCAGAGAGCGTGAATGGCAAAGTGGGAGTGGGCACTTGCGGCATCGCGGACAAGCCCATGACGCAGTACAACGACACGTCCAAATACAACGTCAGGCATTTAATGCCGCAGTGACCACCCCACCCCCTCCCCTGCTTCTCCTGTAAATACTTACCCGTCCCCCGCCGTGTACTGAATATGACAAAAAGTGTCGTGCATTTTGTGTGTGTAAAACACATGACGGAAAAAGGAGGAGTCGCTCGCGCACCACTGTATCGATACGTTAATGTAGTTTTCTTAATATTGTGCAAGTAGAAGATACCATGTCCAAATTAGACTGGAGGCCACCTTGCTTTGTGAACCGGGTCACTTGTTATGTGGCATCAGGAGGTTAGCTACTCGTGCCCTAATTCCATACACACACACACACACACACACACATCGGCCACGTAGCCGCGACTCTGTGGATCAAGCGCAGCACTTCAGAAATGGTGTGATGGTGACGCTTTATTTGGATTTCTTTTGGAGTAAGAATATCAACGGCCTGAATTAGATTTGTTTTTGCCCTTTGATTTCTGTATTTATGAAAGCTAAATAAATATCCATTTGTTGACTTTTATAAATGACTGTCATTTTATTAATTATTTCTGGGTGTTTGAGTTCAACAAAAATAGATTGATTTAATATAGTATTTTAACGAAGTCAATGATTTAATGTTATAGCCAATGACTAAATCAATCACAATTTTTGGTCTACTTTGAGGTTTATAGTTCAGTAGGGCTTATTTGGGGATTTTTTTTCAGGGTAAGGAGCTTTTTATCTTAAATATCCCCTAATCCAATGTGGACCCCTGCGGTTTATATATTAACAAATACGATGCTGTAAAATTAGATGGCTGCATAAAAGAAAATTGTATTGGTTAACAATGCTAGCTTAAATCATATTGATAAACTCTAAAAATATGCTTCTAAACCATCCCTTCCACTGATATTTTTCTATAATTTCAATCATGGTAAACCACATAAGTAGAAATGAATGATATGAGTTGTATCCACATTTGTTTTCATTACATACATTATATACGGAGATAATAAATTAAAATATTGGAACCCATTTGGTGGAGAAGGTTTATTAGGATTCCAAGGATCGTCGTCAGGGACCATACCAAATTATCAGGACGGCACCAGCAGCATGTTTTGCAAACAAAACCCAAATAATACATAAACCCCTAACCAAGCACTAGAAAAACAACAGGGCTGTGCTTTTTTTTTTTTCTCCCCCCCATTTCGTCTCAAACAATTATTATAGTGCATTTTCTACATTTCCCAAACACATTGGGTGGGTTGGGTGAGCGGGGACTTGTGCAAGAGTCATACACCCACATTAAGACACGATTTGGTGCTGATGGATCCACTAGCTGGCAACAAAAATGGATAAAAATGGACTCAATATTATTGATGGTTAGGAAGGGTCAAAATAGTTTGAATGCGGTCTTGGAAGAAAAAAAAAACGCCCTAAAAAAATCAAGTGTTTCGTTCGTGCTACAGATTTTTTTTGTTTTGTTTTTTGTTGTTTTTTTTCCTCTAAGCCTTGTCAATAATCCAAAGCACGTTACAACATTCTACACGCATGCTTTGCAGCCTTGGAAAACCATTTACAATCTCATACTCAATCCACTAGTCTTGAAAGTTACTAAATACAAATAGTATTACTAGCTTATGGACGGACAAAAGCAGTGTTGAAAAAATAAATAGATGTAGGTTATTGCTTTTTGCCTTGTACGCAGACAAGTGTAGTATAGCTTATTTCTAAATGGGGGTGGAAATAAATATCACGTGCTATGTTATCTTACGCTAATGCATTTAAAGGGGAGGCCTTTTTTTCTTTCTTTCAACATTTCCACCACTCGGTTGCAGCACGATTAAATATAGCAGAGAAAATAAATACTATGCAAAATAAATTAGAACACCTAACTTGGAAATGTGATGCTTGTGGCTCTGACGACTAAAAGCAGATTTTGTGTTGGAAAACACATTTTGGAATGCAGACGTCGAAACCGTTCGACACGGAAAAAGGTGACGTTTTTTTTCTTTTTTGATTTTTTTTACAAGGCAAATGGAACAAGCTGGTATTTGTGGCCTTTTTTTGTTTTTTTGCTGGTTGATAAGAGGACCTATTTGATTGGTTGAAGGGTAGACATTTACCCATTGGTGCCTCTTTTTGATTGTGGTTGGTCACGGGATAATAGACATTCAGGTTTAGGTTGGAGTCGAGCTTAAGGCTGGTTCTTCGGTGGACATGGAGGTGGGGGGTGGGGGTGGGGGTGGGGATGACCTGCAGGCTGGTGATTGTTAAAGTCAGGAGTAGGGAACCTTTTTTTCTTCTATCCGACCTATTTAGAGTCCTCGGTTCTGATTAGCTAACGAGGCTCAATTGGTGTTGGGTGAGGGGAAATTTTCTGCATTGTGGGAGGAGTGGATGAAAATTGTTCATGTGATTCATCCCACCTGCACCCAATTGCTGTGGATAATTTTGCATCTGACTATTCCCAAGCAACATGGCGCTCTTTTAAAATATTCATTATAAATATATCAGAAGGAAATAGTCTCGCAATTTTTTGGAAGCAACGGGCAGCCAAAGGGTTAAACACACCTGCTAAGATAAACCCAAGTAAATATCTTTAACTGGGTAATATTTTTCTTTGCCCTTTCCAATTGAATGCCTTTAGCTTCATTTTTTTCCGCTTGTGCTCCCCTAATAATATCCACGGTTCACTATTTTGTATGATGCTTGTATTGTTGTGATTGGCTTTTGATGGTGTGCTAAAGTAGGCGACCTTAGTGTCAATAAATAGGACTCCACATTTGGCTGGTCCCGTGAGAGGCCACCGGAGCAATTGAACTTGTCCATTTCACCCCGCCCTTTGTCAATAAATCTAACGAACGCAATGGATTTTTTTTTCTCCGAAGAGTTCTAGTATTCAGAATCAGATTCCGTCATGCGTGTCGTAGGTTCCCCACCCCTGTTTAAAGCCATAAAGTAGTATTGGTTTTTTTTTGGGGGGGGGACGGTGAGGGAGCGCAGTATGACGAGGCTCAAGCCGAAAAGGCCGCTTTGAGACTGCCGGTGGAGTAGCCCTCGTCGCTAATGGAGCTCTGCCTGCTGCTTTGGTCGTCCAGGTCGCTAGCACCCCCGCTACTCACGCTGTCCATTTCTCCCTGGGAGAAATCGGTGCACTCCACGTCCACTTCGATCTCCTCTGCGTAGGAAAAAAAAACGACAGGCACAGTTAGGTTTGTTTCTTAAGGACGGAGAGATTTATCCCCCTGCTTGCGACTAACCTCGGTCCGATTCAAAACGGTCGGAGTCGGTGGGTGAGCCCAGGCTGTCTGTCCGGACGCGGTCCCTTTCCCCGAGCGTTTGCAGCTGGGACAGCTGCCTCTGCAGGTACCTCTGCTCCCGTTCCAGCGTGTCCAGCTGGTGCTGACTCCTCCTGTCGACCTCCTCCAGTTTCTAGAAGTGAGGTGCAAAGTATTGTAATGCTCAACTATGATTTTTTTTGCAAGAATTAATTGTTAAAAAAGGAAACTATTATAATATTGATATTTATTTATTCTCCCAACCCACGTAGAAATATGAGTTTTGACGTTTGGAAGCTCTCCACTCCCTAAATGTCACTCCCCACAGAAGTCGTCAAACCACTTAACGACATCTGCATTAAATGTTATGCAATAGTTTTGTTTCCGTTTTTATTGCGCAAACAAAAGCTTCAAATCTCGACAAGCGAAAAGCAAAACATGCAAATGTGGAAGCGGCCACTAAAACCTCCAAGAGAGCAGCTGGAGGTCATGGGAAAGTCTTTTGTCACTTTTGAACTCATTGGAAGCAATTCACACATTAATTTGTGCTGTATAAAATAAGCAAAATAAGCAATAACGTGCATTTGCTGTGGTTTAGTACAATACTTTGTAGTTTTCGTCACTCTGCCGCTATTCACCATTTATCCGGAAGAAAAAATTGAAAAGTGGGCCTCCTCGCCTGTTTCCGTCTCGATCCCCCCCCAAGGATTTCTGCCGTCTCCACCCAAAAGGCACTTTTCTCGTCTAAGTAAGCTTCCCGTTGTTTACAGCAATGTAACTCGAGCGCAGCCATTATCTGGCAGTGTCATCAATATTGGATGTTTTTGTGCATAAGTAATTGCTTACGTGGGTTGGTGGTCCAAAGACACTGTAAAATAAATACACTTGAAAAATATTACTCACTTGTAGTCACGACTTTGGGTTCAGAGTTCAGGTTGCTAGTTCATATTGATGGACATTTGACCTGTGATAACCCTTTGGGGCCACGTGCACGGTCATTAGCTCAATTTGATGGGGAGCTGCACATTAGTCACTTTTTTTTATTGTATGAAAATCCGTTTGCGACTATACTTATTTTTGTGTGCACTATGGTGAAGCTTTGCATCTCATTGTACTTGTAAAATGACAACAAAGGCATTCAATTGGATTCAATTAAGAAAATCAACAGCCTCTTCTGAGCAATGAGGAAAGACATCTTAAAGTTGCCACTTCTTCCTACATTTCAATAAGCAGTATGTTCTTCATTCTCCTCAACATCTCTTGTATCAAATTTAATGAAATATACAACTGGATTGGGAATGTTGAAGCTCAATGTGTCATAACATTGTGATGATATGAGACGAGCACCTCACCTTGATGTGCGCTTTGGCCTTGTTGAGGAGTCCAAGTGTGGTATGCCGGCTGCAATCAGGCCCCAAAGGGATGAGCGACTTCAATCTTTCCAAGCATAGGCGGAGATGAGCTCGTCTGCACAGGGGGGGGGGGGGGGGGGGAGGGGAGGGGAGGGGAGGGGAGGGGAGGGGGCACACAACAGCCAAGTCAGTTTACCCTGCAGCTAAATATGGTAACCAAATTATCAACAGACATAACAGGACGGACGCAAGATAAACATGCGGTAAATTCATGAACTTTTTTTAGATAAAAGGAAGATTTCTATTGGCTTAACTGCATGTGTGTATAAATATTTTTTTTTGTGTTTCAATCTCAATCTGATTGTTTAGAATTCGTATGACTTGCAGACATTTCCGCCCTTTGATTGGTTGAGAGAAAAACTGATCAGGTAGCATAACACATGGATTTTATTTAAAAGTTTTGTGCATATATTTATATATGTGTGTACATATATACATATACACTCAAAATACCTAATGATAATACGTAATAATGTGCTGCATTAAATAGGTCTATGGAATCTCCCTGAAAGCAATATCCCCCTTACACTTACTTTGTTTGGCAAACATTAACGGCCCCTTTAATTTTGGACACAAACGCACGATGACATTTGTCATTTGCTCGGAGCTACGGTGGCCTCGTCCCGCACCAGAGGAAGGCGGGGGGGACGAGGTCGTGCTTCAGGAAGGAGTCTTGTTGTCTGGAAACAGATGCTTCACATTTGCTGACTGGGGAAATATCTGCAAGCCCGTCAGGAACTGTGGCACGCGCAAACTGTGGCAGCGTGAGCACTTTTGCCAAAGGCTACGCTTTATCAAAGGTGAATTTAAAAGATAGGACATACAATATCCTTGTTTAAAATATTGCAGTAATAATCCAAATACATTTTCCATGAGTGGCCATTAAATTTGCTCTTACTTTTACATTTAAAATCCTGACCTCATAGGATATCATATTGAATGCACAGATAAAAATAATTATATATATGTTTTATACTCACCTATTCTTTTCCAGTTCATTGTGTGCTGACCTGTAGAAATTGAAAATATGTGGTAAATTTCAAAAAATGAAAAAAGTAACATGCATTAAAAAATATTCAAAAATAAAATGAGAACTATATATACCATTATTACAAAATGTGTTTTTTTTTCCTTTTTTTGTCTAAAATATATCAAGCCTGTGGGTTGCATTAATTCAGTGAGGTTCAAAGTGATCACCAACAAACATTTTAGACAAAATTGGGAATAGAGGGACTTCGGAAATATTATAATAATAATAATATATTAATATTATATCATAACAGTTTTATGACTGAATTGCAAATTTGAATACACACTTCATGAAACCCACCTATTGTGAATATTGTCCAGTTTCCTGTTCTTGTTGAATTTACGATGTTTTTGTGGATGTGCCAATTCATTGGCAGGGTAGGTCGAAGCATAACCATGCTCACATTCTGCATAATAAAAAAATAGCACATGAAACTCAGTACATTCGTAGTTTCTTAGCATTATAATCTGCCCTGGCTTGCCCGATGTATGTGAATGTTCTATATTTGACATTAATATCCAAACTACAGCCAGTAAAAATAATAAACTAAATGTTTATCTGCCATTTTACTTAACGTGCAGCTGCGTCAAATCCTTCAAATCCCAAAATGCCTTCTTTCCGGTATCGCGTGACGTCATGTTTTAAGTCTCGTCTGATTGGCTTATCACGCTGGCGAAAATAGTGAGCGGCCAATCGGTAGGCCGCAATATGTTCCATGTGGGAACCATGTGAATATACACATACAAGGAACCTTGGCCCTGTAAGTGATAACCGATGATTATATTTGAGAATATATACTTAATATTAGTTCACTTTGGTATGACAATAGGGCTTTGTGGTGTTTATTTTAAGCAAATAGGTGGAGCGGGTGAAGCGACATAGTTAATTCATTAGAAGGGGAGATTGGTGTCAAATTTCATATGTAAAGAAAGAGAGAATGTTCAATATGGATGTATGCGTATGTTTAAAATGTGAATTTTCTTCCCGGAGCTTTCATTGGTCTGGCGATCAAAATGGGGGCAGACTCCGATAATAGAAAACACAGTAAATAGGATCACGATCCATGCACCATCTCCGAATATAACCCCATTTCCGGATGGATGTATATTCACAACATAGTTCTATTATACTCCCACAAGACGCAGGTGCCGTGGGGGGTAAAAACAACAATTCTTCGTGGCCCTGTGCTGCGTTGCCTTGCGCGTCGCCTCTATTGTTGTCTGCTCCTCGGATCCGACCGAGGCGCGTTTAGGGCACGCACACACTTGTACTCGTCTCCTCGATCCACTTACTTCCGCTGCTTTTATCCACATTATCGATGTAGTTCGCGGCGTCCAGCAACACCTGCACGTTCTTCATAAACGTGTCCATGGCGGAGCACTTGACGTCCGACACGTCGGCCAGCGAGCAGTCGGACACGTCCCCGGAATCCCGCGGGTCAGTGAACGCACCGCGCTCCTCCGACACAAACTGACGGTTGTTCCGCTCGTCGTCCCGTTGTTGTTGTCCCGAGCACTTGACCATTTCGACTGAGGATTTCTTACGATCGACGGGGGCGAATGCGAGGCCCCTAGCTTGTCCTCCCCGTGTGCACTGAGCGGATGACTGAGGCTGGATGGAATTGCAGTCCTTAGCCTCAGCCACTTGCCCTACTTGGTGGATAATCCCTCCCACTAAACGCGTGCACGCCGCATCCATTGTCAACTGGGCCACAGAAACACATCCTCATGATCAATGCTGCAAAAGGGAGGGGAGCTGACCGTCAATGTGTAACAAAGCATCTTTTGCATTTAAAGGATTGCAAAATTTTATGCAAAGCATTTTATGTCATATCCTTGAAATCCTCTTTTAAGTCCTTGTACTGGAACACTCTTTGCACATAGTAGGAGAACCAATGTTCTTTCCCCCCTTCTCTTCTTCCATTTTCGGCCCATTAGTTCAACTTTTAACTCCATCTTATCCAACTGTAACCTTACACCTTTATTTCTGTTAATAGTTCATTTACCATGATACATTTGGATGAGCAATGATGTCAATCAGATGATTTCTATTCTGGTAACACTTTTATTTTTCAACATTATCGTTACACACGTCATTATCATACTAGTGTGCGCTCCTGTTTCTCCTTTGTAAAGAAAACACACTTGCATGAAGATGATCTGCTGACGCTACTCTTCACTTTTGGTTCTTTTCCCATGCTGTCATTCAGGATCATATTATCCCCCACTCCCCCTCCCCTTTTCAGTCGGCGACATCCCAAGCCAATCAAAAACACTGGAGCATCTCGTTGTGAAGCAGACCCGTCGACGTTGAACTCTAACCTTTACGGGTAATTGCAAAGCAACTAACCTTGAACGTGCCATCCTCGCCTCTTTGCTTAACACGTGATCGGTGATTAAGAAGTCATCTTTCTGCAAGCCACGAGGGCCCGGGGACAAGGAGGAGGGGCGGAGGGGATCGGGGGGGGTCGTCTCCCGGGGTCTTTACGAGCCCAGCCATGCGTTTCGGGCCCGACCAGACAATGAGTGCAGATGGCTGGCCTGCTGCAGATGTGGCCCGCCCTGTAACGGACGCCTGTGAGAGAGTGACACCCCCCGTGAGGAGTGTGTGTGTGTGTATGTGTGTGCGCTTGGGGGTCTACGTCGGCCGCCTGGTCGGGTCTGACCCGTGAACTGTGACCGTGTGCTGCAAACAAAGCCCGGCCCGTCACAGCGATGGGTGTAGAATGTGAGCCTGACTGGAGTAATCTGAAAAGCTGGAGGATTACATACCAGGCCATGTCAAAGTGTGTGAATGCGTGTCTGAGCGCATGTGCTTTTGAGTCTGTTTGTGGGGGGAGCAACTGCAGACTGTCATCTGTCTCAGTGTATATATTATACATAATAATAATAATAAGTCAATCGGTCAATTGTCAGCAAATTAATTTAGCATCTATCGCCGTCAATGGCTGCTAATGAGTCATGTGAGGGGTGAGCAAACATTTGTGCTCAAAGGCCACGTTAGTTTTTTAAATTTTTATTCAAATTGGCCAGATGGGCCATGTCATCTAATTTATTTATTATCCTGATTATATATTCTCTCAAGAGAGAAATTGAATTTACACTGCTGTGTGTATTTTGGATTGCACACTACAAGTGTGGGAGAAAATGTGCTGAGCTTCTAATAAGTGGAGGTGGTCTGTGGAAAATTTGAAATACTATGGATTTAAAGTCTTGAATTGTAGTATAGTATTCGTGTTTTGTAGTACTTGATGATGTGTGGTAGCAATGGTCGTTCTTCAGTGCGAATCTAATTGGGTTAGGATTTATGAAAACTGTCATGACAGTGAATAAGCCAATCAAATATATATAATGATGTATATGAAATATAATTCCAAACCAAGCCACATTGGATGAAAGTACACCGCTTAGCAACCACCATCTTGCCTGATTTGTCTTCAGTTGAGTCACGTCTTCCTTCTCAAATGCATTCATGCTTATCTAGGTCACCTTTCCACACATGACAATAACTTCCCTTTTCAATTGGGGTGTATAGTCTTGTCCCCATTCATCCATTCATTCATCCATTCTTTCAAATATGTGTACCAGCACTCTTCTGCAACGTGTCCCGCGGGCCACACTTTTCCAAGCCCTTCTCCCGAGACGCTAGCTTGTAATCAGGCTGTTGTTGGGAGACAATGGTTGCACTTTGTCCTGAGGTCACCACAGACTTTGCCCCCCCCCCCCCCCCCCCCCTTAACCCCCAGACGTGCATCACCTGCTCTGTCATTTAGCCTCATTTATTTATTTACTTAAATCTCGGCGTCACCAACTTGGTTTCAAATCAAGCAAAAAGCACATTTATATACACTTGCAGTCCAAAAAATACACAAACACCAGCTTTTAATTGCATCCTACTGTGCGTCTGAGTTATGTCATCTCTTGTGTAGGTGGGGGCGGAGGTATAAAGACCCCCGTCTGCCTGCCCGCCTCCCCAACTGGAACACCTGTTGGCGACACCAAATCCCTTCTTTGTCTGGGCTCTCATTTGGATTACCATGACAACCAGCCATTCATATCATGGCTGCTGGCTTATTATACCGCCTCGCATGGCCAAATATAGCTCCACTTTTGTCTCAGGGAGGTCCTCCTGCAAGCCCCCTTATTTGTTTTAATATTAGTGTTTAAAAAGGCAAAAGCTGTGCAAATAAGCACATAAGAACGCCCTATTGCATACTGGATGTGTTTACAACTAATACATCTAAGCGCAAGTTAAAGGAATGACAATAAAATACCAATAAAAGAACATTTTTAGAAACATAATAATCAAATTCATGCCATTAAAACCAGAATTTTACTGTAAGCAGTGAATCATTGAAATTTAAGTTTGAAAAACATGTAAACAGGGACTATTACTATATTTTTAAAAATAATTAAGTCAATATTAGATTACAGAAAGATAAACTCTATTCATAAGTACTATAATGTCAACAGTCTAATATTACAATTTAAAAAAAAAGTACATTCACAAACAAAAATGGACAAAAGCTTTGCAAATATTTCTAAAAAGCTTTATTTCATATTGGAGGAGTTTGCGTCTTCACCAACATCAAAATACATGTCAAAAAGTGGTATGATCATGGCAAAATTGAAAGTACACAAACAAACAAGTGTGCCTATTCAAGAGCATGTAAAGAATACAAAATAACATGACTAAAAGTTGCGGGAAAATGATTAGGATTGTACTGTCACATGAGGAAACGTTTCAGTTTTAGTGTAGCAAAAAACATCATTACATAGCAACTCGCTCCCTTTGGGTTGAAACATTCACATTGTAGGCCACGTACACTAGAAAAAAAAATACAAATAAAAACTTCATTGCTTTGTTAATTCTCGTCAGAACTGTAAAGCAGCAACCACAACGATTATTACTCGGATAATTCATCACAGCATTTTTTTAGTACAAGAGTTAGTGGGTAAATGCTCAAAAATCTCATTTAAAAACAACACACCATTATTTTGTCACAGTTAAAAAATAAAGTCGGCTGAGAAACCTTTTTTTTCTTCCAAAATGGGCCTGACTGATTTAGACGAAGAAACCGCCAAACTTATATTTATTATTAAACATTGCGATTATGTATGGCTTGATCGTTAGAACTATAAATATTTGTATTAAACCACTCCAATGCCAAAAAGTTTTAGTTTTTTTCCTTCTAAATACTGTATTACAAGAAAAAAAATGTAAGACTGCTTAATTTTTTAAAATATTTTTCTTCTTGACATTTGAATTAAATTTTTCTATAAAAAATAATAATTTATTTTCCTAATAGTTGCTTAAACTTAAAACAAAAACAATTCTCGTAGTATTAATGCTCGAGGTTTTATAAGTGTAAATAACTATTTGACATAAATTTCATATATAATGAGAACAATTGTTATTCTGCCACAAAACTGTAATATATTTGAGTACCAACTAATTATAACTTGTTATAACAATGTATTTTATATAAATTTTGCCAGAATAAACTTCATTTTCCAGGAATTAGGAAGTGATACTACAAAACAGTGCTCTTATTACCAGAACAAACTGAAAAATCTGCTATATTTAAAAAAGAATAATGTAATTTAACACAATTGAAGTGGAAATATTGCAAGAAAAAAACGCTAATTTTGAGCATAACATCCAAATATGAAATGACAAAGCTGTTAATTTGAGCTAAAAACACTATTATCGTATATTAAATACTAAAAATGTGCCTTATACGATGACCACCAAATCTAATTATTATGAGAAAAAAAATCTTATTATTATTACAATTGACAAATTGAATTGTGTTAATTTAAACCGAGAAAAAAAAACATTTTAATATTATTAGAAATAGTTGTTAAATGCATGAAAATGAAGTGGAAATGTTCAACTCTTTGAGCATTTGAGCCAAAAGTTTCCCACCCCAGCCGGCTACAAAAGAACACAAGCATATAATCAGGAAGGTCTTTTAAGATACAAATCGTACTTGTTTAAGGCGGTTGACTGAATATTAGCGGCCGCCATGACACCACGGGTGTGCCCGCCTGGTTCAATACATTCATACAAGGGATTTGTGCAAAAGGGAAATATTGGAGAGGTTAGCTCCTGGAAAGCCCATTTCTTATTTCTCAAAGCGGACAGTCCAAACAAGCCTGACCTCTCCCGTCTCCATCTCCCGTTCTTAGCATCTGCACCCACTTTTTTTTAATTTTTTGGCTTTTTTAATGTGCAGAAAGCTCACTTTTCTCCTTCTTCTTACTCTTTTTCAGGAAGGAAGGCGTGCGGAACTTGTTCTTCTTCTTCTTTTTACTCTGGCTCTCGGATTTTTCTTCCTTGGCGCTGGTGGAGATTTCCAGTGATTCCGAAGCACTCACGCTCAGTTTGGAAACCTCCAGGCTAAGCTCCTCGTCCTGATCGGACAAGTGCTCGTTCCCGTTGGCTATCGAGTCTGTTGGCAAGCAGAATCACATCAAAACCAAAAATATATTTTTTTATATTTAGTACTAGATGCCTACAACCTTAATTATCACTTAACAAGGAGCAACAATTCTACCAATGAAACTAGAATCAATGTTGCAATAGTTACAAGTACAAATACAATGAACTCATCTATTCTTTGTCCTGTGTGGAAAAAAAAGCAAATATTCCTGCAGTTTTCAGTAAGTAGAATCTCTGGTGTGTCTGTATTGTAACGCCGCCTTGTGGTCGACATGCGCGCAGAAGAGGACGAATAAAGGGATTTGAGTGAGTTATGAGTGACTTTCATGCCGACTTGTGCACCGTAATTGGAAAAATGTTGGAGTCATTTTATATTATAGTAGTCACAAAGGCCCTAATGAATACTTTGAATGTAATTTAACTTTTTACATTAGATTACATTACATTAGAACAAGTGAAATATGATTATAACAAAGACTCCTACTCATTTAAAAGTGTCCCAGAAGTTATCTATTATTCATTTATTTTAGACACCATGTATATATGGCCAACATGACCCATTATATATATATATATATATAGTTCTGATATCTGAAAAGCTCCAGAGTTTGTATTTAAGCTCCGGTGTTTGTATTTAATCACAAAATGCTGATAGGAAGTGGATTTTACCCCAGTTTAATTTTTGGCGTTTCACCATTGACGTCAATCGCTGTCTTTTCCCGGGAAAAATCACCCCCCTGGCCTGGTTGTAATGTCTCAAAAGCTCCAGTATTTGTATTCAATCAATAAATGATGCTAGGAAGTGGATTTTACCTAATTTTAGTATTTTAGTGCATTTTTTGTCATTTCACGTATGGACGTATCGACGTTCATCGCTGTCTTTTTACCGGGGAAATGATACTCCGGGCCCGGTTCTGATGTCTAAAAAGCTCCAGTATTGGTATTTAATCAATAAATGCTGTTTTTGGCTGGATTTTACCCCATTTACGGGCAATGTTTGCCCGTACGCCATTGACGTTCATCGCTGTCTTTTCCCGGGAAAATCACCCCCTGGCCTGGTTTTAATGTCTGAAAAGCTCCAGTATTTGTATTTAATCATGAAATGCTGCTAGGAAGTGGATTTTACCCCATTTTTGTGCATTAATTTATTGATTATTTTTTATGTGTCGCAGCTGTAGCGGCAGTAGAGGTTTTATAGCCATAAAATAGTTTTTGAGGGTTGGATTGATACGTTGAAGGCGCTACCAGAAAATGCACCGCCCGCCACTGATATATATATATATATATATATATATATATATATATATGTACACACACATATAATTTAAGACAGAATTATTCAGTCACTAGAGTGAACGTTATCCACTTCATAAAGTACATCAAAAAAAGAACACTTGAAAATAACCATTGCATAATGGATGGACTACCTAGCTTGATTGGCGTCATGATGGGCGAAAGGGACAGCGAGATGGTGGAGCCATCGAACGTGGTCATCTCGTCCGCATCTGTGGCGTCTTCGTCGTCTGAAAACGGCGGGTTCATCGTTACACATTCCTAACATTTGATACGGGCGTATATTTGCAGGAAGCTGTGTAAATATGATTGAAAGTGCAATAAAGATGATCGCCTTGATGTATGGTTAATGCTGCCCCGGGACTTTCGAAGGCAGCCCATGATATACTTGCGGTTGCATTGAAGCCCGTACAAAACCCACCACAAGAAGCTTTGAAGTGGAAAAGACACAGTGGGAGGACTTGATTTGAAAGTACCTTCTTGGCCTTGTTGCTTTCGCTCCACCAGGCTTTTGTACTCCTCCAGCACCTCCTTGGTCAGATGGTTGAAAGGATTGGGCGGTAGGGAGCGAGCGTGCGCCTCATCTTCCATGATGAAAGCCTGCAAGCGTAGATAGGAGAGCGTCGCTCAATGCAAATTCAATAGGTCTCCGAATTTAGAGGGATGCTCACCGGTCCCGGGATGGTGTCCACAACAATGCCGGCTAGCAAATGGGACTTGGGACCTGAAGTCATCAGGTCGCCCCTGTGCTGCTGTTTTATCTGAACGGAAGGAAAGGATGACGTCGCTTGAACCTACGTTGGAGTCGTTCTCGATGGCTCACCCGGTTCCTCTTGTGCAGAACCTCGGTGGGGTCAGTATTGAGGGGGACAAACTGGTTGGGGTCTTCAATCTTGATTGGCGTTCCGATGCTTTTTCCTGGTTCTGATGACTTCATCCACTGAGAGACAAAATGATTCTTTTAACATTTTTTCTCATTTTTTGTTGTAATAGCATGTATGCTATATGAACTCATTAGATCCCATTGACCAAATTAGTTGTCCATCTGAAACCATCCATATTTGCAATTTCCAAAACAGAAGATATTTCTACTCTTTCTGTTGTTTGTTATGTCGCAGAGCTGGGTACATATCTTTAACACTTTCAGTACCATTAATACAGTGACAAAAGGTTTTTTGTTACCTACTGTAGTGATTTTAAATTAGTATGTCATTAGTCCAATTGTTTTGAACGGGGAAGGATGGCAGCCAATGAATATTCATTTATCTGCTGCTATCCCTCCCTCATTGTTTTTTTGCTGTTGATTACATAATGATTTTTTTTTTCGCACTAAGTATTTAATTACAGATTTTGTGTCAAAAAGGTTTGTCTCACACTCAAGTGGTTCAAATCTTGGCCCGCTCTTTTCTGTGTCTCGTTTGCTCCAACAGTCTCAAAACACATTCGGCTCATTAAAAACTAAATCATCCTTCACTGTGAATGTAAGCATGAATGAATACTTGTTATTTATTCAATGTGCGCTACAAATGTCTGGCAACCAGCCCAGTGTGTAAAACCACCACCCGAGAGGATGAGCGGTAAAAAAGATGTCAGGGCAACGAAACTAAAGCACGACTCAAGCGAACCACAAGATGGCAGGCTAATCTAAAAGACCCCGTTCGTCCATTTTTGCTAGTACTTTTATCCTTTCAACGTTTGCAGGGGTGGCGCGAGTGGTTAGCGCATCGACCGTAGAGCTCTGGGGTCCTGGATTCAAATCCAGGTCACGTCCACCTGTGTGGAGTTTGCATGTTGTCCCCAGGCCTGCGTGGGTTTCCTCCGGGTACTCCGAATTCCTCCCACATTCCAAAAACATGCATGGTAGGCTGATTGGACACTCTAAATTGCCCCTAGGTATGGGTATGAGCGTGAATGGTTGACCGTCTCCTTGTGCCCTGCGATCGGCTGGCCACCCGGAGTCAGCTGGGATAGGCTCCAGCACCCCCCGCGATCCTAATTAGGATAAAGCGGTTCAGAAAATGAGATGAGAATGTTTGCAGGTGATTTTGCGATACACAATGGCCAGGTGACAGTGCACATTTCAACAAACAATAATTTATCTTTCTTTGTTGCTCATGTTTCAGCGATCATTCGTCTAATGTCGTCAATGAGTTATGAGATAAGAACGCACCATTGTTTTGGTTCTGGGGCTGACGTCTCCGCTGGGCGAGCGTTCCGGCACGTTCACCCTCAAGTAGCTGTTGGGCGAGGTGAGCCATCGCGTGCGCTCCCGCTGCTGCCTCTGCGCCGAGAACTTGAAAGGGCTGCGTAGACCCTCCGCCGCGTCGTCGTCCAGCGGGTACGCGGACACCGTGGCGGGGATCTCCACGTCATTCTTGGATCGGGGCTTTTCGCGGACGATGGGGTTCCTGTACGAGTGGCCGGTTCTGTAACCCTGCAGAGAGAGAGTGAGAGAGGAACTTGACCTTGGGTGGCTTTCCTCAAAGTACGATTTCCTCTAATAAGGAGGAAGAGATTATATGTAGAATATTACGATATTAAAAATGTAAAAGGGACTTTGAATGTATATTTTCATTATCAAGAGTACAACGTTTTAACATTCCAGGTAAAGAACATCTTTAATTTCACGAAACTTAATTTGTAATTTGAAAATGACGTCGTATTTTGATGGGGGTTAAAACGTATTTATGTATGTCTTAACTAATCAGAAGGATATAAAACTCATCATGAGTTGATGTCATTATGTTAAAACATCCTGCTACGTTTTTGCTCATAAAATAATATTCCTCCTTTATTCACAGTAGGGGAGATCTGGCAATTACGGCAGAAAAAGATGGATTTTCTCTTCTAATTGGAATTTAAAAGTTGATCTTTATTCACTGATGTAGAATCTGCAGAAGTAATCTTAAATCATTTTGCACAACAATATCCTCAATCCATGTGAGATGTTGCTCTGCCAACGGTATAGACAAATGTTTTTAGCGGACACAAAATACCATGTCGAAATGTGGCTGAATTTAGTCCATTAAATGACCGCGAGGTCACTCGAAGGTACGGTTAGCGCTTTTCACTCGCTGTTTGCTTTGTCATCTGGTGCCTACGCTTGCACGGGTGGGCGGACGGCTCGTGCCCACTTAACTGCCGGCCTGTCCAACAGAGACACGCCGGTGAAGACGGAGCCTACCATTACACTCCGCTTTTAAATATACCCGGGGAAAACCTCACTCACCAGGTTGTCCAGCATCCTCATCAGAGAGTCGAACTCAGCCTCCCCCACCTTCCATTTGAAGTCATTGCTGACGGGCACCCCGGCGGCGGCCACTCCCTGCGTGAGGGGTTTGAACTTGTCCCTGTCTAGGAGCACGAGGTTGTCCACGCCGCCCGAGCACGCCAACGCCTGGGCCTAGCGCAAAACAATTTTGTCAGTGTCCAAGTGCTTTTGGCTTTTCCCTGTATATTGCCAGTACCTGGATTTCGCATGCGTGTTGGGAGTGGTACATGTAATGGAAGGCTTCCTCTATTGTTTCTCCCAAAGCCAGCAGACCGTGGTTCCTCAGGATCATCACCTAGAAAATTTGGTAAACGGTCGATGAAAGACCGGCGACCAATCGACCGCACACGGAAAATTTCAGCACAATTGAAGCAATTCATATTGAGACTAAGTTATGTTCTAATCAACAATTTGAGTTTTTTTTTTAGGTATAACTTTACCACCCTAATGTGATCAAATAAGAAAGTATGGAAATGTTAGGAGCCTAGAAGTTACATAATCCCAGTGCATTTTCCCAACCGGTCACTCCTTTTGACATATTCACGATTGCCAAATTCAATTAAAAATCCAAACAAAAAGGTAAAAAGGAAGATTTTGTCGATACGGCTCTGGTAAAAGATCTCATTAGATGGTACAGGTGCACCCGGAGTGATTAGAAATAAAGCAGCTGTTGAAAGAGGTGAAAAATCCCCTTTGACAAATGGAGTCTTTCAAGTTGACAGTACCTTGGCAGTGGGGCCCAGAGCTTTCTGGAACTCCACCTTCTCCTCTTTATTATCCAAGCTGCCATGGTAAGTGAAGCAGCTCACGTCTCCGAGGAGCAAGGCCTCCTGGGAAATGGGCAGTATTCCACACTTCATGGAGGACACCTGTTAACATAAACACCGTCGTTGCCAACGCGTCTAAACAGAGACGCGTTTGTGCCGTCACATAAAAAAAAGCCTTTTCAGTCATGTTCGTCACATGCTGTGAATTTTATGGCTAGCATTTCAAGTTTGTGGCCAGATCACATTACAGAGGATCCCCCGCTCAGAGCCGTCCCCGTCCTTTGCGATAGCTGGGCGGCGGCAACTCACGGCGGCTGTAGCGGGCGTGTGGACGTGAACGATGCATCTCAAGTCGGGCCGCATGGCGTAAATGGCGGCGTGAGGAGAAAATCCAAAGTGGTCGAGGCCAAAGTCGGTTGAGCCCTGGTCCACTATGTCACCGATCATGTTCACTTTCACCTGAAACAAAGCCCCAGGTCAATCTCAAGGCAAAAAAAAAACGTTTTAACATGTAATTGTTAACATTGTGTAGACAGTTAATATAGTTTGTTGCAAGGGATGCATTTCCTGAAACACACAATAAATGATAACGCCTAATACATGTAAATTTCAAATGTAAATGAAAAAAACAAAAACAAATTTAGATCATCAGATTTGCCATTAATCAGTATTATTATTATTATTATTTTTAAATAAGTCCAAAAAATGTTGCTAAATTGGCAGCCGTGTGTTGCCTCTCGCTTCATTGAATGTCTGGTTGTCATGGTAACAAAAGCCATATCCTGCATTTGCCTGAGAGAAGACAAACAAACAATACAAACACTGCAATTACTCATCTTTCTTGTGCAAACCTCGAACTATTAAATGCCGAATTTATGGTCCGTCCCTCATTCAAAATGAAAACAATTACACTGCACATAAAGAATGTACTAACCGTATTTGGTAAAGGCTCAGAGATATGACAAACAATATGCGGAATAATAAATGAGTCACCGACCTAAATACAAACTTTAGCCACTCACCAAAGTTGCCGCGGTCACCTCGGAAAAAGACAGACCCCTCGGACTGATCAGGACATGGTCCTGTTCTTTGTTGACGCGCACCTGAGATGCAAAGTTACAGGTCTTACATTTAAAATGCTAACTTCATTCTGGGTTAAGCTCATGCAGCAAAGCAATTGAAATTCAGAAAGCATGAATTATTTCTCAGTAGCAGTTGGGGTTAGCTATATTTTAACAGCTCAGAGATTTTAGTGAAGGCTACTGCTATATTTCTTATGGTACTGTACCCATACATCAGTGTAAAATATTAATAATGTTGCTGTCTGAAGGTCAGGTATTGAACATTGGAAGACAAGATTTTCAAAAGACAGTAAAGGGAGATTTCCATTTCTATTGCTTAAGCATGTTCAAGTAATAATAATTCAGCCTTTTAAAAAGATAATGTTGCAACATCTACCGTACTCTGTTTAATATTTTTTTGATAGTGTAGTGGTTTTATGTCCTTTCCTTCATTCATCAATTCATTTACCAGAAAACAAGATAAAGTAGTATATTAGAAAGTTTTACTTTTCAATTAATATTATTAAATGTCTGCTGGCCTTTCTCTTCCGACAATAGGCGGTTTGGCTACAAGTAAGCCCCCCCTCCCATTCTGTGCTGGCTTCGCCTCTGGTCGCCATAGTGACGAAAGCCCACTGGGGCCGGGGAATTTTCGGAAGACAAAACTGCCCCCCCAAAAGCAGTGACTGCAAGTGGCTCTCAAGTGTGCTGCTTTCATGATTTTAACTAAAGAATGTCACATACCGACATTATTACGTTTTTAACTTGGTGGCTGCCACTCATTCCAATGGGTGGCCTATCCACTTCAAGTGGAAGGGTTGGCAGACCTCAAATTTCAAAATAGATCGTACTTCTACTAGCGACAAACTAATTTAAATTCACTACAGAAGGACGTAAAATCATCATAGTTTTACATAATACGTCCTTTTATTTCAGACTGTTTAGGCTTTTTTTCTTTATGAATGTAAAAGTCAACTTTAGGTTGGTACTGCAAACGTAACGCTAACCTCGTAATACACATTATCATTAATGGGGATCGCTGTTTTCCTTTTTTCTTCTTTTTTTCATTTTTGACAGGCCTTGACATAACTCATCAGTTTGAGTTTTATTTTAATGTGTGTAAATATTTATATATATCTTAGTTTTTTTAAATATCATTTACGTATAGCATTGTCAATAAGTATGAAAAAAAAAAACCTCATTCATTACCACCTAATTGTTTTACAGGCTGACTGCACACCGAGACAGTTGTTTTTTTCCTGCATTTTCCTCATGATAATGTTCCAGAATATCAATTATGTCGCATACTATTGTTATCATGAGTGAATTACCGTGTCCCCAAGGTTTTATTTATTTATTTATATTTTTGTTTGGGAAGCTGACACACAAAAGAAGCCCATATAGCCTTTTACGACTTGAGCTGGTGAACGTGGCGAGAATTCACAAGAGACGTGCACGGGATGTCAAAACTCACGGTGATGTAGGAACTGCTGAAACGAGCCCAGCTAAAAAGGTCAACGAGCCTGTAGAGGCTGGCCAACTTGCAGCGGCCCGTCTTCTCCCCTTTGGCAAAGCTCGGGGACTCCACGGCGTACAAGTCGTTGATGGGGGACACCATTCCCCAGCCTGCAGCCACACAACACATCATCCTGTAAGAAGTTGGCATCAACTCCATTTTCAGACATAACAAGGGTGTTTACAGGCTTTGCCTTCACCGCAGATAAAGTTAAAACCTCCCTCGGGGAGCATGTGAACCTTAAAAACGGCTTTCTGAAAGTTCCCAGAAAGGTTATTTTGGACGGCGAGGCCGTATAAGGAGATTTAACGACGCCATCACTTGCAAGCATTTGTGCGTTTTAAATAGGCAACGCTCTCTTTGACTTTACAGCCATTTTCCTAACATGAATGCATTCAACTTATCGATAAACAAGGTGAGAGAAGCCTAGCTGAGAGAAGTCTCCTGAAAACGCAAAGCCCGCAGGCAGAAATGGGAAACTTTGGGGAGTGGGACTTGTGGGGGGTATTTCCATTTAAGTTTTACATTAAACAATTTGGATGCTGGATGTCTAAGCTTCGCCGGAGTGCATTTAATCTTCACATTGTTCTTCAGCACCATCTCTTAAGAGTGGGCCTTTGGATTTGAACACTGGATGTGTGCGCATTGAAAACAGTGTCAGACTGAGTTGCCCTCTTGAGAAACATTAAAAGGTTTAATCTTCTTCTGGGCCTTTGAGCACAAATCAAGTAAAACACATTTGAACTGCTTTTGCTTGAGGGGGGGAGAGGGGGTGATGGATCTCAGCTGCTCTTGGGATCATGTCATTAAATTTCATATTAAAAGCGTTCCATGGGAATTCTTAGTGGGAAAATTATTTGTGTCATATTCAGAAATAAAAAATACCTCCATTTTAAGGGGTACTACTTAAACCTTTTACAGAAGTTATGTTGCTTCAGGGGATATTTTGAATGAGTTACAGCTGTCAAACACCAAGCCCAGGGGCCCAAAAAAAATTGAATACAATTTATGGCACGTGTGTCAAAGTGGCGGCCCGGGGGCCAATCCTGGCCCACCGCATCATTTTGTGTGGCCCGGGAAAGTAAATCATGAGTGCCGACTTTCTGTTTTAGGATAAAATTAAAATGAAGAGTATAGATGTATATTAAATTTCCTGATTTTCCCCCTTTTATATCAATAATTGTAATTTTTTCTGTGTTTTTAGTTTAAAAATCATTTGGTAAAATCTAAAAATATATTTTAAAAAAAGCTAAAATAAACATTGTTTTAGATCTGTAAAAAACTGAATATTCAAGGCTTTTAATCCATTTATAAAATAATCTAAATATTATATCTAAAATGGTCCGGCCCACGTGAAATCAAGTTGACGTTAAAGCAGCCTTGATTTATGGGCTATGTGATGAATAATTTAGGAGAATTCTGTTTTTCACCTTTTTTTTTTATTATTTCAAAGCAATAATAAAGATTTTTAAATTAACATATTATTTTTTTCTTGTTTGTATTCATAGCGTAAAAATAAAGTTGATTATTTACAGTTTACCTTTAGATTTTCACTAAAAGTACAAAAGAAAATCTAACTACAGCAAAAACATCGATACAAAGCTAATGAAAATTGATATCATTTTCTTTGCTCTCCACCTTTGTACTGTGAATGTATTTTTTGAAGATATGAAGTGAACCGCTTCCAACGGGAGGACCTAATGCCCGCAGTAATTTACATATAAAAAGTAAGTTGATGATGAAAATGGGGGAAATGATAACTGGCTAGAGTTATCATTATTTTTGAGGGACTAGCTGCTGAATTCAAGAGATAATAAAAGGAATAGTAAACGTAGCCAGGGAGGTTTTTTTTGGACGGTGGGAGTGTAATAATGACATTTAGTTTCCAGGAAATCATCTTACATGAGTCTCTTCCACCACTTGACAAACTTCCCATTTTGTCTGTAAGACTATTTACCAAGTCCACTTACTGTATCTTGCTCACTTACGGGTTCCGCTGTTTTAATCTCGCGTTTTATTTTTAGAAGAAAATGAGACGGGAGGTGGGGCTACGTTACGTGAGTGTGTCTGGATGCAAGCCCAAAGTTGCAATGCAACTAAAGTGAACTCAAATGCAGTCCCTCGCCTTCAGCTAACTGGAAGAATCACGTATTGTTTACAAAATTCTGAATTAACCTATTGAGCAAAATGTTGCCCAGGGGAACTGCGTCATGCTGTGTTTTTTTGCGAGTAACCTAGTTATGACTAAATCAACAGCGTGCTTTCTATTTTGCCTCAATTACCGTAAGCCACGATTAATCAACTCCCCCCCAAAAAAGAGGCCATATTATTATTATGCCTAATTGGTATAGATGCTGACATTGGGATTTCACCCACAATGAAAGTCAATCAAAAAATAATGGCTTGCAACAGCTGCTTCCAGAAGTTGGTCTAATATAATTAACATTCCAGACCACTGCGATTCACCCGCTTGAGCGGTCATGTGTGCAATTCAATGGAGACGTCGACAATGCCCTCCACAACTTTCCTGCGGTTCCAGACTGACGAGAGGCAACAGATTCATTCCGTGCACACAAACACTTACTCATGGGGGACGTCAAGGGCCCGGCCCCTCCCACCGTGCTGGCCATAACTAAGTCTGCTATCTGCCTCAGGGCCAGCAGACCCGTCGGATTGTTCCCCTTGGTCATCTGGTCCTGAATCAGGCCTTCCAGCTCATCTTTGAACACCTGTAAACACAAGAAGAGTTACGTCTCCGCGTTGGAGTTGTATAATCCCCGCAGTTCATTTATAGGCTCTTCTTATTCCGAGTCACAAATCTCCAAAACGCAAGAGCCGCGGGGTGCGGGGGTGCTGTTATTTAAAGCCGACTTTTACTTTCTCGCCTTCGAGGGGAGCCTGCGATTGCGTGTTTGTCAGCTCAGTGAAGGCATTCTGCCTCATCGGAGCGCTGTAACCATGGCGATGGGATAAATTCCACTTGTTAGGGGTCGTTACGCAATCGCAGAGCGGTGGAGGCTCGACTTATTTCGATGTACTCCACTTCACTGTGCCTCCTTGAACTGGGCTTTTTTTTTAACTGTCTCTAATCTAACTTCCCGCAATGCAACATTCTATCAAGTCATTAGTATGATGCATTAAACCTAATAAAAGTCCAATACAGAAAATGTCTCTCAACAAAAATATAATTGTAGGTGTATACAGTGGACCTTATTCGTGGAGTATGGTAATCTTAACCTTTGGTGACATTTTTGTCATCTGACTACAGGCATAATCTAACTCTTGACTAACAATTGATGGGTTTATTACCCATTTAATGCTGCAAACAGTTTGTGAAATTGCTTTTACACATTCTTTACTGTCCTCATGATGCTAAAATTTACAATTTTTTTCATAAAGAAGGTAAATACTATTAAATCCTCCATTGCCATGACTACCAAGAGTAGCCCAAAAAATTATCTACACAGCGCTTTTGACTTTTTCCATTTTCTATTAACACGCGCTGCATAAATTGCTTGATGCTGTCTCATGTGCGGAACATTACAGTCTCCACAGTTAGGCGGGCTGAGTACTAATACTTTTGCAATGAAATTTTGCATAAAACATTTCAGTATTGCTACTTTGATACTCTCTTTTTACATCTCTTCTACATACTGGACTCTGCAGGATGTGTGTGACCCTCTTCTTTTGCTCCATCATATTGAAGTCCTGCCTGAGGTCCGGCGACATGGCTCGGCCCCGAAGGCTGTCCGGATCACTTTCGCAGTAGCGGTCCTTGCAGTCATTGCCGGACAGGGACAGCGTCAGCGAACCCGCCAACTGCCTCACCTCCACGAGACTCATTCTCCAGCAGAGACTCTTCAGCCGCCGCCCACCTCCTACACTTCCTCTTGAATCTGACAATGCCACAGAAAAAAAAGAAGTATTTTCACAGTCAGGCTGTCAAGGCAACAGAGCAAAACAGTCACAATGGTGACTCATGTACTAAATGAGATTTGGACTTGTAATTCCTAGGCACAGTGTGCAACGGGAGATCATCATGTGTGCAGGGAACCACTTTTCCACCGTGCCATTATTATATTTCTCACAACAAATAATGGATCTGCCAGTGAAATATCAGGACAAATGAAATCAGCAAATAATCCTGCTCAAGCAGATGCCAGATGGTGCATTATTAACCTGTGAATCCAAGAGATTAGCAAAATATGCACCTTGGCTCAATAAAGATTGGAAAACAACAGTACTTAAATAAACTGGAAGTCATCATCACACTCCCCCTTTGGATTCCTCAATCTCAACACTCTCCATCACTTTTTTTCTCCCTCTCTTTGAACAAATAAAGAGTGGGAGGAAATGCTGCCAGCATTCTTCTGCCAAGGGTCGTTAACAGTAAACAAAAGGCCGCCTTTTATTTTGAAAAGAAGCTACTTTCAATAGCAGTTAGCACCTTTGGGGCTACCTGGACGTGGGGGTGTAGTAGCAACACCCACACACACTTTTATTCAAGATCTGCACGACTATTTTGCAGATAAAGTAAGTTTTCCGTGCAAATAAAACTCCGCAGCGTAGCTTTAGTGACCCTTTAAGGCCGAGCAAAACTCAACTGGTTGATGTTTATCAGGAGAATGATTATGAGGTCATCGTAAATGGAAGGAGCTAACTCACCGATCGCGAGAAAACTGCCAAAAAAGTTACCTCCAAACTTCTGCGGACGGCGTGGAATCGAAGTATTTCCCCCCCTAACGAGGCGCTCCAGAAAGGGGGATCAAAGGTAAAAGTAAGCCAGGTGGATTTTAGTCCCGTTGTGAATACATTGCGCATACTTGGGATCCAAAAGGAGGCGAGTGGTGGCCGATCGTAGCGGAGAGAGGGAGGGAGGGAGGGAGGCAGGGAGAGGGAGGGAGGCTGAGGGGGGAGGGTGGATGAGGATGTGGGTGTGTTTGTGTGGGAAAAAAGGAAAAGTGTCCATGTGATCTGACTTCATCCACCCACGATGACTCCTCGTAAAGCATGAAAAAATGGCGGACAGTGCACCAGGCAAGAGAGGTATACCAACTTGTCCGCTATGACTTCTTGTTTTGCAGACTTTTTAATGCACATTTTCCAGTCCACCTGTTTCAGTGATTCACTGATTTCCTCCTACTTCTGTAGAGCAATCCATCGAATTTCGCGGAAAATGTAGACCAGACATGGCCGCTATGATCGAAAACACAAGTACAATTACAGTACGGCAGTAGTAATCAAAGTACCACATAAATAAGGATGGCCATGATCTTTCAGTGGTGGTAAAAGTACTCACACTCTTCTAGAAAATAAAGATGACGGAGATTTATGTTTAAAAAAAAACCTGTACAAAGTAGTTTTGATTTCATTTCTTCAGTTTAAATACCCTCAATGCAGATTTTGATTTGAAATTAAAAGTGTTATTGTGCTGCATCTCCTGCAGATTTGATGCCACTGTCAACTGAGAGAAAAGTGTGTCTATGCATCCACTCCACTTCAAGCAGCAACCTGTATGGTGAGTTTGTCTTTATCCAATACAGTGGCTTTATTTATTATTATTTTTCAAGAATATCTCAGGAAAACTTGGAATAGAAGTGGGGGGAGGGAAATTATTTACAGCTGTCCCTACCCTGTTTGTTTTTCCTTTCTTGAAAGGATCACCTGACACGATGCTCAGTATGTTCGGCAAACAAAAACAATTCACTCGAGGAAATTATAAATAATCAACAATTAAAGTCGTCGTTAATGACATTACTTCCTCGTTATAAACATCAAGTGAACTCAGTTGACTCTTACGATGTTTAAAGCAGCCTTCAATATGAAACGATTAAAAAACGATTATGTCTCTGCCAGATAACTAAGCATGAATAATTTAAATCGCTAGGGTGTAATTGGTGAACATAGTGAACAAGCATCATTTCTAGTGTATTATTCTAATCCAATTAATTCGACTTTTGTTCAGTTTAGGGTTTCTGCAGTGGTGTAAAAAAAAAAAAACAGAACATGAGACCTGTTTAAGAAAATGAGGTTATCGCTTAGGCATGTAAACTGAGGGCAATTTCGATTCCAATCCTGCCCCGTTCACCTTTTGACGGACACTCTCAAGGTCTTTTCCGCTTTGCCGGTCAGTCTCTTTGGAGTCTTTTTTTTTTTCCACCCCCTCTTTTTTTATATTCAAAAGCATAGTAAATGAATGCAAGTCGGAGAACTTTCTGAGCACCATGATCCCCGCCAGCCTGCACAGAATTAATCACACACACAAACACACCCAATCACACATCGGGAGGGATTTGGGGGAGTGAGAAATCGAAGGATTGAGTCACTGACTGACAATTTCAGGGAACAGAGCGCAGTCTGGCGGGTGGGTGGAGCAGATACAATGACATATGGCTTGATGTAATGAAAAGCAGAGCTCGCTCCCCTCCAGAGCGACGTGACCCCTCAAACCTCAGATACATTGACTCCCCCCCCTTCCTGGCAGCGTTCCCACCCAAAGTGCATATGAGCTTGACACCCAAGTCCACACGCAGATGTAGAACATTCACCCACCCGTAGACGCCTGCACATTCTTGCTGACTATTTGAAGTTTGCGACGAGGTCGTTCCATCTCGGAGGCATCGACCAGGTGTCAAGCGTTATTAGTCGACGTCTATTTCTCCCAGATTAGCACAGAAATCAGATATCGACGTCTTAGACCGCCCTTTGCCTTGTGACAAAACTACCGCTGGAAATAACCTCCAAATAAAGACACGGAAAAAAGTTAAAGGCCTGTTCAATCATCCATCAATTATCCATGCTGTTGATGTAGGCCAGGGTCATTCCACCTAGGTTACTCCCTGGACAGATAAGATCTATTTGTGCAGTAAATGAGCTTTTGTGCTCACGGCTGAAAACAAAAAAAAAAGGAATCCATCTTTGCCGTCATGAGAAGATTGGTCTTAACATGTCCTTATAGTGGACTCCAAGTGTTTTATTTTGGCTTTTTATTCTTCAGTTACTCAACTACAGTGGTACCTCGTCATACAACGTGCTCGTCATACAACGTGCTCGTGTTACGACGAAAATTTAGATCGAACAATTCGCCCGCGATACAATTAAAATTTCGAGATGCGACGAAGCCAGGTGGCCATGACATGAGAGGCTGTTTATCATTGTAGCGCACTGTCTTTTTTGCCGTATCTCTTTCGTGTATAACTACTATATCTACGAGGACTGAACGATTTATTCAGACCAGTTTCGACCAGGAAACGCACAACGCGCATGCGCGGGCAAAAAGAGGGATTTCTGGGTAATGAAGTATACTCGTGCACACAACACCAATAGCCAATGGCGCCCTTTCTCAGATTAAAACTTCATTACCCATAATCAATACGTGGGTAAGCTCAGCTATTGCATTTCCTGTTATTCTTTCTAAGGAAAGAAGGTCCCGCGATCGTTCTTTAAAGACCATTTCTCGTTGGCAAGTGGTAGTGCGTTATCCTATTGTGAGGACATTTGTGTGCATCATTTTCGGAATATTTTGAAGGCAATACAACAGCAAACAGTCCATCGATAGCGAACGTGAGGGTGGAGGCGTGGCAAACCACTAACCCAGAAAAAGAAGGTAACAAAAGACAAAAATAGAATTAAGTTTTGTGTAAAGTTACATTAAACATATGTTTGAGTGTTTGCCGAATTAGAAGAAATAAAACATTTTTTTCCAATCCAATATCCTGTTTTTGGTGTTTTTTCATAGGGTTGAAACAAATTAATTTGTTTTCAATTCATTTCAATGGGAAACGTTTGCTCCAGTTACGAAAAGCTCGACATACGATCTCACTCTCGGAACGGATTACGATCGTATGTCGCGGTACCACTGTAATTGAATTATGGCTTGTTTTTTAATCATCTTTCTTCATGAAAAAGGATCCCCTATTAAGTGTGTGGTTCCTAAACCTGCTTATATGTGTTCTTATACTTGTTTCTGTTAGAGATTGTTTTTTGTGTGTGTTTTTTTCCCTGTGTGAGCTGTCCCTGTGATTGCCCATTGAGTTCACCTGGTGTATCGCTTGCTTGCTTCCTCTTTTGTGACTCGTTATTCTGATTGGCTCCTCAACCCATGCCTGTTTATTTGCTGAGTGGTTTTCAGTCGGTTAGGATCATCTGCTCCTGTCACGTCCATGTGCTTTCACAATGAGGTAAGCTTGAAGAAGACATCAAATGACTCTAGCTTTACAGTTAATAATGGCTGCAAAATAGCCGCTGAAGTTCTTGAGTGCAAAATAGGCCCCAAAAAGCTTCATCGTTGCGATGATTCATTTGCAGCAAAACAGAGCCCCTTTGTCTAAAATTGCCATCGGCTGTGTTGTCGTGGCAACCAAGGCTAACACACTCATTTGCAGCCAAGTGGGGTTGCTATGAGGGCACAATTGAAAAGACAAGATCAGATCTTTTGTTCTCGGGTGAAAAATCTTATCAAGAAGTTGCCTTGGATGACTTTGCGGGCAATTTGAGTTCAGTAGTAGAGATGCAAAGGTTGGTAAGTGACAAATGTGGGTTGCATACATAAGAGACATTGATCTCATTTCCAAACTATTGATGACAT